>NC_042631.1:62864185-63464185 GCF_901001135.1 Rhinatrema bivittatum
CTATGACAGGAACAATGTCTTCTCTCCTTTAGAAAGAAACTGAAAACGTGGCTACTTTCTCAAGCCTTCCCCTGATGAGACACTCCCCAACTAGCACTGATTCTTACACCCCCATATCACCTTCCCTCCTCGCTTCGAGCCTATATCCTCTGCCTACCACTGCTCCATCTCTAGCCCCTGTCATCTCCCCTGTATGATGCCTCCTCTACCACGTATCTAAAGGAACCGTTAAGATCGAATCACTTAAATTAGCCGCTAAATTAGCTTTCCATGCTAATTAATTGTTTTTTTGATATTTCACATTACTTTTAGAAGTGTTATGTTAATCTAATTCTTTTCTTTCAATTGTCCTGAATTGTACTCCCTGTTCACTGTAACTTTCTTTCTTTCTGTTAATTATGGTTTCACCTGGTTTTGCTGTAAACCAGTACGATAAAACTTTAACATAGAAACATAGAAACATAGAAATGACGGCAGAAGAAGACCAAATGGCCCATCCAGTCTGCCCAGCAAGCTTCACACACTTTTTTCTCTCATACTTATCTGTTTCTCTTAGCTCTTGGTTCTATTTCCTTTCCACCCCCACCATTAATGTAGAAAGCAGTGATGGAGCTGCATCCAAGGGAATATCTAGCTGATAAGTTAGGGGTAGTAGGGGTAGTAACCGCCGCAATAAGCAAGCTACACCCATGCTTTGTCTTGAGCATCGGTATAGTAAAAGAATTTAAATAAATAAATAAATAAATAAATAAGTCAACTTAATTAATAGCAGGTAATGGACTTCTCATCCAAGAACTTATCCAATCCTTTTTTAAACACAGCTATATTAACTGCACTAACCACATCCTCTGGCAACAAATTCCAGAGTTTAATTGTGCGTTGAGTGAAAAAGAACTTTCTCCGATTAGTTTTAAAAGTGCCACATGCCAACTTCATGGAGTGCCCCCTAGTCTTTCTATTATCTGAAAGATTAAAAAAACGATTCACATCTACCCGTTCTAGACCACTCATGATTTTAAACACCTCTATCATATCCCCCCTCAGCCGTCTCTTCTCCAAGTTGAAAATTCCTAACCTCTTTAGTCTTTCCTCATAGGGGAGCTGTTCCATTCCCTTTATCATTTTGGTAGCCCTTCTCTGTGCCTTCTCCATCGCAATTATATCTTTTTTGAGATGTGGCAACCAGAACTGTACACAGTATTCAAGGTGCGGTCTCACCATGCAGCGATACAGAGGCATTATAACATTTTCCGTTTTATTCACCTTTCCCTTTCTAATAATTCCCAACATTCTGTTCACACTGAACCGACGATTTCAATGTGTTATCCACTATGACACCTAGATCTGTTTCTTGGGTAGTAGCACCTAATATGGAACCTAACATTGTGTAATTATAGCATGGGTTATTTTTCCCTATATGCATCACCTTGCACTTATCCACATTAAATTTCATCTGCCATTTTGATGCCCAATTTTCCAGCCTCACAAGGTCTTCCTGCAATTTATCACAATCTGCTTGTGATTTAACTACTCTGAACAATTTTGTATCATCTGCAAATATGATTACCTCACTCGTTGTATTTCTTTCCAGATCTTATTCAAACCTTTTTTAAACCCATCTATTCTAACTGCCTCAACCACATCCTCTGGCAAGGAATTCCAGAACTTACTGTAATTGTGTGTGGAGTGAAAAATAAATTTCTCTGATTTGTTTAAAATGTACTTCTCGCTCACTTCACAGAGTGCCCCCTAGTCCTTGTATTACCTGCTATCAAATCTTTTTGTTGGTTTCTTTTTTGATAATCCTTTGAAAGGTGTTCCAACCTCCACTGACTCCAGTTTTCTCTAGGATCAATGTAGCTATTAGCTCCATGCATTTACATTCTCCACACATTTACATTCTCAACTTTTTCTGTTTCTCAAATTACATTTCCCTTTCCTCCTGCCTGCTGAACCCTATCAGCAAATTCAAACTCTTTGCTCTGAACCCTGATGTGCCCATCCAGCCCCCCTTTCTCTGGCTCCCTCTTAATATGGGTGGAGTCTCCTAGGATCATCGGGCTGTCTCCTGACATGACCCCAATGGCTAAACTCATCCCTCCCTCCCTCACAAGGATGCCGGCAGTAGACTGAAAGGGACACGTTTGAATTGTTCACTCCATGGAAACCGTTACCCAGACTCTAGATCATTCAAACGCTAAAGCAAATTCTTTTCAACTCCATTTTCAAAACCTGTATTGAGGATGGGAGACTGCCCCTTCACTTTGTTGCTTCTGTCCCAGACAAGAGGCTACAGCCACAAGCAAGGGATAAAGGCTCCCACCATCACTCTGTAAATGCTTGATTGATGTCCCTGCTGACACAGGGGAGACTCATCTTCCCTGCCTTCTGCCTTAGGGAACCCTCTTATCTGCACCAGAAATGGGAGTGCCTGTCTTCCAACAGCAAAGAAACACTCCCAGTCTGAACACTATCAATTCTAAGAGATCTCCCCTCACCCACACATGAAAAAAAAAACACCTCTGGCCTCTCCTACTCCCCCCTCTCCACCAGCTCCTGCTTCTTTCAGAGAAGCTGCTGCCACATTAGAACAGAAAGAACCAGAGGACTCTGCCAAGCTACCAACGTTTTATTTTGCTCCTCTGCCAACTCTTTCCTTTTTTTCTTTAATTTTTTTTTTTTTTTTTTTTAGAATAAGCACCTAGTGATGCCGTTCGGGCTCTGTAATGCCCCAGCGGTGTTTCAGAACACCATGAATGAGATACTCTGTGATCTCTTGATTCGGTGTGTGGTCGTGTACCTTGACGACATTTTGATTTTCTCGGATTCCCTGACCACTCACCGTCAGCACGTCGTCCAGGTACTACAACGTTAAGGGAAAACAGACTGTATGCGAAACTTGAAAAGTGCCTTTTTGAGCAGGAGTCCCTGCCCTTCCTGGGGTATATTGTCTCCAGTGAGGGATTCCGTATGGACCCCCAGAAGCTAAAAGCCATTCGGGAATGGCTGCAACCGTCCAGACTGAAGGCACTCAAACGGTTTTTGGGTTTCACCAACTATTACCGGTCCTTTATTCCCCATTATGCGTCCATTGTGGCCCCAATGACAGCCTTGACCCGGAAAGGCGTGGACCCCAAGAACTCGCCTTCGGGAGCAGAGGCCGCCTTCCTCCGACTCAAAGAGGCGTTCCTGCAACAGCCGTGCCTTCGCCATCTGGATCCGCAACAGCCGTTCTTCATTGAAGTGGACGCATCCTCAGATGGCGTGGGGGCCGTTCTGAGCCAGACTTCGAAACACCACAAGCTACATCCATGTGCCTTCCTCTCTCGCCAGTTCTCTCCGGCAGAGCGGAACTACGCCATTGGCGATAAGGAGCACCTAGCCATTAAGATGGCCCTAAAAGAATGGCACCCTTGGTTAGAGGGGGCACAACATCAGTTAACGGTCTACAAGGACCATAAAAATCTTGAGTACCTGCATCGGGCACAATGACTCAATCCTAGACAGGCACATTGGGCGTTATTCTTCACCCGCTTCAACTTCGTCCTATGCTATATACCGGCCGGGAAGAATCTTAAGGCTGACGCCTTGTCCCGTGTCTTCGAGACTACAGAAACGTCTGATGATCCCCGGTTTATCATCGAGCCGTCACGTGTCCTGCTGTCCGCCAACACGGCCATCCCTCTCGGGAAAACTCTGGTTCCGCCACACCTGCGGAAACAAATCCTGGCGTGGGCTCATGTCTCCCGTTGCTCCGGTCATCCGGGACAATATCGGACCTTACAGACCGTTCGCCGATACTATTGGTGGCCTAAGGTCAACAAGGATGTCCGGTCCTATGTAGAGTCCTGCAGTCATGTAAGAGGATTCCAGGTTCGACCTGAGGTCTGCTTCAGCCACTGCCAGCTCCCTCGGAACCATGGACCCAACTTGCAACGGACTTCATAGTCGATCTGCCGTCATCCAGTGGGAACACTGTCATATGGGTGGTCATTGATCGGTTTAGCAAAATGGCGCAATTCGTGCCCCTTCCAGGGTTGCCATCCACACCACAGTTGGCCCAGCTGTTCGTCCAGCAGATTTTTAGACTGCATGGTCTACCCAGAAGCAACCTCTTGGACCGAGGCCCCCAATTTACCGCCAGATTCTGGAGGGCCCTCTGCCAGAAGTTCGACGTCACCCTGGACTATACTTCTGCTTACCACCCTCAGACCAACAGTCTAAAGCAGTTCCTCCGCATCTACGTAAATGAGAATCAGGACGACTGGGCAAGTCTACTGCCATGGGCGGAATTTGCACTCAATTCACACCTTTCCACGGCTACCGGATCCTCTCCATTCCAGATAGTCTATGGGAAGCAGCCATGCCGGTTCCCATTTCCGTCACGTCACCGGTAGCCCAACTCTCAGCAGACGAACTGCACCGCCTGTGGGTTTCCACACGGCGCACACTGATTAAAGCCAGTCAAGTGGCAAAAAGGTATGCTGATCAGCGACTGAAACCGTACCCACCTCTGAGACCTGGTCAAAAGGTGTGGCTGAGCACCCAGTTTATTCGCCTGAAGCTGCCATCAGCGCGACTGGCCCCTTGATTTATTGGGCCATTTCCTATCCTTCGATGGATTGGTGCAGTATCGTACCAGCATCAACTACCGCCCTCGCTCAAGAAAGACAACACGTTCCATGCCTCCCTTTTGAAGCCTCTGGTACTATCTTGGCCTTCCAGTACGCCTTCGACTCCCCAACCTATCACCTCTGAGGACGACCTCACCTATCAGGACCGAGAGGTGTTGGACGTGTGAAAGCATCGAAAGAAATGGGAGTATCTGCTAGCCTGGGAGGGGTTCGGCCGAAGAAAACACCTGGGAGCCGTTGGCCAACATCTTTGACCGGGGCTTACTGGACCAGTTCCATAGAGACCATCCATCTAAACCCAGGTCTCCGGGGAGGCACCCTAAAGAGGGGGGGGTGGTACTGTTGTGTTCCGCGGCCGCAGACGGCCGCGAACGAGGACCCCTACCTGTCCGCGACGGCGACCTGCCATGGTAGCATCGGGGGAAACGTCTTAGCCCGATGCCCGTTGGTCCCGCGCATTGGCGAGGCTCTCTGCAGTGGATGCCGGGCTGGGAGCTGTCCCTGCTCCTCCCTCGCGGCATCGGGCAGCCTTTCCTCCGCGTCTGAAATCCAAGATGGCTGCCACCATCTTAGGCGCGAGGCCGTGCCTCTTTCCTAGATTTAAAGGGACCTCGCCCCTTTAATTGACCAAGGCTGTTTCCTATGAGCCAGAGCAGAGGAAGTATATAAGGAGACTTCCTTTGCTCATTCCTTGACATGGCAACTTCCATGGTTGGTCAGGTCTGCTTGCTTTGGTGAGTCTTCTTGTGCTTCGGATCCTTGCTTCTTGGTTCCTGTCTCGTCTCATTGATTCCTTGGTTCCTGACTTCGGATTGGCAAGCGGTGATTTCTGGTGTGTGACTTCGGATTGGCAAGCAGTGATTCCTGGTGTGTGACTTCGGACTGGCAAGCGGTGATTCCTGGTGTGTGACTTCGGACTGGCAAGCGGCAATCCCTTGGTGTGTGACCTCGGACTGGTAAGCGACAACCCTCTGGCACTTGACCTTGGACTTCTTCTGGACCATCGTCTCCAAGGGCCCACCTAAGTCCCAGCGGTCCGGGTCCCTACGGGCTCCTCCCGGGGGGACTGCGGGCTTCCAGGGGTGAAGCTCCAGTTAGCCCTTGCACCGACCTCTCGACTCCTTGACCTCTCAAAGGTCCATCTAAGTCCCAGCAGCCCGGGTCCCTACGGGCTCCTCCCGGGGGGGACTGCGGGCTTCCAGTGGCGAAGACCCAGTTGGCTTCTCCGACATCTCGACTCTTCATCTTCACCTCAGTTGCCTCAGTCTCTAGTGCCGAGGGTCAGCCGGTCACATCTTCTGTCTCGCCTCGCCACCCAACGGGAGACCCTAAGGATCCACCTCCTAAGGTATACCATCCTCCCGTCGGCCCAAGGGTTCACAAGCCTGAGCATAACAGCATCCTTCTTCTCCACATAGTTACGACATTATTTCCATTATTAAAGTCCGCTGGAATATTCTCCACCCACACACTATTTTTCAAGAGTCTCCACGTTTCTCTTTTATACGGGGACGAAACCTATGAGACATCCTTGTCTCCTCCGACCTCAAATTGCTATCTCCTATTGACAGGGCTTCCACTGGAGGTCACTCCCCGTGCAGCCACTGTTCTGTGTATACACTCCATGAGCATTCATTGCTTTACACACCCCGTTTCCTCTAAGCAATACACTCTCCAACACTGCACCACTTGCGCATCAAGTTGTGTGATCTATGCTATCTTGTGCCCCTTGATTTACGTGGGCAAAACCACCCACCCACTATGAGCAAGGATTATAGAACATCGCTCATGCCTTAAGTCGGGTCGCTCCGTGGCTCCTCTGATCGACCATTGGCAATCTAATAATCATAACATTGCAGATTTAAAATTCTTTGTCCTTGAACCTGTATCCGCATGAGGTGGTAATGTGTCACTTGGGTTCACGTGTACAGAACAATGCTGGAGTTTTGAATTAAATTCCCCAACACCTTTGGATCTTAATCGTGAGCTGGAATGGTCGTCTTTCTTCTAAGTTTCTCTCTCTCGCCTCTTTCTGCCCCTGATTGTACATTTATATATTTTTTTCCTCTCCTGCCCCCCTTTTTCCCTTCCTCCCTTCTTTTCCCCATCCCTCATTATCCCAACCCCTCCCCTCTTTTCCCCTTTTCACAATGACCTACCCCTTGTCACTCTTTGTTGTGCATTATCCTATTGGTGAGTTTTAGTCACGTGTCCACCATTTGGCGCATGTTTCCCTACTTATCTTAGACGTAGACAGCACCTTTCTGACTGCTATATCGCCATTAAGAACTCCCGGGACAGAGGTTTTTCAATAAGGTCCTTTTATCTGGTTACTTCTCTACGTTTTGCATCCTTTTGATCAATTTCTCACCGTGTTGACTTTATATTTATGTATTTATTTATTTAAAACCTTTTCTATACCGGCATTAGTGGGTACATCACACCGGTTTACATTGTAACAAAATGGTTGAAAATACATATAACAGGGCTAGTAAACAGTAAGGTAGGGGGCACACTTGAGACAGTAAGGAAGGATAGAGCAATGACAGAGAACTTCTTAACAAAGTAAATCAGAATAAATATAGCGATATAGGACAACTCTTAATTACTAATTGAATAGAGATAATTAGTAATTGACTGAAGCTATATACACATGTGAGTGAAGTATGATTGACTGGAGCTATATACATAAGTAGGTAAGGTATAACTGGCATTAATTACATATGTAATTAAGGTATAAATACATACAAAATATCTGGATAGGGCTTCAAGGAGGGGCTTTTAGACTGGAATGTATATTGTGGGGGGGGGGGGGGCTGTTAATCAGGGAAGGCCAGTTTGAACAACCATGTTTTGAGTTTCTTTCTGAATTTAAAGTAACATCGTTCGAGACTGAGAATAGAGGGCAAGGAGTTCCAACGTGTAGGGCCAGCGATTGTGAGGGCGCGTTCTCTTGTAGAAGTGAGATGTGCTGTTTTGAGGGAGGGCACGTGAAGGGATCCTTTGTTGATATATCTCGTGGGTCGATTTGGGTGCGCAGCCATGAAGGGAAGGTCGAGCCAGTTGGAATGGTGAGAGTAGATGGCTTTGTGGATGATGGTGAGAGTTTTATATAGGATACGGGATGGGATGGGGAGCCAGTGAAGGTCTTTGAGGATGGGGGTAATGTTGTCTGTTTTTCGAGTGTTTGTTATGATTCTTGCCATGGAGTTTTGGAGCACTTGGAAGGGTTTTATGGTGGAGTAAGGGAGTCCTAGGAATAGTGAGTTGCAGAAATCCAATTTAGATGAGAGGGTGGTTTGAATTACTGTACGGAAATCATGTGAGTGAAGTAGGGGTTTGAGTTTTTTAAAACGTTAAGTTTAAAGAAGCCTTCTTTTAAGATAGAGTTGACATATTTCTTCAGATTAAGATGTTGGTCGAGGAGTACTCCAAGATCTCTTACAGCTGGTTGGGCGGAGATGATCTTGAAGGCTGGGTCTATGGCAAAGGCTGGTTTTGGAGTAGAGTGTTGAGAGATATACAGTAGTTCGGTTTTGCTGGTATTTAAGGCTTATTTATATTTAGCTTATTCTTTCTGCATCCAGTTCAGTGGTGAAGTTTGTTTAGATCACGCCTGAACTCAAGTTTAAAACTCACTGTTTCAACTAAGCACTTGTCTAGTGCTTTCAAGGTAATTATGAGTTCCTTTGATATCTTGAGCCGGTGACTCGGCTCGACGCAATCCTTGCACAATATTTTTAGTCACAGTTTGCTTTCTATCTTCTTCTTTCTTCATGCTATAGAAGATTCTTCCTTCGGGCTGCATTCTTGGTAGTTGTGTTGTGCACTGCAAGCTTTTATTACATACAGTAGTTTTCTAATTTTGCACCTTTCAGACTGCTCTTGGGACCGTTTTCAAACTGCTGCATTACAATCGATTTAAGTAAGTGTCACTCTGCTTAATACTTTCGATTTACTGTTTATTTTTATTTTTCTGTACAGCACCGCGGGTGGCTTCGCTGACCCACGGCTTAGGATCTTTATTCGCTGCACGATCAATTCTCATGAATACTTAATGCAATACACACTGAACTTCAGGTATTTTTTGACATCTTCTTTTGAATTTACTCAGCACTGAATGCTAACCATGATCGGGTTTTCACTATGTTTTTGGGTTTTTTTTAGTTTCCTTTTTCAGTATTCACGTCAAGTGATTCAGCAGATCACCCTAGTAAGTTTTTAAGGATTGTGTACTCTTCTTGGTTTACCACTGTTTAGCCGGTAGCTTTATTCCCCTTTTTTCTTTTTCTAGACTGCATACAATCAACCCAAGGTATCCTGCATAGAAATGCTTTAGCCCTTAAGGTTCTTATGTTTTTCTACTTTGTTTTCCCACCCCCCCCCCTTCCCCTTTTCATCCGTCCCCCCCCCCTCCCGCTGCTCCAACCTCACATGTATTTTCCCCTGGGCCTTCCCTTGTAGAATTGTTATTCTTTACTGTGTTCGCCGACCTGCTCAATATTTTGTTTACCTTTTGCTTTATAGACTCACAGAAGTTTTAGTCTCCCTGATGCGAAACACGGCCGTGTCAGGGTCCTTATGTGTGTTATAATTTCTGTGACTGTATACTTAGAAATATGTACTACATCGGTGATTGTATGTACAATTAAAATTTCTATATTGTTGAGATATTGATCAGTAGATCGTTTGCCACACATTACTTTTTATTGTATGTTCTCTACATTTGTGTGCTGTTCACTCTGCCTGCTTTGTGTGCTTCAACATATAGCAAAAGTGGTAGCATTGTATTGTAACAGATTTTCCAATTTTTGTGGAGCAAATCAGAGTGAAATCTTAAAAACTCCACAATACCAAGATAGTGTTTGGGTGGAACTAACAAAGCTAAAAGTGGGAAAAACTCTGGGGCCTGATGAGATACATGCCAGGATACTAAGGGAGCTCAGAAAGATGCTTGTGGATCCTGCTGAAGGATTTGTTCAATAGATTCTTGGAGAGAGAAGTGGTGATACAAGACTGGAGAAGACTGGTTGTGGTCCTGTTTCACAAAATTGGAAGGAGAGGCACAGCTGGAAACTACAGGCCAGTCAGCTTTACCTTGGTAGTGGGAAAATTAATGGATACACTACTGAAGGAAAGAATAGTGAACAATCTACAATTCAGTAGGTTGCAGGATCTGAGGCAACATGATTTTACCAGAAGGCAGCTGTATCAAATGAGTCCGAATGATTCATCTCTGGAAGATGAATGGAACATACCTGTCAACCGATCTCAGACAGAGCGGGAATAGTGGTAATCAATTTATCTGGCAAAGAGATAGCAGAGTTGCTTAACTGTAACAGATGTTCTCACAGGACAGCAGGATGTTAGTCCTCACATATGGGTGACATCATCAGGATGGAGCCCAATCACGGAACACATTTGACTGGCACCTACAGGGCATTTGACGGAACACTTTGACTGGCACCTACAGGGCATGCCCAGCATGGCACTAACCCTACATCCAGCAAGGGTCCCCCTTCAATCTCGTGTATAGCAAGAAGTACGTGCGAAAAATAAAATAAATCGCAAGTGAACCCAACTCCGCGGGGTGGCGGGCGGGTTTCGTGAGGACTAACATCCTGCTGTCCTGTGAGAACACCTGTTACAGGTAAGCAACTCTGCTTTCTCACAGGACAAGCAGGATGGTAGTCCTCACATATGGGTGAGTAGTGAGCTGAGGATCCCCGAGCAATGCACCAAATGCACCCAAAAGACGTGCAACAGGCACAACAACAGGGGTGGATTTGGGTAGGAGGGCATCCTGAAAACCCTGAACGGGTCACTGTTAGGTTGTTGGGTAGTAAAGCTGAGAATAAGTTGCATAGAACAGACTGGCCAAAAATGGAATCTTGCCTGCCAGCCTTGTCTAAGCAATAATCGGCTGCGAAGGTATGGAGAGAGCTCCAGGTCGCAGCCTTACAAATATCCACAGTGGCACCGAACGAACGTGTGCCACGGCCCTAACAGAGTGTGCTTTCACATGGTCTTGTAGCAGAATGCCTGCTTGCTGGTAGCAAAAGGAGATACAGTCCGCCAACCAGGAGGAAAGGGTCTGTTTTCCCACTGGATTTCCCAATTTGATGTTATTGAAAGAAATAAATAATTGAGTGGACTTCCTGTGGGCTGACGTGCGCTCTAGATAAAAGGCTAGGGCACGTTTGCAGTCCAGGGAATGTAGAGCCTGTTCTACTGGATTTGAATGGGGCCTTGGAAAGAAAGTAGGTAAGATGATGAATTGATTAAGATGAAATTCCGACACTACCTTAGGTAAAAACGTAGGGTGTGTACAGCGTACCACTCTGTCATATAGAATTTCGGTGTAAAGCGGGTAGGTACTAATGCCTGTAACTCACTAACACTGCGAGCAGATGAGATAGAGAGAAGAAAAATCACTTTCCAGGTGAGATAGCGGAGATCACAGGAGTGGGGAGGCTCAAATGGAAGTATCATGAGCCGTCCTAAGACCACGTTAAGGTCCCAAGAAAGGCTGGAGGGTGCAGTGGAGGTTTCAGGTGGAGCAAACCTCTCATAAAGAGTGTGACTAAGGGTTGGATAGTGGCTACTGCACGGACATGCACCCTTATAGAGGACGATTTCAGGCCTGACTCGGGCAGGTGCCAGAGATAGTCCAGAAACTTCGCGGTGGAACAAGTGAAGGGGTCTATGGACATGGACGTGCACCAGACCGTAAACCTTTTCCACTTAGAACGATAAGAGCGTCTCGTGGAAGACTTTGTGAAGCTACCAGGACTCGGGTTACTGACTCTGAAAGGTTAAGGGGTTGAAGTATTAACCTTTCAACATCCAGGCCGTCAGAGACAGGGCCTGGAGGTTGGGGTGGTGTAGGCACCCGTTGTTCTGAATTATCAGAAGGGGATCCTTCCCTAGAGGGATGAGCCAGTGAATTGATAGGTCCCGGAAGATTGGGAACCAGACTTGGCGTGGCCAGTGAGGGACTATCAGAATCATTAAACCCTTGTCCCTTCGTAACTTCACGAGTCTTCGATATGAGTGGAAGTGGAGGGTACACAGAGGAGACCGCTGGACCACGAGAGGGCAAAGGCGTCCCTCGGCTGTGAGTGGCGGCTGCGAGTGAGCGAGCAGAAGTTCTCTACTTTGTGGTTGTGAATGGACGCAAAGAGGTCTATTTGTGGATAACCCCAAAGTTGGAAGTTTGCGCCTGCTACCGTGGGGTTGAGACCATTCGTGCAAGTGAAAGGTCCGGCTCAACCTGTCCGCCAGAACATTGACCACGCCCGCCAAGTAGGTTGCTGTGAGGTACAACGAATGGGAAAGAGCCCACGCCCATATCTGTGCAGTTTCCTGACACAGAAGGTAGGACTCATTCCCCCTTGCTTGTTGATGTACCACATTGCTACCTGGTTGTCAGTTTGAATCAGGATGGTCTTGTTTGAGAGGTAATCCTGAAAGACTCTGAGGGAATATCTGATCGCTCGAAGTTCCAGGAAATTTATCTGATGTTTGGCTTCCTCTGGAGGCCAGGTACCCTGAGTCTGTAGGTCGTCGACATGAGCACCCCCAACCTAGATTGGAGGTGTCTGTTAGGATAATTTGAGGTTCTGGAACCTGAAAGGGAAGGCCTTGAAGGAGGTTGGAGAGCTGATTCCACTAGGCCAGCAACAGGTGGAGCTGCTTGGTAATGTGGATAATACTGGACATTGGATGATAAGCCTGAGTTCACTGGGACTTCAGAGTCCACTGCTTGACTCTCATGGCGAGGCGTGTTATTGGAGTGATGTACAGAGGATGCCATGTGACCCAGAAAAATGAGGAAATAACGAGCTGTCGAGTAATCTCGATTCTGGAGGCATGGTGAGAGGGATATGAGAGTACGAGCTTGATCCTGAGGGAGGAATGCTTTTGCCTGCATGGTCAGGTTGGCTTCTATGAAGGATAGGGTTTGAGAAGGAACTAGGCTGGACTTGGTGTAGTTGATCAGAAACCCGAGAGACAGTAACATATGGATAGATAGACGTAAGGAGGCTAGTGCATCCCTTTGAGTTGGAGCCCTTATCAGCCAATCGTCAAGATAAGGGTAGACATGGATGCCTTGACATCTCAGGTAGGCTGCGACCACTACGAGGCACTTGGTAAAGACTCGAGGAGTGGATGTTAGGCTGAACGGCAGTACCCGGTACTGAAAGTGTCAGGGGCCCACCAGGAATTGAAGGAATTTGCGGTGAGACGGAGTGATCGAGATGTGTGTATATATGTCCTGAAGATCTAGAGAGCAAAGCCAATCTCCTCTTGTAGAAGAGGAAGTAGAGAGCCCAAGGTTACCATCCTGAATTTTTCCTTCTGCAGATATTTATTTAAGGTGCACAGGTCCAGTATTGGACAAATGCCCCCTGACTTTTTTGGGCTGAGGAAATACCTGGAATAGAACCCCTGCGCCCCTGCTGGGAGAGGGGCACTGGTTCTATTGCCCGGGATTTCAGGAGGGTTGAAACCTCCTCCTCCAGAAGAAAGGAGTGGTCGGATGATCCCCACGTCAGCTGAGGTGGGGATTCTGCTGGTACAGACAGGAAACTGAGGTGGTAACCTTGAGTCACTACAGCAAGTACCCACTGATCTGAAGTGATCGTGGACCACTAGCAAACATAGGCATCAAAGGTACTGCACTCAGTTGGTTTAAGTCATTCTTGTGCAACAGATTCTACAAAGTCAGAATAAACAACAAGGAATCTCAGCCTATCCTATCAGACCAAGGTTCATCACTCTCACCCACCCTCTTCAACATCTACCTCCTTCCCCTCTGCCAACTTCTCTCAAAGCTCAAGCTAACTCACTACCTCTATGCAGATGACATACAGATCCCTCATCCCTATCACAGAATCACTTCAAAAAACCTTCACCTACTGGAAGGACTGCCTACAACCAAACAACTACTTTCCAACCTTAACTTGGTTTTAAATTCCAACAAAACTGAGATGCTACTTATCTCACATGACCCACGTATCTACTCATCAAGCCCCTCGCAATCCACTACCTTAAACATGGATCTCGCCCCTGATGTCAGGGATCTAGGAGCATGGCTTGACAACCAACTAAACTTTAAAAATTCATAAATACCACCACTAAGGACTGCTTTTACAAATTACAAGCCCTCAAAAAGTTAAAACCGCTCCTTCACTTCAACGACTTTCGACTAGTTTTACAATCTATCATCTTTTCAGAACTTGACTACTGCAACTCAATCCTACTCGGACTCCCTGCTAACAGTATCAAACCTCTACAGATGGTACAGAACGTCGCCGCCAGAATCCTAACTAACACCAATAAAAGAGATCATATCACCCCCATTCTCAGCAACCTAAACTGGCTACCCATCAAACACAGGATCCTCTTCAAAACTCTCACTATTATTCATAAAGCGATACACAACATTGCACCTATCACGCTTAAGACACAACTTCGTCCACATACATCCTCGAGACCCATCAGAAGCGCTTACAAAGGCACATTACTCGCCCCCCCACCCAGCAAAAACGGTATTAAGGATGAGAGCACTCTCAACTGCAGGACCTCACCAATGGAATGCTCTCCCCCCAGACCTATGCATCGAACCCAGTCTACCAGAGTTAAAAAAAAAAGCTAAAAACCTGGCTATTTAGGCAAGCTTTCCCATTTACAGAATGTAACTATGTTACCCTGATCTGACTACTTTATTTCAAGCTCCCTAACCCCTCCTCGCATGATACGATCCTTCCCCATACCTTCCCCCTGCCATCCTTCCGCGCCTTCCCCTTGCTCCCCCCTCTGAGAGTGCGTCCCAGCAGTTCATCCATTCCAGGCCCTTCTCTATCCGCGACCCCCCACCCTGTCCTTCTATATCATGTTAATTCTTCCTGCAAACCAATGTTATTTTGAATTTAATTGTTAATATTGTATTTATTTACTTTCAAGTTATATTTTTATCAATATTTAACTCATTTTTGTATAGAGTACGGAAACTCAATGTTTAACTCGTTAATTGCAATGTTTAACTCGTTAATTGTATAGAGTATGGAAACTCTCTGTTCACTGTTCCATTCACTGTTCCATGTAAAAAGCCCCAGTCTGGCTTCTAAGACCAGGGCAACTTATCGTTCTCTGTAAACCGGATTGATTTGTATCTAATACAGGAATTTCGGTATATAAAAATTAAAAATAAATAATAAATAAATCGTGTGCCATATGGTGAAGTGCACAACCGACTGCCGACGGGTACGGATGGTAGAGGAGGTTGGCTTATGCTCTCCAGCGAGGAGTCAAAATCCAGCAGCTTGGGCTGGTGGAGGGGCTGGCTGAGTCTTCTGAGGCCGGGATTGTCTGACCTGACCTTTCTGGTAAGGTCTGGAGGGGCGACCTCGAGTAGCAGGAAGATAACATCTCTGTGGCTTGAAGGACAGCCGTTTAGAGTCTCTTCAGATTGTCCTTTTAGAGATGGACGGGAAATCAGAAGGCACAGAGGAAAGCTGGCATAGCGTCTCGTAGTGGTCTTTGAGCTGTGCTACAGTCTCCTAGATTTTGTCCCCGAAGAGATTGTCTCCAGCGCAGGGCAGGTCAGCCAATCGGTCCTGTACCTCTGGTCTTAAGTCATAAGAATATAAGAACATGCCATCTGGGTCAGGCCAAGGGTCCATCAAGCCCAGCATTCTGTTTCCAACAGTGGCCAATCCAGGCCATAAGAACCTGGCAAGTACCCAAAAACTAAGTCTACTCCATGTTACCGTTGCTAGTAAACTTCAGCCAGGCCCACTTTCATGCACTAATTCCCGCTGCAGACACCTTACAGGCAGTGCCAAAAATATCATAGGCAGCGAGGACCTCGTGCTTGCCAGCATCTAGACCCTTCTGAGCCATCTAGACCCATCTAGACCCTTCTGAGCTTCAGATAGAAACATAGAAACATAGAAATGACGGCAGAAGAAGACCAAACGGCCCATCCAGTCTGCCCAGCAAGCTTCACACATTTTTTCTCTCATACTTATCTGTTTCTCTTAGCTCTTAGTTCTATTTCCCTTCCACCCCCACCATCCTGAAGCTCGTCGGGTAAAGATTCAGAGAAATCCTGGATCTTCTTGAATAGGTCTCTGTTATACTGGGTCATGTATGGAAGAAATGCGAGAAATAAGCATTGATCTATGGAAAACACGACTGCCAAATGCATCAAGGGACCTTTGTTATTTCCCTGGAGGAATGGAAGAATGAGGTTTAGAATGTCGTGCTTTTTTCTGGGCTGACTCTAAAACCACAGAATGGTGATCCAGTTGTGGTTTTTGTAAACCAGGGGCTGTTTGTACCAGGTAGGTGGCATCTGTTTTCTGATTTACCGGTGGTACAGAGCCTGTATGCTCCCAATTCCTCTTCAGGAAGTCCAGGAGAACATAAGAACATAAGAACATAAGAAAATAAGAAAATGCCATACTGGGTCAGACCAAGGGTCCATCAAGCCCAGCATCCTGTTTCCAACAGTGGCCAATCCAGGCCATAAGAACCTGGCAAGTACCCAAAAACTAAGTCTATTCCATGTAACCATTGCTAATGGCAGTGGCTATTCTCTAAGTGAACTTAATAGCAGGTAATGGACTTCTCCTCCAACAACTTATCCAATCCTTTTTTAAACACAGCTATACTAACTGCACGAACCACATTCTCTGGCAACAAATTCCAGAGTTTAATTGTGCGTTGAGTAAAAAAGAACTTTCTCCGATTAGTTTTAAATGTGCCCCATGCTAACTTCATGGAGTGCCCCCTAGTCTTTCTACTATCCGAAAGAGTAAATAACCGATTCACATCTACCCGTTCTAGACCTCTCATGATTTTAAACACCTCTATCATATCCCCCCTCAGTCGTCTCTTCTCCAAGCTGAAAAGTCCTAACCTCTTTAGTCTTTCCTCATAGGGGAGTTGTTCCATTCCCCTTATCATTTTGGTAACCCTTCTCTGTACCTTCTCCATCGCAATTATATCTTTTTTGAGATGCGGCGACCAGAATTGTACACAGTATTCAAGGTGCGGTCTCACCATGGAGCGATACAGAGGCATTATGACATTTTCCGTTTTATTCATCATTCCTTTTCTAATAATTCCCAACATTCTGTTTGCTTTTTTGACTGCCGCAGCACACTGCACCGATGATTTCAATGTGTTATCCACTATGACACCTAGATCTCTTTCTTGGGTTGTAGCACCTAATATGGAACCCAACATTGTGTAATTATAGCATGGGTTATTTTTCCCTATATACATCACCTTGCACTTATCCACATTAAATTTCATCTGCCATTTGGATGCCCAATTTTCCAGTCTCACAAGGTCTTCCTGCAATTTATCACATGGAATAGACTTAGTTTTTGGGTACTTGCCAGGTTCTTATGGCCTGGATTGGCCACTGTTGGAAACAGGATGCTGGGCTTGATGGACCCTTGGTCTGACCCAGTATGGCATTTTCTTATGTTCTTATGTTCTTAATCTGCTTGTGATTTAACTACTCTGAACAATTTTGTGTCATCTGCAAATTTGATTATCTCACTCGCCGTATTTCTTTCCAGATCATTTATAAATATATTGAACAGTAAGGGTCCCAATACAGATCCCTGAGGCACTCCACTGTCCACTCCCTTCCACTGAGAAAATTGCCCATTTAATCCTACTCTCTGTTTCCTGTCTTATAGCCAGTTTGCAATCCACGAAAGGACATCGCCACCTATCCCATGACTTTTTACTTTTCCTAGAAGCCTCTCATAAGGAACTTTGTCAAACGCCTTCTGAAAATCCAAGTATACTATATCTACCGGTTCACCTTTATCCACATGTTTATTAACTCCTTCAAAAAAGTGAAGCAGATTTGTGAGGCAAGACTTGCCCTGGGTAAAGCCATGCTGACTTTGTTCCATTAAACTATGTCTTTCTATATGTTCTGTGATTTTGATGTTTAGAACACTTTCCACTATTTTTCCTGGCACTGAAGTCAGGCTAACCGGTCTGTAGTTTCCCGGATCGCCCCTGGAGCCCTTTTTAAATATTGGGGTTACATTTGCTATCCTCCAGTCTTCAGGTACAATGGATGATTTTAATGATAAGTTACAAATTTTTACTAATAGGTCTGAAATTTCATTTTTTAGTTCCTTCAGAACTCTGGGGTGTATACCATCCGGTCCAGGTGATTTACTACTCTTCAGTTTGTCAATCAAGCCTACCACATCTTCTAGGTTCACTGTGATTTGATTCAGTCCATCTGAATCATTACCCATGAAAACCTTCTCCATTACGGGTACCTCCCCAACATCCTCTTCAGTAAACAGCGAAGCAAAGAAATCATTTAATCTTTCCGCGATGGCCTTATCTTCTCTAAGTGTCCCTTTAACCCTTCGATCATCTAACTTCATCATCGAACTTCATGAAGAGGTATGGACATGATCTCCTTGGGGCATCTACGAATTGGAGCACTTCCAGCATTTTGTCTCTGGAGTCCTCTTCTGTCTGAAGTTGGAATGGTATGGCTTCAGACATTTCCTTTATAAAATTAATAAAGGACAGGCCCTCTGGGAGAGAACGTCTTCTCTCCTCAGGTGGAGATGCCACTGAAGGTAGAGCATCCGTATCCTGGGAAGAATCATCTGTCCAAGGATCGTAAGATTGATCACCGGCTCCCATAGGATCTCCAGAGGGGAGTAATGGTGTTATTCCTGAAGGAGCAGGCCTAGGCACAGATGGCATCAATGGTGGCACCGATTGAGGATGATGCGGTATCGATGGCAGAATAGGCACAGACGGAACCGGTGACATCGATGGGCGAATTGGTGGCCAGATCCCAGACAGTTTGGGAATAGGTTCCGGCATCGGTGTTTCCTTGTCTTCCAATGACAAAGGTATCGGCATGGAAGGCGGTGGACATACCTGTATCCTCGGTTCTACCGGTGGAAGGGCAGTGATCAGCGCATCCAGTCTGCCAAGTAGAGGTGCGAGCGCCGTGGGTATTGGATCAGTGACTGGGGCTGGTATTGGTGTCGGCGCCGATGGAGGTTGGAAGTCCTGCAGTGTCTTACTGATGGCCTCTTGGATCATCCGATCCAATTCCTCGTGGAAGCCTGGGGCATGCAACCCCAACTTCGGAGTAGGAGGCAATACTGGCGTAGCCGGAAGGTCCACCGGTGAAAGTGGAGTCGCGGCTCCTGGAACCAATGAAGGTGGGGAACGCCACGGTGACCCAGTCACAGAGGAGGATGGGGCCTTCTCTGGATGGGATTTCTTTGTCAGTGGCTCTGTCGACACTGATGCAGAGGGCTTGCCTGGATCAGCAGACTGAGCCTTCCGATGACGGTGTCGATGCTTTTCATGATGTTCTCCTTGGTCCTTCTCCGCAGCTGATGAGGATGAAGTTGATACCTTCGGAGTAGTTGGTGCCAGTCGGGCAGCACCAGTGTCCCGCTGCTGGCAAGAAGTTGATGGCACCGACTCAGACAATGTCGAAGCAGTCGATGGAGTTGGAGACTTTGCCTGAAAAAGAAACTCCATCTTCTCTTGAGCGGGGCTTACAGCCCTTCGGTGTCATTTGGGCACATCTGGTGCAAGTTAGGATGTCATGGTCGGACCCCAAACATAACACACAAACCCAATGCGGGACTGTGATGGACATTGTCTGAGGACAGTCGGGGCACTGACAATAATCCGACGCCATGGCTTTGACAAAAATTTAGCCGCAGTGCGGTCGATGTCCAGAAGGCCCCGATGGGAAAACTCGACGGGAATCGACCACAAACGAAGGTAAAGTCTTACCTTTCGACAGAGGAGTCCGGAATCAATAGAGGGACCCCTATGGGGTAAAATGTTTTGAAAATTTTGAAAGAAGTTCCCTGAGGAAAATTCCTGTCAGGAATCTCTAGAGAGCTCCTTAACCCGCGTGGCTACTGCTGCATGGAAAAAAAGAGACTGAAGGGGGACCCCTGCTGGATGCAGGGTTAGTGCCATGCTGGGCATGCCCAGTAGGTGCAAGTTAAGGTTCTAGAAATTTTGACAAAAGTGTTCCGTGATTGGGCTCCATCCTGATGATGTCACCCATATGGGAGGACTACCTTCCTACTTGTCCTGTGAGAACTAATTTGACACAAATTCGGCACTTAATAAAGGACCTCCATTCATGTCTTGTCTACTGCTTGGCATGATTCATTTCAATGCTGAATGTATTTATTTTGGTTTTTTCAGATTCTACAGGTTTGGTTATTTTTTCAGCACTCAGAGCCATCAGTCAATTCCTCTGTTGTGGTTCCAAGACCTAGACAGGTACCTCCTGATCCAGTTGACCTGGTTTTTACACTTTTATGGACTTAGTTTTAAAAGATATCACTCCTAAGATGGACATTCACGGCAATTTGTAAAACTTCGCCAGAGGGAACTTCAGTTTTTAAGGTCACTAGCACAGAATACAAGCATTATAATGAAACCTGCAGATAAGGGTCAGGGGGAATGCAGTTTTAGAAAGTCGCCAGCAGTTTCTTCCAGAGAAAAACACACATCTATTAGATACTAGATTTTACAAAAAATTACATTTGGATCCTGTATTTTCAATTAAAACATCTGAGGAACTGAGGCCATTTTTTTTAAAACTCAAAAGGAGGCCTGTTTTTTGAGTGTAACTTTTTCTGTTTACATTGGTTTTTTCACAGTTCCCATGATCTATAAGACACTATTTAATCCCCCTGGTTGGTGAATGCTCAAAATCTTGTTAACAAAAATCACATATCTGGAGACCATTATAGCAGAGGTGGACTTGAAAATACTTGCAATAACTGAGTCTTGATCTAATGTACACCAGGATTGGGATCTAATCGTTCCAAACTATAATCTCTTCAGAAGAGATAGTGTACAAAAAAAGGGGGAGGAGTTATTCTTTATATTAGAACAGAACAGCAGCCACTGAAATAAAGGAGCGGAGGACAAAGCTAAAATACTTTAGGCTGCCCTGGAAAAACTAAGAGAAATTTTATGTACACAGGATTATACAGACCTCCAGCATACGGAAATGGAGAGATTACTTACCTGATAATCTCGTTTTCCTTAGTGTAGGCAGATGGACTCAGTACAAATGGGTACAGTGTGCTCATGCTAGCAGTTGGAGACGGATCTGATGTCAGCACGTAGTACATATACCCCTGCAGGAAGTGCAGGCGCTCAGTAATCTTCCTTGCAAAAGCTTTATGGATATATGTGTGACTGACCGATTAATTAACTGAACATGATTAACCTGACCGATTGACAGTAGCTGGAGACCGCCAGTGTTCTCAACCGGAAGGCGTCGACACCCGGCAGGGTGGATGCCCTATGTAAGGAAACATGGCTTACCTTGAAACGGTGAATCCCTATATATATCGGCAGCCGGGCGGGATGCTGAATCCATCTGCCTACACTAAGGAAAACGAGATTATCAGGTAAGTAATCTCTCCATTTCCTAGCGTGTAGCAGATGGACTCAGTACAAATGGGATGTACAAAAGCTACTCCCGGACTGGGTGGGAGGCTGCCCGAGGTCCGCTTAGGATTGCCCTTGCAAATGCTGTGTCCTCCCTGGCCTGGATGTCCAGACGGTAGAATCTGGAGAAGGTATGGATGGAGGACCACGTCGCCGCTTTACATATCTCTGCAGGCGACAGCATCCTAGTTTCTGCCCAGGAGGCAGCTTGTGCTCTGGTAGAGTGAGCCTTGACTCGTAGAGGTGGTGGTTTTCCCGCTTCTACGTAGGCCACCTTGATAACTTCTTTGATCCAGCGAGCAATAGTTGCCCGTGAGGCCGCTTCTCCTTGCCTCTTCCCACTGTGAAGGACGAACAGGTGGTCCGTCTTTCGTACTGTTTCCGACATTTCCAGGTATCTGGACAGCAGCCTGCCGATGTCGAGATGACGCAGTATTCAACATGCTTCCGACTTCTTCAAACCTTTCATGGTTGGCAAGGATATGGTTTGGTTGAGGTGGAAGTGTGAGACTACTTTGGGTAAGAAGGAAGGAACCGTGAGAAGATGGATAGCCCCTGGGGTGATTCTGAGAAACGGATCGTGGCAGGACAGCGCTTGTAGCTCTGATATGTGGCGTGCTGAGCATACGGCCAGCAAGAACACCATCTTCAAGGTTAACAAACGGAGGGACAGGCCTCGGAGGGGTCTGAAGGTGGGTCCTGCTAGGAATTCCAAAACTAGGTTGAGGTTCCACAGGGGCACTGGCCATTTCAGTGGCGGGCGAATGTGTTTGACTCCTTTCAGGAATCGTGAAACGTCTGGGTATGTGGCAATGCTGTTGCCGTCACTCCTGGGGCCGTAGCAGGATAGTGCTGCCACCTGAACCTTGATTGAATGAGGGACAGACCCTTCTGAAGTCCATCTTGCAGGAAATCCAGAATGATGGGGATTTTAGCGGCATGTGGATTGGTGCTGCGAGTTTCGCACCAGGCTTCAAATACTCTCCAGATCCTTATATAAGTTAGTGATGTGGAGAACTTGCGTGCTCGGAGGAGTGTATCTATCACCGACCCCGAGTATCTCCTTTTCTTCAGTCGAGCCCTCTCAATGGCCAGACCGTAAGAGAGAATTGAGCTGGATCCTCGTGAAGGATGGGGCCTTGCCGCAGCAGCTCCCTGTGAGGGGGCAGGGGTAGAGGATCCCCTGCCAGTAGTCTTCTCATGTCTGCGTACCAGGGTCTTCTTGGCCAGTCCGGGGCCACCAGAAGAACTAGGCCTCTGTGCTGCTGAATCTTGTGTATAATGGCGCCCAGCAGGGGCCATGGGGGAAAGGCATATAGCAGGATCCCCTGAGGCCATGGCTGCACCAGGGCATCGATCCCGTGGGATAGAGGATCTCGCCTGCGACTGAAGTATCTGGGAACTTGAGCATTGGACCTGTCCGCTAGCAGGTCCATGCCCGGAGTCCCCCACTGATCCACAATCATCTGGAAGGCCGTGGATGACAGCTGCCATTCCCCCGGGTTTAGGCTTTCTCTGCTGAGGAAGTCTGCCGTGGTGTTGTCCTTCCCGACGATGTGGACGGCGGAGATGTCCTGGAGATTTGCTTCCGCCCAAGCCATCAGGGGGGCTATTTCTAAGGATACCTGTCGGCTTCTGGTTCCGCCCTGTCGGTTGATGTATGCCACCATGGTGGCGTTGTCCGACATTACTCTGACTGCTCTGTTTCGAAGACTGTGGGCAAATCGCAGGCAGGCTAACCTGACTGCCCGTGCCTCTAGTTGGTTGATGTTCCACCCCGACTCTTCTCTGTTCCACCGCCCTTGGGCGGTTAGCTCTTTGCAGTGTGCTCCCCAGCCACTCAGGCTGGCATCGGTAGTGAGCAGGGTCCAGGCTGGGGAGGACATTTTTTACCCCCGGCTCGTGTGGCCGGGCTGCAGCCACCACCGTAACTGATTCCGTACTCTGGCCGGTAGAGGTAGATGCACGGTGTAGTTCTGTAATCGTGGGCTCCTCCGAGATAGGAGGGCGCGCTGTAACAGTCTCATATAAGCCCGTGCCCATGGTATCACTTCCAGAGTGGAGGCCATTAGGCCGAGGACCTGTAGGTAATCCCAAGCTGTGGGCCGGGTGGTGCTCAGCAGATTCTGCAAACGATTCCGGAGTTTTGATTTCCTCTTGGAGGTCAGGCTAATCTTGTCTTCCTGGGTGTCGAATCGGACTCCTAGGTATTCCAGCGACTGCGAAGGCTGTAGGGAACTCTTGTTTATGTTGACTACCCATCCTAGGCTTTCCAGAAGAGATATAACTCTGTTGGTTGCCCGGTGGCTCTCCTCCGGTGACTTTGCCCTGATCAGCCAATCGTCTAGGTAGGGATGGTCGAGAATTCCTTCCTTCCTGAGTGGCGCCGCCACCACTAGTATTACCTTGGTAAAGGTCCGCGGCGCGGTGGCTAACCCGAAGGGTAAAGCCCGGAACTGAAAGTGCTGTTTCAGGACTTTGAAGCGTAAGTAGCGCTGGTGATCCCGATGGATTGGGATATGCAAGTAAGCCTCTGACAGATCCAGGGATGTGAGATACTCCCCTGGCTGTATTGCACTTCGGACTGACCGCACAGTTTCCATGCGAAATCCAGGGACCCTTAAGTGCCGGTTGACTGACTTGAGGTCCAGGACGGGTCTGAAGGTGCCCCCCTTCTTGGGTACGATGAAATAAATGGAGTAATGCCCAGAATTTATCTCCCATGCAGGCACTGGGATTATGGCTTTTAGGGACAGGAGCCTCCGCAAGGTAGCTTCCAGTGCCGCCCTTTTGAGGGGTGGACAAGGAGATTCCACAAACTTGCCCGGAGGGGGACAAAGGAAGTCCAGGTAATACCCTTCTCGGATGATGGCAAGGACCCACTGGTCCGAAGTAATCTCGACCCATCTGCGGTAGAATAGGGTTAGCCTGCCCCCTATGGCTTCTTCCCCCAGATGGGTCGGCTGATTCTCACTGTGGGGTGCGGCCTGGACCCGAACCCGAGCCGGTTCCCCTCTTGTTGTGCCTGGTCCGAAAGGACTGGTTTCTGGTCTGAGAACGAGGCGCTTGGTAGCGAGTCCTGTAGGGGTTGAAGCGTTGAGAGCTTCTACCTCTGGATGGCCTAGGAAAAGGGTGCTGGTTCCTCCTTGACTTGTCTTCCGGTAGACGGGGGTAATGGAGAGGCGCCCCATTTGTTAACCAGTTTCTCGAGGTCGCTGCCGAACAGGAGGGATCCCTTAAAGGGCATTCTTGTAAGGCGCGTCTTGGAGGAGGAGTCGGCCGACCAATTTCCTAGCCAGAGCTGTCTTCTGGCTGCCACTGAGCATGACACTCCCTTGGCTGCCGTACGGACTAGGTCAGAGGCAGCGTCAGTGAGGAACGAGAGAGCTGATTCCATTTCTTCTCCCGGGGTGTTGTTCCTGGCTTGTGATAAACAGAAACGCGTCACCACGGTGCAGCATGTCGCGATTCGTAGGGACATGGCTGCCACCTCGAAGGCTTGTTTCAGGATGGCGTCCAGGTGTCGGTCATGCACATCCTTGAGGGCCGCCCCTCCCTCCACTGGAATGGTGGTGCGCTTCACAATTGCGCAAACTATGGCGTCTACCTTGGGGCACGCCAGCAGCTCCTTAGTCGCTGGTTCCAGGGGGTACATGCTAGACAAGGCCTGACCCCCTTTGAATGAGGCCTCCGGCGCATTCCATTCCAGATCGATTAGCTGCTGCTTGAAGGAGGGGAAAATGGTGAGCCGTTTGATGAAGGCCCTCTTGCAGGGGGTTCATTCTAGGCTCCCCTGGAGTGCCTTGGCCCGGGATAGCCAGCTCCAACAGGCATTGAGAGACCAGGTCTGGGAGATCCTCCTTAAGAAAGAAGCGTCTCATGGTTTGATACGGCTCTATCCCCGAGGGAAGTTCTACCTGCTCGGGGGGCTTGCCGTCTTCCTTAGAGCAATCTGAATCCCCACAAGTGGGGCTTCTGGGAGGCGAGTGGCCGTGCCTAGGTCTAGAGGGTCCAGGGGCAGGGTCATCTGGTACGTATGGGTCCATCCGGGAATCAGACTGCATTTTGACAAAGGCGTGAATCCCCTTGAATAATTCCACCCAGGAGAGCGAAGCAGAGTCTAGCCTCAGGGACACCAGGTCTCTAGGGTTCCCCGGCTGCTCACCTCGGCCTGCTAGGTCCGGGGTGTTCCCTGATGAACTGGCAATTAATCTGGGCTGGGACCGGCCCTGGCCTGGAACTCCCAGGGCCTCCTCACATTGGGCACATAGGGAGTCTGCTTCCTCACTCTGTGTGGCTCTGAGATGGCATGCTGAGCAGAGGCCTAGAGCTCTTATGCCTGATTCTGGAGGGTGCCGGCTCTGTGGTCGCCTGGGCTCTCATACGCTCCATTGCGTTTGTTATCTCTATGCGCCGGTGCGCTCCCAGCCAAAAGTATGCGCCTTATAATATGCACGAAAGCTGTGCGTCTATCAATGTGCGCCTATCAATGTGCGCCTAACAACATGTGCCTATCAGCGTGCGCCTATCAATGTGCTTTCGGGCGCCGAACATACGCGCCCGTTGCCTGTGCGCTTAGTCTGAACACTAGATCGAGGCGGCGAACCAGGGCAGATGGCGACGGCGATCAGGCAGGCAAAATGGCGACCTCCTTGGCGGGCTTCCACGTAGGCAGACCTCGCTAATCCTCGCTCTTCGGAGACCAGTAAAGTGAAGATGTACGCCTTACCTGATCTTCGGCGCTTCCCGGCTGCGACCCGGGCGGTCTCCGGCTGCGGGGGGAGAGGGTGATTACCGTCACCGCCGCGCTCGAGGAAGTGCACCCGCTGCCTCTAAGCCGTGCCCGAACTCGTCTCGCTCGGGGGCCAAGTCCTCACCGTGAACGGATCGGGACCGAGGCTGCCTCTATGCCGCGCCCGAGCCCTTCTCACTCGGGGGCTAGGTCCCTGCCGCGATTCGGCCACCGGACCGAGGCTCTTATCTCCGAAGGGCCACAAAAATCACCTCGGGAAACTCAGATGGGGGAGGGAGCCGAGGGTATCACCGCAGGAGTGCGGGGCTCGTCTTCAGGTAGGATTCTTCTATGAATTTAGTTGTTAGAATTTGGAAAAACGCTCAGCGAGCGTGAGGTAGCTCCGAACTGCTTTGGAGACTGAAATTACTGAGCGTCTGCACTTCCTGCAGGGGTATATGTACTACGTGCTGACGTCAGATCCGTCTCCAACTGCTAGCACGAGCACACTATACCCATTTTTACTGAGTCCATCTGCTACATGCTAGGAAATGAGATGATTCTGATATTGCAAAATAAGCCACCAGTATGGCATGCAAAGGAGAGGCCCTGCTTATACGTCAACTTCACTCTACCAGATGTGGACTGGGAACTACCTAGTATAATACCAACTAGAAATGCAGAAGTCCAAGATGTCCTGCAAGAGGCATTCCTCAGGTAATTAGTGGAAAAGTGTACTTCAGAGGAGGCCATCCTGGATCTGATGCTGACAAATGGAACAGGGAAAATGTAGTGTCTTGTGATCACAGTACTGCAAAGTTCAATATTTTACCTGAACCACATATAAATTGCAATCAACATAGAATAAGGCATTCTTCTTTGTAGCACCCAAATTATGGAAGTGCAAGCTGAAATTAATATAAAAGCTTTTAGAACAGATTAAGGCATTATGTTTTATAAATGCTCTTAAATAAGAACTGCTATATTCTATAGGTACAGAATAGTTTTATAATATGTTACATTTTTGCTTGGTTTTTAATTTAATTTGCTTATTTAATTTGTCTTTATTTTACAATGTTGAATGTTGTATTGCATTTATTATGTATGTTCTTTGTACTCCACAATAAACATATGGGAAGAAGATTATAAAAAGAGCTAAATAAATAAATAAAATACATATTTAGACTAGGAATTTTAGTGTTCCTTTAAGAGAATGAGTGATATTATTGAGAAGGCCCTACTGCCAAGACCTGAAGGATACAGAGAAAGAGAGACTGGCAATAAAAGGGAGCACTGAGAAGGCAACAAAGGTAAAAAGAAAAAGAACAATATGGTTCTCTAAGGCAATAACAGAAATGGTAACAACAATGTTTGATGATCTAAAGTTAATCCTAAAGTAGATCTTTTTAGTGCCAAGTTGAAATGTGATTTTTGCTGCTATTCTAATTTGTTGTACACCTTGCTGTTCGTACATAAGAACATAAGAACTTAAGAACATGCCATGCTGGATCAGACCAAGGGTCCATCAAGCCCAGCATCCTGTTTCCAACAGAGGCCAAAACCAGGCCACAAGAACCTGGCAAGAACCCAAACACTAAGAAGATCCCATGCTACTGATGCAATTAATAGCAGTGGCTATTCCCTAAGTAAACCTGATTAATAGCTGTTAATAGCATCGTAAAGATGCAAATGACCTTTGCTCATATGCTGTTATTCTAAAGTAATGTAAACTGCTTTGGGTGAATTATGTATTCAAAAGGGCAGATGATAAATCCAAATAAATAAATAGTAGGAATGCCCATTTGTTTAAAATGAAATAGACAATGTCAATGACATTGTCTATTTCATTTCATTTTACTGGAACCACAAAGAAAATGAAAAAAATGCTAAAATTGTATTTTTTAAGTTCCATTTGTGCAAACTAACTGGACTTATTGCGCATAGGGACGGTAACTTTAAAACTAGCATCCACCCACATACTCGCAACCTACCATGGGTTGAACAAAGATGGGCATTCTAGCGACCCCTTGATGGTAAGCACTGACTGTGCTCAGATGGACCCTGACTGAGGCGCTCAGATGGACCCTGACCGAGGCTCAGAGAGGTGCCACAAATAGTTCAAGAACCTCGGAAAGGGGCAGGTGAATGGATCTAAGCCATGTCCCTCGCCTCAGACAGAAAACCTTCTCCAATCGGTAAGACTTCCTTGTGGAAGGCTTCCTGGAAGCAACCAGCACCTGAGACATGTTGTCAGACAGGTCTGAAGGACTAGGTGTTCAAACTCCAGGCCATTAAGGCTAACGCCCAGAGGTTTGGATAGCGCAGCCTGCCCTGATCCTGCATTAGCAGATAGTGCATAGTCCCCAGACTGATAGGATCTCTGATCGGCAGGTCTTGGAAGATTGGGAACCAGACTTGCTTGGGCCAGTATGGGGCCACAAGGATCATAGACCTCCCAGTCCTGCTGCTTGCTTCAAGAGAGTCCTCATGATTAACAGAAGAGGAGGATATACATACAGGAGACCTGTGCCCCATTAACAGGCAAAGGCATCTGTTGCTGGAAGTCCATCTGTCCTGAACAGGGAACAGAAATTGCTCACCTTGCTGTTGCCCGGGGAGGCAAAGATATCCACATTTGGAGTTCCCCACTGGTGGAAAATTCGGGCTGCCACTGCTGGATCCAGGGACCACTCGTGCAGCTGAAACACATGGCTCAGGCAGTCCACCACCATGTTCAGTAATACAGCTAGATACATCGCTTGCAGGGACATTCCCTGCACCAGAGCCCAGGACCAAATCTGCACCGCCTCTTGACAGAGGAGGAATGACCCCATTCCTCCCTGCTTGATAATGTACTACATTGCTACCTGATTGTCTGTCCAAATAAGGACAGCTTTGTGGAACAAGCGGTCGCAAAATACCCAAAAAGTGTAACTAATTGCTCGAAGCTCCAGGAAGTTTATCTGGCATAGAGATTCCTGAGCTGTCCATCGTCCCTGTATGTGGAGGTTGTCCATATGGGCCTCCCACCCGTGGGTGGAGTCATCGGTGGTAAGAACTACCTGAGGTGGGGCAGCCTAAAACAGGATCCCCTGATCTAGATTGGAGAAGTTCTCCCACCAGGAAAGGGAGACCTGCAGAGGTGGTATGATAGAGACACGTGCCTTGAGGTCCTGGGACGCCTGTTGCCATTGCAACCATAATGTTCATTGCTCCCTGCGCATGAAAAGATGGACCAATAGAGTGACATGGACAGAGGCACCCATGTGGCCCAACAGGCAAAGCAGCAGGCGAGCAAGAACCTGCTGAATGTCGTATACTATGTTCTAAACATCAAAATCACAGAACATATAGAAAGACATGGTTTAATGGAACAAAGTCAGCATGGTTTTACCCAGGGCAAGTCTTGCCTCACAAATCTGCTTCATTTTTTTGAAGGAGTTAATAAACATGTGGATAAAGGTGAACCGGTAGATATAGTATACTTGGATTTTCAGAAGGCGTTTGACAAAGTTCCTCATGAGAGGCTTCTAGGAAAAGTAAAAAGTCATGGGATAGGTGGCGATGTCCTTTCGTGGATTACAAACTGGCTAAAAGACAGGAAACAGAGAGTAGGATTAAATGGGCAATTTTCTCAGTGGAAGGGAGTGGACAGTGGAGTGCCTCAGGGATCTGTATTGGGACCCTTACTGTTCAATATATTTATAAATGATCTGGAAAGAAATACAACAAGTGAGATAATCAAATTTGCAGATGACACAAAATTGTTCAGAGTAGTTAAATCACAAGCAGATTGTGATAAATTGCAGGAAGACCTTGTGAGACTGGAAAATTGGGCATCCAAATGGCAGATGAAATTTAATGTGGATAAGTGCAAGGTGATGCATATAGGGAAAAATAACCCATGCTATAATTACACAATGTTGGATTCCATATTAGGTGCTACAACCCAAGAAAGAGATCTAGGTGTCATAGTGGATAACACATTGAAATCGTCGGTGCAGTGTGCTGCGGCAGTCAAAAAAGCAAACAGAATGTTGGGAATTATTAGAAAAGGAATGGTGAATAAAACGGAAAATGTCATAATGCCTCTGTATCGCTCCATGGTGAGACTGCACCTTGAATACTGTGTACAATTCTGGTCGCCGCATCTCAAAAAAGATATAATTGCGATGGAGAAGGTACAGAGAAGGGCTACCAAAATGATAAAGGGAATGGAACAACTCCCCTATGAGGAAAGACTAAAGAGGTTAGGACTTTTCAGCTTGGAGAAGAGACGACTGAGGGGGGATATGATAGAGGTGTTTAAAATCATGAGAGGTCTAGAACGGGTAGATGTGAATCGGTTATTTACTCTTTCGGATAGTAGAAAGACTAGGGGGCACTCCATGAAGTTAGCATGGGGCACATTTAAAACTAATCGGAGAAAGTTCTTTTTTACTCAACGTACAATTAAACTCTGGAATTTGTTGCCAGAGAATGTGGTTCGTGCAGTTAGTATAGCTGTGTTTAAAAAAGGATTGGATAAGTTCTTGGAGGAGAAGTCCATTACCTGCTATTAAATTCACTTAGAGAATAGCCACTGCCATTAGCAATGGTTACATGGAATAGACTTAGTTTTTGGGTACTTGCCAGGTTCTTATGGACTGGATTGGCCACTGTTGGAAACAGGATGCTGGGCTTGATGGACTCTTGGTCTGACCCAGTATGGCATTTTCTTATGTTCTTATGCTTGCCAGCAAAGACAGGGCAAGAGCCCAATCACAGGGCAAGAACACTTTGGCCTGACTCGAGTCCAGTCTGGCTCCTATAAAGTCCAGATGGGGAGACAGGCAGCTGTGCGACTTTGGGTAATTGATGATAAACCCGAGATCGCAGCACTCGCATGGTCAGATTCAGGGCATGCAGCGCTCCCTGCTGGGAGGCGCTTTTGACCAGCTAGTCGTCCAAGTAGGGGAACACATGTACCCTTGACGTCTGAGGTGCGCTGCCACTGCTGTCAGGCACTTGGTGAAGACCTGAGGGGATGAGGCCAAACCAAACAGCAGTTCTTGATATTGGTAATGAGCCTGTCCCTCCACAAAGCAAAGATACTTCTTGTGGTTTGGGAAGATCGCAATGTGGGCGTAGGCACCCTTGAGATCGAGGGAGCAGAGCCAGTAACTTCTGAGGAATGGGATCAGGATTCCCAGAGAGACCATTATGAACTTTTTCCTCTGATGGAATTTGTTCAAGGCTCTGAGATCAAGAATGGGGCACAATCCCCCAGTTTGATTTGGAATCAGGAAAAACCTCGAGTAGAATCCTCGGCCCTGTTGGAGGAGGGGAAAGGGTTCCACCGCTCCTGCCATTAGAAGGGCGGAGAGCTCTGACCGAAGTATTTCCGGAGGAGCGGATGAACCCCAAGATGGAAATAGGGGAAAGCCCACAGGGATGTCCATGAAATTAAACCGATACCCCTAGCAAATGATTGCAAGAACTCACCAGTCTGACGTGATGTGTGGCCAGCAGTGAGCGAAGTGAAGCAGTCTGCCTTCTACAAGGGGGCATGCTGCAGGGGGTATGGCGGACTGACTCAAAACCATGGTGGGGGTTTGCTGGGGGGGGGGGGGCCTGTCTGGGGCCTGGGGGCACGTGGCTGGTGTGAACGACCCCTGGAATCAGCTCGGGGGTGTCTACCTCTGGGAGGCAGGAGGATAATACTACTTTTGCAGATAGAAGGATTTTCTCGAGCTTTGTTGAGAGGCCTTCCTGATGGAGGATGGCTGATCACAAGTGCTACCCGATAGCTGTTGAAGGGTCTCATGATGATCCTTCAACTGGGCTACCACATCCCTGACCTTGTCCCCGAAGAGATTCTCTCCTGTACAGGGAAGATCAGCTAGCTTCTCTTGGACCTTTGGACGAAGGTCCAAAGCCCGGAGCCAAGCCATCCTATGAGCACCAAAGCCCACTGCAACCACCCTAGCCGCTGTTTCAAAAACATCGTAGGTGGATCTCACCTTGTGTTTTCCCGCCTCCAGACCTTGTTGTATTACAGCAGAGAATGCCTCCTGCTGCTGCTGCTGCAGATGTCATTCCGCCAATTCTTGGGCCTGTTTCCACAGGTTCCAATTTTATTGGGTCATATTTTATTTATTTGTTTTTATATACCGACATTCGATCAAGATATCACATCGGTTTACATGAAACTGAAAGGTCAAATAAGACATGGACTGCTTATTTTTACAGAATAACTTAGAACTTTACATGTAACTATTAGGTTAAGTTAGGTAGGGCTAATGGAATACCTGAAAAACTTGGTGTCTTGAGTATTTAAACATGATGATTTAACTTAAACTTAAATATGATGGCTTAAATTAACTAGAACTTAATAACTTAAATAATTTAACAGAAAGGTGCAAATATATGTTAACAGAGAAGCTGAAGAAATTACGGAGACATTTGGAAATTTCATCAAGGGTGAGAAACCATCGTGTTATAGTCAGCATGGGGGGCCCTTTAATGGAAAAGCTTCGAACTTAGTGATTTGTTCATGTCTGCGAATATTAGTGGAGGATTTCCTGGGGGTTCAAGAGGCAGGTTGATGGAGTTCTGGTGGTTGGAGGTGTGGTAGGGGTTAGCTCTCTGGGGAAAGGTTTTTTGGAAGAGTCATGTTTTCAAATGTTTTTTAAAGATTTGAGTCGAGGCAATATAATTGATAGGAGGCAATGTGGGCGATAAACATAGCACCTCCTACCGAGGGCATCCAGCTCCATGTGATCTCAGCCTGGAGAGGTGGAGGCATGGGTGTGGGAGCGCTTGGCTTTTTTGAGAGCACACTCCACCACCACCACCGATTGGTGAGGGAGGTGGCACCTCTCAAATCCCAACGCCTGTTGAACTAAATAGATGGTGTCCGCCTTCCTATGACAGGAGGAACTGACACCAGATGTTCCCAAATCCTCAGGAGAAGTTCCTTGAAGATCTTATGGACTGGGACAGTCACCACCTCCTTTGGTGCATCGACAAACTGAAGCATCCTCCTCTGTGAGGAGTTGGAAGGCAATGGCTTCTGCCATGGTCCAGACAAATCCCACAAAGGAGAGGTCCTCTGGTGGAGACCTGCTTCTCTCATCCGGTGGCAAAAGCTCCAGATGAGAGAATCAGGAGGTCACTGGAGTCTTCAGAAAAGGAGTCTGAAGTATTATCTCTTCAGGGGTCATAGGGGCCCTCCTCTTCGCTGAGGTCCCTAGGAAGCCTGCTCAGGTGCGCCCTGTCAAAGCCACTCAGCTTGAGCACCGAGGGCACCAGGAGTATCGATGGCCTCAAGAGCAGCAAAGGCACCAATGGTAGGGAGGTTCCTGACACCCCAGGCATGAACTAGGGGAACTGTGGCCGTGGGACCAAAGGACCCGAGGGTGCCAGTGGCTGCAGCACATCTTCCTCGGAGGAGGACCCAATAATGGTAATCGATCTGGAAGAGGGCATCGGTGGCCGCTGGGGAGCTGTGGGTCCCCCAGGCACCGGATGCGTCGGAAGGACACCGAGGAGGAAGTCCAGATGCTCTAGCAGGGGCGCCAACAGAGAAGGCGCAGGCTACAGCACCAGTAGGGGGGGCAATACCGGGGGCAGTTCGATGTCCCATAGGGCTCAGAGCACCATGCTCTGTACCCTGCAGTGCAACTCTTCCTGGAAGCCTGGGGAAGCCAGGACTGATGAAGGGGGACGAGATGTCACCAGAGCCTCATCGGAGCCCTGAGGAGGCTCGGTGTCTGGCACCAATATTGGTGGGGAACGCCTGGGACTCCTGGGTTTATTGGAGGATGGGGCCTCTCCACCATGGGGTTGCTTTGCTGGCGGCATGGCAGCCGCCGATGCCAAACCGGATCCATACCCATGCGCCAACCGGGGACGGTGCTTTCGGGATTTCCCTCAATGCTCGGCCTAGAAACTTTGACAAAAGTTTTCCATGCCAGGCTCCATCTGATGATGTCACCCATCTCTGAAGACTACCATCCTGCTTGTCCTAGGAGAATGAGTGATATTGTTGAGAAGGCCCTACTGCCAAGACCTGAAGGATACAGAGAAAGAGAGACTGGCAATAAAAGGGAGCACTGAGATGCAAAGAAGGTAAAAAGAAAAAGACCAATATGGTTCTCTAAGGCAATAACAGAAATGGTAAGAGCAATGTTTGATGATCTAAAGTTAATCCTTAGGTAGATCTTTTTAGTGTCAAGTTGAAACGTGATTTTTGCTGCTATTCTAATTTGTTGTATACCTTGCTATTTGTAAAGATGCAAATGAATTTTGCCCATATGCTGCTATTCTAAAGTAGTGTAAACTGCTTTGGGTGAATTATGTATTCAAAAGGGCAGATAAATCAAAATAAATAAACAGTAGGGATTTCCATTTGTTTAAAATGAAATAGACTGTCAATGATACTATTTCATTCCATTTTGCTGGAACCACGAAAAAAAAAAAAGAAAAAAATGCTAAAATTGTATTTTTTAAGTTCCATTTGTGCGAGCTAACTAGACTTAGTGTGCACAGGGATGGTAACTTTAAAACTAGCGTGTGCCCACATACGCTGGAATTGTGCCTGCAAGTGCACGCATATAATATAAAATATGCCTTGTGTGTGTATGTGTGCTAATTTTAAGCGATTATGCAAAGAAACATTATTTACATGCCTTTCCTTAGGACTTGTCGGCTTTTATGCATGCAAGTGAGCACATTTTAAAACATGTGCGCATGAAGGAAATAACCAGTTTAACCATTTAATTAACCAGTTTGCCCAATCTATCTTTAGGTCATCAAGAGCCTGCACTCCCCCCAGTTTAGCCAGACCCATCACCCAGTCAGTTTTTGGCTATAACTAATTTTATTCTGACTTATACTTGAAAAAGAGTAAAAGTAAATATGCTCAGGTAATAGCCCAATGCGCACTGCGTTTGCGAGTTTTAAAATCTGGATTTATGTGCATAAATGTTGGCCCTGCCCTGGAATGCCCTTGACCGGCCCCAAATCCACCCTTTTTTTTTCCATGCATTCTGTTGTTCGTGCACGTGCAAATATTTTGCTTATTTTGAAATAAGAGTTGATTGCTTGTGGAAGTGCCCATAGGCAACCCAGTAGACAGCAGACCCAGGAATGATGTGGAAGGTATGAAGCCTGCAACAGCATTAAAACCATTCCAGGATCTGACGAGACAAGGCTTGAAGAAGGAGCGTTAAAGTAGGAGCAAGATTTGCAGAGCCAGGTGTGGCACAGAAACAAGGCCAGACGTTCAGGAGGACATATTTGAGGAATCTGTGCCTCCCAATGGATATATGTGACCCCTAAGAGTAGGGATAAGAGCTTCATGAAACATGTTCCTGAGAGTTGCCAGATCTTTCAACGTGGGTCAGGGTTTACCTTAGAAGAAAATTTGCTGTAGGCAATAGCTAAAAGTTTGGGCACTCTCCTCAGGGCCACATGTCATGTTGTAAGAAGCTTGTTCTGCCATGACATAATTTATTTATTTATTTGTTGAGTTTTATATACCGTCATTCGGTAGAGCCATCATAACGGTTTACAAAAATATACATTTTTCTTAGCAGTTGTGTAACAGAAAAAACAATGTGAACGTTATACATTTTCTTAGCAGTTGTGCAACAATAAAAAACAATTTGAACAATATTAGAAATAAGCATATCAAGTCCAGAGAGCATTATTAGGTTGGAAGAGGAGGGTATGCAGTTCAGGGTGAAGAGAACGTATTAAGAGGTTTATAACTGAGAGTTCAGTTGAGAGTTGGAATGATAAGACGTCTGAGGGTCAGTGTAGAATTTGCGGAACATTAGTGTTTTTAGGTCCTTTTTGAATATTTTTAGGTTGTGTTGGGTTCTCAGGAATTTAGGTAGGGTGTTCCAAAGTTTAGGTGAAGCAATTGAAAAGGCTCTTTCTCTTGTGGTTGGCATAAGCCCCAAAATGCTCTGCAGATCTTGCTCCTACTTTAACACTCCCTCTCCAAGACTTGTTTCTTCGGATCCTGGAATGGTTTTAATACTGTCGGAGGCTTCATACCTTCCAATTCTTTCCTGGGTCTGCTGGCTCACCTATGGGCACCTTCACAAAAGGGTTGACTATTATTCAACCACCAGTCCTAGACACCATTGCCTAGCCTTTCCAGGTATATCTTTCCTTTCGTACCCATTGCCTATGTCCAGATGTACAATGACATTGTAAAACAAAGTGTGGAAAACTCTGTTTATCTGGACTTAAGTAAGGCTTTTGATGCTATTCTGCATAAAGGACTGCTAAGCAAGCTGGACTGTATGGGACTTGTAAATTGAGCAAGGAACTAGTTGCACTGTAGGACACAGACAGTGATGGTAAAAGCAGCCAACTCTGCTGAAGGCAAAGTTATCAGTGAGGAACTGCAAGCCACGGTATTGGGTTTAGTTCTTTTCAGTATCTTTATTAGTGACTAAGATGAGAAATGAGAGAGAAAAATATGCTTGTTTACAGATGATGCTAAAATACGTAACAGAGTAGGAGTGGACAAGCAGGAAAGGGGGCTTCAAAACAATATTAGAAAAATGGTCAAGGGTTTGAAAAATCCTACAGGGAGAAATATAAGACACTCAAATTTATTTATTATTTATTTAACATTTTTTATATACAGAGGTTCTGGTAACAATGTTACTAATCACTTCGGTTTACATATAACATTGAAAAGACATAACCCGTGTGTCTTACAGAGAATCAGGAAATGAGGAACTTGGGAATAATTAAATAACACATTTTGAAATACATAATTTTTAAATAACAGAGATCTAACAAACTAGCGGTTAGGATCAAACATGTGACAGGTGGACGATCTTAGGCAGGAGTAAACTGTAAATGTTCTGGGATTATTAAGCATTGGGAGACATAATGAATAGACCAGGGAGGAAGAGTGTTAGTAAAGTCCAACTCAGGCGTAGGCTTGGGTGAAAAGCCAAGTCTTGAGTCTTTTTTTGAATGTGATTGGGCATTGTTCGAGCCTAAGGTCTGAAGGGAGAGAGTTCCATTGGTTAGGACCCCCTGTGGAGAAGGCTCTTTTGTTTGAAGATATCTTGATTGGAGGGGTTTTTAGAGAGCCTTTTTGAGCAGATCTCAACGGACGGGAGGAAGAATGCAACTGCAATGGGATCCTGAGGTCGAGGTGTGAGGTTTTGTAGATAGCTTTGTGAATGGTTGAGAGAGTTTTGTAGAGGATTATTAGGATTATTATTATTATTATTATTAGGATTATTAGGAAGGGAATGGTTAATAGAACGGAAAATGTCATAATGCCTCTGTAGCGCTCCATTGTGAGACCGCACCGTGAATACTGTGTACAATTCTGGTCACCGCATCTCAAAAAAGATATAATTGCGATAGAGAAGGTACAGAGAAGGGCGACCAAAATGATAAGGGGAATGGAACAGCTCCCCTATAAGGAAAGACTAAAGAGGTTAGGACTTTTCAGCTTGGAGAAAAGACGGCTGAGGGGGATATGATAGAGATGTTTAAAATTATGAGAGGTCTAGAACGGGTAGATGTAAATCGGTTATTTACTCTTTCGGATAGTAGAAAGACTAGGGGGCACTTCATGAAGTTAGCATGGGGCACATTTAAAACTAATCGGAGAAAGTTCTTTTTTACTCAATGCACAATTAAACTGGAATTTGTTACCAGAGGATGTGGTTAGTGCAGTTAGTATAGCTGTGTTTAAAAAAGGATTGGATAAGTTCTTGGAAGAGAAGTCCATTACCTGCTATTAATTAAGTTGACTTAGAAAATAGCCACTGCTATTACTAGCAACGGTAACATGGAATAGACTTAGTTTTTGGGTATTTGCCAGGTTCTTATGGCCTGGATTGGCCACTGTTGGAAACAGGATGCTGGGCTTGATGGACTCTTGGTCTGACCCAGTATGGCATGTTCTTATGTTCTTATCCCTAGTGCTGCTTTGGAGGAGGAAAGTCTGAGAGCATCACCCAGGTGTATCAGGAAGTGATCCTGTAGCAAGGACCTGCTCTCCAGGTGATGCATTGTCCTCTCACACTGAGGTAAGAGTCTCTCACAGCTTCTGCCCAGGAGGGAAGGGTTAGGCAGGCTGTCATAGTGATTTGATTATTAGAATGTAGATATCTGGGTAGCTGGTGGACGTGACGATCGCCTAGTAACTTGCCTGCCTGGTGGCAAAGGTGGTGGAACTCACACATCATCTAGATAGGATTTTAGGCAGTACTGGTGAGGAGCTGGCTGTTGTGGTACATATGGACACCAAGGACATAGGAAAATGTGGAAGGGTGATTCCAGAAGACAAATTTAGGATTTTAGATAGAAAGCTGAAATCCAGAAACCTCCAGGGTGGCAGTCTCTGAAGTGCTCCCTATTCCACATGCAAGTCCCCAGAGGCAGGCAGAGCTCCGGAGTCTCAATGCATGGATGAGTTGATGGTGCAAGAAAGAAGAATTCAGTTTTTATAAGGAACTAGGCAACCTTTTGGGGAAGCGGGAGTCTTTTCTGAAAGGACGGGCTCAACCTTAACCAGGGTAGAACCAGGATGCAGGTGCTAACTTTTAAAAAGGAGATAGAGTAGCTTTTAAACCAGATGATGGGGGAAAGCCGACAGCTGCTCAGCAGTGCATAGTTAGGAGGGAGGTATCTCCAAAGGATAATAATGAAATACGTTCCAATAAAAGCAAAATGTCCATGTGCCTAAAAGTAAAGAATCACCTGAGCTAAAAGATTCCCTGTCAACTGAAAAGCAAGTTGTTAATACAACAAAAAACATACTTTGAAATGTCTATATGCCAATGCCAGAAATTTAAGAAGATGGGAGAGTTAGTGTATATCAGTGAATGATGAGATAGACATAATTGGCATCTCTGAGACTTTGTGGAGAGAGGATAACCAATGAAACAATACTATACCAGGGTACATATTATATTGCAGTACAAGGGATGATAAACTTGTTGGGGGGGGGGGGGGAGTGTAGCTTTATATCTGGGATGGATAGAGTAAAGATCCTGTAAGAGAAATAAAGGCGAATTTTAAAAGCCCTGCGCACAACAAAACTGAGAGATAGATGCACAAGTTAGGCCAGCGCGCAAAGCAGATTTTATAAGTCACCCACTGACGCGCATATCTCTCGCTGCATGCACAAGTGAACATATTCTTAAAAGGGGTGTGGAGTGGGCATGAAAGGGAAAGAGCAAGAGATGTGCATGTAAATTTTTACGTGCACAGGCACGCGCTGGGGTCCCCTGCCACATAACTTTACTACTGCAATGGATGGCGTGTAAGTAATTAAACAAAAACATCTAGGTTAGTCAGCAGGATTTTAAGGGTCGGGGCAAACAGGGGGAAAGGGTGGCTATTAAACTGGGATTTGGAAGTCCTTTCCCTAAACTGGGCGAACTGGGAATGAACTGGGAAAATGGTGAATGGTGTCAGCGCACGGTCCTTAAAAAATTCTCCCACTTACATGGTACAAGCATCATTTGTGCGCATGTCCATTTAAAATTATGCACACATGTACACATGCCCAGGCTATTTTATAACATGAACGCATATATGCGCGCATGTTATAAAACGGATGTGTCTCTAAACTGAAGCCAGCAAACGTGTGCACATTTACGCTTATTTAAAATGAACTGTGTAAGTGCACAGTAGAATTTTTATGGGTAGAAGTACATTGGGGAAGAGTTTAGCAATAAGAGCCTACTACCGTCTATCTTGTCAAAATGAAAAGATGGACAGTGAAATGCTAAGAGAAATCAGGGAAGCTAAACAATTTGGCAGTGTAGTAATAATGAGAGACTTCAATTACCCCAATATTGACTGGCTAAATGTAACATCAAGAAATGCTAGAGATATAAAGTTCCTGGATGGAATAAATGACATTTTTATGGCGCAATTGGTTCAGGAACAGACAAAAGAGAGAGTAATTTTAAATCTAATTCTCAGTGGAGTGCAGGATTCGGTGAGAGAGGTAACGGGTGGTGGGACTGCTTGGCAACAGTGATCATAATATGATCAAATCTGAATTAATGACTGGAAGGGGGACAGTAAGCAAATCCACGGCTCTAGCACTAAACTTTCAAAAGGGAAACTTTGAGAAAATGAGCAAAATAGTTAAAAAAATAAATAAATAAATAGATAAGGATGCAGTTGAAAAGGATAAGAGTGTGCAACAGGCATGGACATTGTTAAAAAATACCATGTTAGAACATAAGATTCGCATACTGGGTCCGACCAAGGGTTCATCAAGTCCAGTATCCTGTTTCCAACAGTGGCCAATCCCATGTCACAAGTACTTGGAAAGTACTCAAACATTAGTTAGATCACAAGCTACTATTGCATATTAATTACTGTAATAACCAAACCTTTTTTAAACCCAGTTACACTAACTGCTGTAACCACATCTTCTGGCAATGAATTCCAGAGCTTAACTATGTGCTGAGTGAAAAATAATTTTCTTTGATTTGTTTTAAATGAGCTACTTCCTAACTTCATGGAGTACACCTTCTCTGACATAGTAAATAACCGCTTTACATTAACTTGTTCAAGTCCTTTCATGATTTTGTAGACTTCTATCATATCCCACACCTCAGTCGTCTCTTCTCCAAAGTGAACAGCCTTAATTTCTTTAGCCTTTCCTTATAGGGCAGCCGTTTCATGCCCCTTATCATTTTGGTCGCCCTTCTCTGAACTTTCGCCAGTGCAGCTATATCCTTTTTGGGATGCGGTGACAGAATTGCACACAGTATTCAAGGTGCAGTCTCACCATGAGCGATACAGAGGCATTATGGCATCCACTGTATTATTCCCACTCCCGTCCTAATAATTCCTAACATTCTGTTTGCTTTTTTGATCGCCGCAGCACACTGAGCCGACGACTTCAATGTATTATCCACTATGACGCCTAGATCTTTTTCCTGGGTTGTAGTTCCTGATATGGAACCTAACATCGTGTAACTACAGCAAGGGTTATTTTTCCCCATATGCATTACTTTCCACTTGTCCACGATAAACACGGCCATATTGAGGGGACTGTACTTCTCTGATACTCCTTTAAAGTCTACAATAAAAGCTGTTTTCTGAAAGATAAAAGAAAGTCTTCACTGCACCATTATTGATTTATTTGGAACAGCATTATTGATCGGTTTCTTACTTTTCGCTGTGTGCTTCCTTGTGTGATTACTAACGTTTTGCATAGTTATAACACTACCATCAATGAGCATGTTTGGGATAGATATAGAGGGCAGTGGTAGTAACAGGATTGAGAGGTGAGATGAAAGACATAGGAGGAGGGGAAGCTGGGACTCTTGTATGGAAATTTATATGCTTATCTACCCAAAGTAGTATAAAATGGGAGAGTAATTGGACAAATGGGATGAGCTAATTAGTCTTTTTCTGTTCTCATTTGCTGTGTTACTATTTAAATGGTCCCAGTGCTCTGCCTTTGATTGGTCAGTTATAAAATTATCTGGCAAAACTTCCACACTAACATGAAAATCAATAAGTGGCCTGCTTATTTGATACCACCTTACCTGGATCGTCGCTGAGATGGTAAAGTGAAAGCAATGTTCTTCTCTTCCCAGATATCTTCCTCATCAGAACCACCATCATTGAACTGCTGTATTCTCTCCTTGCAACATGCTTCAAATAAGGAAGTATTTACCTAAAGCCACAAGGTTAACTATAAGTAACAAGACAAATGACAAACCTTGCAGATCAGCTATAGCATTTCCTATATTCAGTTTTTATATAAGGAACCAGCAGGAAAACTGTTACCAGACCTGCTAAATGCAGAGAAATATGCAGACAGTGCAACATTACCTTAAGAATCCTCCCAGCATCACAAAGGATTTTGGATGGTGTCGAATGGGACAGGAGGATTAGGTCAGTGTAGGGAACAGGGTATTCATTAACTCTTGAAATACTTCACTATCAGAACACTACACTGAGTCAGCATTTATTTGCACAATCACAACATGAGACAAAGTCAGAAAAGATGACAGGTATGAAATTAAACATCCCACTTCCCAGTCAACCCCCTTATCTACTCAACACAATTTATACTCGCCATACAAATAAATATAATAGATGTTGACAATTCTCCCAATTTCATCTTTACAGACAACAGGAAAGCTCTAAAAAGATGAAAACATTGTAATCTAATCTTCCTCTGAAAAGTCTCTGAAAGATGTAGCTCATGAAGCAAGTATTTGGTCTCTTGAGGACAAGGGAATGCTCAGGTCTCACAATCTGAGGGGCTTTGGAAGGAGTAAAGAGGAGAGACTGGGCCATCATTTGGAATTGGGCCAGTAGGCCTGCTTGGTGTGGTTTTTTCTTCCACTTACCAGGCTATATTAAAGATAGAAACAAACATGACAGCAGATAAAGACCATATTGCCCATCCAGTCTGCTCATCCACATAGCCAGTTAGGTCTCAAAGTTATCTGGGAAGGTAAACCCAAATATGTATTTGTTTACACATTCTTTTATACTGACTATATGCAACATACATTCTACGGAATGTTCTTGAATAATTGTATTCAAGGATATTCAGCAGGATGTTTATCCTTAATATCCCCAATAACTAATCTGGTTAAATTTAGCTGGATAAGTTATCAGTTTTAGGGTTTTTAAATATTGACCTGTAATATGTTTTGTGCTGGTTTTCAGTTTTGTTCCTTAGATCACCAGTTTTCTGCTGGGATTAATTTCAATGATTTATGTCTTTTCCAGAGACTGATTATGTTGCATTTCCTTGGACTTTTGTGATTATATTACCGTATATACTTGTGTATAAGTTGATCTCATGTATAAATCAAGGGTATTTTTGGGCCCCAAAATCAAGATTTATCTGTCACTTAGGATAAAACCTAAGGGGCTTATGAAATAGTGAAATCCCTCCCTCCCCCCCTTATGGCTACCCTCCCTTCTAAGACCTTTGCAGACTGTGCTGATCCCATGGTCTCCATCCATATGGTCCAAAGAATTCTCAGCTGGTTGCTGCTACACTAAACCCCAAGGAGATGGGAGTTTCAAAGTCATGCCAAGTTTCATCTCAGCAGCAGGACAGAGTGACAAGTCCAGAGAAGCAGTAAATCCCTATAAAACTAGGGACTTTGTAACATGCTGTATTTTTTTATTTCTTTTTTAAACTTCAGAAGGAAGGGAGACAGATATACCATGACATTCCCTAGAACACATGGAGACCCCACTGTGCACTATAATGTCAGAATTTGATTTATAACACTAGGCATCTTTGGAACTGTACTTCAGTAGGCCACATTTGCTAGGATGTAGATAGCCCTTTGTACTACCAATACGTTTCTCCATTATACATATTTCCTGCTGCAGGAAATGCTTACGGCCGCTGCCTCTGAATTTCAGTTTAGGGACCTCCTAGGGGAAAAAAAATCACAGTTGCTTACCTATATCAGGTGTTCTCATAGCACAGCAACATGTTAATCCTCACATGTGGGTGACATCATCCGATGGAGCCCGGCACGGAAAACTTTTGTCAAAGTTTCTAGAAGCTTTGATCAGCACACTGAGCATGCCCAGCATGCCACTATCTGCGTATCCACATGACGTCCCCTTTCAGTCTCATAACAGAAAAAATACGAGCAAAAAAATAAAACAACAAACCAAAAGGAGAGTCCAACTCTGTGGGGAGGCGGGCGGGATTCCTGAGGACTAACATCCTGTTGTCCTAGGAGAACACCTGTTATAGGTAAGCAACTGCGCTTTCTCCTAGGACAAGCAGGATGGTAGTCCTCACATGTGGGTGAATACCAAGCTCCAACAGTTACCGAACAAATTGCCAATGGGAACAACAACAATTGCAGTGCTGTTGGTCGGCAGGGGATTGCCTGCTTCCCACCAGGGGCACTAAGCAGGAAGAGCTGGGTTCAGGTCTGGAAAAGATTGCACAGGACGGATTGACCAAAGGCACTGCCCTGACACTCATCCTTGTCCAGGCAGTAGTGAGCTGCAAATGTGTGAAGAGAACTCCACGTTGCAAGCTGCCAAATTTCAACAACAGGGACAGCTCGCAGATGAGCCACCGATGTTGCCATGGCCTGCACCGAGTGAGCTTTAACCCTGCCAGCCAGCAGAAGGCCTGCTTGCGCATAGCAGAAGGCAATGCAATCCGCCAGCTAGTTGGATAAAGTCTGTTTACCCACTGCCACTCCCAGCCTGTGTGCATTGAAGGACACAAAGAGCTGAGTGGACTGCCTGTGACTGGCTGTGTTATCTAAATAGAAAGTCAAGGCCCTCTTGCAGTCCAGAGTATGAAGAGCCTGTTCCCCTGGGCGGGAATGAGGCCTAAGAAAGAAGGTAGGTAAAACAATGAACTGATTAAGGTGGAAATCTGTCACAACCATAGGCAGAAACTTAGGGTATATACACAAGACCACCCGATAGTGAAAAAAACTTATGTATGACTGGTATGTTACACCAAGGCCTGAAGCTCACTGACCCTGCGAGCCGAAGTAATCGCTACCAGGAATATAACTTTCCAGGTGAGGAACTTCATGTCGCAGGAACACAGCGGCTCAAAGGGAGGATGCATGAGCCGTGCCAGGACAAAGTTGAGGTCCCAGGATGCAACAGGAGGCTGAAGAGGGGGCTTCCGCTGGATCAGGCCCCTCATAAAGTGACTTACTAAGGGCTGCACTGATATAGGTGTACCAGCGACACCTCGACTGTATGCACTCACAGCGCTGAGATGGATCCTGACTGAGCTGCTTTGAAGCCCAGACTCTGAAAGGTGCGACAAGTAGTCCAGCAGTTGGGGAAGGGGGCTTGTGAATGGATCCAAGCCATGCCCCACCACCAGACAGAGAATCTTTTCCACTTCAAACTATAGGACTTCCTGGTGGAAGATTTCCTGGAAGCCACCAGTACCTGGGGGAGACTTTCTGAGAGGGTCAAAGGCTGAAGGACTAAGCGCTCAACATCCAAGCCGTTAGGGCAAACGCCTGGAGGTTCTGATGGCACAGTATTCTGTGTGATCAAATCGGGTGCTGTCCCCAGCTGGATGGGGGTTCTGACCGACAGGTCTCGCAGGAAAGAAAATCAGACCTGTTGGGACCAAAAGGGCGCCATGAGGATCATGGTCCCTCTGTCCTGTGAAGCTTCAGCAATGTGTTCAAGAGGAGCGGGATAGGGAGGGACGCATACAGCAGACCTCTCCCCCAGTGGAGGGAGAAGGCATCGCAGGCCAGATGTCTGCCCCCCCCCCCCCCCCGACAGGGAGCAGAACCTGCTCACCTTGTGATTGTGCGAGGAGGCGAAGAGGTCCACATCTAGCATACGCCACTGATGAAACAGCTTGACCACTACCTCCAGGTTGAGGGACCATTCGTGCAGCTGGAAGGAGCGACTCAGCCGGTCCGCCAGCACGTTCAGAATCCCAGGTAGGTAAGTCGCCCACAGCGACATCCCCTGTGACAGGGTCCAGGTCCACACCTGCACGCCTCGTGACACAAGAGGAACAAGCCTATGTCTCCCTGTTTGCTGATATACCACATCGCCACCTGGTTGTCTGTCCAGATCATGACTTCCTTGCGGTCTCAAACACCCATAAGGCGTAACGGATCACCCGAAGCTCCAGAAAGTTTATTTGACAGTGGGCTTCGTGAGAGATCCAGAAATCCTGTGTGTGGATGCCATCCATGTGGGCTCCCCAGCCCTGAGGAGAGGCATCGGTGGTGAAGATCACCTAAGGTAGAGCAGTTTGGAAGGGAACACCCTACTCCAAACTGGAAAGGTTTTTTTTACTAGGACAGAGACACCCGCAGAGGCTCCATGACTACAATGCAAGTCTCGAGGTCTTGAAAGGCCTGTAGCCACTATGATCGCAAGGTCCATTGAGTCCTTCGCTTGCACAAATGGGTGAGAGGGGTGACATGGACAGAAGCCACTATGTGGCCCAACAAATGGAGCAGAAGGCAGACAGTCACCTGCCGGCTGCTGCGGACGAAGGTCACCAGCGAGATGAGGGCAAGAGCCCAATCACAGGGCAGAAATGGTTCTAGTCTCGTTCCTTTGAAGTCCAGCTGAAGAGACTAGCAGAGATGAGACTTTGGGTAGTTCATCATTAACCCCAAAGCTTGTAGAGTCTGCATTGTCAGGGCTAAAGTACTCCGTGCCCCTGAGCGGGAATTGCTCTTGACTAACCAGTTATCTAGGTATGGGAAGACATGTTCCGCCTGACGCCTGAGATACACAGCCACCACCGCCAGACATTTGGTGAATAGGTGAGGGGCTGAGGCCAACCCAAACGGCAGCAGTTTGTACTGATAGTGAGCCTTCCACACCATGAAGCGGAGGTATTTTCTGTGGCTGGGGAAAATGGCTATGTGGGCGTAAGCTTCCTTGAGATCGAGGGAGCAGAGTCAGTCTCTTCTTTTGAGCAGGGGAATCAGCGTACCCAGAGAGACCATCTTGAATTTTTCTCTTGAGAGAAACCTGTTCAATGCCCTGAGGTCGAGGATGGGGCGCAAGCCACCGCTCCTTTTCAGAATGCACAATCAATTAGACAAAAAACCCCTATTTTTGCAGACATTTTAAATGAGAAAAAACCTGACTTTTTATTAATAACTGAATCATGGTTAATGGAAACAGACACAGTAATTTTAAATAGCTTGTGTCCCAAAGATTACATGGTCTTCTCCTTGTCCAGAGTAAAACGTAAAGGAGGAGGAATTGTTGCATTTATAAAATCATCCTTTAATCTGATTAAGAAACTGGTAGCAGATACAGAACCATTCGAAATACTCATAATTACAACATTGTCAGTAAACATAATCATTGTCTATTGTCCTCCAACAATGTTAGAAAGTTATCTATCAAAATTCTTAGAACTTATTACTACGTTAAATTTGAATCTTGAGAATACCATAATATTGGGTGACTTTAATATACATGTAAATGCACTCAATAAATCCACTAATACAATCTCATTTTTAGAAGCTATGAAGGGTATGGGTTGGCTTCAACTAATTTCTGAGCCTACTCATCAAAAAGGTAATACATTAGACCTGGTATTTCATAACCCTATCTCTGTCCCTTGGACAAAGTTAAGAATGAAAAAGTACCATGGTCTGATTATCATTTAATTTCCTTTCCTGCAATTATTGAAAAGCAAGATGAAGCAAAAGATCCAAATAAAACTATAAATATAAGAAAAAAGATTATAAATGAGGAATTTCTTACAGCTTTTGTCAATAAATTACCCACAATATTACAGGAAGATGTGGAAAAAACAGTTGACAGCTGGAATAACTCTATTGTTGATACATTAGACACAACAGCCCCGGTAAAATCGATTAGGATATATAAGAAAAAGTCAAATAATAAATGGTATATGGATACGTTACGTAACCTAAAAACATTGCTAAGAAAAAAGGAGCGCTTCTGGAGAAAGCATAAAAACATCCAAACGAAAAATAGTTACTTTGCAACTTTAAGAATGTATAGACAAGAAATAAATGCAGAGAAAAAGAAATATTATGCCAACAAAATTAATTTAGCTAATAAAAATCCAACTGCCTTATTCAATATTGTCAAATCACTGACTTCTCCGAGGAGTCCTGAGTTATCTGAAATTGATAATCATACTTGTGATAAAATAGCTTTATTTTTTCAATCCAAAATTTAAAATATCATATGTGAATTTAAGAATTTACCTTAGCCTACATATTCAGATCATACTCCAATTTACAATTGGATTTTTTTTTATAAGATTTCTACCGAAACAGTTCAAAAGATAATAAGTAAACACAAACCATCTAATTCTCCCTTAAATCCTTGCTCTGGTGTTATCTTTAAAGGCTAGCAGAACATTGTCCTGACATACAGGTCGATACAGTAACGTGCGGTTGAAGATTTCCCGTCTGTAACGTGCTGGGAGCGCACAATACAGACGAGTAAGGCGATCCAGCGATCCAGTCTCCAGTTTCACGCGTCCGTAGCGCTTCTTAAAATAGACACATAACCCTTTCCGCACGCAGCATGTATATGATGTGTAAATGAACGAATTAGCTGTATAATGAAGGAATTAGCTATTCCCATCCGATACTGTAACGGGCGCTGATATTATCTCCTTAGTAACCCGCTGTTTTGCCGCGGCCTTAACGTGTTAGTTTACCGCCTCCCCCTAGTAGGTGTTAGGACTGTGAGTCTTGCAACAAATCCATCGACACCACTTAAGATACTCAAACACAATAAAAAACAATAAAAAAAAAAGCGATACAGAGATGATCGAGAAAATGTAATGCTGTGGGACACATAAAAATCTGTCAGAAAAAAAAAAAAAATAATTTAAATACCTGTCACTTTTCGAATCGTGCGGTCATCCAGGCAGCGGCGGGAGCAGGAGGGCCGCGTGGGTCCAGGCGGCCGGCGGCGGGAGCCGGGTGTTCGATTGAGGCCACGGGCGGGTGGGTGCGTGTTTGATCGAGGCCGCGGGCGGGTGGGCGCGTGTTCAATCGAGGCCGCGGGCGAGTGGGCGCCTGTTCATCCAGGCGGCGGGGGCGGGTGGGCGCGCGTTGGTTTCAGGCAGGCAGCGGCAGCGGCGGCAGGATCTGGGGGCCGGGTGAGCGCGTGTTCAATCTAGGCCGCGGGCCGGGTCGCACAGGCGCGCATTCATCCAGGCGGAGGAGCCGGCGGCGAAAGCGGCCTCCGGCAGCCCCCATCTGTTTGGTGCAGCAAGATGTGGGGTTTGAGAAGCGGCACCTCCCCTACCAGTCGTTGGTTGTGGAGTCCGCCTTGAAGAAAGCCAGGCTCTCCCGTATCCATGCTTCTGCCCCCCCCCCCCCCCGGGGTGTGAACATCGGGAGCTTGATGCCTTGGGCAGAAAGATCTTCCAGGGTGCTATGCTGGTTGCCCGTATTGCCGCCTAACAACTATAAATGATTCACTACAACTGGAACCTCTGTAAGAGGGTCCAGGACCTCGCAGAGGGTCTACCTCAGCAGCAACAGGAGGCGCTTTTGGCCATTGTCCTGCTGGGTTTGGAGGTTGGCAAGCATGAGGTGCGATCCACCTACAATGTCTTTGAAACGGCGGCCCGCATAGCCATGCGAGGCATCGGTGCCCATAGGATGGCCTGGCTGAGAGCTTCTGACCTCTGCCCAGAGATACAGGAAAAGCTGGCTGACCTTCCCTGCAGAGCTGACAACCTCTTTGGGGACAAGGTCCGGGATGTGTAGCGCAATTGAAGGACCACCATGACACCCTTCAACAGCTTTCCACTAGTGCTTCTGACGTCCCGTCCTCGGCCAGGAAGTCCTCCAGGCTGGGATCCTGGAAACCTTTCTATAGGCAGAGGAAATATTATCCTCCAGCCTCCTGAGCTCGTTCGCCACTCATTAGCTCCAAGGGGTCGCCCCCACCAGCAGCGTGCACCTAGGCTCCAGCTGGCACCCCAGCAAGTCAGTCAAGCGCACCCCTGATGCCAGATACCCAGTGGGGAGGCAGGCTCATTGGCTTTGCCCATCGCTGGGAGAATGTCACTTCGGACTGATGGATCCTTACCATTATTTGTCAGGGGTACTGTCTCAACTTCAGTCGGCTGCCAGGGACGTCTCCCCCATGTTTGTCATGGGGTTCGTCTGCCCAGCAGGTCATACTTCAAACGAAACTCTCTGCTTTTCTAGCAGCGGGAGTGGTAGAGCTGGTCCCTTGCGATGCCTCGCAAGGCGTGACGTCACGGCATGTGACTGCCTTGAGCACCGAATCGCACGGGTCGCACAGGCGCGCATTCATTTACCTCCTACCATTGTGTCAAATACTATCCACATTAGATGTCCAATTTAAGATTTATGCGGACGATATAAAACTTTTTGTTCCGTATAAATAGTCATGGGTGATACCATCTCATAATGTAAAATTTATGTAAAAACAATCGAGCAATGGCTAAGTCATAGTAGACTTAAACTTAACACCAAAAAAACAGAGCTATTACTGTTAAGTGTGATTGATAATCCCACAAATTGTCCGCCATCAACGATCACATTAGGAAATGAAGTACTTGAAATCAAAAGAATAGCCCGAAATCTAGGAATACAACTGGATACTAATCTATCTCCAACACACCATGTCTCTCACTTAGTAAAAAACTCATTCTTTAAACTTCATACTTTAAAAAGATTAAAACCCTTGTTATTCAAATCTGATTTCCAATCAGTTCTCCAATCTCTTATTTTCTCGGGCTTAGATTACTGTAACAGTTTGTTTTTAGGCTTGCCTGATTCCACTTTAAAACCTCTGCAGCAGATTCAAAATGTTGCAGCTCGCCTACTGGACAGGATCTCCAATGAGACATCATATTTCTCCTATTCTTTTCAATTTACACTGGCTCCCAATTAAATTCCGTGTGAAATATAGGGGCGGATTTTCAGAGCCCTGCTCGCGTAAATCCGCCCAAAACCGGGCGGATTTACGCGAGCAGGGCCCTGCGCGCCGGTGAGCCTATTTTACATAGGCTCACCGGCGCGCGCAGAACCCCGGGACTCGCGTAAGTCCCGGGGTTTTCGGAGTGGGCGTGTCGGGAGGCGTGTCGGGGGGCGGGGCCGGAGCGCGCGGCGTTGCGGGGGCGTGTCGGCAGCGTTTTGGGGGCGGGTACGGGGGCGTGGCTACGGCCCGGGGGCGTGGCCGCGCCCTCCATACCCGCCCCCAGGTCGCGGCCCGGCGCGCAGGAGGCCCGCTGGCGCGCGGGGATTTACGCCTCCCTCCGGGAGGCGTAAATCCCCCGACAAAGGTAGGATGGGGGTTTAGACAGGGCCGGGCGGGTGGGTTAGGTAGGGGAAGGTGAGGGGAGGGCAAAGGAAAGTTCCCTTCTAGGCCGCTCCGATTTCGGAGCGGCCTAGGAGGGAACGGGGGTAGGCAGCGCGGCTCGGCGCGCGCAGGCTATACGAAATCGATAGCCTTGCGCGCGCCGATCCAGGATTTTAGTGGATACGCGCGGCTCCGCGCGTATCTACTAAAATCCAGCGTACTTTTGCTTGAGTCTGATGCGCAAGCAAAAGTAGGCTGATCGCGCTTCTTTTAAAATCTACCCCATAAAGTATTATCATTAATTCATTCACTAATTCATGATCCCGATTCAACTTGGTTATGTACCACATTACGACTCTACAAACCAACCAGAAATTTAAGATCTGCTAGTAAGAATTTACTTGATGTACCCACAATCAGGCTCGCAAGATTAAATATAACCAGAGAGAGAGCATTTTTTGTGGTGGGCCCCTTACTTTGGAATTCGCTCCCCAATGCTCTAAGACAAATTACTAACCATAAATAATTTTAAAAAAATCGGTAAAAACATACCTATTCAAAGTAGCTTTTGCAGAACATGAAGAAATTAAATCAGTTTGAGATCTCATATATTGTTTCTGTGACTATCCAGCGATTCATGTTGCTATAAGCTAGTACGCAGTGATTCATATTGCTATAAACCATATGATAAAATTTTGGGAAACTTAGCTTTATTTATTTATTTTATTTATTTATTTATTTAGAGATTTTTATATACTGCAGTACGTAAAGATATACATCACCGCGGTTTACATATAACAATAACTTAGCAACAGGCTTTACAATTGACATTATTAATAAATATTAATTAGAATTAATTACAAAAAACAGAATAGACAGAAAAACAGGCTGTACAGACCGTGGACCATCCATTATAGTTTAACCTACAAAATTGAATTTGAGTTAACTAAAAATATTTATGAACCAACGCTAAATTATAAAGCATATAATACAATAATAGAGCTGAGAGTGGTTACAATTTCTAAATTGAACAGGGGAAAATCTATTATATACAATAAGTTAAAAAGTCATAATAGGGGGTTGAGCGGGCAAATGGGAGGGGAAGAAAAAATGGGGGGATAGTGGAAAGGAGGGACCAGGAGAGGGGGGTTGAAGAATGAATGGCTATTTCAGATTAATTGGGTATCATTATGTGAATGCTAGTTCGAATAACCACGTTTTGAGGCCTTGTTTGAATTTCTTATGGCAGGGTTCCAGATGCAGTTCAGTGGGCATCTTGTTCCATAGGTTGATTCCCGCTATGGAGAAAGCGCGGTCTCTTGTGGATACGTGTTTGATATGTTTAATAGACGCAGCTACAAATTTAGCTTGATGGATATTTCTTATTGGTCTCTTAGAGGTACGGAAAGCAAACTGCTCTGAGAACCACTGCATCTCTTGGTTATAGACCGACTTATGAATCAGAGAGAGAACTTTGAAGGTAATTCTAGATGCTACAGGCAGCCAATGTAAGAACATTAGAGCTGGTGTAATGTGATCATGGTGGCGGGTATTGGTGATTAGTCGGGCTGCTGCATTCTGTAACATCTGTAAAGGTTGAATTGAGTTTTTAGGGAGTCCTAAGAGTAATGCATTGCAGTAGTCAATTTTTGGAAGTATGGTCGCTTGCAGTACCGTCCGGAAATCTTGTGAATGAAGCAAGGGTTTAATTCTTTTTAGCGTGTGAAGTTTGAAAAAAACATTTTTTATAGTGGTCGATATGAATTTCTTTAATGTAAAATGGTTGTCAATTATGACGCCAAGACTGCGGACTTGCTGTAGTTGGGGAAAAACAGATGTTGAAAGATGGGATGTGTTGGAAGAAATGTTATTGTGTGGTGTGATGATGATGAGTTCCATTTTGGAAGTGTTTATAGCTAGGAAGTTTTCTGTGAGAAGCTTTTTTATTTCGGCAAGGGCTGATTCCCAGGTTTTCAGAGCATTAGAGAGTGAATCGTTAATTGGGATAAGAATCTGTACGTCATCAGCATATATGAAGTGACGGAGATTCAGTTTTGCTAGGAGTCGACAGAGAGGCGCTAAGTAAATGTTAAACAGTGTTGATGATAGCGAAGAGCCTAGAGGTACACCTTGTAGCAGATTTCTTGGTTTAGAAATTTGGGATCCCAACTTGACACTGTATGTCCTGTCTTTCAAGAAAGATTGGATCCAGTATAATGCAGTGCCAGTGACGCCAATTTGAGAGAGGAGGGCTAGAAGGATATTATGATTGACTGTGTCAAAAGCCGACGATATATCAAGAAGGGCAAGAATGTATGAATTATTTTAAAATTCCGACTTTACTCTGTTTTTGTAAAACGTAATACAGTTAATTATTTAAGAACATATTAGTTAGAATTAGGGCTTAAAGTATACATTGTATTTTTTTCCTTAACTTTACTTTTTTTCATTTACTTTTTGTGTTTTATTTTATTTTATTTAATTAGATGTTTTTATTTTTATTTTATTTTACCTGACATTATTCTAATATCTGTAAACCGTTCTGGTCAAATCATTATTTGTGAAAGACGGTATAGAAATCTTTTAAAATAAATAAATCAGGAAATACCTCGAATAGAACCCTTGGTCCTGCTGGGGGTGAGGGACCAGCTCTACCACTCCCGCTGCTAGAAAAGCAGAGAGTTTCGTTTGAAGTATGACCTGCTGGGCAGACGAACCCCATGACAAACATGGGGGAGACGTCCCTGGCAGCCAACTGAAGTTGAGACAGTACCCCTGACAAATAATGGTAAGGATCCATCAGTCCGAAGTGACGTTCTCCCAGCGATGGGCAAAGCCAATGAGCCTGCCTCCCCACTGGGTATCTGGCATCAGGGGTGCGCTTGACTGACTTGCTGGGGTGCCAGCTGGAGCCTAGGTGCACGCTGCTGGTGGGGGCGACCCCTTGGAGCTAATGAGTGGCGAACGAGCTCAGGAGGCTGGAGGATAATATTTCCTCTGCCTATAGAAAGGTTTCCAGGATCCCAGCCTGGAGGACTTCCTGGCCGAGGACGGGACGTCAGAAGCACTAGTGGAAAGCTGTTGAAGGGTGTCATGGTGGTCCTTCAATTGCGCTACACATCCCGGAAGTTGTCCCCAAAGAGGTTGTCAGCTCTGCAGGGAAGGTCAGCCAGCTTTTCCTGTATCTCTGGGCAGAGGTCAGAAGCTCTCAGCCAGGCCATCCTATGGGCACCGATGCCTCGCATGGCTATGCGGGCCGCCGTTTCAAAGACATTGTAGGTGGATCGCACCTCATGCTTGCCAACCTCCAAACCCAGCAGGACAATGGCCAAAAGCGCCTCCTGTTGCTGCTGAGGTAGACCCTCTGCGAGGTCCTGGACCCTCTTACAGAGATTCCAGTTGTAGTGAATCATTTATAGTTGTTAAGCGGCAATACGGGCAACCAGCATAGCACCCTGGAAGATCTTTCTGCCCAAGGCATCAAGCTCCCGATGTTTATTTATTTATTTATTTATGGGTTCTTTTATACCGAGGTACGTATAGCAATACATCACCTCGGTTTACAGTGAAACAATAACTTAGCAACCAGCTTTACATATAACAGATCAAACATAGTAAACGATTAAACAGAGAGGTCTTTACATAATAAATTCACATCCCGGGGGGGGGGGGAAGGGGGGCAGAAGCATGGATACGGGAGAGCCTGGCTTTCTTCAAGGCGGACTCCACAACCAACGACTGGTAGGGGAGGTGCCTCTTCTCAAACCCTACATCTTGCTGCACCAAACAGATGGGGGCTGCCGGAGGCCGCTTTCGCCGCCGGCTCCTCCGCCTGGATGAATGCGCGCCTGTGCGACCCGGCCCGCGGCCTAGATTGAACACGCGCTCACCCGCCCCCCGGATCCTGCCGCCGCTGCCGCTGCCTGCCTGAAACCAACGCGCGCCCACCCGCCCCCGCTGCCTGGATGAACAGGTGCCCACCCGCCCGCGGCCTCGATTGAACATGCGCCCACCCGCCCGCGGCCTCGATCGAACACGCGCCCAAGGCATCAAGCTCCCGATGTTCACACCCCGGGGGGGGGGGGGGGATGGGGGCAGAAGCATGGATACGGGAGAGCCTGGCTTTCTTCAAGGCGGACTCCACAACCAACGACTGGTAGGGGAGGTGCCGCTTCTCAAACCCCACATCTTGCTGCACCAAACAGATGGCACCTGCCTCCCTATTGACAGGGGAGATTGAGATCAGGTGCTCCTACATCCGAAGGAGGAGGCCCTTGAAGATATTGCGGATGCGAACCGCCATGATCTTCTTAGGAGCATTGACGACCTGGAGTACTTCCAGGATCTTGTGTCGTGCAAACTCCTCCGTGAGCAATTGGAAAGGGATAGCTTCGGTCATAGCGCTGACAAACCCCGTGAAAGACAGATCCTCAGGGGGCAACAGAATCCTTTTCTCATGTGGAGAGGGCTCCGAGAGGGGGTCGCCCGAGTAGTTGGAGGAAGATTCCGTGGAATCATCCCCCCAAGGGTCGTAAGGCGAGGCCCTTGCGGGATATCAGCCCTAGGCTCCAATGGCTTCAGAAGTCTTGGAGGCACAACGGGAATTGATGGCTCCCCTGGCATCGAGGGGGACGGAGGCTGCAGGAGGCCAGAGGGACCCGATAAGGGCTCAGGGAATATGGCACTGGCTGTATCTTCTTCGGAGGAGGAGCTGATAATCAGGATCACTCCCCGTTGGGGGATTGAAGGCCCCTCGGGCATCGGTTGCATTGGTAGGGTGTCTAAAAGGATGTCCAGATGCTCCAGTAGGAGTGCTAGAATCGACAGCAGAGGCTTGGGGGCCAGAGGTGTGGGCAGGTTGACGCTCTGAAGTGCCCTGAGCACCACAGTCTGAACCATGAGGTCCAGCTCCCCCTGAAAGTCCGGTGAGGCCAGGAGTGAGGGAGGGAGATGAGGCTTCACTGGCTCTTCCTCGGGTCTCCGAGGTGGCACAGTGCCTGACACCGAGATCGGCGGGGAACGCCTGGAACTCCCAGGAGCATTGGAGGATGGGGCCTCTGATGGCCGGGGTCGCTTCGGTGATGGTATGGCTGTCACCAGTACTGAGCCAGAACTGGAACAGTGCACCGATGGTGACCTGTGGCAATGCTTGAGGAATCTCCCATGGTGCTCGGCCCAGTCTTTCCCTGGTGCCGAGGAGGTGGAAAACCCCGATGCCCGGGATACCGGTGAGATCATGGAGGATCTGTCACCATCTCCACGATCCTTAGAAGAGATGGAGAGAGGAACAGTGAGAGGGAGCTCCCCGTGACCTCTCGGTGTCGACGGCTCCGACACGGAAGTGGATGGGGTAGACTTGGATGAACCGAAAAGCTTCTCCATCTTACTAAGACTTGCCTGATGACCTTTGGGAGTCATCTGGTCACTTAGACGACACCCAAGGATGTCGTGCAAGGCTCCCAGGCAGAGGATGCAAACGTCATTTGGATCTGTGATGGACATGGCCTGCGGGCACTGGGAGCATCGTCTGATGCTATAAAAGCTGACTGGGGCCGGCAAATGGCATGGTAAGGGCCGGCGCCATTTTGATTACTGGCAGTCCCAAAACGGGAGATTGCTCCCGGGCCCTCTGTTGGACCACCAGGGACTTTCGGTGAGTCTTGGGAGGGGGTCGGCAGGGAAGGATTGAACAAGGAGGGCAGCCATGGTGGGGGGAAGAGAGGGAGGGATATACTGGCAGCCAACAGCCCGGGAGTAGGAAATTGCTCCTGCTCCCCCCCCCCCGCTGGACTACCATGGACTATCGGTGAGTTTTGGGGGTTCGGGAGAGTGGGGGGTTATCCACAAATATTATAATATAATAAGTTGAGCCAGCTTTTTTGTGTCTTTTTTCTGGCATACATTTCTCAACTTATACATGAGTATATATGGTATGTCACGGTTCTGTAATTTTTGTTATTATTCATTTAGTGATTTTTTGTTTTCAATTTGTATAAACTGTAAATCATGTTGGGCTTTCAGTATAGGTGATACAGAAGCATAACTAAATGTATGCTATCATAAATATACAGGGTCAGATGTGCCACAGAGACAATGCACTTTATTCTGGAGAGAGATGACCCCTGCCAGGTGAAGGAGTGGTGCTGAGATTTCTCTCTAGCTCAGGGGTTCCCAAACTTTTAGCCAATGTGACCCTATTTTAGAACTTGAAAACTCAATGACCCCAAAGGATGATGAAAACAAAATTAGCAGGGGTGTGGTCCCCTCCAACAATCACTTCATTCTGACTCTCTACCCTCACCAGTCGATCTTTTCTCTCACCCTCTATCCTCCTTCAGAGGACCTCCTCTCTCAACTTCTGACCTTCTAACTGAGTACCTCTTACATCCCCTAGCTCCTCTCACTTTCAGTTCATTCCCTCTGTCACCCAATCCAACCTTTTCAGATTATCCCAGCTGATCCTTTCTCACCTCTCTTCCATTTTTAAAACCCTCAATTGATCCTGTCACCCCTTTCCGCTCACCCTTCTCCTCTCTCACCTTCCAGCCTTTCCTCATTCCTTCCAATCCACCTCTTATATTCCTCTCAATTGAACCCTACTCCCACTTTTTCCTCTCTACATACCCCCTCACCTTCCACAGCCAATCCCTCTTCAGCTGATACATAGAAACAGAAATGATGGCAGAAAAAGACCAAACGGCCCATCCAGTCTGCCCAGCAAGCTCCCACACTTATTTTTCCATACTTATCTGTTTCACCAACCAGTAAGTTTAGGGCCCTTGTTGGTAACTGTTTGATACAACCTCAAACCCCTCCTGCATCTGATCTCTCCTTTCAAATAGCCCTACATCTAAACATCCCCTGGTCAGGGTCACCAGCAATATTTTCCTTTTGATCTTGGGCCAAACTGGTAAGAAGAGAGGCAGGCTGCTGACAGGGGCAATATTTTTTTCTTGGGTAGGTTCAATAGTGGGTGAAAAGCTAAGAGCAGTGGCAATCTCCCTGTGCACACTCAGCCCACCCTTCCCTTCATGGCTGGTCCCAAACACAACTGTGATTTGCAAGTAGCAACAGCATTAGGAATGAAAGTCAGCACTGGGCCTATGAAGCAATGATCTTTCCTAATGCAGGGTTTCCTGTTACCATAGAAACTCATGCAAAGACAGAGCCACTACAAGATCTGTGAGTGTGTGCTGGCTCAAAGGACCCATGCTGACTTCTACTACTAATGCTGGTGCTTAAGGAGTTCTGTCCTTTGAGGCACTTGTGACCCTACTTGGGGTCCCGACCCCCAGTTTGAGAAGATCTCCTCTAGCTTTCCTGGCCAGCAAGTGAACATGTTACTCTGGATTAAATCTAGATTAACAAAAATTTATACCTAAAAAAATATAGCAATCATCTAGAACTGAAATATGAGCATATAAAAGGCAGAGAAGTGATAGGAATTATTAAAGAAAACTCCTGGGAAAACGGTTTGTTCCCTTACAAAAAGACTCAAATGCAAACAGCATACAACAACATACTTACACTTTCATTTGTGTTTAGTGTAAAGTTGATATCTGACACACGATCAAATGAAACACTGAAAAAAAAAAATTATGCAGTAAACAAAGGAGCATCGACTGGATTTACAGTTGGGTACATTTACATTGAACCTACATAAACATTAAATGCTTTATCTGGAGATGGTTTGTGCATATTTGATACACACAGAAAGCACCTGGAAAGGGAAGATAATACAGAATCACCTTTCATGAAACCATTAGCAAGATTCTACAAAATACCTCAGTACACAAAGAAGTTTTTAACAGCAGAACACTGTTGAGGTAAAATAAGATTGACTACATAGGCAGATAAGTCAGAAAAGAAAAGTATATTTTATTGAATGGACTAAGGAACAGTACATGCAATTGCAACTGAACACTAAATCAAGCCTCAGAAAAGGAAGTGACCCTAATGAAAGAGAATACTTTATTTATATACTCTTATCTATACAGGATGGTAGAACTTTCAGGACTTGTAAAGCTGCAAGCTGGTTTAGGTCTCACAGAGAGAGAAAACAAGAATTTACTAATGAACAGCATAAATATTAATATTTATTTATTCTATTTATTTATTTATTCTCCAAGCCAGGATCCAGGGCTTGGATTGAGATTTCTCCTGTACCCAGCCCTCCATTGGACCCTCTCCTCTTCCTCCACCTCGTGGCTGTTAACCCCTCCCCCAGCTGGAAGACGTCCCAGAAACGAAACAAATGTACTTTTAAATCTCCCTTTTGTGCAGGTAACTTCATTTCTGCTTGCTTCTGTTTGTGCAACTGCTCTCCAAGCCAGGATCCAGGGCTTGGATTGAGATTTCTCCTGTACCCAGCCCTCCATTGGACCCTCTCCTCCTCCTCCACCTCGTGGCTGTTAACCCCTCCCCCAGCTGGAAGACGTCCCAGAAACTAAACGAATGTACTTTTAAATCTCCCTTTTGTGCAGGTAACTTCATTTCTGCTTGCTTCTGTTTGTGCAACTGCTCTCCAAGCTAGGCTCCAGGGCTTGGATTGAGACTTCTCCTGTACCCAGCCCTCCATTGGACCCTCTCCTCCTCCTCCACCTCGTGGCTGTTAACCCCTCCCCCAGCTGGAAGACGTCACAGAAACTAAACAAATCCACCTTTAAATCTCCATCCTACACAGGCGTCGCGCGCCTAAAGAGCGCAACAAAGGGGCCAGCCCCTTTGTGCGCCCCTTAGTGCACCCTCTGAGCACCCTCCGGTTGTACTGCTGCTCCACAGGACCTGACCGCTGCTTGACCCTTCCTCTACGCTCCACCGTCTGCCAACAGCTCTGTGACTCCAGGCACCCATTAAGGTTACCTGGCCCAAGCACCTACTTTCAGCAAAAACTTCTATCTTTTGCAGCTTGCTGTTAGTGTATGTACCTTTAATATCTGCTCTTGACTCTTCTGACACCTCTGTATATGCTTCAACCTCTATTAATTCACTGTTACAGTCACCGCTTTACACCAATATACTATTTGTGACCACAACCTCACTGTTTGTTTATTTCCTCCTGCTATCTGCCCCCTGCCTACAGCACCTACCGTTCCTCCTTATCCCCCCACCATGGCCTGCATTTCCAGCCTCCCTATCCCACGCATCCATCACCCCTCCCACAGAACACCTTACCCCCTATTAACCACCCAGCCCACCCAGCGCAGATCCTTCCTCCTCCCTATCCTCGTCTCCCCTTTCACTCAGCTCCTCGGTCTCACCACCCTCTTCATCATGCTTATGAATGCTCAGTCCCTATCCAAGAAAACTGTCATACTGTCTGATCTACTAGATGACCATAAGCCAGACATATGTGCTGTCACTGAAACCTGGCTCAAGGACTCTGATATTGTCCTCCTCAATCAGCTCCCTTCTGACACCTATGACTTTTTCTCCATCCCAAGACCGAAGAAACGAGGTGGTGGTCTCCTCTTCACTGCTAAAAAGCACATAAATCTCAAACCTGTAAAAATCATCACACCACACAAATTAGAGATTGGGCTATTCAAATCTCAGAATCTCCAGGTCTGCCTAGTATATGCCCCCCCTGGCATTCTTGAACACAACCCCTCCCCCCTTATAGAGTTTATCTCCAACAACATCAACAGCGATGCCCCTGCCATTATCCTGGGGGATTTCAACCTCCATGTTGATGCCACCCCCCGTTCCACCTCATGTGAAGCCATCTTCAACACACTCGAAGCCATCGGCTTTAGCCAAGTTATCACCTCCCCCACGCACAAAGCAGGGCACACCCTGGACCTCCTCTTTGTCAACTCCAGCATTAGCCTACCCTCTAAACCACGCTGTACCCCTGTCCCATGGTCCGATCACGCTATTGTCAAATCCTCCATCTCTATAAAGATACCCAAACCATCCAAATCCCCCTCCCCCCCATCTTTTGCCTACAGAAAATCCTGCCCCAGTGAGGACCTCACTTCAGCCTTTGCCAGCTCTTCTCTGAAACTCAACTGCTCAACTCCAAACACAGCCCTAGACTCTTGGAGCCACATCACCTTAGATATCGCAAACAAACTATGCCCTATTCACCACACATAAAACTAAACTATCTGCAAAAAAAACAAAACCCATGGTACTCCCCAGACCTCAAACTAATGAAATATGAGCTCAGGCAGAAAGAACGCACATGGCGTAAAGACCCATCCCCGCAAAAAGCATCCATATTCAAATCCTCACTACATCTCTACAGGCTAGCCACCCTTAAAGCCAAACGAGACTACTACGCCCTAAGAATCCACGATTACAAATATAACCCCAAAGCCCTCTTCACCTATGTTTCTTCCCTTACCAAACACACATACCCCCCATTCCTGACAGCGAATGTATGAGGAGATTATTAGACATAAGAAGTTATTAACATTTATCAGAGTTTCTTTGTCACTTGAGTTTTAGTTCATCTACTACTTCGTTGGGGGCTAGAGACCCCCAACGAAGCTGCTGCTCGGGGTAAGAAGTCCCCTAAAGGCCCATGAAGGCGCTGCTCCGCACCGCCGCATGGCCCACCCAGCCCAATGCAGACCATGCCTCCTTCTTCTCTGCCAGCCTATCTGAGCGCACACGGCTTCTGCCAGAAACAAAGGCCCTTTAAATTGGGCACTCACCTTTAGCGCCATGAGACAAAGGAGCCTGCCCCCTCAGAGTGCCCCCTTTGAGCTCCCCTCTTGAGCATCCAACCAGCCTAACTCTAAAATCTGTACGATCGACACCGACACACTGGCATGTGAGTGAAACCTACAACTACCTGTACTACTAAAGAACCTGGCTTTCCAACCTCTACTCGCCGCCGCATCACAATGGACTCTAGAGGACTCTCAAAAGTAAGATACTCATACAAGGACCCCCCCCCTCCCATAGCTCATCCCCTTGTATCATTGCTTTTGTGCCCCCCCCCCCCATCTCTGGAATTGTATCTGGAATTGTTGCTCCACTGTATCCAAATGAATATCTAGTGACTTAGTGGTGCCCCCCGACATACACTGACCCATTTAACGGTCCAGTCTGCCGTGCACCCCTTCTACCACCCGCCTATCATCTCTTATCAGTTCCTGCTCTCCCCCACCCTATCGCCCGCCTCCCTATCCTTCCTCTAGCCCCCCCCCACTTAAGTGTGCTCCTTCTCCCCTATTCTTACTGTCTAATTATCATGCGCACGTTCTTCATTCCCACCCTTAGGCATCATGCCCTCGCACTGCGAGATGCCCATCCCAAACCTACCCTCGAACACCAGAGAAACCTCCTCCCCATCATGACCACCCCAATCACCCATTCAATTGGTCTCATGACTTTCACAATCCTCTTACTCAATGCACAATCTATCATAAAAAAAACTGCCCTTATCAATGACATCCTACAGGACGACAGCCCCGGTATACTAGCCATTACTGAAACATGGCTAAAGGACTCAGATAATGTACTCCCTTTGGAAACTTATGACATATTCTCCATACCCAGACCCAAAAAAAGAGGAGGGGGTCTACTCCTAGCAGCAAAAAAGGCTCTCAACCTCACACTTAAACCTATCTCCCCCCCTCACAGGCTGGAGATTAGCACATTCCAGTCATCCACACTCCAAATATGCCTAGTATATGCCCTTCCAGGACTTCTCGAAAACAACCCTTCCCCCTTAATAGAATAAGTCTCCAAAAACATAAATATACATGCACCAGCAATTATCCTAGGAGATTTTAACCTCCATGTTGATGCCACACCTATTTCCATCCTCCTGCGAATCCCTCTTAACTTCACTAGATGCCCTAGGCTTCACCCAGACTATCTCCCACCCCACACACAAAGCAGGCCACACCCTAGATCTCATATTTACCAATTCCCTTATCCAAACTAAACCCCCCTCATGTACCCCAATTCCCTGGTGCGATCACTTCCGCATTCATTCTACCTGTACCATTAAGAGCTCTAACGCGCCCACCCCACCCAAAAAAACCATCCACTATAGACGTAGTTGTGAGCAAGAAGACTTAATAACAGCCCTCTCCACTGACTCAACACACTCGACTTAACGGATGCAGATTCGGCTTTATCCTCCAGGAACCACATCACCAGTCAGATAGCCAATAAGCTCTGCCCCACACAATCACGGGTTATCGATCCATCAAAAAGAAACAAACAACCTTGGTATACCCCTGAGCTAAAAATCCTGAAACATAATCTCCGAAACCTTGAAAGACAATGGCGCGAAGACCCCACCCCAGTGCAACTGACCAAATTCAGATCTCACCTCCACACATAGAGTAGCAATCGATAAAGCCAAAAGAGACTTCTACTGTCAAAGAATCCACCATATACAATTCAATGCTCGAGACTTTTCGAATTAGTAAGATCTATCCTCCTACTTCCACATGAAAATAAACAATATCATGTCTCACTTCGCCGCTACTCAACCACCCACAGGAACCAGTTATGACACCACCACTGCAAGCCTCTCCACATTTGAAACTACCTCCTCATTAGAAATTGAAATCATCCTAAAAAAATCAAACCCTCGACTCACCCTTCAGATACCATCCCAACAAAAGCTCTCCTCAACATTCCCAACATCATCTCTAAACCTCTCTCAAATATCATCAACAGATCCATCCTGCTAGGAAATGTACCAAAAAATCTAAAACATGCTATTGTCAACCCTATTCTAAATAAACATAACTTAGACCCCTCTGAACTCGCCAATTTTCGACCCATCTCCAACCAACCCCTCATTGCAAAAATCTTAGAAAAATCAGTCAATCGCCAATTATCAGAATATCTGGACAACACAAGATTCTCCTACCTTCTCAATACGGCTTTTGTAAACACCACAGCACTGAGACCCTGCTCATTTCGATCTCTGACCACATCCTAAAAAGCCTAGACAAAGGGATATCACACATTCTGATACTCCTCGATATCTCATCCGCTTTCGACACTGTCAACCACAGCATACTATTAAAACGTCTCTCTGACATCGGCATCACAGGTTCAGCTCATCTCTGGTTCCAAACCTACCTGCAAGACAGGCAATATAGTGTACAAATTGGAAACTGCATATCCAAGCCCACCTCTCTAACTCAAGGTGTTCCGCAAGGCCCCTCAGTCTCCTCTACACTCTTCAATGTATACCTCCTCCCCCTCTGCCATCTCCTTTCCAAGCTCGACCTCCCGCATTTTATATATGCGGATGATGTTCAGATCCTGATACCTGTAATGGATACATTACACAAAGCTATCGAGACCTGGAAATCCGCCCTCGCATCCATCAGCTCCTTACTAGCAAACAACTTCCTCGCGCTAAACACAGCAAAAACAGAGCTTCTCCTGATCTCTCCCCACAACATTAAGCCACACCTACCACTTGTCAACACCCCCCCCCCCCCCCCAGCATCACCTTCCCCCAACATGTGCGCAGCCTTGGCATTACCATTGACAATCATTTCAATCTCAAAAAATTAATTAACGCCACACTTAAAGACTGCTTTTTCAAATTACACACCTTAAAAAAACTTAAACCCATTTTACACCTCAACGACTTTCGTACGATACTCCAAGCTATCATCCTATCCAAAATTGACGACTGCACTGCATTGCTTTTGGACCTACCTAAAAGTTCGATCCAACCCCTCCAATTACTCCAAAATGCAGCAGCTCGTATCCTTACCAACACCCACAAAAACGACCACATTACTCCCGTCCTCAAACATTTACACTGGATACCAGTTAATTCAAGAATTGCTTACAAATCCCTCACTCTCATTCACAAATCCCTTCACAACCAAAACATGCAATGGTTCAAAGAACACCTCACCTTCCGCAATACCGACAGACCCACCAGAAAACAACACCTAGCAACTCTACGCACCCCATCACCTAATCTCACTAAGCTTGGCTCCACCAAAGACTGGGCATTTTCCCTTGCGGGGCCCACCCTATGGAACAAGCTACCTTCCTCCCTTCGCCAAGAACCTTGCCCGAAAAAATTCAAGCAGAACCTGAAGACCTGGCTCTTCAAGCAGGCGTATACACAGATACACATTCACACCTCCTGCATCTCCACAGATTCCCCCCCATCTTCCCCTCCTGCCACAGTTCAATACAGCCCTTGCAACCCATTCCCTTATGTAACATAGCCCTTTTTGTGACATATTTTTTGTGAGACCTACCCCTATGCCGCTTCCTATCAGACGCAATGTTACCAATGTCTTAGCTTCATAGAAGTACAATCTGTCAGTTGATCCCCCTTTAATTCACGATTATATACATCTGATTGTCTTCCCCCCTGTGAATATTTGATCAAATTTGATTTAATGACTGGAAAAGGAACAGTGTGCAAATCCAAGGCTCTCGTGCTAAACTATCAAAAGGAAAACTTTGATAAAATGAGAAAAATTGTTAGAAAAAAACTGAAAGGAGCAGCTACAAAAGTAAAAAATGTCCAAGAGGCGTGGTCATTGTTAAAAAATACCATTCTAGAAGCACAGTCCAGATGTATTCCACACATTAAGAAAGGTGGAAAGAAGGCAAAACGATTACCGGCATGGTTAAAAGGGGAGGTGAAAGAAGCTATTTTAGCCAAAAGATCTTCATTCAAAAATTGGAAGAAGGATCCAACAGAAGAAAATAGGATAAAGCATAAACATTGGCAAGTTAAATGTAAGACATTGATAAGACAGGCTAAGAGAGAATTTGAAAAGAAGTTGGCTGTAGAGGCAAAAACTCACAGTAAAAACTTTTTTAAATATATCCGAAGCAGAAAGCCTGTGAGGGAGTCAGTTGGACCGTTAGATGATCGAGGGCTTAAAGGGGCACTTAGAGAAGATAAGGCCATCGCGCAAAGATTAAATGATTTCTATGCTTCGCTGTTTACTGAAGAGGATGTTGGGGAGGTACCCGTAATGGAGAAGGTTTTCATGGGCATTGATTGAGATGGACTGAATCAAATCACGGTGAACCTAGAAGATGTGGTAGGCCTGATTGACAAACTGAAGAGTAGTGAAGCACCTGGACCGGATGGTATACACCCCAGAGTTCTGAAGGAACTAAAAAATGAAATTTCAGACCTATTAGTAAAAATTTGTAACTTATCATTAAAATCATCCATTGTACCTAAAGACTGGAGGATAGCAAATGTAACCCCAATATTTAAAAAGGGCTCCAGGGGCGATCCGGGAAACTACAGACCGGTTAGCCTGACTTCAGTGCCAGGAAAAATAGTGGAAAGTGTTCTAAACATCAAAATCACAGAACATATAGAAAGACATGGTTTAATGGAACAAAATCAGCATGGCTTTACCCAGGGCAAGTCTTGCCTCACAAATCTGCTTCACTTTTTTGAAGGAGTTAATAAACATGTGGATAAAGGTGAACCGGTAGATATAGTATACTTGGATTTTCAGAAGGCGTTTGACAAAGTTCCTCATGAGAGGCTTCTAGGAAAAGTAAAAAGTCATGGGATAGGTGGCGATTTCCTTTCGTGGATTGCAAACTGGCTAAAAGACAGGAAACAGAGATTAGGATTAAATGGGCAATTTTCTCAGTGGAAGGGAGTGGACAGTGGAGTGCCTCAGGGATCTGTATTGGGACCCTTACTTTTCAATATATTTATAAATGATCTGGAAAGAAATACAACGAGTGAGATAATCAAATTTGCAGATGACACAAAATTGTTCAGAGTAGTTAAATCACAAGCAGATTGTGATAAATTGCAGGAAGACCTTGTGAGACTGGAAAATTGGGCATCCAAATGGCAGATGAAATTTAATGTGGATACGTGCAAGGTGATGCATATATGGAAAAATAACCCATGCTATAATTACACAATGTTGGGTTCCATACTAGGTGCTACAACCCAAGAAAGAGATCTAGGTGTCATAGTGGATAACACATTGAAATCGTCGGTACAGTGTGCTGGGGCAGTCAAAAAAGCAAACAGAATGTTGGGAATTATTAGAAAGGGAATGGTGAATAAAACGGAAAATGTCATAATGCCTCTGTATCGCTCCATGGTGAGACCGCACCTTGAATACTGTGTACAATTCTGGTCGCCGCATCTCAAAAAAGATATAATTGCGATGGAGAAGGTACAGAAAAGGGCTACCAAAATGATAAGGGGAATGGAACAGCTCCCCTATGAGGAAAGACTAAAGAGGTTAGGACTTTTCAGCTTGGAGAAGAGACGACTGAGGGGGGATATGATAGAGGTGTTTAAAATCATGAGAGGTCTAGAACGGGTAGATGTGAATCGGTTATTTACTCTTTCGGATAGTAGAAAGACTAGGGGGCACTCCATGAAGTTAGCATGGGGCACATTTAAAACTAATCGGAGAAAGTTCTTTTTTACTCAACGCACAATTAAACTCTGGAATTTGTAGTCAGGGATGTGGTTAGTGCAGTTAGTATAGCTGTGTTTAAAAAAGGATTGGATAAGTTCTTGGAGGAGAAGTCCATTACCTGCTATTAAGTTCACTTAGAGAATAGCCACTGCCATTAGCAATGGTTACATGGAATAGACTTAGTTTTTGGGTACTTGCCAGGTTCTTATGGCCTGGATTGGCCACTGTTGGAAACAGGATGCTGGGCTTGATGGACCCTTGGTCTGACCCAGTATGGCATTTTCTTATGTTCTCATGATTCTTATCTATATGCTATTGTTAATTCTCAATGTTTAATTTATTCCCCTATTTCTCCCCACTCCTTTTCCCTCCCCTCCCATGCTCCTGCCCCCCCTCCCGCCCTTCCCCCCTCCTTATCAGTTTCATGTTTTCTGTAAAGCTTGTTGTTGCATTTTGTTTCTTGTCAACCGATGAGATGCTCCCAACAATCTGTACATAAAAACTGTTAAATAAATAAATAAATAAATATCATCAGGTATTACTCCATAAACACAAACATCTGAGTTAGTGATAGGAGTGGAGTGCTTAAACAGCAGCTTTATGAGTGCAGGGCTGATTCCTGAACAACTCAGTGGAGGGCAACATCACAATGTTTTGCAAAAGAATGGCACTTTCAACCCTTCACTTTATGGATTGAAGTATTCAGAATTTATGCAAAACTATGCCTTCGTGTTTTCTTGTTCCTCGGCTGGTCTTAATTAGACACTGTTTTATTTGTTTTTTGAAGCAATATTTAACTATCTAAAATGTAATAACTGATTATCATGCTGAAATATTTTTATTATGCACTTAGCTAATATCTGGGTACAGTACATATGCAGATGCTATTATTTTGAGTCTCACATAAAAGATAAAGACTGAATTAATGTTGAGATTACTTACCTGATAATCTCCTTTTCCTTAGTGTAGACAGATGGACTCAGAACGAATGGGTATAGTATGCTCGTGCTAGCAGTTGGAGACGGATCTGATGTCAGCTTGGGTATATATACCCCCACAGGAAGCGTAGCAACTCAGTAATCTTCCTTGCAAAAGCTGTTATGGATGTGTGTGTACTGACGGTCAGTGAAATAGTGAAACAGGAATCCCCTGACCGATTGATAGTAGCTGGAGACCGCCAGCATTCACAACCGGAAGGCGTCGCCACCTGGCAAAGGGGACGCTCTTATGTAAGAATATGACATGGCCTACCTGGAATCGGTGAAACCCATGTATACCGGCAGCCGGGCGGGATGCTGAGTCCATCTGTCTACACTAAGGAAAAGGAGATTATCAGGTAAGTAATCTCAACATTTCCTAGCGTGTAGCCAGATGGACTCAGAACGAATGGGATGTACAAAAGCTTTACTCACAGCCTGGGCGGGAGGCTGCCTGAGGACCACGTAGGACTGCCCTCGCAAATGCTGTGTCCTCCCTGGCCTGGACATCCAGACGGTAGAACCTGGAGAAGCTATGGAGGGAGGACCATGTCGCCGCTTTACAGATTTCTGCAGGCGACAGCATCCTGGATTCTGCCCAAGATGCTGCTTGTGCTCTGGTAGAATGAGCCTTGACTTGTAGAGGCGGTGACTTCCCGGCCTCTACGTAAGCTGCTCTGATAACTTCTTTAATCCAGCGGGCGATAGTGGGCAGAGAGGCCGCTTCCCCTTGTTTCTTCCCGCTGTGCAGGATGAACAGATGGTCCGTCTTTCGTACTTCTTGTGTCAATTCCAGATATCGGGGCAGCAATCTGCCGATGTCGAGATGGCGTAGTAAACACCCTTCTTCTGATTTCTTCAAACCCGCCGTGGTAGGCAAAGATATGGTTTGGTTGAGGTGAAATTGTGAGACCACTTTAGGAAGAAAGGAGGGAACCGTGCGAAGATGGATAGCCTCAGGAGTGATTCTGAGAAAGGGATCACGGCAGGACAGTGCTTGAAGCTCTGAGATGCGGTGTGCTGAACACACCGCCAGAAAGAACACCATCTTCAAAGTTAGAGAATGGAGAGACAGGCCCCGAAGGGGTCTGAAGGTGGATCCCGCGAGGAAATCCAAAACTAGGTTGAGGTTCCACAGGGGCACTGGCCACTTCAGTGGCAGACGAATGTGCTTGACTCCTTTCAGGAAGCGAGAAACATCTGGGTGCGTGGCAATGGACTTGCCATCCATCCTGGGACCGTAGCAAGACAGCGCAGCCACCTGAACCTTGATGGAGCTTAGGGAGAGACCCTTCTGAAGCCCATCCTGCAGGAAATCCAAGTCCATAGGGATAGTAGTCGCATGTGAATTGGTGCCATGAGTGTCGCACCAGGCTTCAAATACTCTCCAGATCCTTATGTAGGTGAGGGATGTGGAAAAACTTGCGAGCTCGGAGGAGTGTATCTATCACGGGCTCCGAGTAACCTCTTTTCTTCAGTCTAGCCCTCTCAATGGCCAGACCGTAAGAGAGAATTGAGCCAGATCCTTGTGGAGGATGGGACCTTGACGAAGCAGGTCCCTGAGAGGAGGCAGGGGAAGGGGCTCCCCTGCCAGTAGTCTTCTCATGTCCGCGTACCAGGGTCTTCTTGGCCAGTCTGGTGCCACTAGAAGAAGTAGGCTCCAGTGCTTTTGAATCTTGTGGATAAGGGTGCCCAGCAGGGGCCACGGAGGAAAAGCATATAGCAGGGTCCCTGGAGGCCATGGCTGAACCAGGGCATCGATCCCGTGAGAGAACGGATCTCGCTTGCGGCTGAAGTATCTGGGTACTTGAGCATTGGACCTGTCCGCTAGTAAGTCCATGTCCAGAATCCCCCAGAGATCCACAATCATCTGGAAGGCTGTGGGCGACAGCTGCCATTCCCCCGGATTTAGGTTTTCTCTACTGAGGAAGTCTGCCGCGGTGTTGTCCTTCCCGGCAATGTGGACGGCGGAGATGTCCTGAAGATTCGCCTCTGCCCAGGCCAACAGCGGGGCTATCTCTAGGGATACCTGTCGGCTTCTGGTTCCGCCCTGGCGGTTGATGTATGCCACCGTGGTGGCGTTGTCGGACATCACTCTGACTGCCCGGTTCCGCAGTCTGTGAGCAAATTGCAGGCAGGCTAACCGGACTGCTCGAGCCTCTAGACGGTTGATGTTCCATCATGACTCTTCTCTGTTCCACCGCCCTTGTGCGGTGAGTTCTTCGCAGTGTGCGCCCCAGCCGCTCAGGCTGGCATCTGTGGTGAGCAGAGTCCACGTGGGGGAGGACATCTTCGACCCCCTGCTCGTGTGGTTGGACTGCAACCACCACCGTAACTGGGTCCGCACTCTGGCTGGCTGAGGGAGGTGCATGGAATAAGTCCGGAAGCGGGGGCTCCAGCGAGAGAGCAGGGAGCGTTGTAGAGATCTCATATGGGCCCTTGCCCAGGGTACCACTTCCAGGGTGGATGCCATGAGGCCGAGAACCTGCAAGTAATCCCAAGCTATGGGCCAGCTGGCTCCCATCAAGGACCGGAGACGCGTCTGAAGTTTTAACCTTCTCTTGGTAGTGAGACTGACTTTGTCTGCCTGGGTGTCGAACTGTACTCCCAGGTATTCCAGCGATTGGGAAGGCTGTAGGCAACTCTTGTTGAGGTTGGCTACCCATCCCAGGCTTTCCAGAAGGGCGATCACTCTGTCGGTTGCCCGATGGCTCTCCTCTCATGATTTCGCCCTGATCAGCCAATCGTCTAGGTAGGGATGGACAAGGATTCCTTCCCGTCTGAGTGCCGCTGCTACCACTACGACCACCTTGGTGAAGGTCCGCGGTGCCGTGGCTAACCCGAATGGCAGAGCCCGGAATTGGAAGTGGCGTCCCAGAACCTTGAAGCGTAGGTAGCGCTGATGATCCGGATGGATCGGGATATGCAGGTAGGCTTCTGACAAGTCTAAGGCCGTGAGGAATTCTCCTGGCTGTACTGCGGTCTTGACTGAGCGCAGAGTTTCCATGCGAAACCTCGGGACCCTTAAGTATCGATTGACTGACTTGAGGTCCAATACAGGCCGGAAAGTGCCCTATTTTTTGGGGTACCATGAAATAAATGGAATAGTGTCCAGAATTCATTTCCCATGCAGGTACTGGGATGATGGCTTTCAAGGACAGGAGCCTCGCCAGGGTAGCTTCCAATGCTGCCTTCTTGTGTATGGGACATGAAGATTCCACAAACTTGTCCGGAGGGAGATGATGAAAGTCCAGATAATACCCCTCTCGGATGATGGCGAGGACCCACTGGTCCGACGTAATCTCTACCCATCTGGGGTAGAAGAGGGTTAACCTGCCCCCTATGGCTCCGTCCCCCAGATGGATCGGCTGATTCTCATTGTGAGGCACGGCCGGGACCTGAACCCGAGCCGGCTCCCCTCTTGCGCTGCTTGGTCCGAAAGGTCTAGTTCCTGGCCTGAGGACGAGGTGCCTGGTAACGACTCCTATAGGGAGTGAAGCGCTGGGAGCTTCTATCTCTGGAGGGCCTTGGAAAGGCGCGCTGGTTCCTTCTGAACCGATCTTCCGGCAGTCGAGGTACTGGAGAGGCGCCCCATGTGCTGGCCAGTTTATCAAGGTCACTGCCGAACAGGAAAGAACCCCTAAAGGGCATTCTGGTGAGGCGTGTCTTCGAAGGAGCATCGGCTGACCAATTCCGGATCCAGAGCTTCCTCCTGGCGGCTACGGAGGATGAGACCCCCTTGGCTGTTGTACGGACTAGGTCTGATGCAGCATCCGTGAGGAACGAGAGAGCTGACTCCAACTTCAAAGTGTTCTTTTATGCCCAACATGATGTCTGCATACCCGATACACACATTGCCCCACAACATCTGCTTCAAGACGAAGCCTTTGCTACGTTATCAACCAATATCTCGCAGAAACCTCACTCCGGTGATGATCTCTCCCTTTACACAATTGCTGGGACTGGCCCTCTTCACCTTAACACTTTTCAATGCTCAATCACCAAAAAAACTCACATCCTTCACGACTATCTGCTCGATGCTAAACCTGACATTTGTGCCATCACGGAGACCTGGCTGAAGCCAACTGACAGTGTCTTAATTAATCAACTTCCTACACAGATATATGATATCTTCTCTCTACCTAGAAAAAAGAGAAAAGGGGGAGGGGTCTCCTCATAGCTGCAAAAAAATCTCTCAACCTCACTCTTCAATCTATCAATACAATTCCCAAACTGGAGATAGGTTTTTTCAAATCTATGTCACTCCAAATCCTCCTCACTTACACTCCACCTGGACTTTTAGAACAAGATGCCTCCCCCATGGTGGAAATCGTAGCAAAATATGTAAATCCAGATTCTCCAGCCATAATCCTTGGAGATTTTAATTTTCACATCGATGCCAATCCTCGATCTTCTAACTGCGAAGCCTTCCTATCAGCCCTTTCAGACATGGGCTTCAAACAACACATCAACCAACCCACACATAACGCAGGTCATACCCTGGACCTTATCTTCACAAATTCTAACCTCACCCCACTTACACCCCCTTTATGCCTCCCGGTTCCATGGTCAGACCACTTCATGATCACCTCCACCATTAAACCATTGACAGGATTTTCTGCCCCACATCAAGCAACCACTCTGCACTACAGGAAACCATGTCCTTCAGAAGACCTCGGCAATTCTCTAATCAAAGAACTTCCTAAGCTGGATCTATCTAACCCCAACTCTGCTATCACCTCTTGGCAAACTATTACCGAAATGATAGCCAATAGTTTATGCCCACTAAAAACTATAGACCCTTATCGAAAAAACAAACAACCATGGTTCTCTAAGAAACTCCGTATCCTGAAGCAAAACCTTAGACGGAAAGAAAAAGAATGGAGGAAGAACCCCAACCCACAATCTCTAACCACATATAAAGCCGCTCTCCACCATTACAGAAAGACAACGCTTCGAACAAAAAGAGATTTCTATGCCCTCCGTATTCACGATATGATCTTCGAGGCGAAGGCCCTTTTCTCGTACATATTGGAACTTACCAAAACTGCTCCCCCTACTATTCCAGACGATACAGCCCAATCGAAAGCCAATGATCTGGCCTTATTCTTTCAGAATAAAATCTCAAACACCCTAGCTAAATTACCTACCAACCCAAATTCACTGCCTCTGGATACCCTTCACCGACCAAACACAGACATAAGCCTGGAATCCTTTGATCCTACCCACACTATAGAAGTGGAAAATCTGATAAAACAAATGAAACCTTCGACCCATCCGCAGGACCAAATCCCTTCCAAATTCCTGATTCTCATACCAGAATACATTTCCAAATATCTAGCTGATATTATCAATTGTTCCCTCTCACAAGGAATTTTCCCAGACGCTCTCAAATTAGCCACACTTAAACCCATTCTAAAAAAACCGAACCTGGATCCGGATGACCTCAACAACTACCGCCCCATCTCAAATCTCTCGTTTATAGCCAAGATCATGGAGAGAATTGTAAATAAGCAGCTTTCAGACTACCTGGAGGACCATAATATTCTACACCATTCACAATACGGCTTCCGAAAAGAACACAACACTGAAACCCTCCTCATCTCTCTCCTGGATCAAATTCACATCGGCTTTGACAAAGGTCAATCATTCCTTCTAGCCCTTCTTGACATCTCTGCAGCTTTCGATACCGTAAATCACAATACCCTACTAAACAGGCTGTCAGATATAGGTATTACTGGATCAGCTCTCAGATGGTTCGACTCCTTCCTTAGCAATAGAGGCTATAAGGTTAAAATCAATAATAAGGAATCCTCGCATACCAATGCCCCATTCGGAGTTCCTCAGGGTTCCTCCTTATCGCCCACCTTGTTTAACATCTACATACTCCCTCTCTGCCATGTACTCTCAAACCTAAATCTTAAGTTCTATATATACTCCGATGATGTACAAATTTTAATCCCCATATCCAGGTCATTGGACTCTACACTCAAATTATGGAACTCTCATTTACAAACGATCAACCATCACCTTTCAAGCATTAACCTGGTTCTCAACACTTCCAAGACTGAACTACTGCTAATAACCCCTGAAGGCAGTCCATTTCATAACCAACTGTATTCTAACATTCAAATATCCCATGCCCGAGATCTTGGAGTTATAATAGATAGTCACTTGAATTTAAAGCAGTTTATAAAACACACAACAAGGGAGTGCTTCTACAAGCTACATGTACTCAAAAAACTCAAACCGTTACTATTCTCGCGCCGGAACAATTCCCGCGCCGGAACCAATCGGAAACTCAGCCGCACAGCCAATCGGGGGACAGCCCCTTTGGCTTAAATCGACGAGCGGCAGGCAAAATAATCCTTTTCGCTGCAAACGGAGCTTCAGGGGATCGCTGAGGGCCTGCGCATTCGGCGCCGAGACCTGCCGGGGTAAGGCCTTTAAAATTATCAGCTCACCCACGGCAGCCCCAGCGCCGACCACGAGGCTGTCCCGACACAAACCGCGCCTCTCCTCCGCCTCCTCCCGCGCCTGAACCAATCGGAAACTCAGCCGCACAGCCAATCGGGGGACAGCCCCTTTGGCTTAAATCGACGAGTGGCAGGCAAAATAATCCTTTTCGCTGCAAACGGAGCTTCAGGGGATCGCTGAGGGCCTGCGCATTCGGCGCCGAGACCTGCCGGGGTAAGGCCTTTAAAATTATCAGCTCACCCACGGCAGCCCCAGCGCCGACCACGAGGCTGTCCCGACACAAACCGCGCCTCTCCTCCGCCTCCTCCTGCGCCGGAACCAATCGGAAACTCAGCCGCACAGCCTATCGGGGGACAGCCCCTTTGGCTTAAATCGACGAGAGGCAGCTGGGCGTCGCGCGTCGAAGGAGCGCGACAAAGGGGCCTGCCCCTTTGAGCGCCCCTTAGAGCAGCCCAGAAGAGCAGCCTAGAAGCCAGATCTCCTTACCTACTGGTTGTCCAGATAAGCCCTATACAGCAGCGACCGCTTTTAGAAGGCCTTGCTCGCACCCTTACCCGCAGCAGCCCCCAGCGCCGACCTCAAGGCACAGAGCCGCGAATCGAGGCGCCCCCTCAGCCCTCCTCCGACCCGCCAAGCAGCTATCCCGAGCAGTCCCCAGCTGCCAATAGCAGCAGAGCCAGGAGCCCTTTCAATCAACCGCGGCGACGGGAAATCACCCTCCTTACCTGCTCCAGCTACTCCATCAGTGCGAGGTCTATACAGCTGGCACCGAGACCCACCGGGGGAAGGCACTGATCGCACCCTCCCAGACATACCTACAGTCCCAGAGCGGAGTCTACCGCCCTCGCCCGGATACCTCTAGCCTAGAGGATACCACTGCCAACTGTCTACACACCCACTCATCCTCTCCGCTCATCCACTCATCCTCTCCACCATGCATCCACTTTCCATCCCCATCATCTACAACCAAAGGTGGAAAGCCCCTAAGCTCCCTACCCCCCACCTTAACCGCCAACAGAGAATCTGGCCCATCATGCTGACACCCATAACACAATGCCTTGGCCTGGCTCTCCTGTCACTCACACTGTTCAACGCGCAATCATTATCCAAGAAAACCACCATACTCAATGACCTATTATCCGACTCAAAACCTGATATTTGCGCCATAACAGAAACCTGGTTACAACCTACCGACATTGCCCTTATTAACCAGCTTCCTATCCAGAACTACGATATTCTATCCATACCCAGACAGAAAAAAAGAGGAGGAGGCCTTCTCCTAGCAACCAAGAAACCATTAGGCCTGACTTTACAGACATCCAGTTCCATAGCAAACATAGAATTCGCGCTATTCAACTCTAAACATCTGATCATTGCACTAATCTACGCTCCCCCCGGCATTCTTGAATCAAACCCTTCCACTATCATAGAGCTAACAGCAAAACACTTGAACTCCGGAAAACCAGCCATCTTGTTGGGAGATTTCAACCTCCATGTGGATGCCCAACCTCAATCCTCTAACTGTAAAACTCTTCTCTCCTCCCTCAACCATATGGGCTTCAGACAAATAGTAAAAGATCCCACCCACAAAGCAGGTCACACCTTAGACCTCATCTTTATAAACGAAGGTCTCTCATCTCACTCCACTCCTACCTGTTCCACAGTACCTTGGTCTGATCACAGCATCATCACATCTATTTTAGAGATATCTGAACCTCCCCCCCACACAACTCAAACTATCTCCATTTCGGTTAGAAAACAGTGCTCAGGAGACCACCTAAGCAAACATCTGACTAAGGAACTAAAGAACCTAGACCTCACAGACACCAACTCAGCCACAGCTTCTTGGTTCAACATCACCAACAAGGTCACCGATCAAGTATGTCCCATGAAAACAAAGACCATCAACCCAGACAAAGACAACAGGAAGCCATGGTTCACTACAGAGCTGAAGTCTCGCAAACACGAGCTTAGAAGCAAAGAAAACCAATGGCGAAAAAACCCAACTAAAACATCCCTCCTCAACTACAAATCATGTCTTAACACATATAGAACCGAAATAAACAAAACCAAGAAAGAATTCTTTTCCAAAAAAATACACCATTTCTCATTTGATTCAAGAGCACTCTTCGCCTATGTTTCAGCCCTCACAAAACCTCCTGGTCCGTGCATCCCAGACGACCAAGCTCTTTAAAAAGCTGACGAGCTGGACAACTACTTTGACAACAAAATTACCACTCTCGTTGCCCCTCTCAAAGGGACACCCCCGCACACCAACGTCACCAGCTTCCATAGCTCGCAAGCATCTATAGCACCCGCTCTTCAACCCAACACTCACACACCAGAGCTCACATCCCTCGAACCCACGTCCACCTTGGAAATAGCAAACATTCTCAAGAAGATAAAACCATCTTCTCACCCCCTGGACCATATCCCATCAAACCTGCTGAGCTCCATCCCTGACATCGTAGCCAAGCCACTAGCAGATATCATTAATCGCTCTCTCGCCCAAGGCCAAGTTCCCAATCAACTCAAGTCTGCAAGGCTCAAACCTCTCCTCAAAAAACCTAACCTTCCCACAACAGATCCGGCTAACTACAGACCTATAGCAAACCTTCCTATGTTAGCCAAAATTATGGAGAAAGTGGTTAACCGACAACTTTCGGAATTCCTCGATGACAACAATATCCTCACCAATAACCAATTTGGATTCCGGAAGAATAAGAACACCGAATCACTATTAACTACTCTAGCTGACACCATCATTTTCAATCTTGAAAAAGGCCATCCTTGCCTCCTCGCACTCCTGGATCTGTCAGCGGCGTTCGACACCGTGAATCACACCAGCTTACTACAACGACTCACAGATATCGGCATCACAGGAGCAGCGTTCAACTGGTTTAAATCCTTCCTAGAGAACAGAACATACAGAGTCAAAATAAATAACAAGGAATCTCATCCCATCCAAGCCAATATGGGAGTACCACAGGGATCCTCACTCTCCCCCACCCTCTTCAACATTTATCTTCTCCCACTCTGTCACCTACTCTCCAACCTCAAGCTTACCCATTTCCTATACGCGGATGACATTCAAATTATCATCCCCATAACGGACACCTTACACAAGACCATGGCCTTCTGGAATAAATGCCTCTCATCCATCAAAGAGCTGTTAAGCAGCCTCAACCTGGTTCTGAACACCAACAAAACAGAAATCCTGATAATAGCACCGGAAAAACATACCGCGCAGACCTCAAGCAATTCTCCAGACATCTCAGGATACACCACCTCACCACAAGTCAGAGATCTGGGTGTGATATTAGATGACAGATTCAACCTCAATAAATTCGTCAACAACACCACCAAAGAATGCTTCTTTAAATTACAAGTTTTAAAGAAACTAAAGCCACTCATACGCTACAGAGACTTCCGCACAGTACTCCAAGCCATCATTCTCCCGAAACTAGATTATTGCAATTCACTTCTGCTGGGACTTCCTGCATGCTCTACCAAACCCCTCCAGATGGTGCTGAATGCCACAGCAAGAATTCTCACCAACGCCAAAAAAAGAGACCACATCACCCCGATCCTCCAGCACCTTCACTGGCTCCCCATTAAATACAGGATACAGTTCAAAAGCAGCATGATGATGCATAAGGCCCTTCATAGCATATCCCCACTCAACTTAACCTTCAAGCTGCAACTACATACTTCGGACAAGCCGACTAGAAGTGCATACCAAAACAGAATGATTACTCAGCCCGCAAAATCCTCGCTGAGAAAACGCGCTCTATCAACCGCGGGCCCGTCCCTCTGGAATTCCCTACCACCAGACCTCCGCCTGGAGCCGTGCCATACCACTTTTAAGGCGAAATTAAAGACTTGGCTCTTCCTGCAAGCATTCCCAGAGAGCTAAGAACTAACTTATATAACAACCCATAACAACCCTGTCCTTTGGTTCTAATGTATTATTCTCTGCACTATTTATTTTAATTAAGATTTATATTGCCTTTTTTATTTATTTATTTATTTTTTATTTGTTTAAAGTTGAAACTAGTTAGTTGGTTTGCTTATTCTTATTAGATCAAGTTCTGATTTGTTCCATGTAAACTGCCACACGGCAGTAGTTATTACCGTTTAACTGTGAACCGGAGTGATATGTATTGTATACAGGAACTCCCAGTATATAAAATCCATAAATAAATAAATAAATAAATATTCCACCATGACTTCAGATCCATCCTTCAAGCTATTCTTTTCTCCAAGATAGACTACTGCAACTCCATCTTGAAATGTCTACCGTTTTCCACTATAAAACCCCTCCAACTGCTCCAAAATGCAGCGGCGAGAATTTTAACAAATACTAATCGGAGAGCGCATATCTCCCCCATCCTAAAGGACCTCCACTGGCTCCCAGTAAACTTCAGGATCCTTCATAAATCTCTGACAATTATCCACAAAAATATTCACCATCAGACTCCTGTAGATCTTTTACACCCTTTCAAACTACACTCGACGACCAGACCCTTAAGAGATGCCTACAAGGGATCCTTACATGTTCCCCCAATCAAATTTGTACAACACGCTAACATCAGAGACAGGACATTCTCCACCGCAGGACCCTCCATCTGGAACGCTATACCCCCGGACCTCAGACAAAAAACCTGTCTACTATCTTTTAAAAAGAAACTGAAGACTTGGCTATTCTGCCAAGCCTTCCCTGCCAATAGCCCAACAGTCTGATTTTGAATTATCATGCCTGCCTCCCATTCTCTATTGTAAATAGTAATTTATTTATTGTATATAGTAATCTATCAAATTGTCTCTTGTTATATGGTTGGTTATAGTTCTGCTTTCGTTTGATGTAAACCGAGTTGATTTGATCTGTATCAAGAAAGTCGGTATATAAAAGCCTTAAATAAATAAATAAATAAATGTCTGTTGTTGGAGCATTATTCCTGACCTGTGACAAACAGGAGCGCGTCACCACTGTGCAGCAGGTTGCGATCCGCAAAGATAGAGCTGCCACCTCAAAGGTCTGTTTCAGAATGGCATCCAGTCGCCGGTCATGAGGCTCCTTGAGGGCCGCGCCCCCCTCAACTGGAATGGTAGTGCGCTTGACCACAGTGCTAACCAAGGCGTCCACCTGAGGGCACGCCAGCATGTCCTTGATTGCCGGTTCCAGGGGGTACATGCCGGTCAGGGCCCGACCCCCTTTGAATGAGGCCGCTGGTGCAGCCCATTCCAAATCTATCAGTTGCTGTGCCGCTTGCAAGAAAGGAAAATGGCGGGCTGTAGGACGAAGACCTTCCAGCAGGGGGTTCTGCGTAGAGGGCACCGTAGTGCTGGGACCTGTAATAGCCAACTCCACCAGGCACTGAGATACCAGGTCGGAGAGATCCTCCTTAGGGAAGAACCGCCTCATGGTTCAATATGGCTCAATCCCTGAGGGAAGCTCCCCCTCCTCCGGGGGTTCGGACTCATCCTCCGAGACATCAGGGTCCGCCTGAACCAGACAGCTCGGAGGCGGGTGCCCATGATAAGGGCGTGAAGGTCCAGGGGCAGGATCGGCTGGAGTAACAACAGCAGCGGCAGCAGCAGCAGGGCCTGGACGGGAAGCTGATTGCATCTGTACGCATCTGTACAAAGGCATGGATCCCCTTAAAGAGATCCAACCAGGAAATGGAAGCAGTCTCTAGTCGTCGGGGTACCAGGTCCCCCGGGATCCCAGGTTGGTCTAGACTGCCTGCTAGATCCGGGGTGGCCCCTGGGGAACTGTCAGCAAACCTCGGTTGAGACTGGTCCTGGCCCGAGGCTCCCACTGCCTCCTCACATTGGGCACATAGGGAGTCTGGCTCCTCGCTGTGCGTGGCTCTAAGCTGGCATGCTGAGCAGAGGCCGAGAGCTTTTACGCCTGAATCAGGAGGCGCCGCCGCAAGAGACGCTGGGGCGTCCGAATGTTCCATTGCGGCTTGTGAATGTAGCGCTGAAGAATATGCGCCTAAGAATATGCGGCAGCTTAATACAATATGCGCTCAATGCGGCAGCAATAGCCGCTCAAGATAATATGCGCTCAATAATATGCGGCAGCAATATACGCTCAATGATATACAATATGCGCTCAATAATATGCGGTCAGCAATATATGCTGAATGATATACCATATGCGCTCAATAATATGCGGTCAGCAATATACGCTTAATGACATACAATATGCGCTCAATAATATGCGGTCAGCACTATACGCTTAAAGACATACAATATGCGCTCAATAATATGCAGTCAGCAATATACACTCAATGATATCCAATATGCGCTCAATAATGTGCGGTCAGCAACATACGCTCAATGATAGCCAATATGCGCTCATTAGTATGCGGTCAGCAATATACACTCAATGATATCCAATATGCGCTCAATAATGCGCGGTCAGCAATATACGCTCAATGATATCCAGTATGCGCTCAGTAGTATGCAGTCAGCAATATACGCACAATAATATACAATATGCGCTTAGTCATAGACAGGTGCCTATCATGGGCGCTCAATAAGTGAACAAGGCCAACAAAATGGTGCCCTCCACGGCGTGCCGCTTACAGGCCACGCCGCCGATCCTTGTACCTCGGAGACCAAAAGTAAGAGATGTATGCCTTACCTGATCCTCGGCGCTTCCCGGCTGTAACCCGGGCGGTCTCCGGCTGCGGGGGGAGAGGGCAAGTACCTTCACCGCCGCGCTTGAGGAAATGCACCTGCTGCCTCTAGGCCACCGAACTCGTCTCACTCGGGGCTAAGTCCATGCCGGGACCGAGGCGCCTCTCAGCCCGACCCGAGCCTTTCACGCTCGGGGGCTAGATCCCTGCCGTGATTCGGCCACCGGACCGAGGCCTAGACCTCCGAGGGATCGCGGAAATCACCCCGGGAAACTCAACTGGGGGAGGGACCCGAGGGTATCACCGGAGGAGTGCGGGGCTCGATATTCCTGAAGAAATTTTAGTAAGTAGAATAGAGAAAGTAGAAAATAGAAAGTAGTGTTGGAAAACACGCTCAGCCAGCGTGCAGGCTCTCCAAACTGCTTTGGAGACGGAAATTACTGAGTTGCTACGCTTCCTGTGGGGGTATATATACCCGTAGTGACGTCAGATCAGTTTCCAACTGCTAGCACGAGCATACTATACCCATTCGTTCTGAGTCCATCTGGCTACACGCTAGGAAATGCAATTTTATTGGTCCATTGCTCCTCTCTGTGATAACGGTTCAGCAGAATATGCTATCTATATGCCAATCTGACACCCAGATAGTAATTTTTTGGGAAATAGAAATAGAATAGAATTTTGAAAGCACACAATACAGGGATTTGCTTTTTCACTCTTTGCACCACTGGTGGGTGGGGGGAGATAGGCGATACACCTGAGTTTAAATGTTCCAGAGTTTAGCTGTTCCAGATACACAAAATAATGATAAAGCAGATTGTGCACTGCCAATGGGAGATGATGACCATAATTCATCGCATGGTGTAGAGGCACTCAAATAACTGCAGATATGGAGAACTGTGAGGTTCTGAGCAAAGTGGGCCTGACACTGAATAGCCAATGAGAGATTGACTGTAAACTCTGACAAGCCAAGTGTAGTAGCCCTGGTCTTTATTTGTTATTCCTAAGGGGGTTCAGTGTTTAGTACATTTATATATCCAACAAATAACAGACATTGCTCTGATTAATGTTTATTTATTTATTTATAACTTTTATATACCGAGGTTCAATTAACAAGATTAATTATCACTTCGGTTTACATTATAACAGCAAACATAACAGAGACAAGTCTTGTTATACAATGAACAGGGTGGGATAACCTGGATAAATAACAATGAACAGGGTAGAATAACCTGGAAAAACATAAAATGGGTGCAAAAAGTATAGAGAATTGGGACTGTGTAACTTGGGCAAAAGCAGGGAAATTAAATGGGGGGGGGGGGGGGGGGACGACTATAAAGGCAACAAGTTGGATAGATAGATGTTGACACCAACATAACTATAGATTAGGAAACTTTTCATCCAGTAGGTGTCAATAAGAACATAAGAAAATGCCATACTGGGTCAGACCAAGGGTCCATCAAGCCCAGCATCCTGTTTCCAACAGTGGCCAATCCAGGCCATAAGAACCTGGCAAGTACCCAAAAACTAAGTCTATTCCATGTAACCATTACTAATGGCAGTGGCTATTCTCTAAGTGAAAATAGCAGGTAATGGACTTCTCCTCCAAGAACTTATCCAATCCTTTTTTAAACACAGCTATACTAACTGCACTAACCACATCCTCTGGCAACAAATTCCAGAGTTTAATTGTGCGTTGAGTAAAAAAGAACTTTATCCGATTAGTTTTAAATGTGCCCCATGCTAACTTCATGGAGTGCCCTAGTCTTTCTACTATCCGAAAGAGTAAATAACCGATTCACATCTACCTGTTCTAGACCTCTCATGATTTTAAACACCTCTATCATATCCCCCCTCAGTCGTCTCTTCTCCAAGCTGAAAAGTCCTAACCTCTTTAGTCTTTCCTCATAGGGGAGTTGTTCCATTCCCCTTATCATTTTGGTAGCCCTTCTCTCTACCTTCTCCATCGCAATTATATCTTTTTTGAGATGCGGCGACCAGAATTGTACACAGTATTGAAGGTGCGGTCTTCACCATGGAGTGATACAGAGGCATTATGACATTTTCCGTTTTATTCACCATTCCTTTTCTAATAATTCCCAACATTCTGTTTGCTTTTTTGACTGCCGCAGCACACTGCACCGACGATTTCAATGTGTTATCCACTATGACACCTAGATCTCTTTCTTGGGTTGTAGCACCTAATATGGAACACAACATTGTGTAATTATAGCATGGGTTATTTTTCCCTATATGCATCACCTTGCACTTATCCATATTAAATTTCATCTGCCATTTGGATGCCCAATTTTCCAGTCTCACAAGGTCTTCCTGCAATTTATCACAATCTGCTTGTGATTTAACTACTCTGAACAATTTTGTGTCATCTGCAAATTTGATTATCTCACTCGTCGTATTTCTTTCCAGATCATTTATAAATATATTGAACAGTAAGGGTCCCAATACAGGTCCCTGAGGCACTCCACTGTCCACTCCCTTCCACTGAGAAAATTGCCCATTTAATCCTACTCTCTGTTTTCTGTCTTTTAGCCAGTTTGCAATCCACGAAAGGACATCGCCACCTATCCCATGACTTTTTACTTGTCCTAGAAGCCTCTCATGAGGAACTTTGTCAAACACCTTCTGAAAATCCAAGTATACTATATCTACCGGTTCACCTTTATCCACATGTTTATTAAAGCCTTCAAAAAAGTGAAGCAGATTTGTGAGGCAAGACTTGCCCTGGGTAAAGCCATGCTGACTTTGTTCCATTAAACCATGTCTTTCTATATGTTCTGTGATTTTGATGTTTAGAACACTTTCCACTATTTTTCCTGGCACTGAAGTCAGGCTAACTGGTCTGTAGTTTCCCGGATCGCCCCTGGAGCCCTTTTTAAATATTGGGGTTGCATTTGCTATCCTCCAGTCTTCAGGTACAATGGATGATTTTAATGATAAGTTACAAATTTTTACTAATAGGTCTGAAATTTCATTTTTTAGTTCCTTCAGAACTCTGGGGTGTATACCATCCGGTCCAGGTGATTTACTACTCTTCAGTTTGTCAATCAGGCCTACCACATCTTCTAGGTTCACCGTGATTTGATTCAGTCCATCTGAATCATTACCCATGAAAACCTTCTCCATAACGAGTACCTCCCCAACATCCTCTTCAGTAATGTAAGTCCTCTGAATCCAGGGGTGGAATATAATGGGATTATTTCTGACTACTCTGGCTGAAGATGTATTTAGAGGTTAGGCTATATGGATTCAGAGTTCTCATCCGGAAACAGATTAGTTTGAAGGCCATAGGACAACCTCTGAGTAAACTCATACTTACTGTTTTGCACTGTGAAATGTTTATGAACAGGGAAGAATCTGAGAAATGTAAAGCCAGTAGTTGTATGGGAGAAAGTAAGCCATTAACTGATAATAAAGTCTTAGAGCATGAAGACCACCCGGCATGCACACATGTATACCCGATTTTATAACTTGTGCGCACAATTGTGCACCTTGCGTGTGCCGAGCTGCGCTGCCTTCCCCCGTTCCCTCCCCCCTAGCCTGACCTTCCCACCCCTTCCCCTAACCTTTACCCCCCCAGCCCTACTCTAACCCCCCCCCCCCCCCCGACCTTTGTCTTAACTTTTGCGCCTGCCTCTGGGCAGGCACAAGATGCACACACCAGCAGCCTGACGGCACGCAATCCTCCAACACAGCAGCAATGGCAGCTGTGTCAGAGGCCTCGTCCCCGCACCGCCTCTTTAGTAAAACCCCGGGACTTACACGCATCCCGGGGCTTTAGGCCCGGTGAACGTAGCTCTTTTAAAATCCAGCCCTTGGTGTATAAGAAGAAATAACAGCTAGAGAGATAGGAAGAGAGCACTTCCAGATGTGATACCACCACTGATCGTTTGGATACACGTAAGCTTTATAAATACATAGCAATTGCATTATCTGCAACTAATTCTTCTGTATGATCTGATTTCATTTGTATATACTCTTATTGCTCAAATAAACTTACTTTCCTAAATACCTGAAACCTTAATGTACTAAATCAAAATGCGTATATGGCTATTTGAATGGTGAATAAGCTCCTGTGTTCAACCCCCCAGGTATAATCCCAGTAATTGTGTTTGTTTATTTTGGGAAAGCTCCCAAGGCAGACTTGTGTGCATGCAGGTGACAAGTGCCTCAACTTTCAGTGCAGACCCCAGTGAGATTAGTCTCCAGGTCAGACACCCTGGGTAGAATGCCAGTGTGCAAGGTCTGAACCCTGGACAGCCTCTCTTATGGCTCTTGCCTACAAAAGATTTATAGACCAATGGACCTTGCTCACAGTCCATATTTTCTGCACCACATAATCCTGAAAATGGGCCTCCCAGCTGAACAGGCTGCCATCAAGTGTTTCTTGAACCTACTCTGGAGATTTGCCTTCCAGATTCTATACTTTGAGCCACCATAGAACACAGTACATCGTCTTATCTGAAAGTGGGAGTCTCTGATAATAACCAGGACCAACTAGTCTGGAGTAACTTGGGTCTATCTCCAGTAAAACAAGGTAGGACAACGTCTAATCTGAAATTCCAGAGACAGGGCCCTTAAAACTTCATTGGGCACTGGAACCCTCAGTGGTGACTCCTTTTCTGTTCCGCTATTCCCCTTGAAAAGTCTGTGACCTGTGAAATGATCAGTTATGCAGAGATCCCAATGCTCTATCAGGATAGTACCTCCTTGATTCCCTAACATGAGTCCTCAAAGATGAGGACCGAAAAAAATTCTTAGCCTTATCCTGGAGAATCCTAGGTAACGTGGAGTCCTCCAAGTCCTTGACCAGCTTCTTCAAATCCTTCCTAAATAGGAACATAAGAACATAAGAAATTGCCATGCTGGGTCAGACCAAGGGTCCATCAAGCCCAGCATCCTGTTTCCAACAGAGGCCAAACCAGGCCACAAGAACCTGGCAATTACCCAAACACTAAGAAGATCCCACTAATGATGCAATTAACAGCAGTGGCTATTTGCTAAGTAAATTTGATTAATAGCCATTAATGGACTTCTCCAAGAACTTATCCAAACCTTTTTTGAACCCAGCAACACTAACTGTACTAACCACATCCTCTGGCAAAAAATTCCAGAGCTTTGTTGTGCGTTGAAAGGAAGCTTAGTGAAACACATCTTTGAGGCTGCATCAGCCACTCAATTCTTCAATCACAGCAACTGATGGGCAGCTGCTACCAAAACCAAATTACTTGCCGATGCCCAGTCCAAATCACAGGAGGCATCCACTAAATATGGTATGTCTAGTTCTAAGAACATGCCATACTGGGTCAGACCAAGGGTCCATCAAGCCCAGCATCCTGCTTCCAACAGTGGCCAATCTAGGCCATAAGAACCTGGCAAGTACCCAAAAACTAAGTCTATTCCATGCTACTGATGCTAGTAAGTGTTGTAGTCCCGACCGCCCCTCTCCTGATCGGGCTCCGGCAGCCACGGGATTCCGCCCAGCCCAGGTCCCGGGAGGTCCTCCGTTCGTGCAGTTCCCACGTGGCGGACGCCATTGCAGGCCTGTTCTCCTTCGGCCTCGCGCGCGAAGAGGCTCCTCTTGTGCGCCCAGCTCCGCCTCCTCGGCTGACGTCACGCTCTGCCCCCGATATAACCGTCACGCTCTGACGTCACGCTCTGCCCCCGATATAACCGTTGTTCACTAAACGCCTTGCAACAAGGTTCCTAGCTGACTAGTTGCTTCCCGTATCAGGTATCAGCTGGTATCAGGGAGTCCTGTTGACTCCCTGATACCAGCCTTGACTCCGGTTTGCTTCTGACTTCGCTACAGCCTGCTGCCTGCCTTGACTCCGGTTTGCTTCTGACTTCGCTACAGCCTGCTGCCTGCCTTGACTCCGGTTTGCTTCTGACTTCGCTACAGCCTGCCGTCTGCCCTGACCCGGGTTGCCACAGACTTCCCCACCGGACCCGCCTCCAGCTCCGCCCCTTGCCTCCATCCCCAGTTCCGCGTTGGTAACCCAGTTGCCTGCACCGACTCGCTATGCCGGGCATATCAAGACATGCCGAAGCTTCTTGAACCAGTGCTATGTCCGCTTCACTCTCTTGCCAGCACAGTTCCCCTCGGACACAGTCAAAGTAGCTTACATATTCTCGCTGCTGGATGGCAAAGCACTCGACTGGGCTTCTCCCATGTGGGAGAGTCAAGATCCCTTGTTACAGAACCTTCAGGAGTTCGTTCTCAACTTCCGCTTAGCTTTCGACGACCCTGCACGCCAAACTACGACCACCTCTGAACTTTTGCACCTCAGGCAAGGGGTATGCTCAGTGGCGGACTATACTATAGACTTTCGCACCCTCGCCATGGAGGTCGGTTGGCAGGACTACTGCCTTAGGGGGATCTTCCTGGAAGGTCTAGCTAGCCGTATCAAGGATGAGCTAGCGGGTCGAGATCTCCCAGATGACCTCAATGACTTAATTGATATCGCCGGAAGGGTGGACCGACGTCTACAGCAACGAGACAAGGAGACACGCTCCTATCGAAGGGCTCCACCGGTTCCCCAGAGTACCACCTGGCCCTCAGCACCCAAGACTCCACCCGTTTCTTCCGCCCCCGGAGAGCCTATGCAGTTGGGCAGATCCCCACTGACCACAGAAGAAAGGAGGAGACGCCGTTCGCAGGGCCTTTGCCTCTACTGTGGCGGCAAGGGGCACTTCCTCGCCAACTGCTCGGAGCGTCCGGGAAACGACCGTGCCTAGGTTACCCTGAGGAGCTACTCCTAGGCTTTGCGGGCTCAGCTCCTCAATGCACCATACCAGTGACTCTTAAATACCCCTGAGGGGAACTCCAGACTCGTGCCTTCATCGACTCTGGGTCCAAGGGCAACTTCATAGTAGCGGACCTGGTAAACCAGCTATCGCTCCCCACGTGGCCCAAGGTTCCTCCACTGCGTATCTCTTCCATCCGAGGTACGTTGCTCCCTGGGACCATCTCCTGCTGCATGGGTCCCTTGACCCTTCAGACCGGACTGCTCTACTCTGAAGAGATCTCCCTGCTGATTCTGGAGCGGGCAGTGCATCCTCTGGTCCTCGGACTGCCGTGGCTGCAGCGTCACTCCCCGGTAATTCAACGGGACACCCTGTGTCCCTTCTGCTTCGCACACTGCCTGCAGGTCCCGCGTCCTCTGCCGCCGCTCCAGCTTTGCTCATCTCTTCTCTTACCGGAGCCGTATCAAGCCTTCGCCGACGTGTTCTCCAAGGAGATGGCAGAGATTCTCCCTCAACACAGGCCATTCGACTGCCCTATTGACTTATTGCCTGGCACCACACCCCCTCGAGGCTGGGTTTATCCGCTGTCCCTACCAGAGACTGCTGCCATGTCCCAGTACGTTACAGAGAACCTTGCCAAGGGCTTCATCCGCCCTTCTCGTTCCCCCGCTGGAGCCGGCTTCTTTTTTGTGGCAAAGAAGGACGGCTCACTCCGCCCCTGTATAGACTATCGAGGCTTGAACACCATTACCAAGAGGGACCGCTACCCCCTTCCGCTGATCCCTGAACTTTTGGACCGCCTCCAGGGGTTCCAAGTATTTACTAAGCTAGACCTTCGGGGGGCCTACAACCTCGTCCGTATACGTCCTGGAGATGAATGGAAGACGGCCTTCAATACCAGGGACGGGCATTACGAGTACTTGGTAATGCCCTTCGGACTCTGCAACGCCCCGGCCATCTTCCAGAACCTCATGAATGAGGTTTTACGCGAGATGCTACACTCTCACATCATCGTGTACCTTGATGACGTGCTAATCTTTTCAAAAGACCTGGAATCTCACCGCCAGCATGTCAGGCAAGTCCTACAGGCTTTAAGGGATAACCGCCTCTATGCCAAGTTAGAAAAGTGCGTCTTTGAGGTGGAGTCCTTGCCCTTTCTGGGGTACATCATCTCGTCCACTGGCTTCCGGATGGACCCCGAGAAAGTCTCGGCCATAACCAAATGGCCCCAGCCCCTGGGCCTCAAGGCTCTTAAAAGATTCCTGGGATTTGCTAACTTCTACAGACATTTCATTCCTCGCTACTCCCATCGGGTCGCTCCCCTCACTGCCCTAACCAGAAAGGGAGCAGACGCCAAGACCTGGCCCGACGCTGCCGTTAAGGCATTCTCCAATTTGAAAGAGGCATTCTTGGCCGACACCTGTCTCCGCCACCCGGACCCGGCAAGACCCTTCATCGTCGAAGTCTACACCTCCAGCGTGGCCGTTGTCTTCATCGTCAAAGTCTACACCTCCAGCCAACACTCCGCTTCAGGCCAATTACTACCCTGCTCGTATTTCTCCAAGAAATTCTCCCCAGCTGAAGCGAATTACTCCATTGGAGATAAGGAACTTTTAGCAATCAAACTCGCCTTTGAGGAATGGAGGCAGTGGCTTGAGGGAGCTAAACTCCCGGTCACCGTATACACTGACCACAAGAACTTGGAGTTTCTGTCCCAAGCCCAGCAGTTAAACCCCCGTCAGGCCCGGTGGTCTATGTTCTTCAGCCACTTTGATTTCACACTGCAATACCGCCCTGCAGCAAATAACCTTCGGGCCGATGCCCTGTCGCGGACCTCCATGTCTGAAGAGGACCTCGAGCCTCCCCAATACATTCTGGACCCCAGCAAGGTCCGTCTATCAGCCCTGGCGGTCCTTTCTCAAGGTAGAACCGTGGTCCCCCGACGAGACCGACTAAAGACCCTGCGCTGGGCCCACGACTCCCTTACTGGAGGCCACGCCGGACGGGTGTGAACACTGGAACTCCTCAACCGGTTCTACTGGTGGCCCAACATTCGGCAGGACGTCCGCACCTACGTAAGCTCGTGTCCCACCTGTGCCCGACAAAAACCCAGTCCTGGTGCTCCGTGTGGACTTTTGCAGCCTCTCCCGGTTCCCACAGAACCTTGGACCCATCTCGCTACAGGCTTTATGGTCGACCTACCGCTGTCACACGGGAAGACTGTAATCTGGGTCACCGTTTCTCCAAAATGGCGCACTTTGTGCCACTGCCCAAGCTGCCATTCACACCCGATCTGGCCCTTCTTTTCGCCCAACACATATTCCAGATTCATGGGCTTCCCCAGGATATCGTTTCTGACCGAGGGCCGCAGTTCACCGCGCGGTACTGGAGGGCTCTCTGCAAATGCTTCAAGGTTCAGCTCACCTTCTCCACCGCTTTCCACCCTCAGAGCAATGGTCAATCCGAAAGGATGAACCGCTCCCTAAAGACCTTCCTGCGTGCCTTCATCAATGAAAGCCAGGACAACTGGACTGAGCTCCTACCCTGGGCCGAGTTTGCCTATAATAACCAGTGTCATGCCGCCACCGGATGCTCACCCTTCCAGCTGGTATATGGGAAACAGCTTAAAACTCCGCTCCCCATTTCCACGCCCAGGGTTTCCCCGGCCGCTCAACTGACGGCTCAGCAACGGCAGACTCTTTGGCAAACTACCCAGGACAAGTTGGCTGTCTCTGCCTCCTCCGCCAAGCGAGCAGTTGATCGCCACCGACGCCCGGCACCCATGTATCAGCCTGGAAACCGGGTCTGGCTCAGTACGAAGAACATCCATCTGAGGCTTCCCTCTAGGAGATTTGCGCCCAAGTTCTGTGGACCCTTCCAGGTTGCCGAAAGGGTGGGGCTCGTTTCCTACCGATTGAGGTTGCCATCCTCGCTACGGATCCACGACGTCTTCCACATCTCTCTGCTAAAACCTCTGGTCCTCTCCCGCTACCACTGCAAGCCTCCGGACTCTTCGGCTACTCCCATAGCTGATGATCCCACGTACCAGGTACGAGAAGTACTAGACGTACGATTCTACAACCGAAGATGGGAGTACCTCCTCGCTTGGGAGGGTTGCGGCGATGAGGACAACACCTGGGAGCCAAGCCGTAACATCCTGGACAAGTCCCTCCTTCGGCAGTTTCATCTTGACCACCCTGAGAAACCCGGTCCTCTGAAGAGGGGCCGTAAAAGGGGGGGGGTACTGTTGCGGTCCCGACCGCCCCTCTCCTGATCGGGCTCAGGCCCGCCTACCTCCGCTCCAGCAGCCGCAGGATTCCGCCCAGCCCAGGTCCCGGGAGGTCCCCCGTTCGCGCAGTTCCCACGTGGCAGACGCCATTGCAGGCCTGTTCTCCTCCAGCCTCACGCGCAAAGAGACTCCTCTTGTGCGTCCAGCTCCCGGAAGCCCGGCTCCACTTCCTCGGCTGACGTCACACTCTGCCCCCGATATAACCGGCGTTCAGTTGTTCACTAAACGCCTTGCAACGAGTTTCCTAGCTGACTAGTTGCTTCCCGTTTGCGTTTCCTGTTGACTCCCTGATACCTGCCTTGACTCCGGTTTGCTTCTGACTTCGCTACAGCCTGCTGCCTGCCTTGAATCCGGTTTGCTTCTGACTTCGCTACAGCCTGCTGCCTGCCTGACTCCGGTTTGCTTCTGACTTTGCTACAGCCTGCTGCCTGCCTTGACTCCGGTTTGCTTCTGACTTCGCTACAGCCTGCCGTCTGCCCTGACCCGGGTTGCCACAGACTTCTCTACCGCTTGCCGCCTGCCTCGGTCCCGGTCTGTCACAGACTCCGTTACCACTGCCCGCCTGCTCTGGCCCCGAGTGTTACCCTCTGGGCCAGCTTCCTGACCCGGCCTGTCTCTCTGGCAAACCTCTAGCCGGCTCAGCTCCTAGTGGGCCTCCTGCCCTCCCTACGCACTAGCTCTTCAGGACATTCTCAGCAGTGCCCAAGTCACAAGGGCCTGGGTCCCTACGGGCTCCTCCCGGGGGGATCCCAGGCTCCGGGTGAAACCTTGCAAGATCGTGCCTCCGCCTCCCGGCCTGCCCTGTGATCACCGGTAGGCCGGCCCAAGGGTCCACCATCTACCCTCACAGCAGTCTAGCCGTAACAAGTAAGAGCAGTGGCTATTTTCTAAGTCAACTTAATTAATAGCAGGTAATGGACTTCTCCTCCAAGAACTTATCCAATCTTTTTTCAAACACAGCTACACTAACTGCACTAACCACATCCTCTGGCAACAAATTCCAGAGTTTAATTGTGCGTTGAGTGAAAAAGAACTTTCTCTGATTAGTTTTAAATGTGCCACATGCTAACTTCATGGAGTGCCCCCTAGTCTTTCAACCGAAAGAGTAAAGCAAAATTGCTTACCTTGTAATAGGTGTTATCCCAGGACAGCAGGATGTAGTCCTCATATATGGGTGACATCATTAATGGAGCCCTGACACAGAAAACTTCTGTCAAAGTTTCTAGAAAACGTTTGACTGGCACACTGAGCATGCCCAGCATGCCATGGTATTCTCAGCCACAGGTGTCTCCCTTCAGTCTCGTTTGTAGCAATGAGTGCAGGCGAAAAAATAAAATAATAAAATGTATTGGACCCAACTCCGCGGGGTGGCGGGTGGGTTTCGTGAGGACTACATCCTGCTGTCCTGGGATAGCACCTATTACAAGGTAAGCAATTTTGCTTTATCCCAGGACAAACAGGATGATAGTCCTCACATATGGGTGATTAGCAAGCTACAGGCTGAGTCATCTTTGTTGTTGACCAACAGCGCACAACTTGTGCAACAGGCACAACAACAGGTGCGATGTTGGAAAAAATGAGGCAGCCTGAAATCACAGCAGGTTGGATGTGGAAGGAGTTGGGTATTAAACTGGGAACAAGTTCTTTTAGACAGATTGGCCAAAGGCTGAATCATTTCGTCCTTTCTTGTCCAAACAGTAATGTGCTGCAAAGGTGTGAAGAGAACTCCAAGTTGCAGCTTTACAGATATCAGCAATAGGCCCTGAATGATAGTGTGCTACTGATGTTGACATAGCCCTTAGTGAGTGCGCTTTTACTCGCCCCTGGAGAGGAATGCTTGCTCTTTCATAACAGAATTCGATACAGTCTGCTAACCAGTTGGAGAGAGTTTGTTTTCCCACTGCAACTCCTGGTTTATTTTTGTCAAAAGAAACAAAGAGTTGGGTAGATTTTCTATGGACTGCAGTGCGGTTTAGGTAAAAAGCTAGAGCACATTTACAATCTAAGGTGTGCAAAACTCTCTCACCCTGGTGAGAGTGTGGCCTTGGAAAGAAAGTAGGCAAGACTATGAATTGATTGAGGTGAAAATCCTTTACCACTTTTGATAGGAATTTGGGATGAGTGCAAAGGACTACTTGGTCATGCAGGAACCTCGTGTAGGGTGAGTATGTGACAAGCGCTTGTAACTCACTGACCCTCCTAGCAGAAGTAATGGCTATGAGGAAAAATACTTTCCATGTAAGAAACCTTTCACCACAGGAGTGCAGAGCCTCAAACGGGGATCACATGAGCCTCACTAGCACTAAATTTAGGTCCCATTCAGTAACCGGTGGTCGGATGGGAGACTTAAGGTGGAGTAAGCCCCTCATAAACCGACTCACTAGTGGTTGCGCTGTTATCGGTGCATCCCCTATTCCTTTGTGGTATGCTGCTATGGCACTTAAGTGTACCCTTACAGATGATGTCTGGAGACCAGAATCCGAAAGGTGGCACAGGTAATCCAATAAAGGAGTGGGGCAAGAGAAAGGGTCAAAACCTTTTTGTGTGCACCACTTGGTAAATCTGGTCCACTCAGAGTGGTAAGAGTTACGTGTGGAAGGCTTTCGTGAAGCTACGAGAACTTTAGAGATTTGAGTTGAAAGATTAAGTGGTTGCAGAATTAAGCTTTCAACATCCAAGCTGTTAGGGCAAGAGTTGGCAGGTTGGGATGACGCAACTTGCCCTGATTCTGAGTTATGAGAGTGGGCACTGTGCCCAGGCGAATTAGTTCTTGATCGAGAGGTCGAGGAGTATGGGAAACCATACTTGTCGAGGCCAGTACGGGGCTATGAGGATCATTGACCTTCTGTCCTGTTGTAGCTTCACGAGAGTTTTGGTCTTACTGTTAGGCCATTATTACAAGAATTGTATAAAGTTTAACCCTAATTGTAAATGTCTGATTTTAATCTATTTGTTTTTATGTAACTTTGTAAACTGATATGATGGTTTCCACCAAATACTGGTATAGAAATTGAAATAAATAAATAAATAAATAAATGGATATGAGCAGAATCGGAGGATACACATATAGAAGTCCTGTGTTCCAGGGGCGAGCAAAGGCGTCCCTGGGGAACGTTTGTCGACTTTGTGATTCAGTTTGGATGCAAAGAGATCTATGGTTGGGCGACCCCAGCGTTGAAAGATTTTGCTCGCTACACCGGGATCCAGAGACCATTTGTGGGGATGGAAACGCCGACTGAGATCGTCTGCTAGGACGTTTTGTATGCCTGCCAGATAAGTTGCTTGGAGATGCGTAGAGTGCTTGAGAGCCCAGGCCCAAATCTGCATTGCTTCTTGACAGAGCAGATAAGAGCTGTGCCTCCCTGCTTGTTTATGTACCATATTGCTACTGTGCTGTCCGTCTGTATCAGCACAGTCTTGTTTGAGAGGCAGTCTTTGAAGGCATAAAGGGCATAACGCATCGCTCGAAGTTCTAAGAAGTTTATCTGACACTTCATTTTGAGCATAGTCCACGTCCCTTGTGTTTGAAGGTTGATGACGTGAACTCCCCATCCCAAGTTGGAGGCATCCGTGGTCAAGATGACTTGTGGAGTTGACTATTGGAATGGGAGACCAGCTTTCAAGGCAGTTTGATTGTCCACCAGTGGAGCGAAAGGCATAATTGGTGGGTTATTTGAACTGTGTACAACAGCGGTTGGAAAGCTTGGAACCATTTTATTTATTTATTTATTTATTGGTTTTTATATACCGCCGCTCATCAGAGATATCACGTCGGTGTACATAGAACAAAAATCCACAATTGTGTTGTACATAAAACGGTAAGAAAACAACTGAGAAACTTTACATTAAAACAGTTAAATGCATTAACAAAAAACAGGTTATAAAGATATAAATAGATATATAGTGATAATATTATATGGATTAGTTGTAATATTACAATTTATTATATATTCAAGGGAGAATTGTAGGGGGGAAAGGAGTGAGGGGGTATGAGTTTAAATAGGGGAAGAAGAGAATAAGGTAAAGGAGGAAGGGATTATATACATGTAAGGCTGTTAAAAACAGCAGATTCTTCGGTTTTATAAAATAGCAAGAAAGGTGCTACGGATGAAAGGTGCTAGGTAGGAATGAAACTGGAGTTGACTGCTGTGAGATGGAGGTAGGAGTGAGGGGTCGGGGAAGGGGGTGACATCTTCAGTGTCTTAACTTAAAGGATAAAAGATTGAGGAGGTATAGAGGGAAGGGTAAGTAGGGCTGAGAAGGAACATGTGAAGGTCATGTGTAGGCTTTAGTGAAGAGCCATGTCTTGAGCTTTTGCTTAAAGATTTTTAGGGACAGTTCAAGACGTAAATCAGTAGGCATGGAATTCCATAGCATAGGGCCAGCTAGGGATATGGCACGAGCTTTGGTGGATGCGTATTTGAAACGTTTTGGTGAGGGGGTTTGCAGGGTGGCTATGTATGGTTTTCTAGTAGGCCTGTTAGAGTTACTGAATTGAAAGGAATTGGAGGGCCAGTTCATTTCTGGGTTGTGGAGGGATTTGTGGATAAGTGATAATATCTTGTATTGTATACGATAGTGGATGGGGAGCCAGTGTAGCTCCTTAAGTGTGGGAGTGATGTGTTCCTTTGTGGGCGTATTCGTGAGGATACGAGCTGCAGTATTTTGCAAGATTTGTAATGGGTGTATGGCATTTTTAGGCAGGCCCACTAGCAAAGCGTTACAATAATCAATTTTAGAAAAAACCATGGCTTGTAACACAGTACGAAAATCGGAGAAGTGTAATAATGGTTTAAGTTTTTTGAGTGTATGGATCTTGAAAAAACACTCCTTGAGGGTAGCATTAATAAATTTTTTGAGGGACATTTGATCGTCTAATACAACTCCAAGATCACGGACTTGTTGGAAGAAATGTGTGTGTGATGGGATAATGCGTGATGTGGGTGTAGCCTGTAGGGGTGTAGGAAGTGAGATAACCATGAGTTCAGTTTTTGTAGCGTTAAGGGCAAGCTGGATAGAATTTAAGAGGTTGTTAATTGAGGTGAGAGTAGAGTGCCAGATTTCCAGGGTTTTCTGAATAGATTCCGTAATGGGAATAAGAATTTGTACGTCGTCAGCATACAAATAGTGTGGTAGCTTAAGGTTAGAGAGAAGTTGGCAGAGGGATAGGAGGTAAACATTAAATAGCGTGGATGAAAGTGAGGAGCCTTGGGGGACTCCCTGCCCAAAAGGGAATTTCCTTAGATTCATGGTTGCCAAATTTAACTCTGTAATGTCTGTCGCTGAGGTAGGAACCAAACCATTTGTGGGCGCGGTCGGTTATACCTATATCAGAGAGACGTTTGAGGAGGATCTGATGGCTTACAGTGTCAAACGCAGCCGAGATATCAAGTATAACTAGTAGATGGGATAATCCTTTATCTAAACTTTGCAATAAGTAATCAGAAAGTGAGAGAAGAAGGGTTTCTGTACTGTGTAATTTACGAAAACCAAATTGAGACGGAGAGAGGATTTCTTGCTCATCTAGGTAGTTACTAAGTTGACAGTTAATAGTTTTTTCTAAAATTTTTGCAATAAAAGGAAGATTAGAGATAGGGCGGTAGTTGGTCAGATCGGTGGGGTCGAGCTTAAGTTTTTTTTAGGGTGGGTTTAAGGATAGCTTGTTTTAATGGGAAAGGTACAATACCAGAATCAATGGAGGCATTGATTATCTTTGAGATAGGAGGGGCTATTAGGTCTGGTATAGTAAGGAGAAGTTTTGTGGGGATGGTATCAGAGGGGTGGGATGATGGTCTAGCTTTTTTGAGTATGGATTCTATTTCCATAGCAGAGGTGTGTTCAAACGTTGTAAGTTTTGTAGAGAGTTTGCTAGGTTGCACAGTATAACTGTTCTGAGGAGTGTGGGGAATGATGGGAAAGCGTGTCATGATTTTGTTAACTTTATCGTGGAAGTGTTCAGCCAGTTGCTCACATTTATTTTTAGCCTCTTCTTCAGGAATGAGATTTGGAGTGAGGATGGTGAGTGAGGTGACGTATTCAAATAGAGCTTTGGGGTTGAATTGGTACTGGTGTATTTTGGTAGCATAGAAATTCTTTTTAGCCAAATTTATTTCATTATTGTAATTGTATAAGGAGGTTTTGTAGCGTGGAGGTCCATTGAGTTCTTCGCATGGATAACTTTGCCATAGGAGTACTGTAAAGGCCATGTGTCCTAGTAGCACAAGAAATTGATGGGCAGAGGTGAACTGGCAATGGGTTATTGAGTTTGCCAAGCGTGCTAGATTGTTGGCACAGTCGTTTGGAAGAAAAGCTTTCGCCACTGTGGTGTCGAGGTCTGCTCCGATGAATGTGAGTAGCTGAGATGGCTCGATGTGTGATTTTTGGTAGTTGATTAGAAATCCCAGGGAATGTAATAGTCTTATTGTGCTTTCTAATGCAGACAGAGCTCCCTGCCTGGATGGACTCCTGATTAGCCAATCGTCTAGATAGGGAAAAACATGGATTCCTGTTTTCCTTAGATGTGCAACAGCCACTGCTAGACATTTTGTGAATACTTGAGGAACAGAGGCAAGTCCGAATGGCAGGACTCGATACTGGTAATGATGTTTTCCCATGACAAATCGTAGGTACTTGCGATGTTGTGTGGAAATGGGTATGTGTGCATACGTGTCTTGAAGATCTAGAGAACAGAGCCAATCTCCCGTTGAAGCAATGGAAGGATGGTTCCCAAGAATACCATCCGAAACGTTTCTTTTTGAAGAAATTTGTTGAGATTGCGGAGGTCTAAGATACGGCGAAGGCCTCCTGTTTTCTTTGGAATTAGAAAATAGCGGGAATAGAACCCTCTGCCCTGTTGAGACCGGGGAACTGGTTCAATAGCCCTGGTAGTAAGTAGAGTTGAGAGTTCTACTTGAAGTTGAGATGTGATGACAGTGCTTGTCCAAAGTGGGATGGGTGGAGAATGCGGGGGTATTGTTTTGAATTTGAGAAGGTATCCCAGACTCAGTATGGCTAACACCCATTGATCTTTGGTGATGAGACTCCATTGATTTTTTAAATGAAGGAGTCGACATCCTACAGGTAAGTGGGACATGGGATTGATGGAGAGGCTTCTGTTCTCTTGGTGTACTTCAAAAACCAGCTGCTGGACCCATTTGCGAAGGTGGCTGGGTTTTTGTCTGCTTTGGCTGGCATTGGCGTCCTCTCTGTGGTGGGCGGTAGGTACGTGCCAACAAAGCAGGCCTATAGAAGGGCCTCCTGGTATGCCTTCTGGTTGGTTTTTGTACCGAAGACTGCAGATCTGATTTATTTATTTAACAGCTTTTATATACCGACATTAAAATACACATCATATCGGTTTACATTTTAACGAAAAGTTGGAAATTACAATAAACAGGGGAGGGGGAAACGGGACAATCGATAAAATTGGAAAGAGGAAGAAGGGATGAAGCAGAATTTAACCAAATGTAACTAAATAGAAAATTAACGTGGAGGAGGATTTCATATTTACAAATTTACAAGTTTAAATATATATGCAACAGTATTCATCAGTTTACTTTTGGAAAAAGGGATGACGAAAGGGACAGGGGTAGGGGCAGGAGGAGACGGCTGCAGGAGGAGACGGTGAGGGATTATTCTGGGAAAGCCTGGAGGAAAAGCCATGTCTTCAGCATTTTCCGGAATTTGTAAGGGCATGGTTCCAGTCGGAGGTTGAGGGGTAGGGTATTCCAGTGTATGGGGCCTGCAATCGAAAAGGCACGATCTCTTGTGGTTGTAAGTCGGGCTTTCTTAAGTGGGGGGACTTGTAGTGTGCATTTACGGTTCTTTCTGGTAGGGCGGGAGGATTTTGTGAGTTTCAATGGTTCACTCAGCCATGAGGAATTATTTTTGTGAATGATTTTGTGTATGATGGTAAGGATTTTAAAAAGAATACGGTATGAGATGGGGAGCCAGTATAGGTCCTTGAAGATTGGAGTTATGTGATCTGATTTGCGGGCATTGCTGATTAACCTAGCTGTTGCGTTCTGTAATATCTGTGGAGGTCTGATGGTGGAGAGAGGAAGGCCAAGATAAAGGGAGTTGCAGTAATCTAGCTTAGAAGATAAAGTGGCATGGACAACAGTTTTGAGATCATGGGTGTGGAGTAGAGGCTTTAGCTTTTTTATAACCATGAGTTTATAGAAACCTCCTTTTATGACGGAGGTGATATGGTTTTTCACGTTCAAATGTGAGTCCACTAAGACGCCAAGGTTTCGAACAGGAGGTTGAGAAGTGAGAGTGGAGATCATGTGGTCGTTGGACGGAGAAAGCTTGAAGGTCTGTTGGTTATGTATGAGGAGGAGTTCAGTTTTAGCGGCTTTGAAGGAAAGTTGAAGGGAGGTCAAGAAAGTGTTGATGGAGGAGAGGCATTTTCCCAGAAATTTAAGGTTGCAGTTAAAGAGAGTCCTGGATAGGGATGATGATTTGGACGTCATCTGCATATATGTAGAATTTGAGGCCGAGATCTGAAAGATAGAAACAGAGGGGGAGGAGGTATATATTGAATAGGGTGGAGGAGAGGGAAGAACCATGTGGCACACCTTGAGAGAGTGTGAAGTGGGAGGATTCAGAGGTGCCTATTTTTACAGAAAAGTGTCTTTTAGAGAGGTAGGATCTGAAGCATAATAGGGCAGGATCAGCGATGCCAATGTCGGCAAGGCGTGCGATGAGTAGATCATGGCTTATCGTATCAAATGCAGCAGAGATGTCAAGGAAAGCGATGAGGAAGTTATGGCCTTGGTCAAGGCCTATGAGGAGAAAGTCAGTAAGTGAAAGAAGAAGGGTTTCGGTACTTAAACGTTTGCGAAAACCAAACTGTGCGGGGTGAAGTATGTCATTGTCATCTAGGTAATCCATGAGTTGCTTGTTTACAACCTTCTCCATGATTTTGGAGATGAAGGGGAGAGTGGAAATGGGACAGTAGTTAGCTGGGTTTTTTGGGTCCAGTGAGGGCTTCTTGAGTAGGGGTTTAACGACTGCATGCTTGAGCGGAGCGGGAACTGAGCCGGAGGAAAGGGAGGAGTTAATAATCTCTGCTAGAGGAGGAGCAATGATGTTAGGGATGGAAAGAAGAGTTTTCGTGGGAATAGTTTTGGAAGGGTGGGGTGTAGGCTTGGATTTTTTAAGGATAGTTTCGATTTCTTTAGAGGATGTGGGTTCTATGGTGGTGAAAGAGTTTTTCAGGAGGGAGGGGGGGAGGTGATTAGGTAGGTGGGAGAGGGGAGGGGGGTAGATGCGGAGGGGAGGGTGAGGAGAAGGTTGGATATTTTGTTATGGAAAAAGTGAGCGAGTTCTTCACATTTTGAACTTGCTTCTTCATCTGTGATGGTGGGACTGAGTGGGGAGGTGAGGGCTGCGACGTAGGAGAAGAGAGCTTTGGGATTGAATGTATATTGATGGATCTTAACGGCATAGTAGTCTCGTTTGGTGTTTTGAATTGTATGGCGGTAAGAGTGTAGGTAGGATTTGTAGACAGCGGAGCGCTGTGGGTTAGGGTCTTTCCACCATGCTCTTTCTTTAGATCTGAGGTTGTGATTCATTTGTTGAAGCTCCTTGGTGTACCAGGGTTTGTTATTGGATGGGGAGGTGCGTTGCTTGTGTGTGATGAGGGGACATAAATTGTTGGCTATGTCATGGGTGAGGCTGACCCATGAATTGAGTGCAGTATCGGGGGAGGAGCAGTCAAGTTTGTTAAGTGATTCAGAGAAGGCTGTGGTAAGCTCCTTGGTAGTGCACGATTTGCGGTAGGAGAAGGATGTGTTGCTTTGCGTTAGGTTGCAGGGGTTAGTGACGTTGGCAGTGAGTTGAGTCTTGATGAGTGCGTGCTTGGACCAAGGGACGGGGTGCAGGTGGGGGGTGGTGACCTGGAAGCAGGAATTGATAAAAATGAGGTCAAGGGTGTGCCCTGCCTTGTGAGTGGGGGCTGAGATGGTCTGTGTGAAGCCTAGGGCATGCAGGGCAGTAATGAAGGTGTCACAGGAGGATGAAGGGGGTGTTGAATCAACATGGAGATTGAAATCACCCAATATGATGGCAGGTTTTTCATTGTTTATGTTGTTAGAAAAGAGTTCTATGATTGGCGAGGGATATTCCAGGCGGCCAGGGTGGGCATAGATGAGGCAGATTTGCAGGTCAGGGGATTTAAATAGGCCGACTTCGAGTTTGGGAGGGGGGTTGATATTTATGGGTGTGAGTTAAAGGCTTTTTTTTAGCCAAGAGGAGAATGCCCCCTCCCTTTTTCTTTTGTCTTGGTATGGAAAAAATGTCATAGGAACAAGATGGGAGTTGGTTCAAAAGGACTGTGTCAGTGTCCTTGAGCCAGGTTTCAGTGACTGCACAGATTTCAGGTTTGTGGTCATGAATTAGGTCAAGGATGTGGGTTTTTTTGGAAAGGGAATGAGTATTAAAAAGAATGATGGATAGAGTGGTGAGGCCGAGGAGTTGTGTTAGTGGGGAGATAAGAATCGGGAGGATGGATTTATGCTGGGGTTGGGGGTTCGCAAAGCGAGAGAATGGGGATCTGAGCAGAGGGTAGTGTATGTGGGGTATGGGGAAGGAGTTGGGTGAAGAGTGTGCAAGGGGAGGCATTGTGGGGGTGGAGAGATGGAGCTGATAGGGAAATTAGAAGGAAAAAAAATTCAGTGGCAAGAATTTAGCAGGAAAAGTTATTGAGAAAATGCAAGATGTGGGAGAGAAATAATCAAACAATGTAAAATTCAATACATGGATCAATTCTGGGTAGAGCTTTTCAATGCTTAGTATTCGGATGGTAATGGTAGGAAGAGCCACTGTTTAACCATGGGCGAGATGTTATTGTAGTAGTCCTTTCCAGGGGAGAGTTGAGATATTAATTAATTAATTTATTTATAACTTTTTTATACCGAAGTTCAGGTAACAGAATTACTTATCACTCCGGTTTACATTATAACAAGTATAAAACAATGACAACATATGTCTTACAATGAGCAAGGGAGTGAACAATTTGGATAATATAACATAACATAACTAGGAACAGTAGCAGTATGCACTATTAGAGCGAAACTAGCGCATGGAGAGAGAGGTTTGCTAATGGGGGGAGGGGGAAGGAAGGTTTCTTCCCCCTGGGTAGTCGTAGGTTACAGAAAAAGGTGGTGAGTGTTAGTTACAAGATCGGGTTGGACATCAGAGACTTGCGTCAGAAGGAGTCATCAGAGAAGAGGTGGGGGAATCGAAGAGGGGACGCAGAAAGGGGTGCACTAAGGGGCAGGCCCCTTAGGTCGCGCTCCTTCGTGCGCGCGACGCCCAGCGCGCGGTGCCGCTGAAGGATGCCCAAATTTAAAGGCCTGCAGGGCCCTCCTCCCAGGCGTCGGCACGGATGTGGCTCCCCCCTTGATAGGTGGCTCAGGAGCGCAGGGAGGGGAAGTGGGCGGTATTGGGGCGTCGGCGCACCCCTTACTTTTTGAAGCTTTTTTTTTTCTTTTCTTGATTTTTGTTTTTCTTTTCTTGATTTTCTCACTCTCTCTTGTTCTCTGGAGAGCTGTCGGAGTGTCTCGTGGTGATCTTTTAGTTGGGAGACAGTGTCCTGAATTTTTTCTCTGAAGAGGTTGTCACCAGTACAGGGGAGATCTGCTAGTCTCTCTTGGACTTCTAATCTGAAATCCAAGGCCTTGAGCCAAGCCTATCTCCGTGAATCGTAGGCTGCCCGTACTTCGTGTTTGCCAAATTTGAAGCCCTTGGCAATCAAATTGTTTAGTGCCAGCTGTTGTTGTTGAGGGAGATTATCAGCAATATCCTGAACTTGTTTCCACGAGTTTCTTTGATATTGCGTCACATAGAGCTGGTATGCCGCAATTCTAGATACCAGCATGGATCCCTGAAAAACCTTTTTTCCTAATCCATCTAAGAACTTCTGCTCCTTTCCTGGTGGGGCAGAAGAGTGTGGTTTTTGTTTCCTGGCTTTTTTCTGAGTCGATTCAACGACCACTGAATGGTGTGGCAATTGAGGTTTCTGGGAACCTGGGGAATGTTGTACCACGTATGTTGCACTGTTCTTCTGTTTATAGCAGGTACGGAGCAATGATGCTGTCATAAGCGATGCTTAAGTTCCAGAAGCACTTCATGAATGGGTATTGCCATCACCTCCTTTGGTGCATCAACAAACTGCAACACTTCAAGGGTTTTATGCCTTGTATCCTCTTTCATAAGTAATTCAAAGGGGATTGTATCTGCCATCTCCTTTATGAAATTTGCAAAGGATAGGTCCTCAGGAGGGGATTTCCTTCTCTCTTCTGGTGGAGAAGGTTCTGACTCCAAATCTTCTGTATCACTGTCAGTGTCTACATCCTCTCAAGGACTGTAGTGAGGTTGAAAATGTGATCCAGAGGGATCCAATTTGTCTTTTGGAAGAGGATGTTTTGTTTTAAAAGCAGATTTTGATGGTTGAGCTGGAATCTGCTTTGGCATCGAAGGAGGCAGAAATGGCATCGGTGGCAATCGATGACCGGCATCGCCCGATGGACTGGGTCGCGAAGGCATCGATGGATCCGGGAGTGGCATCAAAGGTGCCCGGGGATGTTGAAAACCCGATGGCCCTGATAAGGAATCCGAGTCCCTTCCATCATCTTCCGATGAGCCTGGAATTGGAATCGAAGTAATCATCGGTGGATGTTTAAGCATCAATGGTGTCGATGGTTGCATCGGAAGTGCCATCGATGGCATCAATGTCGGTGCTGGGATAACACCAATCAAGGTGTCGATTCTATTCAGCAAAGGTTGAAACATCAACGGTTCTGGCGTCGGTGCCGGTGGTTGTACTGGTGCTGGCATCAAAGGAGGCTGGAATTTTTGAAAAGCCTCGATGATCACCTGTTGAACCATGGAAGTCACTCCTTCCCTGTAGACTGGGACTGGGTCCACTGTCACAGGAGAAGGTAAGAATGGCGCTACTGACACTTCCACGACTAAGCGTGGTGGCACAGTCTCTGATCCCGGTGGAGAGCACCTCTGTATCTCGGGTACAGAGGAATATTGCGGCTCTAGTACCCAGACACGTTTTGGCATCGGCTCGATGTCCTTCGGTGCCAATGCCGATGCCGTTTCTTCCGATGGAACGAAGACAGAACAGTGTCAATGGCATCTCTTTTCACGATGTTCCTTTGTGGATGTTGATGAAGACGCTATCGAAGATCTGGATGGGGACGGTGATGGACGGTCATTGGCCCTTTTCTTTCCTCGATGTTTTTCAATAGAGGGTGATAATTTCTTCGGTGAAGATGTCAAAGATGACGAAGGAGCGAGTTTTTAAAACAACTCCTCCATTTTATCCAAACAGGCATGCCTGCCCTTCGGTCTCATCTGGGCATAAGTTGAACAAGCTCGGACATCGTGGCCTGATCCCAGGCATAAAACACAAACGCTATGCGAGTCCGTTATGGACGTTGTTCGGGTACAATTTGGATATTTTTTAAAACCAGAGGCCATGGTGAAAAAACAGGTCTGGTAAGTCGATGACCTGCGGTACCGGAAAAAAGGGTGACAGGACTCGACCGAAAACTTAGTCAAAAAGTAGTCACCGAACGGTAAGTCGAAGGGAGACCAGAGTAGATAATTTTGTGACTGAAAAGTTATATTTTCCGTGAGGAAAAAGTGAGGGAAATACTCACAGAGCACCTATCACGCGAGGCTTACAGCAACGCGGCAAAAAAGATACTGAAGGGAGACACCTGTGGCTGAGAATATCATGACATGCTGGGCATGCTCAGTGGGCTCAGTGTGCCAGTCAAATGTTTTCTAGAAACTTTGACAGACGTTTCCCGTGTCAGGGCTCCATCGATGATGTCACCCACATTTGAGGATTATCATCCTGCTTGTCCTGGGATAAATAACTGATTCACATTAACCCATTCTAGACCTCTCATGATTTTAAACACCTCTATCCATATCCTCCCCCTCAGCCATCTCTTCTCCAAGCTGAAAAGTCCTAACCTCTTTAGTCTTTCCTCATAGGGGAGCTGTTCCATTCCCTTTATCATTTTGGTCGCCCTTCTCTGTATCTTCTCCATCGCAACTATATCTTTTTTTGAGATGTAGCGACCAGAATTGTACACAGTATTCAAGGTGTGGTCTCACCATGGAGCAATACAGAGGCATTATGACATTTTCCATTTTACTGATGAGTCACCTCCTCCAGAACTGACCTGAGCTGCAAGTTATGCTGAGTTCAGAGCAAACAGTCTTTGGATCACACTACAGATCACATCCTGAAGTGCAAGGCCCAAGATCTCAAAGTCTCCATCTTCTGGTCTTGAGGCTCTGAGGGCAAGTACCCTCCTCCACAGGAATGGTGATTTTTCAAGTAACCACGCACACCAATGCAGCAACTCAAAGCACCTAAATCTTCTCCTTTCCCCTTAGAGGATACATTTTTGCCATTGCTTTACCAATTTTTAACTTCACCTACAGTAATTCTCATTCAGCTGCTATCAAATCCTTAATGGAATGATGAAAAGGTAAAACTCTAGCAGGCTTCTTGATATCTGCCATAATCAGGTTCTCTGAAAACTGCATCCTTTGCATCCATAATGCTCAAGGTGCCAAGGCAGTAAGGATCAAAGAGGGCAATTCCTCCCTCCTAAAAAAGCATCCCATTATCAGCAGGATTTGAACTCACCTGCCAAGCACTGTGTACTTTATTGGCATCTTTACACATTTTTCCAGAGCTTCTATTGACTTTCGGTGGCTGAAGGGACAAGGAAGAGCCAAGGTGTTCTCGGGGCCTGCCAGGCCCACCCTCAAGTGCAGAGGTCTTCATAAGTAGATCCATCCACACCATGTCCAGTTTCATTAGGTCGTCTGTCAGTTCTCCCAATCTAGAGCTAGATCTTCCAAGCCCCTCTTTTGCTTGCAGATCCCCTGTTTATTCAGACCACCTTACACCACTCATGGATGCTGGGTGGTTTGGTTTTTTTAAACTTATACCTCCTCCATAGCAGAAGTAAAGGTACATGGCATTTGATCTGGGTGCATGCCCAGGCATGTAAGTATTTATGCGCACTTCTTTTGGCCCCATTCCAGAATACTCAAGCTCCACCCACATCATGCTATTTTCTGTAATGTAAGATGTGCATGCATCAACACATGCACACACATCGCCCCACTTTATAAAATCAGGTAGATGAGCATGTCCTACATGCACACACATCTCCCGATCTTAGCATGTGTCTGGCTTTTAAACTTCACCTCAGTGTGCGCAGGTTGTAACCCAGCCAACTCACAGAAGCAGGCACACCCTAGATGTTATATGCTCCTCTCACTTCGTTCAAAGGATAACAGTTCCAAAAACATATAAAATTCTTTGTTAGGAAGGCAGCCCTTGCTGGTGTCAGGGGGATAGCACTCCGTGAGCCCTTTTGAACTCACTGTAGGTGGTGTGGACCTATGTATGGTAAGTTAGCAGTAGCACTGCACAGGAAGACTAGAGGATCTACCTTGACCACAGGCAGAGAGGTTCCACGACCACATTCTGAATGAAACAGGCAGCGAGCAGTAGAGTCCAACAGAAGATCCAAGATCCAGGCAGATAACAGGCAAGCAAAATCCAACATAGTCTGGAGTCAAGGCAGGCAGCAAACAAGCAGAATCCAGAACAGTCCAAGGTTGAAGCAGGCAGAATCTAGAACAGTCAGAGGTCAAGATGGGCAGAGAGCAGGCAGAATCCTGGGGAATTTGACAGCATTTTAAGAATCATTGGATGCAGAAATTGTGGGAAGAGCCACCTTGCTGATTTCCTTTATATATGAAAAAGATATGGGGTTAATAATGAAAAATTACTTCCAGAATATGGCAACCCAGTTTATGGGCCAAAATGTCCAGATCTTTCCTGATCTGGTGAAAGTCACACAGGTGAGAAGAAAGGGGTTCTTAGCCTTAAGGCAAGATACAAGACTACTGGGAGCCACCTACCAGCTAAGGTAACCATGTAGGTGTATCGTTAAATCTAATACTACTTATGTTTTTCTTAACCCCAAACATCTCAAAGTGTGGCTTGACTCCCAAAACAAGGTGATGAGAGTATCATCACCTTTAGTTAGTCCAATATCTTTGCAATAATTAATGTAACGAGGAATTAGCAAGCTAGTGGCAATTTCTTATATTGTGTTTTCTGAATTATGATTGGCTTCTATTCTTATCTGATTGCTGCCCCTCTTATTTTGTGGACTATAAAAAATTATGATTTTCTTCTAATTTAGTAAAAGATCAGTTTTGATCGATTAGTATTTGTTTCTGTAAGATGTCTGTGCAAAGATATTCCCCTGAAGCAGAGAGCAGTTAAATGCACTCTCGATACGCTGTCAGCGTCGGGTGTTGACTGTATTTCTTGCTTATATAAGTACTTTTTTGAGATAAAAGAAATTTGAAGGGTATCGATTGCATTTCTCGCTCACATAAGTTAACTACTTTCTTGAGAAAGAATGGAGAGAATACTTACCTGATAATCTCGTTTTCCTTAGTGTAGACAGATGGACTCATTACAAATGGGTATGGTGTGCTCGTGCTAGCAGTTGGAGACGGATCTGACGTCAGCACGTGGTATATATACCCCTGCAGGAAGTGCAGCAACTCAGTAATCTTCCTTGCAAAAGCTTCCTGGATATATGTGTGACTGACCAATTGATTAACCAAACATGATTAACCTGACCGATTGATAGTAGCTGGAGACCGCCAGTGTTCTCAACCGGAAGGCGTCGACACCCGGTAGGGTGGATGCCCTATGTAAGAAAAACATGGCTTCCTCGAATTGGTGAAAACCCCATGTCTATCGGCAGCCGGGCGGGATGCTGAGTCCATCTGTCTACACTAAGGAAAACGAGATTATCAGGTAAGTAATCTCTCCATTTCCTAGCGTGTAGCAGATAGATTCATTACAAATGGGATGTACAAAAGCTACTCCCGGACTGGGTGGGAGGCTGCCCGAGGTCCGTTTAGGATTGCCCTTGCAAATGCTGTATCCTCCCTGGCTTGGACGTCCAGACGGTAGAATCTGGAGAAGGTATGGAGGGAGGACCACGTTGCCGCTTTACATATCTCTGCAGGCGACAGCATCCTAGTTTCTGCCCAGGAGGCCGCTTGGGCTCTGGTAGAGTGAGCCTTGACCCGTAGAGGCGGTGGTTTCCCCGCTTCTATGTAGGCCATCTTGATAACTTCCTTGATCCAGCGGGCAAAAGTCGGACGTGAGGCCGCTTCTCCTTGCCTCATCCCACTATAGAGGACGAACAGATGGTCCGTCTTCCATACTGCTTCCGACATTTCCAGGTATCTGGACAGCAGCCTGCCGATGTCGAGATGGCGCAGAATTCAGCCTTCTTCCGACTTCTTCAAACCTTCCGTGGTTGGCAAGGATATGGTTTGGTTGAGGTGGAAGTGTGAGACTACTTTGGGTAAGAAGGAAGGAACTATGCGAAGATGGATAGCCCCTGGAGTGATTCTGAGAAACGGATCGCGGCAGCACAGCGCTTGTAGCTCTGAGATGCGGCGTGCTGAGCATACGGCCAGCAAGAACACCATCTTCAAGGGTAACAAACGGAGGGACAGGCCTTGGAGGGGTCTGAAGGCAGGTCCAGCTAGGAATTCCAAGACTAGGTTGAGGTTCCACAGGGGCACTGGCCACTTCAGTGGCAGGCGGATGTGTTTGACTCCTTTCAGGAAACGTGAAACGTCTGGGTGTGTGTTGCCGGCCCTCCTGGGGCCGTAGCAGGATAGCGCTGCCACCTGAACCTTGATTGAACTGAGGGACAGACCCTTCTGAAGTCCATCTTGCAGGAAATCCAGAATGATGGGGATTCTAGCGGCATGCGGATTGGTGCTGCGAGTTTCGCACCAGGCTTCAAATACTCTCCAGATCCTTATATAAGTCAGTGATGTAGAGAACTTGCGTGCTCGGAGGAGTGTATCTATTACCGGCCCCGAGTATCCCGTTGTCTTCAGTCTAGCCCTCTCAATGGCCAGACCGTAAGAGAGACTTGAGCTGGATTCTCGTGGAGTATGGGACCTTGTCGTAGCAGGTCCCTGTGAGGGGGCAGGGGTAGAGGATCCCCTGCCAGTAGTCTTCTCATGTCTGCGTACCAGGATCTTCCAGGTCCCTGTGAGGGGGCAGGGGTAGAGGATCCCCTGCCAGTAGTCTTCTCATGTCTGCGTACCAGGATCTTCTTGGCCAGTCCAGGGCCACCAGAAGAACTAGGCCTCTGTGCCGCTGAATGTTGCGTATAATGGCACCCAGAAGGGGCAATAGGGGAAAGGCATATAGCAGGATACCCAGAGGCCATGGCTGCACCAGGGAGTTGATCCCGTGGGATAGAGGATCTCACCTGCGACTGAAGTATCTGGGTACTTGGGCGTTGGACCTGTCCGCTAGTAGGTCCATGCCCGGGGTCCCCCACTGATCCACAATCATCTGGAAGGCCGTGGGTGACAGCTGCCATTCCCTCGGGTTTAGGCTTACTCTGCTGAGGAAGTCTGCCGTGGCGTTGTCCTTCCCGGCAATGTGGACAGCGGAGATGTCTTGGAGATTTGCTTCCGCCCAAGCCATCAGGGGGGTTATTTCTAAGGATACCTGTCGGCTTCTGGTTCCGCCCTGTCGGTTGATGTATGCAACCGTGGTGGCGTTGTCTGACATCACTCTGACTGCTCTGTTTCGAAGTCTGTGGGCAAATCACAGGCAGGCTAACCTGACTGCCCGTGCCTCTAGTCGATTGATGTTCCACCCCGACTCTTCTCTGTTCCACCGCCCCTGGGCGGTTAGCTCTTCGCAGTGAGGTCCCCAGCCGCTCAGGCTGGTATCTGTAGTGAGCAGGGTCCAGGTTGGGCAGGACATCCTTGACCCCCGGCTCATGTGGCCGGGCTGCAGCCACCACCGTAACTGATTCCATACTCTGGCCGGCAGAGGTAGATGCTCGGTGTAGTTCTGTAATCGTGGGCGCCACCGAGATAGGAGGGCGCGCTGTAACGGTCTCAAATGAGCCCGTGCCCATGGTATCACTTCCAGAGTGGAGGCCATTAGGCCGAGGACCTGTAGGTAATCCCAAGCTGTGGGCCGAGTGGTACTCAGCAGATTCTGCAAGCGATCCCTGAGTTTTGATTTCCTCTTGGGGGTCAGGCTGATCTTGTCTTCCTGGGTGTCGAATCGGACTCCTAGGTATTCCAGCGACTGCGAAGGCTGTAGGGAACTCTTGTTTATGTTGACTACCCATCCTAGGCTTTCCAGAAGAGATATAACTCTGTTGGTTGCCCGGTGGCTCTCCTCCGGTGACTTTGCCCTGATCAGCCAATCGTCTAGGTAGGGATGGACGAGAATGCCTTCCTCCCTGAGTGACGCCGCCACTACTACTATTACCTTGGTAAAGTTCCGTGGCACGGTGGCTAACCCGAAGGGTAGAGCCCGGAACTGAAAGTGCTGATCCAGGACTTTGAAGCGTAAGTAATGCTGATGATCCCGATGAATTGGGATATGCAAATAGGCCTCTGAGAGATCCAGGGATGTGAGATACTTCCCTGGCTGTATTGCACTTCGGACTGACCGCAGAGTTTCCATGCGAAATCCTGGGACCCGTAAGTGCCGGTTGACTGACTTGAGGTCCAGGACGGGTCTGAAGGTGCCCACTTTCTTGGGGACAATGAAATAAATGGAGTAATGCCCAGCAGTTATGTCCCATGCAGGCACTGGGATTATGGCTTTTAGAGACAGGAGTCTCTCCAAGGTAGCTGCCAGCGCCACCCTCTTGAGGGGCGGACAAGGCGATTCCACAAACTTGTCCGGAGGGAGATGAAGGAAGTCCAGGTAATACCCTTAAGAACATAAGAACATAAAAAATTGCCATGCTGGGACAGACCAAGGGTCCATCAAGCCCAGCATCCTGTTTCCAACAGAGGCCAAAAACCAGGCCACAAGAACCTGGCAATTACCCAAACACTAAGAAGCACCCATGCTACTGATGCAATAAATAGCAGTGGCTATTCCCTAAGTATAATTGATTAATAGCCATTAATGGACTTCTTCTCCAAGAACTTATCCAAACCTTTTTTGAACCCAGTTACACTAACTGCATTAACTACCTTCTCTGGCAACAAATTGCAGAGCTTTATTGTGCGCTGAGTGAAAAAGAATTTTCTCCGATTAGTCTTAAATGTGTTACTTGCTAACTTCATGGAATGCCCCCTAGTCCTTCTATTATTCGAAAGTGTAAATAACCGAGTCACATCTACTCGTTCAAGACCTCTCATGATCTTAAAGACCTCTATCATATCCCCCCTCAGCCGTCTCTTCTCCAAGCTGAACAGCCCTAACCTCTTCAGCCTTTCCTCATAGGGGAGCTGTTCCATCCCCTTTATAATTTTGGTTGCTCTTCTCTGTACCTTCTCCATCGCAACTATATCTTTTTTGAGATGCGGCGACCAGAATTGTACACAGTATTCAAGGTGCGGTCTCACCATGGAGCAATACAGAGGCATTATGACATTTTCCGTTCTATTAACCATTCCCTTCCTAATAATTCCTAACATTCTATATGCTTTTTTGACTGCTGCAGCACACTGAGCCGATGATTTTAAAGTATTATCCACTATGATGCCTAGATCTTTTTCCTGGGTGGTAGCTCCTAACATGGAACCTAACATCGTGTAACTACAGCAATGGTTATTTTTCCTTATGTGCAACACCTTGCACTTGTCCACATTAAATTTCATCTGCCATTTGGATGCCCAATCTTCCAGTCTTGCAAGGTCCTCCTGTAATGTATCACAGTCTGCCTGTGATTTAACTATTCTGAATAATTTTGTATTATCCGCAAATTTGATAACCTCACTCGTCGTATTCCTTTCCAGATCATTTATATATATATATTGAAAAGCACCGGTCCCAATACAGATCCCTGACAATGGTGAGGACCCACTGGTCCGAAGTAATCTCGACCCACCTGCGGTAAAATAGGGTTAGCCTGCCCCCTATGGCTTCTTCCCCCAGATGGGTCGGCTGATTCTCATTGTGGGGTGCGGCCGGGACCCGACCCCGAGCCGGTTCCCCTCTTGTTGTGCCTGGTCCGAAAGGACTGGTTCCTGGTCTGAGAACGAGGTGCTTGGTAGCGAGCCCTGTAAGGATTGAAGCGTTGAGAGCTTCTACCTCTGGATGGTCTAGGAAAAGGGCGCTGGTTCCTCCTTGACCTGTCTTCCGGTAGACGGGGTAATGGAGATGCGCCCCATTTATTAGCCAGTTTCTCGAGGTCGCTGCCGAACAGGAGGGATCCCTTAAAGGGCATTCTTGTAAGGCGAGTCTTGGAGGAGAAGTCGGCCGACCAATTTCGTAACCAGAGGTGTCTTCTGGCTGCCACTGAGGATGACACTCCCTTGGCTGCTGTACAGACGAGGTCGGAGGCAGCGTCAGTGAGGAACGAGAGGGCTGATTCCATTTCTTCTCCCGGGGTGTTGTTCCTGGCTTGTGATAAGCAGGAGGGCGTCACCACGGTGCAGCAGATCGCAATTCGTAGGGACATGGCTGCCACCTCAAAGGCTTGTTTCAGAATGGTGTCCATGCACCGGTCATGTGCATCCTTGAGGGCCGCCCCTCCCTCCACCGGAATGGTGGTGCGCTTCACAATTACGCTAACTATGGCGTCTACCATCGGGCACGCCAGCAGCTCCTTGGTTGCCGGGTCTAGGGGGTACATGCTAGACAAAGCCCGACCCCCTTTGAATGAAGCCTCCGGCGCATTCCATTCCAGATCGATTAACTACTGTGCTGCTTGTAGAAGGGGAAAATGGTGAGCCGTTTGACGCAGGCCCTCTAGCAGGGGGTACACTGGGTTCCCCTGGGGTGCCCTGGCCCGGGATAGCCAGCTCCGACAGGCATTGAGAGACCAGGTCTGGAAGATCCTCCTTAGGAAAGAAGCGTCTCATGGTTCGATACGGCTCTATCCCCGAGGGAAGTTCTCCTTCCTCGGGGGGCTCGCCCTCTTCCTCAGAGTAATCCGAGTCCCCATAAGTGGGGCTTCCGGGTGGCGGGTGGTCATGCGTAGGTCTGGAAGGTCCCGGGGCAGGGCCATCCGGTACGTATGGCTCCGTTCGGGGATCAGACTGCATCTTGACAAAGGCGTGAATCCCCTTGAATAATTCCACCCAGGAGAGTGAAGCAGGGTCCAGCCGTAGGGGCACCAGGTTTGTGGGGTTCCCTGGCTGCTCACCACAGCCTGCTAGGTTCGGGGTGTTCCCTGAGGAACTGGCAGTCAAACTGGGCTGAGACCGGCCCTGGCCTGGAACTCCCAAGGCCTCCTCACATTGGGCACATAGGGAGTCTGCTTCCTCGCTCTGTGTGGCTCTGAGGTGGCATGCTGAGCAGAGGCCTAGAGCTCTTATGCCTGAATCTGGAGGTGCCGGCTCTGCGGACGCATGGGCTCTCATACGCTCCATCGCGTCTGTGATCTCCTATCAATGAGCGCCTATGAACGAGCGCCTATGAATGTGCGCCCATCAACGGGCGCCTATCAGTGTGCGCTTAGTAACGCTTAACAATGCGCTTAGCAATGTGCGCCTATCAACGTGCACCCAAATATTTTCGGGCGCCTAACATACACGCCCGTCGCCCCGCTTAGATCGAGGCGGCGAACCAGGGCAGATGGTGATGGCGAGTAGGCAGGCAAGATGGCGACCTCCTTGGCAGGCTGCCACGTAGGCAGACCCTGTTAATCCTCACACTTCGGAGACCAGTAAAGTAAAGATGTACGCCTTACCTGATCTTCGGCGCTTCCCGGCTGCGACCCGGGCGGTCTCCGGCTGCGGGGGGAGAGGGTAAATAGCGTCACCGCCGCGCTCGAGGAAGGGCACACGCTGCCTCTAAGTCGCGCCCGAACTCGCCTCGCTCGGGGGCTAAGTCCTCACCGGGTCCGAGGCTGCCTCTATGCCGCGCCCGAGCCCTTCTCACTCAGGGGCTAGGTCGCTGCTGCGATCCGGCCACCGGACCGAGGCGCTTACCTCCGAGGGACCACGGAAATCACCTCGGGAAACTCAACTGGGGGAGGGACCCGAGGGTATCACCGCAGGAGTGCGGGGCTCGTCTTCAAGTAGGATGTCTTCTAAGAATTTAGTCGTTATAATTTGGAAAAACGCTCAGCGAGCGTAAGGTAGCTCCAAACTGCTTTGGAAACGGAAATTACTGAGTTGCTGCACTTCCTGCAGGGGTATATCTACCACATGCTGACGTCAGATCCGTCTCCAACTGCTAGCACGAGCACACTATACCCATTTGTAATGAGTCCATCTGCTACACGCTAGAAAATTGAAATTTTTTTTATTTGCAATAAGAAAATTATATAAAAAAATGTTTGAACTTTACAGGACACATTCCCTGTGATGACAGTGTTTCCTCGCAACATTTCTGGCTGTTGAGGTGTAACATTTGAGGGAATGTGTCTATGATTATTTAATATAAGGTTGTTGATTTAATATGATGCTGTTTAATGCAACTGCAACATCGCCCCCACCCTTTTGATTGCAGAGGGAAAAGGAGAATTGGATTCAGTAAACATCCTAGGCCCCTGACTTCTGGACTACTGATATGGAGGCATAAGGGAAAATGCATATGACTGCTTCTAAGGTCTTGTCCTAAAAGAAATGTAGAAAGCATGCAGGGGGTAGTTTGCTGGTGTGGCAGTTACTACCCTTAGCTGAAGGCATGCAGATTACTAACCTTAACCAATAAGCCTTGATGCATTAAATGCAACTGCAATTGCTCCCCACCTCAACTGCAGAGGGAAAAGGAGAATTGGATTCAGACAATAACCAAGAGGGCCCCAACGTCTACGGCAGAGCTTTCCAAACTTTTCATGTTGGTGACACACTTTTTAGACAAACATAATTTCGGGACACAGTAATTCAGTCTACTAGCAAACCAGAGGTTAAAGGTTAAACGAACGAAATTTATTTCGACAATTTATGTATATTTCCTTAAATATATACATAATAAAATGTTTCACAACACAACCTATCTTGTGAAAACCTCTCATTTATATTAAAAATATATAATATTCCAAGATTAATGTTATTGTTATAATTTATGAGTAACAATAATAAAACAAAATTATTGTGTTACTCAATTTACCTCTTTAATGAGATATATGAGCTTGATGGGATGAACACAGATTTTGAATATTTGGTGTTAATAAGAAAGTCCAAAGGGTCTTCTGCGTAATTTTAAAAAGCTGGCCAGTTTCACACTATATAATTATTTGATAGCCTCATTCAACTAATTCTGTATGGCTATGAGAGTGAAGTCTGGAATTTATAGGAAGGGACAGAATGTCAATATAAATCCTGCACCTCCAGTTCTGTAACTCTGTGCATCCAATGAAATTCCCCCAAACAATGGAGCTTGGATGTTTCCCTTACAGCTCATCATACTAAAAGATATTTTCAAATTCTGGTGTCACCTCACAGTAACAGCAGCACAAACACCTTCCACTGCCAGGCACATTATGAACTAACACAAAACCCTGCAAAAAAGACACTCAAAATCTATATTGCAATCCCATCTTAACATAACAGTAATAACACCAAGGACTCAAACAACAATAACCCTACCTGTGAAAAAGCAAGGGTAAATATTACACTGGGTCCTAGAATACCAATACACCACCTACTGAGGAAACAAAACAAACCAGATTGCTATAGATCCCTATGCTAGCAGAATCTCTCATCATGATCACACACACAGAGCAGTAACAGACCCTCACCAAATACAGAATACAAAATAAAGGAGCACAAATTAGACAAAAACTGAAATGGAAACCCCAAGAAGCCAGACTCTGTGTATTAACAATGGAAAAACAGAACCACCATTCCTCATAAAACAAATAAAATCAAGAAACATAAAGCATCAGTTATAATAGTAAAACCATACTAATAAAAGAATATTTTAAAACTACTGATAAATAGAATTTCTATTAATTAAAATCAAAAATTTTTTTTACAATTTCCCAAATACCAATAAAATATTTAAAAACAGCACATATATCAAATAACACCCAATAATGAAAACTAATAAGGATTTTAAAAAGCCCCTGCTGTCCATACGTGGGAGCTCTTGATTTCCAGTCACCCTGATACTGTCGAGGATTAGGAGGTTATCCTCTCTCTCTCTCAACATACTCCCATGTCCATTCTCTCTCACACATACATACATATTCATGCTCTTATACCCACCATAATTTCTTGTTCTCACAGACACTGACACACTCTCAGGCTCTAAGATACTCTCTCCCCCTCCACACACAGCCCCCACACAAACTCTTACTCCCCTGGATTTTATCATACACACACATGCTCTCACTCTCTCTGGCTCCCTCACATACACACAGACACACACACACCCAGGCAAGTTCCCAATCATTCTCACACAAACACACACACCCAGGCATTCTCACACACTGAAACTGACCCCCAGGCAGGCTCCCATTCATTTTCACACCACTCCCTCACCATCCCTCAGGCATGCACACATTCATACTCACACAAACAGACCCCCAGGCAGGCACCAATTCATTCTCACACACACACACATACACCTCACACAGGCAGGCACCTATTCTCACACATACAAACCCCAGGAAGACACCCATACATTCTCATACACAGACACACCCTCAGGCAGGCACCCATGCATTCACACACATACACCCCCAGGCACCCATGCATTCACACACATACACACTAAAGGCAGACCCCCTCTCTTTCTTTGCCAGCAACCTCGGAGCCTCTCTCATTCCTCTGCTGCCACTGCCACTGATGCCGCATGGCTATTTGGGAGGCGCTGATTGCTGCTATTGGCACTGAAGCCCATTCTGCTGCCTCCTCTGTGCAGGCCCCGTGGGTTTCCACTTCCTCCATGTTGATCTCGTACATTGTGAGATCCGCATAGAGAAAGTGCTACTCTTGCACATTACCAAAGATTATATGTGCCAATCAGTAAAAAGTATTTTTTTTTTTTAATCTTTGCTGTCTGATCTTAGTTTTCTAATCGGTTGGTCACAGGCTTTTTTGCCAATTCCTTTCATATTGTCTTTGTTTTTATTTCTTTTCTCTCCATCTATCTTCTTCCCTCAAACATACAGTCAGGTTCTCATTCTCACATGCTTTCTCTCTCTCTCACACACACACAGGCTCTCACTCTCACAGGCTCTCTCTCATACAATCATTCATACACAGTCTCTCTCTTGCACATGCTGTCTGACTCTCACACACCCAGGCTCTCTCTCACTCCGACATGCTGTCTTGCTCAAGCACAGGCTCTCACTGTCACATGCTCTCTCTCATACAATCATTCATACACACAGGCTCTCACTGGCACATGCTGTCTGACTCTCACACACCCAGGCTCTCTCTCACTCCCACATGCTGTCTTGCTCAAGTACAGACTCTCACTGTCACATACTCTCTCTCATACAATCATTCATACACACAGGCTCTCACTGACACATGCTGTCTCTCTCACACACACACAAGCTCTCACATGCTGTCTCTGCAAACATTCAGGTCCTTATTCCCGCACACAATCTCTCAACTCATCTCATACACGCACACAATCTCTCAACTCATCTCATACACGCACTCTACGGGCCCTCAGCCTCTCTCTTACCACTGGGCTCCTCTTCACGGGTCGCTGCAGGATGGGCTCTGCAGCGGCCCTGTTCTTCGCGGGCCGATCCGCAGCAGCGGCGTCCCTGATCTTCGCGGGCCGATGCGCGGCAGCGGCGTCCCTGTTCTTCGCGGGCCGATCTGTGGCAGCGGCGTCCCTGATCTTTGCGGGCCGATCCGCGGCAGCGGCGTCCCTGATCTTCGCGGGCCGATCCGCGGTGGGGACCCTGCTACCGGGCCTCCTCCTCTTCTCGCCCGCTGCAACAACGCTGCTCCTCTTCTGCACGTGGCTGATGCTCCACCTCCTTCCTGCCCATGTGGCTCCGGCAACATTTTTCTTCCGGGGCCGCGTGGGCAGGAAGGAGGCGGAGCACCTGCACGTTTAGACGTGACCTTTTTCTTTGGGACGTGGTGACGTAAGCTCCACCACGGCCCTGCTGATCTTCCTGCTGTGTGTCTCCGGCACACAGCCCAGCCCAGCGAAACTTCACTGCTCAGCAGCAGTGGGATGAGGTCCACCGGCGGCCGCATTGGCTCCCACTTGCCGGTGTGTCACGTGCACCGGGCTTGAGCGACACACCGGCACACCTCAGGCGACACACTAAAGTGTCGCGACACACACTTTGGAAAGCTCTGGTCTACATTCTGGGGTACAGATATGTAGGCATAAGGGAAAAAACAGAGGACTGCTTAACCTGCAAAGTCCCCAGGCAATGCACGTTAAGCAACACTGTGAGCATTTTTCAATAAAGTTCATCACCCAGTAAAAAATGGACTGTTATTTCCTTTGGTCTGGAGTTGGAGAAAGACATCCTTCTCTGAATCCAGCACAGGGTCATTTTCTTCAGAAGCATATACTGGACTCCAGGAAGAGGCTCTCTCTTTGGCTAACAGCACTGATGGCCACAGAGACCAGAGGTACAATGGAGAGGATAGGATCCGATGTCTCTAAATGTAGCCCAAGTGTAGATGACAGAGAAGGGGCACTGGAAGGTCTGGGATCTGGAAAGAGGTGGTGAGATGGAGATAAGATAAGGTATTAATTTATTTATAGTCATTTAATATTCCGCTTTTTACCATGCATGGTCCCAAAGTGGATTACAATAAATTTAAAGTAGGTTATAATAGTACTAGCAACTGTACCTGTTCTACACCCAGGCAGCGAGTCTTTTTATTGGCACATATACTCTTGTATGGAAGTGTTAGCTGAAAAGGAAAAACTAAATTGTTTTCACCTAGGGCAAGGGAACGTGGAGGCACATTTGCTAAACCCAGGGCTGGAAAAGTTTATTTACCAAGCTGTCTCTTGCACTCCCCCACATACACATATTCTCTCTCACCGGCATCCCCCTCCCCTCATGTTTATTTATTTATTTAACATTTTTTATATACCAAGGTTCTAGTTATCTCTGAAACCCACAATCAAGCATCCCCCCACCCACCCTCTCTTACCTCCCATGCCCTCTCTCTCACACACACATTCTCTCTCACCGGCATCCCCCCCCCCCCACCATGCTCTCTCACACCCTCCCCTCCCCGACACACATTCTCTCTCACTGGCATGCAACGGGACCCGCGCTGTTCGCGGCGAAGATGAAGTCCCGGCGCGCCGTTCGCAGCACACGGGGGTCTTCCATTTTCGCCTTGAGCAGAAAATAGCAGTGGAGACCCCGGCAAGCTGCGAACGGAGGGCGTCCCGCAGCACACGCTCCGTTCGCAGCGAAGATGAAGGCCTGGGCGCGCTGATCGCGGCACACAGGGGCCTTCCCTTTTGCCGCAAATTGAGCACCGGGCCTTCATCTTCGCCACGAATGGAGCGTGTGCCGCGGGATGCGCTCCGTTTGCGGCTTGCCGGGGTCTCCTCTGCATGTCCTGCGATGGCCACTGTCCTTCCGGTTTTGAACATTCTTCCGGCAAGGGAGGAAATCAGTGAGGTGAGGGAGGAAATCTGCAGGAAGGAGGAATTCTGCGCAACATGTGCATTGCGCAGTAGCGCTGAATTCCCCCAGGAGCACCTCTTGCAGCTGGTGCTGTGACACGGCCGCTGTACGGCGTGTTTGAGCTTCCAAGGCGGCCAGGGAGCCGCCTGCGCCATCTATTGGTGGGCGAGCACTGTCGGACACACTACCATGCCCGATATATTATGGATTAGATCAACACATAATACTGGTTGAGCAGCTATATATTTAAAGACAGATTAATAGTTAGATGACTTTGGTGTTGCTATAGAAATAAGCAAAATTGCTTACCTTGTAATAGGTGTTATCCCAGGACATCAGGATGTAGTCCTCACATATGGGTGACGTCACCGACGGAGCCCTAGTGCGGGAAAACTTTCTGTCAAAGTTTCTAGAAACTTTTGACTGGCCCTGTGAGGCCACTGAGCATGCCCGGCATGCCATGATATTCTCTGCCACAGGTGTCTCTCTTCAGTCTCGTATGTAGCAATAAGCTTTAGCAAAAAATAAAATAATAAAAGGAATGAGACCCAACTCCGCGGGGTGGCAGGTGGGTTTCGTGAGTACTACATCCTGCTGTCCTGGGATAACACCTATTACAAGGTAAGCAATTTTGCTTTATCCCAGGACAAGCAGGATGCTAGTCCTCACATATGGGTGATTAGCAAGCTAGAGGCTGAGTCATTTTGTAGTGAAGTAGCACTGAAGTATTGTTGTTGAAAATGAGTCAGCTGAAGATCACAGCAGATTGGATGTAGAAGGAGTTGGGATTAAACTGGAAACAAATTCTTTAAGACAGATTGTCCATAGGCTGAATCTTGTCGTCCTTGCTTGTCCAAACAGTAATAAGCTGCAAAAGTGTGAAGAGAACTCCATGTTGCTGCTTTACATATGTCAAGGATTGGCACTGAACGATAGTGTGCTACTGAGGTTGACATCGCTCTTACTGAATGTGCCTTTACTCGCCCTTGGAGAGGAAGGCCTGCTTTTTCATAGCAAAACTGTATGCAATCTGCTAGCCAATTGGATATAGTATGTTTATCCACTACCTTTTCTGGTTTGTTTGGATTATAAGATACAAAAAGTTGAGTGGATTTTCTGTGGACTGCAGTGCGGTTTATATAAAATGCTAGTGCACGTTTACAGTCCAAGGTATGTAAGGCTGTTTCTCCTGGATGGGAATGGGGCCTTGGAAAGAATGTGGGTAAAACTATGGATTGGTTCAGGTGGAATTCCGTAACTATCTTGGGAAGGAATTTTGGATGAGTACAGAAACAACTCTGTCATGTAGGAATTTTGTATAGGGTGAGTACGTGACAAGTGCTTGTAACTCACTAACCCTTCTAGCTGATGTAATGGCTATGAGGACGATAGTCTTCCATGTGAGAAATTTAAAATCACATGAATCTATGGGTTCAAAAGGGGAACGCATGAGTCTTGTTAAAACCAGATTGAGGTCCCATTCTATGACTGGTGGCCAAATTGGTGGTTTTAGATGCGTTAAACCCCTCATAAACCTACTGACTAGAGGTTGTGTGGAAATAGGCGCATCTCCTACCGTGTTATGGTAGGCTGAGATTGCACTTAAATGTACTCTTACAGATGAAGTCTGGAGACCACAGTCTGAAAGGTGGTATAAGTACTCTAATAGAATAGTGGGGCAAGCAAAATGTTGAGATTACTACCTGATAATCTCCTTTTCCTTAGTGTAGACAGATGGACTTAGAACAAATGGGTATAGTATGCTCGTGCTAGCAGTTGGAGACGGATCTGACGTCAGCACGGGTATATATACCGCCACAGGAAGCGTAGCAACTTAGTAATCTTCCTTGCAAAAGCTGTTATCGATGTGTGTACTGACGCTCAGTGAAATAGTGAAACAGGATTCCCCTGACCGACTGATAGAAGCTGGAGACCGCCAGCATTCCCAACCGGAAGGCGTCGACACCTGGCAAAGGGGACGCTCTTATGGAAACAGATGACATGGCTTACCTTGAATCGGTGAAACACATGTACACAGGCAGCTGGGCGGGATGCTGAGTCCATCTGTCTACACTAAGGAAAAGGAGATTATCAGGTAGTAATCTCAACATTTCCTGGCGTCTAGCCAGATGGACTCAGAACAAATGGGATGTACAAAAGCTTTACTCCCAGCCTGGGCGGGAGGCTGCCTGAGGACCGTGTAGGACCGCCCTCGCAAATGCTGTGTCCTCCCCGGCCTGGACATCCAGACGGTAGAACCTGGAGAAGGTATGGAGGGAGGACCATGTCGCCGCTTTACATATTTCCGCAGGTGACAGCATCCTGGATTCCGCCCAGGATGCCACTTGTGCTCTGGTAGAATGAGCCTTGACTTGTAGAGGCGGAGACTTCCCGGCCTCTACGTAAGCTGCTCTGATAACTTCTTTAATCCAGCGGGCGATGGTGGGCCGAAAGGCCGCTTCCCCTTGTCTTTTCCCGCTGTGCAGGACGAACAGATGGTCTGTCTTTCGTACTTCTTGTGTCATTTCCAGATATCTGGGCAGCATTCTGCCTATGTCGAGATGGCGTAGTAAATGCCCTTCTTCAGATTTCTTCAAACCCGCCGTGGTAGGCAAGGATATAGTTTGGTTAAGGTGAAATTGTGAGACCACTTTAGATAGAAAGGAGGGAACCGTGCGAAGATGGATAGCCTCCAGAGTGATTCTGAGAAAGGGATCACGGCAGGACAGTGCTTGTAGCTCTGAGATGCGGCATGCTGAACACACCGCCAATAAGAACACCATCTTCAAGGATAGAGAACGGAGAGACAGGCCCCGAAGGGGTCTGAAGGTGGATCCCGCGAGGAAATCCAAAACAAGGTTGAGGTTCCACAAAGGCACTGGCCACTTCAGTGGCGGACGAATGTGCTTAACTCCTTTCAGGAAGCGAGACACATCTGAATGCGTGGCAATGGTCTTGTCATCCCTCCTGGGACCATAGCAAGACAGTGCAGCCACCTGAACTTTGATGGAGCTGAGGGAGAGACCCTTCTGAAGCCCATCTTGCAGGAAATCCAGAACAATAGGGATTGTGGTCGCATGAGGATTGGTGCCATAAGTGTCGCACCATGCCTCAAATATTCTCCAGATCCTTACGTAGGTGACCTGGTGAGAGAGGTAACGGTGGTGGGGCCGCTTGGCAATAGTGATCATAATATGATCAAATTTGATTTAATGACTGGAAAAGGAACAGTGTGCAAATCCAAGGCTCTCGTGCTAAACTTTCAAAAGGGAAACTTTGATAAAATGAGAAAAATTGTTAGAAAAAAACTGAAAGGAGCAGCTACAAAAGTAAAAAATGTCCAAGAGGCGTGGTCATTGTTAAAAAATACCATTCTAGAAGCACAGTCCAGATGTATTCCACACATTAAGAAAGGTGGAAAGAAGGCAGAACCTTCACTGCAAGTCTTCAAAAAACACCTCAAAACATGGCTATTTTTAAAAGCTTTCCCACCTGACACATAACCCGCCCAAATGCACCAACCACACCATGCCCCCTACACAAGCATCTCGCCCCACCCTTTCCCTCCCTATCACTACCTTCCCTCCCACCCATCCCTTTCTCTCCCCTCCCCCCCTCTACCCTCCCTGCTATCCTTACCATAATTTATCCTCATCAACAAGCCATTTATGTACATATGTTATATACTATAGTCTAATGTTCCATATATTCCTGTTAGTTCTGTTACAACTTGTTATATTTATTACCATGTTATAATGTAAAATATTCTTATATCTATTTATTATCATGTTATAATGTAAAATAGGGCTGTTACCACCCTATTCCTTTAGTTATCTGGAAACCGATGTGATATCTCGATCGAATGTCGCTATATTAAATAAATAAATAAATAAATAAATAAATAAATAAAACAATTACCAGCATGGTTAAAAGGGGAGGTGAAAGAAGCTATTTTAGCCAAAAGATCTTCATTCAAAAATTGGAAGAAGGATCCAACAGAAGAAAATAGGGTAAAGCATAAACATTGGCAAGTTAAATGTAAGACATTGATAAGACAGGCTAAGAGAGAATTTGAAAAGAAGTTGGCTGTAGAGGCAAAAACTCACAGTAAAAACTTTTTTAAATATATCCAAAGCAGAAAGCCTGAGAGGGAGTCAGTTGGACTGTTAGATGATCGAGGGGTTAAAGGGGCACTTAGAGAAGATAAGGCCATCGCGGAAAGATTAAATGATTTCTTTGCTTCGGTGCTTACTGAAGAGGATGTTGGGGAGGTAACCGTAATGGAGAAGGTTTTCATGGGTAATGATTCAGATGGACTGAATCAAATCACGGTGAACCTAGAAGATGTGGTAGGCCTGATTGACAAAATGAAGAGTAGTAAATCACCTGGACCAGATGGCATACACCCAGAGTTCTGAAGGAACTAAAAAATGAAATTTCAGACCTATTAGTAAAAATTTGTAACTTATCATTAAAATCATCCATTGTACCTGAAGACTGGAGGATAGCAAATGTAACCCCAATATTTAAAAAGGGCTCCAGGGGCGATCCGGGAAACTACAGACCGGTTAGCCTGACTTCAATGCCAGGAAAAATAGTGGAAAGTGTTCTAAACATCAAAATCACATAACATATAGAAAGACATGGTTTAATGGAACAAAGTCAGCATGGCTTTACCCAGGGCAAGTCTTGCCTCACAAATCTGCTTCACTTTTTTGAAGGAGTTAATAAACATGTGGATAAAGGTGAACCGGTAGATATAGTATACTTGGATTTTCAGAAGGCGTTTGACAAAGTTCCTCATGAGAGGCTTCTAGGAAAAGTAAAAAGTCATGGGATAGGTGGCGATGTCCTTTCTGGAATTGCAAACTGGCTAAAAGACAGGAAACAGAGAGTAGGATTAAATGGGCAATTTTCTCAGTGGAAGGGAGTGGACAGTGGAGTGCCTCAGAGATCTGTATTGGGACCCTTACTTTTCAATATATTTATAAATGACCTGGAAAGAAATACGACGAGTGAGGTAATCAAATTTGCAGATGACACAAAATTGTTCAGAGTAGTTAAATCACAAGCAGATTGTGATAAATTGCAGGAAGACCTTGTGAGACTGGAAAATTGGGCATCCAAATGGCAGATGAAATTTAATGTGGATAAGTGCAAGGTGATGCATATAGGGAAAAATAACCCATGCTATAATTACACAATGTTGGGTTCCATATTAGGTGCTACAACCCAAGAAAAAGATCTAGGTGTCATAGTGGATAACACATTGAAATCGTTGGTACAGTGTGCTGCGGCAGTCAAAAAAGCAAACAGAATGTTGGGAATTATTAGAAAGGGAATGGTGAATAAAACGGAAAATGTCATAATGCCTCTGTATCGCTCCATGGTGAGACCGCTGTTATGCTGGAGACAATCCGGATGTGGATCCTTGGGCCGACTGGCCCGAGGGAACAGTCGGTAGGCAGAACTCCCACTGGGCAATAGGATCTTCACCTGGAAATCCGAGACTCCTCCAGAGGAGCTGTGGGAGCCCGGGTTGCTAGGACTTAGGAGACTTCGCCCTGGAAGCCCGAGGTCCCCCCAGGAGGAGCCCGTAGGGACCCGGACCGCTGGGACTTAGGCGAGAACGAAGAAACCCAGGAGTGGAATCCGGACTGGAGTCTGGGCAGGCAGCGAGCGAGCAGAAGTCGGGGTCACGAACCGAGGCCAGGGCAGGCTGAAGATAAGCAGGGTCAAAACTACGAACCGGAGTCAAGGCAGGAAACAGGCAAGCGGAGTTAGGCAAACCGTGGTCAAGGCAGGTAGCAGGCAAGCAGAGTCAGGCAGAGCGGAGTCAGGCAGGTAACAGGCAAGCGGAGTCAGGTAATCCGTAGTCAAGGCAGGTAGCAGGCAAGCGGAGTCAGGTAATCCGTGGTCAAGGCAGGTAGCAGGCAAGCGGAGTCAGGCAGAGCGGAGTCAGGCAGGTAACAGGCAATCCAGGAACGCAACTTAGAACTACCGGAAGTAGTGAACCTCGTTGCAAGGCAAAGAAGAGAAGGAACTGCAGGGCTTAAATAGCCCTGCAGCGTCTGACATCAAAGAAGGGAGGAGCCGGGTTTTCCCGCGCTGGTCCCTTTAAAACGGGAGGTCAGCCGCGCGCGCGTGCCTGGGGGCGGGGCTGGCCGCGAGAGCACGCCAGCGGCAGCGTGGGAGCCGGCGCATGGCGCCCGAAGGCCCTGCAGGCCCGCGGAGGACCGAAACGGCTGGGGGAAGCGGTGGCCGGGGTCCTGAGGCCGCGGAACGCGGCAGCTCCCCGGGACCCGGGAAGAAGGTAAGGTCTCGGGCGCCACCGTGGCGACCGAGACCGCAACAGTACCCCCCTTCTTACGCCCCCTCCGCCGAGGGCCAGGTTTCCCGGGATGGTCCAGATGAAATTGAGTGAGCAATGATTTGCGAAGATGTTCCGAGCTGGTTCCCAAGAATCCTCCTCGGAGCCACACCCCTCCCATGCCAGCAGGTATTCCCAGCGACGGGCATGGAAGCGAACGTCCAAGACTTCTCGTACCTGATACGTAGTCTCAGTAGACGTAGGAGATGATAGTGCATCTGTGGAGGGATGATGGTACCGGGACAGTACCACCGGTTTCAGCAAAGATACGTGAAACACGTTATGAATGCGAAGTGAAGACGGGAGGCGCAGTCTGTAGGAAACGGTACCAATACGCTCCGCAACCTGAAAGGGCCCGCAGTATCGAGGAGCCAACTTACGAGAGCGGTTAGGTAGTTGGAGGTTCCGAGTGCTTAACCACACTTTGGTACCTGGCAGAAAAACTGGCGCTGGTCGTCGGTGACGGTTGGTATACTGCTGGGACCTCTTTGCTGCGGTGTTCAGTTTGAGTTGAATCCTCTTCCAGAGATGATGCACTTGACGTGCTGTGGTTAAGGCAGCAGGCGATGGAATGGAAATAGGAAGCGGCAAAGGAGGCCTTGGGTGACGTCCATACACAATCTGAAAAGGGGTTTGTCCTGTGGCAGCATGGGTATGGTTGTTGTAGGCGAACTCTGCCCAAGGCAGGAGAGAAGTCCAGTTATTCCCTTTTTCGGAGATAAAACTGCGGAGGAAAGTTTTAAGAGTGCGGTTCGTGCGCTCCGTCTGACCATTAGTCTGGGGGTGAAAGGCCGTGGATAAATTTAATTGGACCCCAAATTTTCTGCAAAGGGCACGCCAAAAACGAGCCGTGAACTGTGGCCCTCGATCCGATACGATACTCTGTGGTAGACCGTGAACCCGGAAGACGTGTGTAGTGAACAGGAGTGCGAGTTCAGGTGCAGAGGGCAGCTTAGGCAAGGGTACCAGGCGAATCATCTTAGAAAAACGGTCTACCATTACCCAAATCACCGTATTACCCTCCGAGGGGGGCAGATCCACTACAAAGTCCATGGCTATGTGGGACCATGGTTCCACGGGAATAGGCAGCGACTGCAGGAGGCCCCAGGGCCGACCACTAGGCGGTTTTTGCCGGGCACATACTGGGCATGAGTCAACATATACTCGGACATCTTGTCGCATTCGAGGCCACCAGTAATAGCGGCTAAGCAGGTCGAGCGTCCTCTTCCTGCCGGCGTGACCCCCTGAAAGTGAGTCATGGGCCCAAGCTAACACCCTTCTTCGGTCTTTGTGGGAAACCACCACTCGTCCTAGGGTGGAGACTGTGGTGCTAGCTAACTGGATTTTAGCGGGATCAATAATGTGTTGTGGGAGGTCTTCCTTTTCCTCCTGAAGTTCATAACGGGAGAGCGCGTCAGCCCGTACATTCTTCAAGGCGGGTCGGTACTTCAGAATGAAATTAAAACGGTTAAAGAAAAGGGACCATCGTGCTTGTCGAGGATTAAGACGTTGGGCTTGATTAAGGAACTCCAGGTTCTTGTGATCTGTATAAATTGTAACCGGATGAAGAGAGCCCTCCAACCACTGTCTCCATTCCTCCAGCGCAAGTTTGACAGCCAGCAACTCCTTATCCCCAATACCGTAATTGCACTCGGCTGAGGAGAACTTCTTAGAAAAATAGGAGCAGGGTAGGAGATGTCCGGAGTTAGAGACTTGTGAGAGGACCGCTCCTACAGCAATGTTAGAGGCATCGACCTCGACAAAGAATGGCCGTGTTGGATCTGGGTGACGTAAACAGGTATCCCGGAGGAACGCCTTCTTCAATTGTTCGAAAGCCTCACAAGCTCCCTCAGGCCAAAGGCGAGTGTTTGCCCCTTTCCGAGTTAGCGCGGTTAAAGGTGCCACCAAGCGAGAGTACTGAGGAATAAAGTGTCTATAGAAGTTAGCAAACCCCAAAAAGCGTTGTAATGCTTTTAACCCCTCAGGTCGGGGCCACTTCCTGATGGCGGATACCTTGCTGGGATCCATCCGGAAACCCGTAGAAGACACTATAAACCCGAGGAAGGGTAATGACTCTTGTTCAAAGAGACATTTTTCGAACTTAGCATACAAATGGTGGTCTCGTAAAATCTGGAGTACTTGTCTCACATGTTGCCGATGGGAAGCAAGATCCGGGGAGTGTATAAGAACGTCGTCCAAATAGACGATCACACAGGAATGCAATAAGTCTCGCAGAACCTCATTCATCAAGTGCTGGAATACAGCGGGAGCGTTGCACAGTCCAAACGGCATTACTAGATATTCATAATGGCCGTCCCGGGTGTTGAACGCCGTCTTCCATTCGTCCCCGGGGCGGATTTGAACCAGATTATATGCGCCGCGGAGGTCCAATTTAGTGAAGACTTGGGCTCCTTGGAGTCTGTCCAACAACTCCGGAATGAGGGGAAGCGGGTACCGGTTCTTCTTGGTGATAGCATTGAGGCCACGGTAATCAATGCAAGGCCGCAAGCCTCCGTCCTTTTTGGCAACAAAAAAGAAACCTGCTCCGGCGGGAGACTTGGAAGGGCGTATGAAGCCCTTAGCCAGATTCTCGGAGATATATTCGGACATGGCCCGGGTCTCTGGCTGAGACAAAGGATAAACTCGTCCCCGGGGGGGAGTAGTACCTGGAAGCAACTCTATTGCACAGTCAAAAGGTCGGTGTTGCGGTAACAATTCCGCTTTTTCCTTGGAAAAGACATCCTGAAAATCAGCATACGGAGCCAGTAATACCGGTACGGTGTGGGCCAGTGGAATCCGTTGGAATCTTTTCGCTTGGAGACAAGATTGGAAACACTCCGAACTCCACTGGATAATCTGAAAATCTTTCCAGCGAATCACAGGAGAGTGTTTCTGAAGCCAGGGTAACCCGAGAACTACCGGATGTACAGCTCTCTCCAACACTAGCAAGGAAATCTCCTCTGTGTGTAACAAGCCCGTCTGCAAAATCAACGGGACGGTCTCGGTGGAGATGCACCCTGATAAAGGAGTACCCTGAATGGAAGTTATCCGCAAGGCAGGAGTCCTAGGTCGCGTAGAGAGATTCAACTGTTGCACCAACTCTTTAGTAATGAAGTTGCCTCCAGCCCCGGAGTCAACTAGGGCTTGTGTGAGGAAGGAACCACCTGGATATTCCAAGGTTACCGGTATAGTACATTGAGGAGCAGGACTAAGGCAGCCTAGGGGACACTCCTCCCTTACACCTAGGCGCGGGAGTTTTCCGCCCGTTCTTTACACTGGGCAAGGTAGTGGCCCTTTCCTCCACAGTACAGACACAGTCTTAAGTCCCGGCGTCGCTGCCTTTCCTCGGGTGATAAAGACGAACGACCCACTTGCATGGGCTCGTCAGAGACAGTTGCAGGTGAAGATGTAGGTCCTCGCGACCCCGAACTTGAATTCGAGGACCTGGGAGTCACAGACGTCGAACGTCGGAAAGGGCGCCCCTCTTTCGCCCTCTGCTGCAAACGCCGATCAATTCGACCTGCTAAGTCAATCAGGGAACTCAGGGTCTCCGGCAGGTCCCGAGCCGCTAGCTCGTCCTTAATACGACCGGCTAAGCCCTCCAGGAACACCCCCCGGAGGGCCTCATCCTGCCAGCCTACCTCGTGGGCGAGGGTGCGAAAATCCAAAGCGTAGTCTGCCAAGGTCCGTGACCCTTGCTGGAGCTGAAGTAACTCTGAAGTAGCGGAAGCCTGTCGTGCTGGCTCATCAAAGGCCGCTTTGAACTCTTCCACAAAGCGATTCAAGTCCCCCAGTGCAGGATCATTATTCTCCCACATGGGGGAAGCCCAATTCAGGGCCTGTCCGTCCAGAAGGGCAAAAATGTACGCCACCTTGGTGCCATCCGTAGGAAACTGGTTAGGCAGTAGTGCAAAGCGCACATAACATTGATTTAAGAACCCTCGACATGCCTTGGCATCCCCGGCATAGCGAGAGGGCGCTGGGAGCTGCGTAGGGGACTGGAGGGTTACCAGTGGTGCAGGAACAGGTGCCGGTACTGGAACGGGCACGGGCGGCTCGGTATCCATGCGAGACGCCAGCCGCTCTACTGTAGCAGCCAAGGAATCCAGGACTTGCTGTTGCTGAACCAACCGCTGGGCCAAACCCGGAATGGCCTGTAGCCCGGCGAGGTCTGCCGGATCCATGGCCTTGCAAACTGTTATGCTGGAGACAATCCGGATGTGGATCCTTGGGCCGACTGGCCCGAGGGAACAGTCGGTAGGCAGAACTCCCACTGGGCAATAGGATCTTCACCTGGAAACCCGAGACTCCTCCAGAGGAGCTGTGGGAGCCCGGGTTGCTAGGACTTAGGAGACTTCGCCCTGGAAGCCCGAGGTCCCCCCAGGAGGAGCCCGTAGGGACCCGGACCGCTGGGACTTAGGCGAGAACGAAGAAACCCAGGAGTGGAATCCGGACTGGAGTCTGGGCAGGCAGCGAGCGAGCAGAAGTCGGGGTCACGAACCGAGGCCAGGGCAGGCTGAAGATAAGCAGGGTCAAAACTACGAACCGGAGTCAAGGCAGGAAACAGGCAAGCGGAGTCAGGCAAACCGTGGTCAAGGCAGGTAGCAGGCAAGCGGAGTCAGGTAATCCGTGGTCAAGGCAGGTAGCAGGCAAGCGGAGTCAGGCAGAGCGGAGTCAGGCAGGTAACAGGCAAGCGGAGTCAGGTAATCCGTAGTCAAGGCAGGTAGCAGGCAAGCGGAGTCAGGTAATCCGTGGTCAAGGCAGGTAGCAGGCAAGCGGAGTCAGGCAGAGCGGAGTCAGGCAGGTAACAGGCAATCCAGGAACGCAACTTAGAACTACCGGAAGTAGTGAACCTCGTTGCAAGGCAAAGAAGAGAAGGAACTGCAGGGCTTAAATAGCCCTGCAGCGTCTGACGTCAAAGAAGGGAGGAGCCGGGTTTTCCCGCGCTGGTCCCTTTAAAACGGGAGGTCAGCCGCGCGCGCGCGCCTGGGGGCGGGGCTGGCCGCGAGAGCACGCCAGCGGCAGCGTGGGAGCCGGCGCATGGCGCCCGAAGGCCCTGCAGGCCCGCGGAGGACCGAAACGGCTGGGGGAAGCGGCGGCCGGGGTCCTGAGGCCGCGGAACACGGCAGCTCCCCGGGACCCGGGAAGAAGGTAAGGTCTCGGGCGCCACCGTGGCGACCGAGACCGCAACAACCGCACCTTGAATACTGTGTACAATTCTGGTGGCCGCATCTCAAAAAAGATATAATTGCGATGGAGAAGGTACAGAGAAGGGCTACCAAAATGATAAGGGGAATGGAACAACTCTCCTATGAGGAAAGACTAAAGAGGTTAGGACTTTTCAGCTTGGAGAAGAGAAGACTGAGGGGGGATATGATAGAGGTGTTTAAAATAATGAGAGGTCTAGAACGGGTAGATGTGAATCGGATATTTACTCTTTCGGATAGTAGAAAGACTAGGGGGCACTCCATGAAGTTAGCATGGGGTACATTTAAAACTAATCGGAGAAAGTTCTTTTTTACTCAACGCACAATTAGACTCTGGAATTTGTTGCCGGAGGATGTGGTTAAGTTGGATAAGTTCTTGGAGGAGAAGTCTATTACCTGCTATTAAGTTCACTTAGAGAATAGCCACTGCCATTAGCAATGGTTACATGGAATAGACTTAGTTTTTGGGTACTTGCCAGGTTCTTATGGCTTGGATTGGCCACTGTTGGAAACAGGATGCTGGGCTTGATGGACCCTTGGTCTGACCCAGTAAGGCATTTTCTTATGTTCTTCTTATGTTTTCTTATGAGGGAAGTGGAAAACCTGCGGGCTCGGAGGAGTGTATCTATCACGGGCTCCGAGTAACCTCTTTTCTGCAGTCTAGCCCTCTCAATGGCCAGACAGTAAGAGAGAATTGAGCCGGATCCTCGTGGAGGATGGGACCTTGATGTAGAAGGTCCCGGGGAGGAGGCAGGGAAAGGGGCTCCCCTGCCAGTAGTCTTCTCATGTCCGCGTACCAGGGTCTTCTTGGCCAGTCTGGTGCCACTAGAAGAACTAGGCTCTGGTGTTTCTGAATCTTGTGGATGACGGCGCCCAGCAGAGGCCACGGAGGGAAGGCGTATAGCAGAGTCCCTGGAGGCCTTGGCTGAACCAGGGCATCGATTCCGTGTGAGAACGGGTCGCGCTTGCGGCTGAAGTAGCTGGGTACTTGGACTTACTAGCGGACAGGTCCAATGCTCATGTCCGGAATCCCCCAGTGATCCACAATCATCTGGAAGGCTGTGGGTGACAGCTGCCACTCTCCCGGATCTAGGCTTTCTCTGCTGAGGAAGTCTGCCGTGGTGTTGTCCTTCCCGGGAATGTGGACGGCGGAGATGTCCTGAAGATTCGCCTCTGCCCAAGCCAACAGCGGGGCTATCTCCAGAGATACCTGTTGGCTTCTGGTTCCGCCCTGACGATTGATGTATGCCACCGTGGTGGCGTTGTCGGACATCACTCTGACTGCTCTGTTCTTCAGTCTGTGAGCAAATCGTAGGCATGCCAATCGGACTGCTCGGGCCTGTAGACGGTTGATGTTCCACGCTGACTCTTCTCTGTTCCACCGCCCTTGTGCGGTGAGTTCTTCGCAGTGTGCTCCCCAGCCGCTCAGGCTGGCATCTGTGGTGAGCACAGTCCACGTGGGGGAGGACATCTTCGACCCCCTGCTCGTGTGGTTGGACTGCAACCACCACCGTAAATGGGTCCGTAATCTGGTTGGCAGAGGAAGGTGCGTGGAATAGTTCCGAAAGCGGGGGCTCCAGCGAGAGAGCAGGGAGCATTGCAGAGGTCTCATATGGGCCCTTGCCCAAGGTACCACTTCCAGGGTGGATGCCATGAAGCCGAGAATTTGCAGATAATCCCAAGCTGTGGGCCGACTGGCTCCCATCAAGTACCGGAGACGCGTCTGAAGTTTTAACCTTCTCTTGGCAGTGAGACTGACCGTGTCTGCCTGGGTGTCGAACTGGACTCCCAGGTATTCAAGTGACTGGGAAGGCTGGAGGCAACTCTTGCTGAGGTTGACTACCCAGCCCAAGCTTTCCAGAAGGGCGATCACCCTGTCGGTTGCCCGATTGCTCTCCTCTCGTGATTTCGCTCTGATTAGCCAATCGTCTAGGTAGGGATGGACAAGGATTCCTTCCCGTCTGAGTGCCGCTACCACCACTACGACCACCTTGGTGAAGGTCCGCGGTGACGTGGCTAACCCGAAGGGCAGAGCCCGCAATTGGAAGTGGCGTGCTAGAACCTTGAAGCGTAGGTAGCGCTGATGCTCCGGATGTATCGGGATATGCAGGTAGGCTTCTGACAAGTCTAGGGCCGTGAGGAATTCTCCAGGCTGTACTTCGTTCTTGACTGAGCGAAGAGTTTCCATGCGAAACCTCGGGACCCTCAAGTATCGATTGACTGACTTGAGGTCCAGTACGGGCCGAAAGGTGCCCCCTTTCTTGGGTACCATGAAATAAATAGAATAGTGTCCAGAATTCACTTCCCATGCAGGTACTGGGATGATGGCTTTCAAAGACAGGAGCCTCGCCAGGGTAGCTTCCAATGCTGCCTTCTTGTGTATGGGACATGAAGATTCCACAAACTTGTCCGGAGGGAGATGATGAAAGTCCAGATAATACCCCTCTCGGATGATGGCGAGGACCCACTGGTCCAACGTAATCTCGACCCATCTGGGGTAGAAGAGGGTTAACCTTCCCCCTATGGCTCCGTCCCCTAGATGAATCGGCGGATTCTCATTGTGAGGCGCGGCCGGGACCTGAGCCCGGGCATGCTCCCCTCTTGTGCTGCTTGGTCCGAAAGGACTGATTCCGGGCCTGAGGACGAGGCGCCTGGTAGCGACTCCTGTAGGGAGTGAAGCGCTGGGAGCTTCTACCCCTGGAGGGCCTTGGAAAGGTGCGCTGGTTCCTTCTGAACTGATCTTCCGGCAGTCGAGGTACTGGAGAGGCGCCCCATGTGCTGGCCAGTCTATCAAGGTTGCTGCCAAACAGGAAAGAGCCCTTAAAGGGCAATCTGGTGAGGCGTGTCTTCGAAGGAGCATCGGCTGACCATTTCCGGATCCAGAGCTGCCTCCTGGCGGCTACGGAGGATGAGATCCACTTGGCTGTTGTCCGGACTAGGTCTGATGCAGCATCCGTGAGGAACGAGAGAGCTGACTCCATATCTGCTGCTGGAGCGTTGTTCCTGACCTGTGACCAACAGGAACGCGTCACCACTGTGCAGCAGGTTGCGATCCGCAAAGATAGAGTTGCCACCTCAAAGGTCTGTTTCAGAATGGCGTCCAGTCGCCGGTCATGAGGCTCCTTGAGGGCCGCCCCCCCCTCAACTGGAATGGTAGTGCGCTTGACCACAGCGCTAATCAAGGCGTCCACCTGAGGGCACGCCAGCAGCTCCTGGATAGCCGGTGCCAGGGGGTACATGCCTGTCAGGGCCCTACCCCCTTTGAATGAGGCCACTGGTGCAGCCCATTCTAAATCTATCAGTTGTTGTGCCGCTTGCAAAAATGGAAAATGGCGGGCTGTAGGACGAAGACCTTCCAGCAGGGGGTTCTGCGCAGAGGGTACCGTAGCGCGGGGACCTGTAATATCCAACTCCGCCAGGCACTGAGACACCAGGTTGGATAGATCCTCTTTAGGGAAGAACTGCCTCATGGTTCTATATGGCTCAATCCCTGAGGGAAGTTCCCCCTTGTCCGGGAGTTCGGACTCGTCCGGTCAAACATCCGGGTCCGACTGATCTGGACTGTCTGGCGGCGGGAGGTCCTGCTCACGATAAGGGCGTGATGGTCCAAGAACAGGATCCGCTGGAGCCGCAACCGCAGCAGCAGCCACAGCCTCAGCAGGAACAGCAGGAACAGTAGGGCCTGGACGGGAAGCTGTCTGCATCTGTACAAAGGCATGAATCCCCTTAAAGAGATCCACCCAGGAAATGGAAGCGGTCTCTAATTGCTGGGGTACGAGATCCCCCGGGATTCCAGGTTGGTCGAGACCGCCCGCTAAATCTGGGGTAGCCCCTGGGGAACTGTCAGCAAATCGTGGCTGAGACTGGTCCTGGCACGAGGGTCCCATGGCCTCCTCACATTGGGCACATAGAGAGTCTGGCTCTTCACTGTGCGTGGCTCTAAGCTGGCATGCAGAGCAGAGGCCGAGGGCTTTAATGCCAGAGGCAGGAGGCGCCCCTGCTTAAGACGCTGAGGCGTTCTGTTCCATTGAAAAATATGCGCTTAATGAGAAGCGGCAGCAATATACACTTAATACAACAGGCGCTCACTAATATGCGGCAGCAATATACGCTTAATATAACAGGTGTTCAATACAACAGGCGCTCAATAATATGCGTCAGCAATAAACGCTGAATACAACAGGCGCTCAATAATATGCGGCAGCAATATATGCTTAATATAACAGGCGTTCAATACAACAGGCGCTCAATAATATGTGGCAGCAATATACGCTTAATACAACAGGCGCTCAATAATATGCGGCAGCAATATACGCTTGATACAACAGGCGCTCAATAATATGCGGCAGCAATATACGCCCAATGATATGCAATATGCTCTCAGCAATATGCGGCTAGCAATATACGCTCAATGATATGCAATATGCTCTCAGCAATATGCGGCTTAGCAATGTACTTTTAATAATATGCAATATGCTCTCAGCAATATGCGTCTAGCAATATACGTTCAATGATATCCAATATGCCCTCAGCAATATGCGGCTTAGCAATGTACGCTTAATAATATGCAATATGCTCTCAGCAATATGCGGCTAGCAATATCCGCTCAATGTTATCCAATATGCTCTCAGCAATAGGCGGCTAGCAATATCCGCTCAATGTTATCCAATATGCTCTCAGCAATATGCGGCTTAGCAATGTACGGTGAACAATATGCAATATGCTCTCAGCAATATGCTTAATAATATATAATATGCGCGTAGTCATACACAGGCGCCTATCATGGGCGCTCAATACCTGAGCAAGGCCAACAAAATGGTGCCCTTTCACGGCGTGCCGCCTACGGGCCACGCCACCAATCCTCGTTCCTCGGAGACCAAAGAGTAAGAGATGTACGCCTTACCTGATCCTCGGCGCTTCCCGGCTGGAACCCGGGTGGTCTCCGGCTGCGGGGGAAGAGGGCAAGTACCTTCACTGCCGCGCTTTGAGGAAATGCATCCGCTGCCTCGTCCACACCGGGACCGAGGCGCCTCGCTCGCCCCGCCCGAGCCTCGCCCGGGGGCTACGTCCCTGCTGCGATTCGGCCACCGGACCGAGGACTTAAACCTCCGGGGGATCACGGAAATCACCCCAACTCAACTGGGGGAGGGACCTCAAGGGTATCACCGCAGGATTGAGGGGCTCGATGGTGCTATAGAAGTTTAGTAAGAAGAAAGTAGAAAGTAGATTGGAAACCCGCTCAGCGAGCGTGCAGGCTCTCCAAACTGCTTTGGAGACGGAAATTACTAAGTTGCTACGCTTCCTGTGGGGGTATATATACCCGTGCTGACGTCAGATAAGTCTCCAACTGCTAGCACGAGCATACAATACCCATTTGTTCTGAGTCCATCTGGCTACACGCCAGGAAAGGGTCAATATTTTTCTGCCTTCACCACAGAGTAAATCGTTTCCATTTCAGAGAATAGTTCTTACGTGTGGAAGGTTTACGGGAAGCTAGAAGCACTTGAGATATGTTGGTGGAAAGATTGAGTAGCTGTAAGATCAAGCTTTCAACATCCATGCTGTCAGGGATAGGGATTGAAGGTTGGGATGGTGCAACCGACCCTGATCCTGAGTTATGAGAGTGGGAGCTACTCCCAGACAAATTGGATCCCTGACTGAGAGGTCTAGAAGTGTGGGAACCCATACTTGTCGAGGCCAATACGGGGCTATGAGTATCATGGACCCCTTGTCCTGTTGAAGCTTCACTAGAGTTTTGGTTATGAGCGGTATTGGAGGATACGCGTATAGAAGACCTGAGTTCCAAGGACGAGCAAAGGCGTCCTTGGCTGGCTGGTTCTTCTGCTTGTGTAGAGAACAGAATATGTCCACTTTGTGATTCAGATGTGACGCAAAGAGGTCTATTGTCGGTTGATCCTAATGTTGAAAGATCCTGATCGCTACTGAGGGATCCAGGGACCATTCGTGTGGTTGGAATTGACGACTGAGGCGATCCGCTAGTACAGTGGTTCTCAACCTTTTTTCTGTCGGGACACACCTGACAGATGGTTCTCACATGCGTGACACACTGACCCATGATCGTCACGGGGCTAGATGTAAAAGTACAGTTTGCATCCACGGGAACCCCCCTGACCCACAATAATGGATGTAAAGCAAAATTATGACATTCCCCATACAACTCACCCTACAAAAAAGATATTGTGGTTCTGGTGTCATCGCAGTAACAGCAACTCAAACTCCTTCTACTTCCAGGCTCAATAGCCCTACTTATGAAAATAAAGCAGTTTACCACCAATGCATGTCCTCTTGAGAAAACACAACAAATAAGACTGATACAAACACTTACATGCTAGTAAAATATCTCATCTCGGTAACACACATAGAACCGACCTAACATACTCCCAGGATCTGTAGTAATGCACAAACTAATCCGCACACACTTACACCTGTATTATGGAATACACTCAAACAGGAGCAACCCTATCTGTTGCGGATTGAGACTGAAGGTGGACCCTTGGGCCGGCCGAGGGTGGAGGATGGCCGGGAGGCAGAGCACAGCTGGAATTGAAGAGAAGTCTTCGCCCTGGAAACCCGAGACCCCCCCCCAGGAGGAGCCCGTAGAGGTCCGGGTCGCTGGTACTTAGGAGAGATGCAGCGGTCGAGGCTGGCTGAAGACGAGAGGAGTCGAGGTGGAGTCCGAAGGTCGTGGCAGGCAGAAGACAAGGCAGAGTCGAGGTTGATCATTTTCTTGCCTTGAGAAGAAGGTAAATCTACCACAAAATCTGTGGCGATGTGAGTCCACGGTTCCGTAGGCACGGGCAATGGTTGTAACAGCCCTCTCGGTGAACCAACTAGGGGTTTTTGCTTGGCGCACGTGGGACACGAGCTAACATAGAGAGAGACATCCCTACGAAGGCCGGGCCACCAGTAGAAGCGAGTTATGAGGTCCAGCGTTCTCTCCCTACCGGCATGTCCTCCTGACAAGGAGTCATGTCCCCAAGACAGTACTTTCTTTCGAAGTCTCTTGGGTACAATAGTTCTTGTGGTTGAACTCAGTGTGGAAACAGCGAGGTGAACACGTGCGGGATCTAGAATATGTTGTAGTTCCTCGTCCTCTTCAGCTTGAGCGGTACGAGACAGAGCGTCGGCTCGGACGTTTTTCTCTGCGGGCCGATATTTGAGAATGAAGTCAAAGCGACTGAAGAAAAGGGACCATCTGGCTTGACATGGGTTTAGGCGTTGAGCATGGACTAGAAACTCTAAGTTCTTGTGATCAGTATACACTGTGATGGTATGATTGGCGCCTTCAAGCCACTGTCTCCATTCTTCGAAGGCGAGTTTAATTGCTAGGAGTTCCTTGTCACCAATGCCGTAGTTGTATTCGGATGGAGAGAATTTCTTAGAGAAATATGAGCATGGCAGAAGCATCGTGTTGACTGAGGACAGCCCCGACGGCTAAGCTGGAAGCATCGACTTCCACAATGAATGGGCGCAGTGGGTTCGGATGGCGCAAGCAGGAAGCCTCTAAGAATGCTTGCTTCAGGTCTTCAAAAGCCAGGCACGCGTCTTCAGGCCAATCTTGAGTGTTGGCCCCCTTACGAGTAAGGGCAGTGAGTGGGGCGACTTTCAGAGAATAATGAGGAATGAAGTGCCGGTAGAAATTAGCGAATCCAAGGAATCGCTAAAGAGCCTTCAATCCCGAGGGACGTGGCCAATTAGTAATCGCCGAAACCTTTTCGGGATCCATTTGGAACCCCGAGGAGGAGACAATGTATCCCAAGAAAGGAAGAGATTCGCAGTCGAACTGGCACTTCTCAAGTTTGGCGTATAGGTGATTCTCTCTTAAGGCTTGTAGAACGAGTCTGACATGCTGTCGATGGGTGGCTAGATCTCGAGAATAAATCAAAACATCGTCCAGGTATACAATGACGAAAGAATGGAGCATTTCCTGGAGTACCTCGTTCATGAGATTTTGGAAGACGGCTGGAGCGTTGCACAAACCAAACGGCATTACCAAATACTCATAATGTCCGTCACGGGTATTGAACGCCGTCTTCCATTCATCTCCCGGGCGAATACGAACTAGGTTGTAAGCTCCACAAAGGTCTAGTTTAGTAAAAACCTTTGCTCCTTGTAGTCTGTCGAGTAACTCAGGTATTAAGGGAAGTGGATATCGGTCCTTTTTGGTGATGGTGTTCAACCCTCTGTAGTCAATGCAGGGTCTCAGGGTGCCGTCCTTCTTAGCTACAAAAAAGAACCCTGCCCCAGCAGGAGAATGTGAAGGGCGAATGAAACCTTTAGCGAGGTTTTCCGTAATATAATCGGACATAGCTCGAGTCTCTGGTAGTGACAGTGGGTAGACATGGCCACGCGGAGGAGTAGCGCCTGGGAGAAGTTCAATGGCACAGTCAAATGGCCGGTGACATGGGAGGATCTCCGCTTTTTGCTTAGAGAACACATCGGAATAATCTTGATACGGTGAAGGGATTCCGAGGGCAGTGTGACAGAGAGTGATCTTGGTTTTCAGAGGAACTTCTAGGACTCCATTGAGCAATCTGGAGAGAGTCCCAATGTATCACAGGAGCATGCAGCTGTAGCCAGGGTAGTCCTAAAACTACTGGATGCACAGTCTTTTCGAGCAACAGAAAGGAGATTTCCTCAGTATGAAGAATGCCAGTTCGTAGAGTCAGGGGTTTCGTGAGCTCGGTGATATCACCAGGAAGAGGAGTTCCTTGAATGGAGGTGACTCGCAGGGGAGGTTCTCTGGGTACTGTAGAGAGTCCAAGCTGGTGTGCCAAATCTTTCAGGATGAAATTCCCCCCGGCTCCAGAATCCACAAAAGCGAGAGTCTGGAAGGAACCACTAGGGTACTCCAAGGTAATAGGAACCGTACATTGAGGAGCAGCGTTAACACAACCTAGGGGGAGCTCCTCCCACCCTCCTAGGCTCGGGCGTTTTCCGGCCTCAATGGGCACTGAGCCAAGAGGTGACCCTTGACCCCGCAGTATAGGCACAGGCCTTGAGTACGGCGTCGTCTTCTCTCTTCCTCGGAGAGAGGCATGCGCCCTATCTGCATTGGTTCCTCCGTAGAAGGATTATTGGGAGAAGACTGCGTTCTGGAAGCGGTGGTCAGGGACCTAGAGAAGGTAGGCGCCAAAGAGACGGGACGGCGAAGTACTCGGCCCTCCTTGGCTCGTTGCTGGAGACGACGGTCGATTCTTCCGGCAAGGTCTATAACTTCATTCAAAGAGCGGGGAATGTCCCGAGCCATCAGCTCGTCCTTAATGTGACCTGCGAGGCCCTCAAGGAAAATACCTCGCAGACAGTCATCTTGCCAACCCAGTTCCATAGCTAGAGTGCGGAATTCGATGGCGTAGTCCGCCAGTGTTCGGGACCCCTGTTTCAACAGTAGGATTTCGGTGGTGGCAGTATTCACACGAGCAGGTTCGTCAAAGGTTTCTTTGAAAAGGGCTACAAAGCGAGGTAAATCCTGCAGCATAGGATCCTGATGCTCCCACATGGGGTACGCCCACAGCATGGCCTTCCCATCAAGTAGGGAGAGGATATAGGCCACTTTGACGGCGTCCGAGGGGAACTGTCCCGGAAGCAAGGAGAACCGGATAAAACACTGGTTCAGAAAAGCTCTGCACGTTTTGGCGTCCCCGGTATAACGAGTAAGCGCTGGAAGCTGAGTCTGTGCCGGAGTCTGTGGTGCAGGTACCGGAAGCGGAGGTGGAACCACCTCAGGCGGACTAGCGTCCAAACGAGTTGCGAGGCGTCAACAGTGGCAGCCAGCACCTCTAGGCAGTGCTGCTGCTGCTGGATTCTCTGGGCCATTCCGGGGATGGCTTGTAAACCGGCTGAGTCTGCCGGGTCCATGGCCTTGCAAACTGTTGCGGATTGAGACTGAAGGTGGACCCTTGGGCCGGCCGAGGGTGGAGGATGGCCGGGAGGCAGAGCACAGCTGGAATTGAAGAGAAGTCTTCGCCCTGGAAACCCGAGACCCCCCCAGGAAAAGCCCGTAGAGGTCCGGGTCGCTGGGACTTAGGAGAGATGCAGCGGTCGAGGCTGGCTGAAGACGAGAGGAGTCGAGGTGGAGTCCGAAGGTCGTGGCAGGCAGAAGACAAGGCAGAGTTGAGGTGAAGTCCGAAGGTCGTGGCAGGCAGAAGACAAGGCAGAGTCGAGGTGAAGTCCGAAGGTCGTGGCAGGCAGAAGACAAGGCAGAGTCGCGGTGAAGTCCGAAGGTCGTGGCAGGCAGAAGACTAGGCAGAGTCGAGGTGAAATCCGAAGGTCGTGGCGGGCAGAAGACAAGGCAGAGTCGGAACAGGAAAAGCTGGAACCGGAGCAAGGATCAAGCTGGAACCGGAGCAAGGATCAAGCAGGAACCGGAGCAAGGATCAAGCAGGAACTGCAACTTACACTCAGAGAGCGACCTCGTTGCAAGGCAAGGCTGAGGAACCAGGTGCCGGTTTAAATAGTCTGCCGGCGTCTGACATCAAGAGAGGGGCGGTTCAGCACTTCCGGGTGCTGGACCTACAAATGCTGGCTCTTCGCGCGCACGCGCGTTCCCCAGCGGGGGAGGAGCCGAGTTCAGGGCTTGACGGCGTCTCCACGAGGGAGACGCCGCTGCCATGCGGCCAGGGAGGCCTCTCACCACGCGGCTCGCGGTGCGGTTGGGGAGCCCGGAGAAAAGGTAAGGACCCGGTTGCTAACTTAGCGACCGGGACCGCAACACTATCTATGAAAAGGCAACACTACAAATATTAAATCAGGCCCTAAAAACCAATACACCTCTTATTAGGAAAACAGAACTAGCAAGCAGCTATAGATCCCCACACAGAAATAATTGTAAAACTATACTAATAAGCAGAATAAATGTTTCAAAACAGCTATGAACAGAATAACATCCAACAATTAAAAACTCATAAAAACTATTAAAAATTCTCCAAACACCAATAAAATATTTCAAAAAAAGCAGACACATCACATAATATTAAATAATTAAAATGGCAGTCAATCAAGAAAAATAAACTTAAAAAGCCACCTTTACTTATCCCCTCCAGCAGTTCTCCTACTCCTCTTCCATGCAGGCCATAGCACACAGCAGAAGCAGCAGTAGAGGCTAAGCTCTATACTCATGGTCCTCTTCCTTAGTCCCATGTTTCTCACACACACACACACCGTACTAGTCATGCCCCCATGACCAGTTTCTGTCTATCACATACCAATCATCTCCCAAACAGTCTTTGACACACACACACCTTCTTGAACAGTTTCTCTCATGCCATACACACTCACAGGCTTCCCACTCCTGTGTTCTACTTACATATACGGGCTTATCACTCTCATAATCACTTTCTCTGTCTCACACACACACACACACTCACCAGTCTCTCACTCCCATGCTTGTTCTCTACAAAACCTAGTACTATAATAGTCAAGATAAACAATAATATGCTTTTTATCTTGCACTGTTATTACCATATATATATGTAACAAAACCACTCCTCACTGTAATTATTCTGTCTCAATTTAATATAAAATAGTGTGTCCTATAATCACACTATATGTATTTGTATATGTATGTATAGGTACTTACTTTATGTTTTTAAGATAAAATAGTATGGCCTATAATCACACTAGCTCACCATACAATATGTAAACAGATGTGATTCCCTGAGTGAATGTTGGTATATAAAAGCAAGCAAATAAATAAATAAGAGGTTTGTAAACTCCGTTGTGTAACCATCCGGGCCCGGAGTCTTAAAACGCTTTGCTTGCCTAATGGTGTGCCTAACTTCATCTTCTGTTACAGGTTGATTTAACCAAAGTTGTTGCGCCTGGGCTTGTCGTGGTAAGTTAATCAAAGAAAGAAATCGCTCACAGACCACCGGGTCCCAAGATTCTGACCGATAGAGGTCAGAATAGTATTCTCAAAACATTTTCAAAATTGTGGGGGTATCGAAGACCACTCTACCCGATGTTATTTACACTTTAAAATAATAGAAGGACTAGGGGCCATTCCATGAAGTTAGCAAGTAGCACATTTAAGACTAATCGGAGAAAATTCTTTTTCACTCAACGCACAATAAAGCTCTGGAATTTGTTGCCAGAGGATGTGGTTAGTGCAGTTAGTGTAGCTGGGTTCAAAAAAGGTTTGGATAAGTTCTTGGTGGAGAAGTCCATTAATGGCTATTAATCAAGTTTACTTAGGGAATAGCCACTGCTATTAATTGCATCAGTAGCATGGGATCTTCTTAGTGTTTGGGTACTTGCCAGGTTCTTGTGGCCTGGTTTGGCCTCTGTTGGAAACAGGATGCTGGGCTTGATGGACCCTTGGTCTGACCCAGCATTGCAATTTCTTATGTTCTTATGATGTATTTCGGATGGTGGCTATGTAGCGAGGGCCCCATTGTGTACTTATCAGATTTGACATCAGCTTGCCAGATTTATTACTAAATTGAAATAGTTTATGTTGGTAATATACTAGGCTTTTTTTTTGCCCTTTGATGCAGAAATGAGTTAATGGCTCCCTAAAGGACAAGGAAGCATTCCTTATTGACGCGGGATGATCATGCGACAGGGCTCACTTTGCCTGTTGGAGATGAGCACTCCGGGACGAAAGCTGTTTGTCTAACATTTTCCTCCTTCTCACCGTATATGAAATATCTCCCCACAATACTGCCTTCACTGTGTACCAAAATAGGATAGGGTCACTCAAGTGTTCTTTATTAAGTTGTAGATAGTCATTCCACTTTTCACGGAGATACTCCTTAAAGTGAGTGTTATCAGTCAGGTAATACGGAAATCTCCAGATAAAGGCCTGGGGAAGTATATTTGGCCTGGCTAGTGTTACCCACACCAGAGCATGATCCGAAATCACAATATCATCTATGTGGGCCTCTTGCAGCTTGGGAAAAATATGATTGCTAACCAGGATATAATCTAACCTGGATTGTGTGGTATGCACGTGCGTGAAATCTTTTTCCAAAGGATGCAGAGTGTACCAAGCATCAACTAATTGCAATGACCACTGCCATTAGCAATGGTAACATGGAATAGACTTAGCTTTTGGGTGCTTGCCAGGTTCTTATGGCCTGGATTGGCCACTGTTGGAAACAGGATGCTGGGCTTGATGGACCCTTGGTCTGACCCAGTATGGCATTTTCTTATGTTCTTATGTTCACATACACAGGCTTCTCATTCCCATAATCACTTTCTTTCTCTCACAGACACACACAACACACACCAGTCACCTGATCTCTCTCATGCATACACACACACAGGCTTCCCACTCCCATGTTCTCTTTCAGATATACAGGCTTCTCACTCCCAAGCTGTGTCTCACACACACCCATGTTTCTCACTCCCATGCTCACTCTCCTCACATGCACAGGCTTCTCATTCCCATAATCACTTTCTCTCTGTTACACACACATACACACACACACACACACCAGTCTCTCTCTCATTTCCATGCTCGCTCTCCACTGCACAGGCTTCTCATTCCCTGAATCACATTCTTTCTCTCACATTCACACACACCAGTCTCTTTCTCTCACACACACAGTCACACACAGTAACCTTACCAACCAGTCTCTCACTCATGCATGCACACACACACAGGCTTCCCTCTCCCATGCTCTCTCTCAGATAATCAGGCTTCTCACTCCCATGCTTTTTCACACACCCCCCCACAACACCAGGCTTCTTACTCCCATGCTTTCTCACATACCCAGATTTCTCACTTCCATGCTTTTTCTCTCACACACACACACATCAGTCACATCCCTGACTGTCTCACACTCTCACATACACATCAGTCATCTCCTTGAGCAGTCACTTTCATTGTCTCTCACATATACACACACATCAGCTCTCTGACCAGTTTCTTTCAATCACACACATGCTCTCAATCAAATACATTCTCTCACTTACACACAAGCTGACTGGCTGCTTCTCTCCCTTTCTCTCATTCACTTCCCCCTGAGCACAAATGGTAGCTGCAGCAGCCTCCTCCTCCTCCAGTCCCCGCAGGCCAAGAAAGAAGAATCCCATCGGCCGCGGGAGGCTCATGCTGCTGTCTCCTTTCCGGCTGCTTCAATTGCTCAGGGGCCGATGCTGCTGCTGTCGCTGCTACTTTTCCACGCGGCATGGGCCAGCTCTTTCTTCTTCCTGCGCACCGTGTATCACTTCCTGTTCCGGGTCACGGGGGGGGGGGCGCGCGGGAAGAAAAAAAGGTCAGCCACGGGTACCAGAGCTTCTTCTAGCGCCGCTGCAGTTCCCGCTGGGCTTGAACGTTCTGATAGCCCGGCGGCAATGGCAGCAGGGAAGAAAGAGCAGTGGGAGAGACTGGGAGCATGCGACACACCAGCCGGTGCTTGGCGAAACACTAGTGAGTCGCGACACACTGGTTGAGAATCGCTGCGCTAGTACATTTTGAATGCCTGCCAGATAAGTGGCCCGGAGAAACATTGAATGTAATAGGGCCCAGGCCCAAATCTGTGCAGCTTCTTGACAAAGGAGATACGAGCCCGTACCTCCCTGTTTGATGTACCACATGGCTACTGTGTTGTCCGTTTGGATCAGAACAGTCTTGTGTGAAAGGCAGTCCTTGAACGCATGTAGCGCATAACGTATAGCTCGAAGCTCTAGGAAATGTATTTGAAATGTTGCTTCAAGGTTTGTCCAAGTCCCTTGTGTTTGGAGATTGTCTATGTGAGCTCCCCAACACAAGGTGGATGCATCTGTAGTTAACGTTGTCTGTGGGACTGGTTGCTGAAAAGGTAGGCCTTTGCGCAAGTTGTCCATGTTTGTCCACCAAAGTAGAGATGATCTTAGTTGGTGGGTCACTTGAATTGGATAATGTAGTGGTTGAATGGCCTGGATCCATTGTGATCTTAAAGTCCATTGGGTAACTCTCATGGCGAGCCGTGCCATAAGAGTGACATGAACTGTGGAAGCCATGTGGCCTAGTAAAGTTAGAAACTGATGAGCTGTCGTTTGTTTCTGTAAGTAAATGGATCTTGCTAGTAGAGTAAGTGTCTTTGCCCGATCTACGGGTAGAATGGCCTTTGCTAGATTGGTGTTCAATTCTGCTCCTATGATTTGAAGCAGGTGAGTTGGAGTGAGATGGGATTTTTGATAATTGATGAGAAATCCCATGGAGTGAAGTAGGGTAATTGTTCGAGTCAGAGAAGTGAGAGCTCCTTGCTGAGATTGAATCCTGATGAGCCAGTCGTCCAGATATGGGAAAACATGGACACTTTCCTTGTGCAAGTGTCCTGCTATTGCTGCCAGGCATATGATGAAGACTCTGGGAGCAGATGCCAGTCCGAATGGTAGAACTCTGTATTGGAAATCTTGATGGCCCACCATGAAGCGCAAATATTTGCGATGAGGAGGGAATATGGGAATGTGAGCATAAGCGTCTCGAAGATCCAGAGAACAAAGTCAATCTCCTGTTTGAAGTAGTGGAAACATGGTGCCTAGAGAAACCATCCTGAATTTTTCTTTTTTCAGAAATTTGTTGAGGTTTCTGAGGTCTAGGATGGGACGTAGGCCTCCGGTTTTCTATGGAATGAGGAAATACCGGGAGTAGAATCCTCTGCCCTGCTGAGTCCTGGGCACTGGCTGTACAGCCCTGGCTCTCAGAAGGATGGATAATTCTACTTAAGAACATAAGAACATAAGAAATTGCCATGCTGGGTCAGACCAAGGGTCCATCAAGCCCAGCATCCTGTCTCCAACAGAGGCCAAACCAGGCCACAAGAACCTGGCAATTACCCAAACACCTAGAAGATCCCATGCTACTGATGCAATTAATAGCAGTGACTATTCCCTAAGTAAACTTGATTAATAGCAGTTAATGGACTTCTCTTCCAAGAACTTATCCAAACCTTTTTTGAACCCAGCTACACTAACTGCACTAACTAATTGAATTAGCTGAGAATTTTGTTGTGGGAAGAAACGTGGTGGAGATTCTGGAGGAATTGAGAGGAAATTTAGTTTGTAACCTCGAGAGACTATGGAGAGTACCCATTGGTCTGATGTTATGTTTAGCCAATGTGTGGTGGAGAGGGTGGTGGATGCCTGGAATGCCCTTCCGGAGGATGTGGTGAAGACCAGAACTGTGAAGGACTTCAAAGGGGCGTGAGATAAACACTGTGGATCCATAAAGTCAAGAGGCTGCCAATGAAGAGTGGGTGACTCGCCAGAATGATGGCTACTGCCTGGAGTCAATACCCTTATTAAATAAACATCCACATGCTTACTGTGACTCCAACATCGCTCTAAGCTTCAACAGCAAGAGGAAATGTGGAAAAAAGGATTCGCACTCACAAAGAGGGGAGTAGCTGGCTTGTTACGGCGGTTACTACCCCAAATCAAATAAGCCTGATACTTCACTTTCAATGCATATACAGCATAGTTCTCTGATTCAACGGCAGGGGAGAAGAAAAACTGATACTTCACACATCCAGCAGAGCTCTCTGCTTCAACGGCAGGGGAGAAGAAAAGAGGGTTCACACTCACAAAGCGGGGAGTAGCTGGCTTGTTACGGCGGTTACTACCCCAAACCAAATGTACCTGATACTTCACTTTCGATGCACATCCAGCATGGCTTTCTGCTTCAACAGCAAGGGAGAAGACTGATACTTCACGCATATCAAGCATAGCTCCCTGCTTCAACAGCAGGGGAGAAGAAAAACAACCAATAAGGGCTGTATAACATAGTCTGGGTAAAATAAATAAGCATAGGTGTAGCTTGCCTATTGCGGCGGCTACTACCCCTAACTAATCAAGCTAGATATTTCACTTGGATGCAGCTCCATCACTGCTCTCTACATTAAAGGTGGGGGTGGAAGGGAAATAGAACCAAGAGCTAAGAGAAACAGATAAGTATGAGAGAAAAAATGGGTGAAGCTTGCTGGGCAGACTGGATGGGCCATTTGGTCTTCTTCTGCCGTCATTTCTATGTTATGTTTCTATGTTTCTATGTGTGTGAAAATAGGATACTCTTCCTCCCACTGGCAGGTCTGATCGAGGATTTAGGGGATGGACTTGTTCTCTGGCCTGTATTTCAAAAGCCCGCTGCTGGGCCTGTCTGTGCAGGAGGTTGCGGCCGGGTAGGCCTAGGCTGTCTGGCCTGGGACCGTTGTTGTGGTGTAGTTGACCTACCCCTAGAAGTTTGGGGGTAGTATCTTCTTGGCCTATAGTAAGAACGTCTGGTTTCTCTCGGAGGTAGACGACGAGAAGGTTGTGTAGAGGGATCTTGTGGTATTTGAGACAGTTGACGTAAAGTCTCTGTATGGTCTTTAAGCTGTTGTACTGCTTCTTGGACGTTTTCTCCAAACAAATTGTCTCCGAGATATGGTAGGTCCACAAGTTTTTCTTGGACCTCAGGCCTGAGGTCCGAGGCCTTAAGCCATACCCATCTACGGGCAGTGATTCCAGCTACTGCTGCTCTGGAAGCCGTCTCCAAGTTGCCATAGACCGCCCTCACCTCATGCTTTCCGGCTTCTAGGCCTGTGCTGGTTCCTGGAATTGCGTAGGCAAAGTAGTAATAAATTCTTCCATTTGCTTCCATAGGTTCCTCTGATATTGTATCATATACAATTGGTAAGCAGAGATTTTTGTGTTCAAGATGGCACTTTGATACACTTTTCTGCCTAATGAATCGAGAAACCTATGGTCTTTACCAGGTGGAGTTGAGTGTGGGCGGGTACGTTTAGACTTTTTCTGTGCAGACTCTACTACCACAGACTGGTGTGGTAACTGTTGTTTCTGATATCCTGGAGCTGTCTGCACTAAATAGGTTGTGTCCACATGCTTATTCACTGCGGGGACAGAAGATGGATGCTCCCAGATGTGGCGTTGAAGATCCAAAACCTCATGGATTGGAATAGCCAATACTTGTTTAGGCGGGTCTACAAACTGTAGAACTTCTAGAGTTTGTTGCCTGATATCTTGTTCTGCTGCTAGTTTGAAGGGAATGGAGTCAGCCATGTCCTGTATGAATGTTGAGAAAGATAAATCTTCTGGAGGTGATTTTGTTTCTCTGGTCTGGAGGTGAAGGTTCAGACATGAATCCCTCAGAAAACGTAACAGACTGCTGGTCATCCCAAGAATCATCTGGGTCATCTCTATAAGGAGACCTTGGAAGAGATCTGGGAGGGTAATGAAGGCCTGAAGGGCCTGGTTGTGGATCATCAGAGGAAAACAAATGTGAAGTGTCCTGAGGCTTTGTTGTTGGCAGGTTATCGATGACATTTTGATATCTTTGTAAAAGATGTCGATAGAATGCGAGATCATGAACTTCAGGAGGCTCAGATGATGGTTGCCTCGATGATGTAGTGGTTGTCATCGATGTAGTCGTCGGTAGAAATGTTCTCAAAGACTTCGACGTCGTTGGAACCGAGATTGGCATCGAAGAGCCTGATGGTATCTGGGCGAAGATGGAGGTCAATGACGTGATGAGTCTCGGTGTCGTAGTGATCGACTCCATGGTTGTCCTCGGTGCCAACAAGGACACTGGCATCGGTGGGCCCACCGGCATCGGTAATACAACTGGCATCGATGCTGGTGGCATCGGCGGGATCGCCGGAGGTGCTTGATCCTTTAAAGCCTGAATGACCGCTTGTCTGATGAGATCAGACAATTCCGGCTGTACAACTGATGGAATCAAAGCAGTTGTAAGCGGTGGCGGAGGCTGCGATGATGGATCCTGTGCAGAAGTCTGCGGAGGATCTGGCATCGATGGAGGCAAAGGCCCAGGCATTGAGGGGACCGCTATTTCCTGGGTCCTTGGCCGCTTTGTCGTCAATTCCTCCTGGGACGTCAATGTGGACGACGATGGTCGACGATGCCGATGCCGATGCTTTAACTTAAGTTGGTCGGTCGACTTTGTCGAGGCTGTGGACAATGGTGAGGACGGACGATCACCCGATCCGTCCGGACGAGATTTCTTAAGTAATGCTTGCTTAGTCACTCCGGCCGGAGATGACTTTGATGATTTTGAAGGGGAAGGAATCAGTTGCAGTTTGAACAAATGTTCCATTTTTTCCTGCCTAGCCTTTCGCCGTCATCTCAGCGCATTTAGGACAAGTATTCATGTCGTGCTTTTCACCGAGACAGAGGACACATTCAAGATGTGGGTCGGTGATAGACATGGTTCTGTTACATATAGGGCATTTTTTTGAAGCCCGTAGCCATTTTGATATCGACGGCCGTCGAAAGAGAATGGGAATTCGTGAGAAAAAAAGTTTTCAGAGATGAGAATCGAGACGAGGTACTCACCAGCCGGTGAAAGGAAACCCCGAGAGATCTCTATGAGAGAGAATATTCGAAAAAACTATGACTTTTTAGTCAGAGAATGTTGTGAAGAACTCGCAACGGCTCCTGTCCTGCGAAGCCTGTAGCAGTGCAGAAAAGCGAAGACTGAAGAGAGACACCTGTGGCAGAGAATATCATGGCATGCTGGGCATGCTCAGTGGCCTCACAGGGCCAGTCAAAAGTTTCTAGAAACTTTGACAGAAAGTTTTCCCACACTACGGCTCCATCGGTGACGACACCCATATGTGAGGACTAGCATCCTGCTTGTCCTGGGATAAAGAATATTACTGTGGTAACTAGGTTGTTGGATAGGAAGTCTCTGTTGGGAATTTTGACTAAAAAGCCATGCTTTAGTTTATTTCCTGAAGGTGAGGTAGCTGGATTCCAAGTGTAGATAACTGCAAGGAGTTTCCTTCGGGTTCCCTGGATATTGGTTCCTGCACTGAATGCGTTGATGGTGTATGTTTTGGCATTGACTTCTGCTTCAGCAACACCGATCAGATCGCTACTTCTTCTGCACCCATGAGTCCTGTGTAGAATTGGAAGCGACCCATGAGATTACCAAAGAGCTTTCTGGCTCCTGCAATCAACATTTTGACATATTGCTTGACCCCTGAACTGTGGCTAATCTGGAGCCTGATCCCAGAGCTGAAGAAGCTCCTGCTCAACTTGGCACAAAGGGAGTGTTGTGTCTGTGAACCCTTGGACAGAGGTAAGATTAATGCTACATGTATGGAGGAGCCCTGCAGATTCTTACTGTTGGCAGGTGGACTCAGGCGAAGCAGAGACCAGTTAGGACCATCACCTATACCAGCTCACATTCCCCTTGGGTTGAGCCTTTGGGTGTCAGGGCCGGCAGGACTTAGGTGGGATATCTGCTGATGCAGAAGAGAAGGTCCGTAGTTAGCTAGGGTCATAGGCAGGCGGTGGTCAGGCATATCCAGAATCTAGGCAGTGGTCAGAGGCAGGCAGCGGTCAGGCGTATCTGAGGTCCAGGAATTGGTCAGAGGCAGGCGGAGGTCAGGCGTATCCCAAGGTCCATGAAGTGGTCAGAGGCAGGTGGAGGTCAGGCATATATGAATTCCAGGCAGGGGTCGGAACCAGGTATCCATCCAAAGGAGAGAAAAAGGGACGGGTAGGCTGGGGCAGGTAGGCAAGGGCTGGGCAAGTGGGCAATGGAGGATGGAACAGCTGGAACGAAGACTGAAGACAAGCTGGATGAAGACTAGAACTCTGAGAAGCAACATGCACTACTAGAGAGTACCTGGACCTGATGCTGAGGTGAGTTGCTTCTGGGGAACTGCCCTTATATTGGGCAGTACTGATTATGTCATCTCTAGGGACTGCAGGGACTTTCCTGCTCTGGTCCCTTTAAATCCTGGGCAGTGGTGCGCGTGTGCACCTAGGGGAGGCTCGGTGCATGTTGCCGATGGCGTTCTGCTGGCGGTATCTTGGTGCAATGCGGAGTGGTGTCCTGCTGCGTGGCTTAGCTGGTGGCATTCGCCCCATTAACAAACAGCAGGACTGGTATAGCCAGGGGAGGTGAGTACAGCAGGAGCAGCCCATGGATCATCAAATGCATCAAGGAGCCTGAGGAGGCCCCACTTCGGATAAACAGCTGTAACTTTGCAGGTCGCTGAAAAGTTCCTCCATCCTACAAGCCTTGTTCTGCTGAGGTCTTGGTCACATCTGACCACAATCATAGCAGTTAACCATGTCGTGATTGGTCCCAGGCACCTGTTACAGATATCATTGACTGTTGATGATGAACATCTGGAGGCCACAAACACAGTCCATGAAGCCACTGGGAGTACTTTTCTTGGAAGTGGACATCTCAAATTATTTAGTTATTTTTTTAGGTGGTACTGAAAATTGTTGTTGTGGGGCTGCTGAGGCAGCGAGGCACTCTGAAAAACCACTAGTGTTTGAAGAAAAACTGCAAACAGCAGAAGATAAAACATATGAAGTAGAGAAAGAGGGTATATGTCTATGAGGAAGCTATAACAAAAAAAGACAGGAGGCTCACAGGACAGAATGCGTGGGAACTCCCATGCATGCTCAATCATAAATCTTTAGAGGTAAATTTTAAGACCCATACACGTTTGCCGGTTTGCACACATAGACGCGGCGATTTTATAACATAAGCGCATATTTGTGCACCTGTTATTAAATCGGCTTTATAAGCACATACATGTGTGCATGAATTTACACTTATACCTAGCTGTTCCTCCTTCCTGGAAGCCATGAAATCACTAGGATTCAAGCAAATCATAAACATGCCCACACATAAAGCTGGTCACTCACTCGACCTCATATTTATCAACCGTCACATCGTAACTGACTCTCTATCATGCACACCTATCCCATGGTCTGACCACTATATCATAAGAACATCTAACACCCTACAAAGACCTCCCCCCCTCCCAATCAGCTCTAGCACTATACAATACCGAAAAATATGCAATAGAGAAGAGCTTACCACAGCTCTATCCAACACCCAGTTTAACCTCGATCTATCAAATGCTGACACTGCCTTAACATCATGGAATGAATATACCCTCTCAGTTGCTAATAACATTTGCCCCCTCATTACAAAAAAACTCTCTTCTCAAAAAAATACAAAAAAACCCTGGTACACTCCCACACTAAAAGACTTAAAACAAGCCCTTAGAAAAGCTGAAAAAAAGTGGCGTAAAGAACCCACACCTACTCTACTAGCACGTTACAAAACTTCGCTGCAAAGCTATAGTGAGATGATCAACAATGCTAAAAAGAATTATTATGCTGGTAAAATACACCAATTTCAATTCAATCCAAAAGTGCTATTCGAATATGTCACTTCACTTACTAACCTCACTCCAAATATCATCCCAGAAGAAGCCAAAATCAAATGCGAACAACTGGCCTCTTTCTTTCAGGACAAAATTAACAAAATTATGACACGCTTCCCCCACAATTCTCACATGCCCCAATTTAATAACCTCTATCACATAAAAGACTCTGCACCTCAGCTAACAATCTTTGAAAACACAGCAACAACTGAAATTGAATCCCTACTCAAAAAAGCTAGACCCTCCTCTCACCCTTCTGATACCATCCCCACAAAACTCCTTCTCACTGTCCCTGATCTAATAGCCAGCCCTATCTCTAACATTATCAATGCATCCATTGAATTTGGGCAAGTGCCCAACTCTCTCAAATTTGCTATCCTTAAACCCACTTTAAAAAAACCCAAGCTCGACCCATTAGACCTTGCCAATTACCAATCTATCTCTAATCTCCCATTTATTGCTAAATCCTAGAAAAAACTATCAACCGTCAACTTAGTGACTATTTAGAAGAACACCAAATCCTCTCTCCCTCACAATATGGATTTCGCAAATTACATAGTACTGAAACTCTTCTCTTATCACTGTCTGATTACCTTCTCAAAAGCCTAGATAAAAATCAACCTCATCTTATTTATTTTATTTATTTATTTATGGTTTTTATATACCGATCTTCTTACATTATATGTAAATCAAATCGGTTTACAGAGAAACAGTTGAATAAGCTTGCTTGTGGGCAATTACATATAACAAAGAACTTTTTTGAGTAACATATTGTAAAACATTTTTGAGTAACATTTAAACATAAGAGCAAAAAATATATGGCTAAAAAACATAAACATAAGAGCAAAATATACATGGCACAACAAAGTCTTATATGTCTAAATCTTAATGTTTTAGATTGAGCTTTTCTAAATAGCATTTAAAGAAGAAATAAATAGCCAATAAAGACAATGTCTAAAATATGGTATTATGGAATATTCCTAGTTCCTAATTGTACAGATGTCTTACAGGAATTTGTTAACAGTAGTCTAAGATAATTTACTTCTGCATTGGTGATTCTAAGCGATCAGGGAGGACTGGGAATGGGTAGAGTAAGGGTGAGGGGGTCGGGATGGGTGGGCGAAACTCAGAATCCAAGGTGGGAGAGAAGAATAAAGGGAGGGGGGATGGAGGGGTTATATAGTTAGAGCGGAGAGGATGTAATAAGAGTTCGTTGAAGCAGCTTTTTAGAAATCATCTTCTAGTGATCCTGGATATCTCAGCGGCTTTTGACACCGTTAACCACCAAATTCTCCTCCAACGCCTACACGAGATTGGAATAACTGGTACTGCCCATAATTGGTTTACATCCTACCTATCCAACCGTTACTATAAAGTCAAAATTGGCAACCACTTATCAAAAGAAATCCCCCTGAAGCAAGGAGTCCCTCAAGGCTCTTCACTTTCATCAACCCTTTTTAATATATATCTTCTACCGCTTTGCCATCTCCTCGCCAACCTTAAGCTTCCACACTTTTTGTACGCTGATGATGTACAAATTCTTATTCCAGTAGCGGAATCCATACCCAAAGCCCTTGAAATTTGGGACACCACCCTCGCTTCTATCAATAACCTATTAACCTCCTTACAACTTGCCCTCAACTCCACAAAAACATAGAACATAGAAATGACGGCAGAAGAAGACCAGTCTGCCCAGCAAGCTTCACACATTTTTTTCTCTCATACTTATCTGTTTCTCTTAGCTCTTGGTTCTATTTCCCTTCTACCCCCACCTTTAATGTAGAGAGCAGTGATGGAGCTGCATCCAAGTGAACTATCTAGCTTGATTTGTTAGGGGTAGTAGCCGCCGCAATAAGCAAGCTACACCCATGCTTATTTGTTTTACCCAGACTATGTTATACAGCCCTTATTGGTTGTTTTTCTTCTCCCCTGCCGTTGAAGCAGGGAGCTATGCTGGATATGCGTGAAGTATCAGTCTTCTCCCATGCTGTTGAAGCAGAGAGCCATGCTGGATGTGCATCGAAAGTGAAGTATCAGGCACATTTGGTTTGGGGTAGTAACCGCCGTAACAAGCCAGCTACTCCCCGCTTTATGAGTGCAAACCCTCTTTTCTTCTCCCCTGCCGTTGAATCAGAGAACTATGCTGTATATGCATTGAAAGTGAAGTATCAGGCTTATTTGATTTGGGGTAGTAACCGCCGTAACAAGCCAGCTACTCCCCTCTTTGTGAGTGCAAATCCTTTTTTCCACATTTCCTCTTGCTGTTGAAGCTTAGAGCGATGTTGGAGTCACAGTAAGCATGTGTATGTTTATTTAATAAGGGTATTGACCCCAGGCAGTAGCCATCATTCTGGCGAGTCACCCACTCTTCATTGGCAGCATCTTGACTTTATGGATCCACAGTGTTTATCCCACGCCCCTTTGAAGTCCTTCACAGTTCTGGTCTTCACCACATCCTCCGGAAGGGCATTCCAGGCATCCACCACCCTCTCCGTGAAGAAATACTTCCTGACATTGGTTCTGAATCTTCCTCCCTGGAGCTTCAAATCGTGACCCCTGGTTCTGCTGATTTTTTTCCTACAGAATAGGTTTGTCGTTGTCTTTTGATCATTAACACCTTTCAAGTATCTGAAAGTCTGTATCATATCACCTCTGCTCCTCCTTTCCTCCAGGGTGTACATATTTAGATTCTTCAATCTCTCCTCGTACGTCATCCGATGAAGATCCTCCACCTTCCTGGTCGCCCTTCTCTTTACCGCCTCCATCTTGTCTTTGTCTTTTTGAAGATACGGTCTCCAGAACTGAACACAGTACTCCAGGTGAGGCCTCACCAAGGACCTGTACAAGGGAATAATCACTTCCCTTTCTTACTCGATATTCCTCTCTCTATGCAGCCCAGCATTCTTCTGGCTTTAGCTATCGCCTTGTCGCATTGTTTCGCCGACTTCAGATCATTAGACACCATCACCCCAAGGTCCCTCTCCTGCTCCGTGCACATCAGCCTTTCCCCCCCCCCCATCAAATACAGTTCATTCGGATTTCCACTCCCCATATGCATGACTTTGCACTTCTTGGCATTGAATCTCAGCTGCCATATCTTCGACCACTCTTCCAGTTTCCTTAGATCCCGTCTCATTCTCTCCACTCCTTCCGGCGTGTCCACTCTGTTGCAGATCTTAGTGTCATCCGCAAAAAGACATACCTTACCTTCTATCCCTTCCGCAATGTTGCTCACAAAGATATTGAACAGGACCGGTCCCAACACCGATCCTTGCGGTACACCACTTAAAAACCGCTCTCTCTTCAGAGAAGGGTTCCATTTACCATCACACATTGTCTTCTGTCCGTCAACCAATTTGCAATCCAGGTCACCACCTCGGCACTCACTCCCAAGCTTCTCGTTTTATTCACCAGTCTCCTTGTGCGGAACCGTATCAAAAGCTTTGCTGAAATCCAAGTATATGATATCGAGCCCTCTTCCTCGATCCAATTCCTTGGTTACCCAGTCAAAAAAGTCAATCAGATTTGTCTGACAGGATCTTCCTCTGGTGAATCCATGCTGCCTCTGGTCCATCAATTCTCCCGACTGTAGATAGTTCACTATTCTCTCTTTCAACAGTGACTCCATTACTTTTCCCACCACCGAAGTGAGGCTAACCGGTCTGTAGTTACCAGCCTCCTCTCTGTTCCCACTCTTGTGAAGCGGGACCACCACCGCTCTTCTCCAATCACTCGGCACCACTCCCGTTTCTAGGGATCTATTGAACAGGTTGCACAGCGGTCCCGCCAGCACATCTCTGAGCTCCCTCAGTATCCTTGGATGAATCCCATCAGGCCCCATGGCTTTGTCCACTTTCAGATTCTTTAGCTTTTCCCATACATTATCTACTGTAAATGGATTTTCCTCTGTTCCGCTTCCCTCCAGTTTCTTGTTGTGTAGAGATGGTCCTTCTCCAGGGTCTTCTTTAGTGAACACAGAGCTGAAGTATTCGTTTAATATTTCTGCCATTTCTTCGTCTCTCTCCACATATTGATCATTTTCACCTTTCAATTTCACTATACCACTTTGGACTTTTCTCTTTTCGCTGATGTATCTGAAAAATGTTTTGTCACCATATTTTATCTCCTTGGTAATCCTCTCTTCCGCTTGACTTTTTGCCAACTTGATTAATTTCTTAGTCTCCCCTCAGTTGAATCAGATATTCTTCTTTGTGCTCCTCCCTTTGGGATCTTTTGTATTTCTTGTATGCAGTTCTTTTAGCTTTAATTTTGTCAGCCACCTCCTTTGAGAACCAGATAGGTTTCATTTTTCTTTTGCTTTTCTTTACATTTCTAACATATAGAGCAGTTGCCTTGGCGATTGCTCCTTTTAGATTGGTCCACTGTTGATCCACATCTCTCATTTTCCCATCCATTTAGTTCTTCCTCTAGGTACTTCCCCATTTCCTCAAAGTCTGTGTTTTTGAACTGTAAAACTCTGGTCTTTGTGCTTCTTTTCCATATTCTTTTAGTGATATTAAACCATACCGTTTGATGATAACTGGTGCTGAGGTGGGCGCCCACCTTGACATCAGAGACGATATCTCCATTATAAAGCACTAAGTCGAGAATAGTTCCTTCTCTTGTGGGTTCCAATACCATTTGTTTGAACAAAGATACTTGCATGGCATCCACTATTGCTCTACTGTTTTTAGATTCTGCAGATGGGATTTTCCAGTCTACATCTGGCATATTAAAGTCACCAACGATCACCACTTCCCCTTTCTTACCTATCTTATGGATGTCTTCAACCAGATCTCTGTCCAGCTCTTCCTTTTGGTTTGGAGGCCTGTAAACCACTCCAATATAAATGGATGCTCCATCATCTGTTTTTAGGTCGACCCATAGTGCTTCTTCCTTGCCCCAACTTCCTTGCAGCTCAGATGCTTGGATATTATTTCTGACATAAAGAGCCACACCTCCCCCTTTTCTATCCACTCTGTCCTTCCTTAACAAGTTATAGCCTGGTATTGCCGTATCCCAATCATGAGATTCTGTAAACCATGTCTCTGTGATAGCAACGATGTCCAGTTCTGCCTCTGTCATTAGGGCCTGCAGATCTGGGATTTTATTTCCCAAACTATGAGCATTTGTAGTCATAGCTTTCCAGGTACTCTCTTTACGGTTATTGCTTTTCCTGTACTCCTTATGAGACTTTAGTTGAGATTTGTTATTCACATTACTCTTTCTTTTTGCAGTTGTGCCATTGATGACAGAGTTATCTATCTCAATTAGCTTTTTCTTTTGGTTATGGATCTTGAAATTCTGCATGCATTGGTTTTTTCTCTTTTCTGGTAACACGTCAATGTTTTTCTCTAGAATTTCTTCAGTTAATATAGGGAGGGCTTTATGTTCTTGTTGCATTTGATACTGTGTGTGTCTCCTTGTTACTGGTCTAATTCTACCAGAGCCCACTGTGATCCTGTTTTTTAATGATTTACTTGATGAACTGATTGAGTGGGGGGGTATACTTGTAGGCTTCCCATCTGTCAAGAATGGGTGACTGTGGGACACATGTGTTATCCTACCTGAGTCTACTGTATTTCTTTTTCTTGACTCCTGGTTATTCTTTGGTGTTGGGGAATTATTTTCTGAGTAATGCAATGTGGGTGTAATTCTTGTAATTGAAGCTAATTGAGCTTAACCTCAGTCAGCTCCGTTTTCAAAGAAGAGAGCTGTGCACAGATCGGGCAAGCTCCAAGTCTCCAGATGCTTTCCCTCAGAATAAAGGCTCTACAACAGTTGCATTGGATAGTTCTCATATTGGTTAAGTTTTGGATTGGTATGTCCTTAGCTGTTAACTTACTAATTGATCTTGTTGCTAATGCTAATTTAGTCAGTCTATATTAGTAATCTAATCCCAGGGGTGGGTGGGTAGAGGGGTAGGGTGGGAGGGAAACAAACAGTTAAACCTGGGTCAAGCTGGGTAGAGTAGGACACTTTCTGGAACTTTATTAGTCCTTTAGCTATTGAATGATCCCACAGCACTCCCCCAGAAGAGCACCACAGAAAATTAAGAGTCTTTTTTCCCCAGAAGAGCACCACAGAAAATTAAGAGTCTTTTTCCCCCAGAAGAGCACCACAGAAAATTAAGAGTCTTATCTGCATAGGAACAGAAGGAGAAACCTCTCTGGGGCTGCCTCAAGCAGTCTGCAAAAAACAGAACTTATGATCATATCTGCAAAAAACAGAACTTATGATCATATCTCCTCCCACCCCACTACATACCTCTCCTACCTCACCTATAACATCGACGCACATACATTTCTCTCACCAAGTCCGAGACCTAGGAGTCATGTTGGACGACCAAATGACCCTCAAAAAATTTATCAGTGCAATCCTTAAAGAGTGTTTTTTCAAATTACATACACTCAAAAAATTGAAACCCTTGCTTCACGCATCTGATTTCCGGACAGTTCTACAAGCCATGTTGTTTTCCAAAACAGATTATTGCAATTCACTCCTCCTAGGCTTACCCAAAAAATGCCATCCACCCCTTACAAATCCTGCAAAATACTGCAGCCTGTATCCTTACTAACACAAACTCAAAGGAACACATTACACCAGTTTTGAAGGAGTTACACTGGCTCCCCATTTAGTCTCGCATACATTACAAGACACTAACACTTATCCATAAAGTCCTCCACAATCCTGAAATGAAATGGTTTAATAACTCACTTCAATTTCAAACTTCTATTAAACCTACCAGAAATCAACACCTCGCCACTTTACAGACCCCTTCGCCCAAACTATATAACCATACCTCCACCAAAGCACGAGCGCTGTCCTTCGCTGGCCCTTTGTTATGGAATTCCATGCCCACTGAACTGCGCCTTGAGCTATCTCCCAAAACTTTCAAGCAAAAACTCAAGACATGGTTATTCACACATGCCTATACTTGAAATATATATGTCTTTCTTCTCTTTTATATGCCCTGCATTATCTACCCAGCACCCCCTTTCTATGCACTATCTCTGATTTCCCCTATCTCTGCTTCTACTTTCAATACCCATTCTCTGCTTCTACTTTCAATACCCCTCCATATAACTGCTCTTAATTGCAGTTATCTCCCCCCCCTTACCACCTCTAATTTAGAACTCTATTTCCTCCTAACCCTTCCCTAACCTTATACCTATCTTCCTAGAATCCCTTTACTATCCAGCTCTGTTTAACTCAGCTCAGTTAAGTTACACCTAAATGATAGTTCTGTTTTTAAAAGCCTCTACTTGTTTATGTTCAAATACTTATATACTTACCTTCGTTAATTGTATAATGCTTGTTTATGTTCAAATACTTATATACTTACCTTCGTTAAATGTATAACGCTTGTATAATCTTTGTTAAATGTATAACGCTCCGGCGTAAGTTCCTGTTCACTGTACACTGACGTGATATCTTTGATGAGCGGCGGTATATAAAAAATTATACATAAATAAATAAATAAATAAATAAATAAATATTTATTTATTTATTTAAGGAGTCTTATATACCTATGTTAGTCGAAACATCACATCGGTTTACATTGAACCATTGAAAGGGAGGAAATTACAAAAAAAACAGGGAGGGGGGATGGATACAGTGTACCAAAAGGAAAGCAAGAAGGCAAAGGAACAAATCAACAGGTTAACTAGAGAGTCATGATGCGTGCACGTGCGCACAAATGCTGCTTCGATCGCATAAGTGGGGGGGGGGGATTAAAAGAAATGTGTGATGGCGCAATTACCTCTTTCCCTAGTTTGTTCCCAGTTTTCCCCAGTAAAGGAGAGGACTTCCAAAACCCCCTAGCTCACTTGCCTCCCTTTTACCCTATTAGCCCCAACCCTTAAAACCACTCTGACTAGCCTAGTTTTTATTACATGCTGTCAATAGCAGAAGTAGTTACGTGGTAGGGGACCCCGGCGCACACTTTTGCGTGTACTTACACGCACACTTCATGTTACAGACTCGGCTCGTCCATGATCTACCCATGCCCCACCCACACCCTGCCCCTTTCTGAACATTTTGATTTGTGAGTGTACCAGGAGATTCGTGCATATTCACGTATTTTTTAAAATCCACGCAGTGTGCGCAGGGCCTGGCTTTGGCATATGTAACGCTTTTAAAATTTGCTAGTTAGTGAGCAGAGGGATGGGTTAATTTGGCACTGTCAGGTAACACTAGCCATGTATAATGGCTACTTCAGCCCTGCTTGTCAATGGAGAAACAGTGTAACTAGCAACCGTATATACAAGTATATACAATGATTTAGAAACCGTATATACAAGTACATACAATGATTTAGCAAATTCTTAAGAAATAGTTAGCCACTGAGTAGCAGCTCCTGAGGCAGGAATATTGCACAGCCATTTTGTGATTACAAATACTACATAAGAACACATCCTTTCGACTAAGAATGCAAATGAAGAATCAGCTCCTGAGCCAGAGGCATGACATCATAAGATTACTAATTCATGCAAATAATTTCTCCATGATTTGGGTTAAAAACTAAACATAAATCAAAATACAACTGGCTATGCTTATTCTGGTAAATGAATACAAACTGAGCAGAGTTTTATAGCATATGAAGTTTTCTAAGCTGCTGATCAGTTCTGTTATCTAGACCAGTCTAGCAACTACAAGCAGCTCTTAATTGTGCAGCAGCCTCAGGATTAGTAGTACACAGTGGTAATTACACTGAACAGAACCAAAATATTCTCAGAACCCAAGCTTGGAAACCATGTGAAAAAAAAATGCTACTCACTTGCCGATATCATCTTGATCAGCAAACTTCTCATCGTTGAAGCCAAACTGGTCAATAAAATTGGACGTCATTTGTTGCATCTGATAATCAGAAAAGGCCTGGCAGCCCCAGGACCAATGACAGTGATATAATACTCATTCTAATTCTAAACAAATCTTAAACCACAGTAACCACCAGCCAGTTAATTATATAATGAACTTTTATTTTTTAAATTTATTTATTTAATTTATTTGAACATTTTTATATACCGACATTTGTTGGGAACATCAAATCGGTTTACACATAACAGAAAGCAGCAAACAGCCTTTACAGAGAACTATGAACTGGATAATGAGCAACTTAAGAACAAGCAATTTAGAGCAGTAAGAGGTGACAACTTGTCAAGAAAATAAGGGGCATGAAATAAACAGCTTCGAACTAGCAGATTAGAACAGTGAGGGGTGACAGAATGTCAAGAAGATCAAGCCATAAATAGTCATACAACGTAATACAATATTTACAGTCAAAGTGATGTGGTGACAATGTTTACCGAAGAGAGAACATAGCGAAAGGAAACTGTATGTTAAAGGGAGAGGGGCTGTATAAAGATTGCATGGTGTAGGGTGTGGCAGGAACAGAAAATGGGGTGGGGAGGTGAAAGGGATATGGGTTGGGCACTTTATGAGAAGAGTGCAGTTCAGGTATAAGCCTGTTTGAGAAGCCAGGTCTTTAGATTGTGTTTAAATTTCTTTGGGCAGAGTTCTTGGTGTAAATCAGTGGGCATGTTGTTCCATAGTGCTGGACCTGCAATGGAAAATGCACGGCCTTTAGTGGAAGAAAGGTTTGTAATTTTAGGCGATGGGGTGTGTAACACAGCCAAGTATTGGTTTCTGCTGGGTTTTGAATAGGTGCGAAAAAGTAGAGCATCATTGAACCAATGCATGTTACGGTTGTGTAGGGATTTATGGATGAGAGTAAGGGTCTTGTATAGGATCCGGGATGTGATAGGGAGCCAGTGCAGTTCTTTGAGTACAGGGGTGATGTGATCATAAGAACATACCATACTGGGTTACACCAAGGGTCCATCAAGCCCAGCATCCCGCCTCCAACAGTGGCCAATCCAGGCCATAAGAACCTGGCACGTACCCATTTCTGTGGGTGTTGGTGAGAATACGGGCGGCAGCATTTTGGAGCATTTGGAGGGGATGGGTTGTATTTTTGGGAAGGCCGAGCAGGATGGCATTACAGTAATCAAGTTTCGATAGTATAGTGGATTGCAGAACTATACGGAAGTCGTTGCAATGTAGTAGAGGTTTCAATTTTTTTTAAAGTGTGCAGTTTGAAAAAGCCGTCTTTTAGGGTGGAGTTGATGAATCTTTTTAGGTTAAGTTGATTGTACAGTGTAATGCCAAGGTTGCGTGCATGTTGTGAGAATGAGATGTAGGGGGGTGGGGTGTAGAGCGTGGGGCAGTTGAAGCTGATGTTTTGCGGCGAGATAGGAGCTCAGTTTTTGTGGTGTTGAGAGCAAGGTTGATGTTGGAGAGTAGATTGCTGATTGCCAGGAGGACGGATTCCCAGGTCTTAATGGCGTTGGGCATGGTGTCAGTCACAAGTATGAGGATCTGTACGTCGTCTGCATATATAAAATGTGGAAGACCAAGTTCAGCAAGGAGGTGGCAGAGGGGAAGAAGGTATATATTGAATAAGGTGGAGGACAATGAGGATCCTTGTGGGACGCCTTGTGTAAGATTGATTGGTTTGGACTCGTTTCCAATTTTAACTTTGTATTGCCTATTGTTTAGGTATGATTTAAACCAGCAAAAAGGGACTCCGCATATGCCGATTTCCCTGAGGCGTTCAATTAGCATGTTGTGGTTAATGGTGTCAAAAGCGGAAGATATGTCTAGGAGGGCCAAGATAAACGATTGACCTTTGTCCAGTCCTTTCAGGAGATAGTCAGTTAGTGAGAGGAGGAGGGTTTCAGTACTGTGGAATTTCCGGTACTGTATTGGGATGGGAGGAGGATGTGATGTTCATCTAAGTAGTCAGCTGTCAATTAACTATTTTTTCTAAGATTTTTGCTATAAACGGAAGGTTGGAAATGGGGTGATAGTTAGCGGGATCAGCAGGGTCAAGGGTTGTTTTTTTTAGTATGGGTTTTACAATAGATTGCTTAAGTGGGTTTGGGATTGTGCCAAGTGTAATGGAACTGTTAATAATGTTGGATATGGGTTGGGACATGATATTAGGGATGGCAGGAGGGCTTTGGTGGGGATCGTGTCTGAGGGGTAGGAAGATGGTCTCATATTCTTCAGAAAGGATTCTATTTCTGATGATGCAGTGGTCTCAAAGGTATTGAGAGCGGCAGTTGGGATGATTGTTCTGGTTTTTGTGGGTGCAGGGGTTGTAGAGAAGCGTTCTGGTTTTTGTGGGTGCAGGGGTTGTAGAGAAGTGTGTCATAAGTTTAGCAATTTTATCATGGAAGAATAATGCAAGATCATCACATTTGGTCTTGTCATCTGTGTTTGATGTGTGGGTGGGGGATGTTTTGGTGAGAGTGGCAATGTATTCAAAAAGGGCATGGGCATTAAATTGGAGTTGATGGATTCTTAGGACATAGAAATCTCATTTGGTTTTGTTAATGATTTCTCTGTACACGTGGAGGAGGGATATGAATTTTGCAAGTTGAGAAGCAAGGGCCTGATTCAAATTGCACTAACATGCGCTATAAAGCAGATTAGAATTCCAGTTCATTGTTGCACTTTTGCATCACCTACACTGGGCTCCTGGTTGAGGGCAGGATAAAATGTACAACACTTTGCTTTGTCTTTAAATGAGTGAATCAAATGGTCCCTGAATCTCTTTCCCAACTTCTTCTCTCCTATATTCCTATGTGAGAACTTTAATTATCCCAACAGGTCCTTCTATCTTCCCCTCCACTGGCTTCAGCTAGACTAAAATGCACAAAACTTTCCACATTCAGCTGCTCTAAAATATGGAACAAGGTACCTTTAGCACTTCACCTGGAAACTTGTTCCCCCACCTTCTGGAAAACAGTCAAAGTTTGGCTTTTTATCTAGGCCTTCCCTTAAAATCCACAGCAGATACTCATCTTCTAGTACCTATCTATCTACAAAAAGTCTCCCTGACCATGAACCCCACAAGGTTTGCCCACTTCAGGCTACATCTATCTAACTGGTGTTTAACTTATTTCTTAAACTAAATAGATGCAATTTATCCCCAATGCACCAAGCTCCTTACTTCTATCTATTGTACAACACTTGCAATCTATCTCATATTTGCATGTATTTATTGCTTATATACTCAATAAATAGTTACTTTATATAATTCACCTTTGGCATATCGTTAGGAAATGGATGACTATCAAATGCTTATAAATAAATAGTAACTGGATTGCATTGATTGTAATAAAAGTTAAGTGGACAAAAATGGTTTAAAATGCCCTGAATTTCACAAGACTAATCCAAACACATTCCATGGGAGGAAAGGAAAATTGTTTCTTACCTGCTAATTTTTGTTCCTGTAATACCACGGATCAGTCCAGACACCTCCTCCTAGCAGCAGATGGAGACAGAGAAAAAAACCTTGCTGACACCATATCTAAGCAACGTGCCACCTGCAGTTCATCAGTATATATCTATATCAAAGCAGATAATGGCAAAAATATGGAACCATTAAACAACAATTAACAAGAACATGGAATGCAATAGAGAACAATCTTACAGCTGAGCGGACGACTCTCCCCTTAATATAAACCCCTTCTAACTGGGCGGGCTCTGGACTGATCCGTGGTACTACAGGAATGAAAATTAACAGGTAAGAACCAATTTTCCTTTCCCTGTATGTTCCTGGATCAGTCCAGATACCTGGGATGTACCAAAGCCCTTACCCAGGATGGGACCTGGAGAGTTCTGCTTGCAAAACACTCTCGCCAAAGGAAGGGTTTGGTGAAGCCCCAACATCTAAGCGCTAGTGCTTAGCAAAAGTATGCAGCAACTTCCAAGTCGCCGCTCTGCAAATTTCCTGTGGGGAAACAAGTTGAGATTCCGCCCATAAGGCTTCTTGCGAACATGTGGAGTGAACATGTAAGCCTTCTGGAACTGGATGACCCCGACGCAGAAGAAATAACTTCCTTCAACCATTATGCAATAGAGGTTTTAGAAGCCTTGGAGCCTCTATTAGGACCACTCCACAGCATGAAGAGGTGATCAGACCTCCTAAAGTCATTGGTAATCTCGAGGTAACTCAATAAAGCTCTCTGAACATCTAGGCATTTGAGCTCCTAGGATTTGACGCCTGTAAGTTAGGAAAAGCCGGAAGTTCCACTGACTGATTGAAGGAAAGGATCTCAACAAGATAACGCCTGTAACTCAGAAATTTTTCTAGCTGAACAAATGGCGACGAGAAAAATTACCTTAAGTGTCAAATCCTTTAACATAGCCCTTCGGAGTGGCTCGAAGGGAGGTTCACACAGAGCTTTAAGAACTAGATTAAGGTTCCAGGACAGACAAGATTTACAAACTGGAGAACGAAGATTCATCGTACCTCTAAGAAAACGAACCACGTCCGGATGAGACGAAATAGAGGAAACCTTCAATTTTGCCACGGAGAGAGCCCAGTGCTGCTACCTGCACTTTAAGAGAACTAAGAGATAAGCCCTTGGTGAAGCCATCCTGTAAGAATGATAATATTTCAGGAATTAAGGCCCTAAGAGGGCGAATTCCCCTGACGGAACACCAGGACTCAAAAATTTTTCATACCCAAACATAAGAGGTTAGTAGACTTCCTTCTAGACTGTAACAATGTGGTGACTACAGAGTCTGGGTAACCATTCCTTTTCAAATGCCTTCTCTCAAAAGCCATGCCGCTAAACAAAAGCGAGCAGCCTGGTCGAAAAATATAGGACCCTGTCAAAGAAGATGCGTCAGGTGGCTGAAGCGAAGTGGGCCGTCCACCGCCAGATCCGCAAACCATGGACGACGAGGCCACTCCAGAGCCACCAGAATCCCTTCTCCACAATGCTTTTCTATGCAATGTAGAACCTTGCCCACCAGTGGCCACAGAGGAAAAACATATAGTAGAACTTCCTGAGGTCATGGTAGAACCCTTCAGCCCAGTACTGTCTTCAGTGACTGAAGAATCGGAAGGCCTTGGCCTTCCAAGAGGTCGATCTGGAATTAACTGCATGGCTGTCTCTGAGAGTTCCCACTCGCCTGGATCCAAGTGTGTACGACTCAAGAAATCCACCTGAACATTCTCTGTTCCTGTGATGTGGGATGCCGCTAATCTCTCTAGATGTCATTCCGCCCAGAGCACCAACCTCTGCGCCTCTAGAGTCACTGCCTTGCTTTTGGTTCCGCCCTGCCAATTTATATATGCTACTGTTGTCGTATTGTCCAACAGAACTCGAACTGAATGATTGTGTAGTAACAGCAGAAACTCCTTCAAGGCCAAGCAAACTGCCCTGGTCTCTAGACAGTTGATAGACCATGCAGACTGTCTCGTGGACCAGGGATCCCTGAACCGAATGAGACTGACAAACTGCTCCCCATCCAGAGAGACTGGCATCGATAGTAACCACCATCCAATCGGGAACTTCGAGGTCCACTCCCCAACTGAGATTGGAAGTCTGAAGCCACCATGACAGAGTGTCTCTTGGCAAACCCTCAAAAGATAAGTGGATATGATATTCTTCCGATACTGGCTTCCAGAAGGACAACAATGCCATCTGTATTGGTCTCATATGGGAAAACGCCCAGGGAACCAAGTCCAGCGTGGAGGCCATCGAGCCGAGAATCTGTAAGTAGTCCCAGACCTTGGGTACCTGCAACCGTAAAAACTGGAGGATCTGGGCCTGAAGTTTTAAGATTCGATCTTGAGAGAGAAAGACTCTGCCTATAAGAGTATCGAACCGAGCTCCTAAATACTCCAAAGTTTGTATTGGTGATAGCTGACTTTTGTCATGATTCACTATCCAACCTAGGGACTATAGGACTTTGAGAACTCGATGAACCGACTTGTGGCATAGAGACTCTGACTTAGCTCTGATCAACCAATCGTCCAAATATGGGTGAACTAGAATACTCTTTCGAAGGAAAGCTGCCACCACCACCACCACCTTGGTGAAAGTCCACTGAGCTGTGGCGAGACCAAATGGAAGAGCCTGAAACTGAAAATGTTGACCCAGAATCATGAAGCGGAGAAAACGCTGAGAGTCCTGATGGATAGGAATATGTAGATAAGCCTCCATGAGATCCAAGGAAGACAGGAATTCTCCTTTGCATACAGCCACTATGACTGACCTGAGGGTTTCCATCCTGAATCGTGGTACCTTGAGTTTTGCATTGACCTTCTTTAAATCAAGTATTGGCCGAAACGAGCCCTCCTTTTTGGGGACCATAAAATAAATGGAGTATCCCCCTTGACAGAGCTCTGCTCTGGGAACTGGTACTACTGCACTTAACCGACATAACCAGTCTAGAGTCAGCTGTACCGCCGCCCGCCAAGATAGCTGCATGGGGAAATCAGAAAAAGTTCCCGTACTGGATGAGCAAATTCTAAAATGTAACCGTTTCTTATCACATTGAGAACCGACTGGTGCTGAGTGATCTTGGCTCACTCCTCGTAAAAGTGCCGTAAGTGACCTCCTATAATAGGAACAACAGAGTGGACCAGCCTGGCATCATTGGGTAGACTTACCTCCTACAGAGGAGCCACCAGAGGATCCCCTAAAGGACCTTCTGGCTCCATGAAAGGATTGTCCCCATGCTTGCCCCCGTGAAAAATATTGTCTCTGCGGTCCTGGCATACCACAGGGAGGCTGCAATCTTGTCGGACCGAAAACGAGACCGTGATTGAAAAAATCTCTTACCCTTAGGTTTATCCTCGGGTAATCTGAGGACTTTATTGTCTCCAAGAGACTGGATCAGCTGCTCTAGATCCTCGCCAAACAAGAACTTACCTTTGAAAGTCAAGGATGCCAATTGTGCCTTAGAGGAAACATCCGCCGCCCAATTGCGAAGCCAAAGCAACCTTCGGGCGGCCACAGCTGATACCATTATTCTGGAGGAAGTACACACCAAATCATAGAGGGCATCCGCACCGTAGTCCACAGCTGCTTCCACACGCTCAGCCGTATCTGCGTCCACAGCTGATTGAGACAAATTCCTTGAAGCTGCTGTACCCACTGGAGACAAGTACGCTGCAAGAAACTTGAACAAATCGCTACATGCAAGCCCAGGGACGCCACCTCAAAAATCCTTTTAAGGTATAACTCCATCTTACGATCTTGTACATCTTTTAAAGTGGCCGAACCAATAACTGGAATCGTGGAGCGCTTAGTCACAGCAGACACCGCCGGATCTACTTTTGGGAAAGAAAAAAATTCTAAATCGTGTAGTGGTAGAGGGTAAAGTTTCCCTATGGCTCTGCCAATCTTTAAACCAGAATCAGGAGTTCCCCATTCCTCTTCTACTAACTTCCTACCCGACGCTGTATGGGAAAGAAGTTGGAGGATCTCGGATGGCACCTAGTACAGGGTCCTCGCCATCCAAATCCTGGTTCTCCTGAGGCATTTTAACCCCAAGAACCTGGTAAGCCAAAGGAAGCAAAACCTCCAGCTCTTCCCTTTTAAAAAGGTGGACCACCTTAGGATCCTCCAGCTCATGAATAAAAGAGACCGGGTCATCCCATTGACCCACATCCTCGGTAGCCGGAATAACCGAAGCCACCATGGGAGCTTGGCCAGACCACGAACCAGTACCACCAGGAGCTATGATAGCATCTTCCGGATCAACCGCCCATGCTGCATCACCCTGCGGGCGAAAAATCAAGCCCTGTGCTGAGGGAACCTTATTACCGGGCATAGGAGACCTCCTGGGACCCCCCCCCCCCCCGAAGGACCCTCAGTGGGCTGGACTGGTGGAATCTGCGGCTGTGTAGTCCCCCAAGCCGCTTTTTGTCTGGCCATATAAGCATCATGAAGTAACAAAACAAAGTCTGTGGAGAAAAGCCTCCCTGCACCAAAACCAGCATGGTCTGGTTGAAAAACAGCAAACCAGAGCTTTCCTCCCCTTCTAGCCCTCCCTGCCCATTCCCCAACCCGGAACGGGCCGAAGACAGAGATGGAGGACCTTCCCCCACCCCCCCGGCGATGCGGGAAGTGCCGTGGCATAATCCAAAATGGCCACTGTTCCCACGCCGGCCGGGTGAGGTAAAAAAGAAGTTGCAGCCAGTTCAAAAGACAACAATACTCGATGCTGTTTAGCGGGAGAAGGAGCCACAGATGAACCCTCCCCACCGTCGGCACAATTAGCGCATAACCCCGACCTATTAAACTGGGAAGAATCAGAGCCACATGAACGGCATGCCCTGCCGCAAGCCATAAGGTAGAGATAACATTAAACAGCCAGAGCCCCACAAGAAGCTCCTACCTAAGCAGTGTGCTCCAGTGCAAACACAAATTTTTTTTTTTTTGTTTTTTGTAATTAGCTTTAGTTAAAAATGAACAACCTGCCCTAAAAAATAGGCAAAATAGCCAAAAACTTCTTGTAAAAAAGTATAGTAAAGAGCCTGCAGCCGCCTCAGCAGCTTCGTGAAGGGAGGGATCTGGACAACCAGATTTACACCGCACGGGCGCCCAGATCAAGCACACACAAGGGTACCAACCCCTGGCTCGACTGCCTCAACCGGACATGGAAGAACCCTAAAGATTCTAAAAAAAAAAAAAAATAAAAGAAATCACCGGGAGGAAGGTTCAAAAGGAAAAAAATTAACTGAAAAAAATTAATCAACTACAGAACTGCAGGATTAACAGCCTCTGCCATCTGCTGGGAAGAGAGAAATACTGAGGAGCACAGTTGCTTAGATATGGTATCGGTGAGGTTTTTTTTCTCTGTCTCCATCTGCTGATAGCGGGAGATGAACCCAGGTGTCTGGACTGATCCGGGTATATACAGGGAATGAATATACACAATAGCCAAATAAATAACTCTCAAAACAAAATGCTCTGCTCTACATAAAATACTCAAAAACATCTTGAAAACTGTAAGTGGTAAATTTCATACTTGGCTATATTTGAAACAATGTGCATAAGTTGTCTGGGTATAATCATCAATATCACCTTACCCTCCCAAACAGTTCAATTTTTTAAAAATCTTTTTTAAACAGTTGTACATAAAACACTTAGGTAAGAGACCTGCAGCCACTGACACTAAAATTCCAATTTTTCAAAGGTTCCGACATGGCTGCATTTCGAAGGAATTTCTTCTTCATGGGTCGAAACAAAATGTTCTTTGTTGCTGGATTCGAGCAGAACCCACTGACATAACATCACACTAAATACTTGCTTTCACATTTTAAAGTTGAAGCATGACCTGAAAGCAGCCAATGAAAACATCTGATGAAATCAACCAATCAAAAGTGAGACTTTAAATCAATGAAGACCAAGCCAAAGCTTCATTTAATCCAGATGGTACACAAGTTTTTAAAGTGTAAATCCAAATTGTTCTTTAAAATGTAGTTGATCCTGTCTGTCTCCCCCAAGTGGAGACTCCCGAACTTTGTCTTTGTCAGAGTAGACAGCTAGGAAGGAATGGAAAACATGAGGAGTGATCTAGCAAAGCTCAAGGAATGGTCTAAGGTCTAGCAACCAAGATTTATTGTTAAAAAATGCAGAGTAATACATGGGGACAGTAACTTTGAAACAGCCGCACAGGCACAAATGTACGTGTGTTACTCCAGCTCGCATCCAGAGGTGTGTCCATTTTATAACATATGTGCACGTTATAAAATAGCTTGGACATGCATACATATGTGCACAATTTTAAATGGACACGCGTACATCTATGTAAAATTTTAAATGGAAGTGCACATGTGCTTGTAAATGCTGCATCTACTGCATTAAGTGGGGGAACTTAAGAACAGAACATAAGAACATGCCATACTGGGTGAGACCAAGGGTCCATCAAGCCCAGCATCCTGTTTCCAACAGTGGCCAATGCAGGCCACAAGAACCTGGCAAGTACCCCAAAAACTAAGTCTATTCCATGTTACCGTTGCTAGTAATAGCGGTGGTTATTATCTAAGTCAACTTAATTAATAGCAGGTAATGGACTTCTCGTCCAAGAACTTATCCAATCCTTTTTTAAACACAGCTATAGTAACTGCACTAACCACATCCTCTGGCAACAAATTCCAGAGTTTAATTGTGCGTTGAGTGAAAAAGAACTTTCTCCGATTAGTTTTAAATGTGCCCCATGCTAACTTCATGGAGTGCCCCCTAGTCTTTATATTATCCGAAAGAGTAAAAAAACGATTCACATCTACCCGTTCTAGACCTCTCATGATTTTAAACACTTCTATCATATCCCCCCTCAGCCATCTCTTCACCAAGCTGAAAAGTCCTAACCTCTTTAGTCTTTCCTCATAGGGGAGCAGTTCCATTCCCTATATCATTTTGGTAGCCCTTCTCTGTACCTTCTCCATCGCAATTATATCTTTTTTGAGATGCGACGACCAGAACTGTACACAATATTCAAGGTGCGGTCTCACCATGGAGGGATACAGAGGCATTATGACATTTTCCGTTTTATTCACCATTCCCTTTCTAATAATTCCCAACATTCTGTTTGCTTTTTTGACTGCAGCAGCACACTCAACTGATGATTTCAATGTGTTATCCACTATGACGCCTAGATCTCTTTCTTGGGTAGTAGCACCTAATACGGAACCTAACATTGTGTAACTATAGCATGGGTTATTTTTCCCTATATGCATCACCTTGCACTTATCCACATTAAATTTCATCTGCCATTTTGATGCCCAATTTTCCAGTCTCAGAAGGTCTTCCTGCAATTTATCACAATCTGCTTGTGATTTAACTACTCTGAACAATTTTGTATCATCTGTAAATTTGATTACCTCACTCGTTGTATTTCTTTCCAGAACATTTATAAATATATTGAAAAGTAAGGGTCCCAGTACAGATCCCTGAGGCACCCCACTGCCCACTCCCTTCCACTGAGAAAATTGTCCATTTAATCCTACTCTCTGTTTCCAGTCTTTTATTTATTTATTTATTTTATTTAACAGTTTTTCTATACCGACATTAAAATACACATCATATCGGTTTACAGTGTAACAGCAGGTTGAAAGTACATTGAACAGGGAAGGGGGTGTGGACAACTATCAAACAAGACTTAGAGGGGCTCTAACCAAGAGCCCGAGGAAAAAAAGCTGAACGATAGAGGGGGAGGGGTATAAAAAAGGAAAAAAGGAAACTATTTTCAAGGCTTAGGAAGGAGAAGGGAGATAATTATTTACACAGCAGTATGGTGAGTGATGTATTGTAGCAGAGTTAGTCCGGGAAGGCTTGGTGGAAGAGCCAGGTTTTTAGCATTTTTCTGAATTTGGTTGGGCATGACTCCAGACGTAGGTTTGAGGGGAGTGCATTCCATTGGGATGTGCCTGCAATAGAGAAGGCACGAGCCCTGGTGGAGGTTAGTCGGGCCCTCTTAATGGGTGGGATTTGCAGTGTACAAGTGTAGTTTGCTCTGGTGGGGCGGGTAGATTGTGTGAAACGGATCGGTTCAGTCAGCCAGGAGGAGTTTCGCCAGTTTGTAATCCACGAAAGGACATCGCCACCTATCCCATGACTTTTTACTTTTCCTAGAAGCCTCTCATGAGGAACTTTGTCAAATGCCTTCTGAAAATCCAAGTACACTACATCTACCGGTTCACCTTTATCCACATGTTTATTAACTCCTTCAAAAAAAGTGAAGCAGATTTGAGAGGCAAGACTTGCCTTGGGTAAAGCCATGCTGACTTTGTTCCATTAAACCATGTCTTTCTATATGTTCTGTGATTTTGATGTTTAGAACACTTCCACTATTTTTCCTGGCACTGAAGTCAGGCTAACCAGTCTGTAATTTCCCAGATCTCCCCTGGAGCCCTTTTTAAATATGGGGGTTACATTAGCTATCCTCCAGTCTTCAGGTACAATGGATGATTTTAATGATAGGTTACAAATTTTTACTAATAGGTCTGAAATTTCATTTTTTAATTCCTTCAGAACTCTGGGGTGTATACCATCCGGTCCAGGTAATTTATAACTCTTCAGTTTATCAATCAGGTCTAGCCCATCTTCTAGGTTCACTGTGATTTGGTTCAGTCCATCTGAATCATTACCCATGAAAACCTTCTCCAGTACAGGTACCTCCCCAACATCCTCTTCAGTAAACACCGAAGAAAAGAAATCATTTAATCTTTCCGCGATGGCCTTATCTTCTCTAAGTGCCCCTTTAACCCCTTGATCATCTAATGGTCCAACTGACTCCCTCACAGGCTTTCTGCTTCGGATATATTTAAAAAAGTTTTTACTGTGAGTTTTTGCCTCTACGGCCTACTTCTTTTCAAATTCACTCTTAGCTTGTCTTATCAATGTCTTACATTTAACTTGCCAATGTTTATGCATTTTCCTATTTTCCTCTGTTGGATACTTCTTCCAATTTTTGAATGAAGTTCTTTTGGCTAAAATAGCTTCTTTCACCTCCCCTTTTAACCATGCCGGTAATAGTTTTGCCTGCTTTCCACCTTTCTTAATGTGTGGAATACATCTGGATTGTGCTTCTAGGATGGTATTTTTTTAACAATGACCACGCCTCTTGCACACTTTTTACTTTTGTAGCTGCTCCTTTCAGTGTTTTTCTAACTATTTTTCTCATTTTATCAAAGTTTCCCTTTTGAAAGTTTAGCACGAGAGCCGTGGATTTGCTTACTGTTCCCCTTCCAGTCGTTAATTCAAATTTGATCATATTATGATCACTATTGCCAAGCGACCCCACCACAGTTACCTCTCTCACCAAATCTTGTGCTCCACTGAAAATTAGATCTAAAATTCTCCCTCTCTCGTCAGTTCCTGAACCAATTGCTCCATAAAGCTATCATTTATTCCATCCAGGAACTTTATCTCTGTTCCCGATGATCCATTTACCCAGTCAATATTGGGGTAATTGAAGTCTCCCATTATTACCGCACTACCAATTTGGTTAGCTTCCCTAATTTCTCTTAGCATTTCACTGTCAGTCTCACCATCTTGACTAGGTGGACGGTAGTATACTCCTATCACTATAGTCTTCTCCGACACACATGGGATTTCTACCCATAAAGATTCAATTGTGCATTTAATGTCATGCAGGATGTTTATCCTGTTAGACTCTATGCCATCCCGGACATAAAGCGCCACATCACCTCCCGGGTGCTCCTCCCGGGTGCTCCTCTCTGTCATTGTGATATAATTTGTACCCCGGTATAGCACTGTCCCATTGGTTGTCCTCCTTCCACCATGTCTCTGAGATGCCAATTAAGTCTATGCCTCATTCACTGCTATACATTCTAATTCTCCCATCTTACTTCTTAGACTTCTGGCATTAGCATACAAACATTTCAAAGTTTGTTTTTTGTTTGTATTTTCATTCTGCTTTTTAATTGATAGGGGATAAGTTAGAATTTTTTAGCTCAGGTGAGTTTTTAGTTACAGGCACGTGGACTACTTTTCTTATTATTGGAACCTCACTGTCGGGATTGCCCTAATTCTAATGCATCATTAGTATCCTTTGACGATACCTCTCTCCGAACCATGCGCTGCTGAGCGACTGTCGGCTTTCCCCTTTGTTCTGGTTTAAAAGCTGCTCTATCTCCTTTTTAAAGGTTAGCACCAGCAGTCTGGTTCTACCCTGGTTAAGGTGGAGCCCATCCCTTTGGTAGAGACTCCCCCTTCCCCAAAAGGTTCCCCAGTTCCTAACAAAACTGAATCCCTCTTCCTAGCACCATCGTCTCATCCACGCAATGAGACTCCAGAGCTCTGCCTGCCTCTGGGACATTTGCCGATACCATGGCTAGTTTTTCCAGTTCATTCCCAGTTTAGCGATAGGTCTTCCAAATACTAAAATACTAACGGGCTGATACAGTAAAATTGCGGGAGAGTGGCCGGCATGCGCACAGGTCACTCTCCTGTGCGTGCGATACAGCACCTCTTTTCGGACAGGAGCGGCGGCTGTCAGCGGGTTTGACAGCCGATGCTCAATTTTTCCGGTGTCGGTTCTCAAACCCGCTGACAGCCACGGGTTCGGAAAACAGCAAAATTGAGCTGCAGCCCTATTTCAATTTTTTTTTTTTTTACTTTTTTAAACTTTCGGGACCTCCGACTTAATATTGCCATGATATTAAGTCGGAGGGTGCACAGAAAAGCAGTTTTTATTGAATAAGGGGTAAAGCTAGCACATCCAAAACGCGCATCCAAATGCCGCACTGTACTGTATCGGCCTGTAAATTAGGGGAATTATAAGCTTCCCTTTTCCCCTGTTAGTCCCGACCCTTAAAACCCCACTGCCTGGCCTATATTATTTTATTTTACTACTTACACGTCCCCTTGAGCAGAAGTAGATTTACACAGCAGGGGACCCTGACGCACGCTGGTGCATGTAAGTATTTACTTGTATATCTCTTGGCTTTCTCCCGAGACGCCCACACCACACTCATTTACTGCCCCTTTTTGCAAACCCTTTTCTTGTGCGTGCAGCGGGAGATACACACGTGCATGGGCAGCTTATAAAATATGCTTGGCGCACGCAAGCCAAACTTGTGCTCATATGTCCCACTTTTGATGCGGGCAGAGCTTTTAAAATCTCCTTATTAGGTTTCAAAAACCCATGAGAAAGGTACAGTATTGGAGGTCAAATTCTTCTAAGCACAAAGGAAAATCGGGATCTGGGGTAATTGTATATGATGATCTTAAGGTGACCAAACAGGTGGATAAAGCGACAGGAAGAAAGATGCGTGGATGCATAGGGAGAGGAATGGTCACCAGAAAAAGGGAGGTGATATTGCCCCTGTATAGGTCCCTGATGAGACCTCGCTTAGAATACTGTGTAGAATTCTGGAGACCGCACCTTCCAAAAGATATAAACAGGATGGAATCTGTCCAGGGTGGCTATTAAAATAGTCAGTGGTCTTTGTTCTAAACCATATGGGGGACAGACTTAAAGATCTAAATATGTATACCTTAGAGGAAAGGCGAGAGAGAGAAGATATGATAAAGACATTCATATATCTCAAAGGTTTCCGTGTAGAGGAGGTGAGCCTTTTTCAATGGAAATCAGGCTCTAGAACAAGTAGAACTGAGTTGAGATTGAAAGGGGATAGACACCTTTCAAGCTCATCTCAACTCCTGAATCTTAGGAATATTTCTTTACAGAGAGGGTGGTGGATATGTAGAAGTGATGGAGACAAAAGCAGTATCTGAATTCAAGAAGGCATAGAATAAATACAGGGGAACTTTAAGAAAATGATGAGAATTATAATGCTAAATTAATAGGGCAAATGGACAGACTGTATGGGCCATACTAAGTCAGACCAAGGATCCATCAAGCCCAGGATCCTGTTTTCAACAGTGGCCAATCCAGGCTACAAATACCTGGCAAGTACCCAAACACTAAGTAGGTCTCATGCTACCGGTGCTAGCAATAGCAGTGGCTATTCCTCAAGTCAACCCAATCAATAGCAGTCAATGGACCTCTCCTCCAAGAACTTATCCAAACCTTTTTTAAACCCAGCTACACTAACTGCACTATCCACATCCTCTGGCAACAAATTCCAGAACTTAATTGTGAGTTGAATGAAAAATAATTTTCTCAGATTAGTTTTAAATGTGCTACTTGCTAACTTTATGCAGTGCCCCCTAATCCTATTATCTGAAAGAGTAAATAACCGATTCACATCTACCCGTTCTAGACCTCTCATGATTTTAAAGGCCTCTATCATATTCCCCCTCAGCCATCTCTTCTCCAAGCTGAACAGCCCTAACCTCTTTAACCTTTCTTCATAGGGGAGCTGCTCCATCCCCTTTATCATTTTGGTAGCCCTTCTCTGTACCTTCTCCAGTGCAACTATATCTTTTTTGAGATGCGGTGACCACAATTGTACACAGTACTCACCAAGGAGCGATACAGAGGCATTATGACATTTTCCATTTTATTCACCGTTCCCTTCCTAATAGTTCCTAACATTGTTTGCTTTTTGACTGTTGCAGCACACTGAGCCAATGATTTCAATGATTCCACTATGATGCCTAGATCTTTTTCCTGGGTGGCAACTCTTAATATGGAACTTAACATCGTGTAACTACAGCATTGCTTATGTTTCCCTATATGCAACACCTTGCACTTGTCCACATTAAATTTCATCTGCCATTTGGATGCCCAATCTTCCAGTCTCACAAGGTCCTCCTGCAATTTATCACAATCCACTTGTGATTCAACTACTCTGAATAATTTTGTATAATCTGCAAATCTGATAACCTTACTCATCGTATTCCTTTCCAGTTCATTTATATTTATATTAAAAAGCACTGTTTACCCTTTTCCACTGAAAAAGTTGACCATTTAATCCTACTTTCTATTTCTTGTCTTTTAACCAGTTTGTACTCCACGAAAGGACATTTGCCTCCTATCCCATGATTTTTTAGTTTTCTTAGAAGCCTCTCATGAGGGACTTTGTCAAAGGCCTTCTGAAAGTCCAAATACAACTACATCTACCGGTTCACCTTTATTCATAAGTTTATTAACCCCTTCAAAAAAAGATGTGAGGCAAGACTTCCGTTGGGTAAATCCATGCTGACTGTATTCCATTAAACCATGTCTTTCTATATGCTCTGTGATTTTGATCTTTAGAATAGATTTGATTATTTTTCCCGGCACTGAAGTCAGGCTCTTTTTCTGCCATAATGTTTCCATGTTTCTATGAACTCCACTGACTTCTGCATAAGGTGAGGTACTTAACTGTGGGTTGTCTTTCATCCCTATGGTTTACCTTGATCTGTTCCATAACAGTATTTCAGTACGTAGATTTGTGACATTATACCTCAAGTTATTTTTTTCGGTTCACATGAAGACTTTTCTATGGTAAAAAAATCATTTTAAGTGATTTCCCCAGGTCCCATTGATTCTCATATACAAACATTTAGAGGCCTGGTTCTTAAAGATCTTGAACAGTCACAATATAAGATCAAAGATATACTTTAAATACTCTTTCTCAGGCCTCCCAGTTAGTGACAAAACCTGATAATAGTAGTAATGTTAATACAAGACAGAGAGCTGCATATGAAGTGCACATATCTCACTTAAGTGATAGGAAACTGCAATTAATTTTATTTATTTATTTATTTACTTTTATATACCGGTGTTCGATTTTACATATCACATTGGTTTACATTTAAACAAATTAATGTCTATGAATAGCCACTGCTTATTGCCGACATTAGTAGCATGGGATCTATTTAATGCTTGGGTACTTGCCAGGTACTTGTGACTTAGATTGGCTGCTGTTGGAGACAGGATCCTGGTCTTGATGGACCTTTGGTCTGATGTAGTATGGCATATCTTATGTTTTTATGAAATGCTATCACCAACTGTCTGAAGACCAGACTGAGAATTTAAAAACAGAATCAGTTGAACCAGTGATATTTTTGATAGCCAAAGAAAAGGCATTTTTGCTATTTCCATGAAAACCTACCATCTAATCAGTTTCTAAGGTTCATAAGAATCTTCAGTCTCACTGATCAGACCCAGTGTGGCATCTAATAGGTTGCTTCTTCAACTATTATTTGTCTTTGTTGACTATTTCCTGCAATCAGCTGTAACTCAAACAAATTCATATATTCAAGACAGTGCATTTCTAAAGAAATTTTCAATAGTTTAAAAAAGGATTGGATAAGTTCTTGGAGGAGAAGTCCATTACCTGCTATTAAGTTCACTTAGAGAATAGCCACTGCCATTAGCAATGGTTACATGGAATAGACTTAGTTTTTGGGTACTTGCCAGGTTCTTATGGCCTGGATTGGCCACTGTTGGAAACAAGATGCTGGACTTGATGGACCCTTGGTCTGACCCAGTATGGCATTTTCTTATGTTCTTAGTTATAATTGGATGAACAGCAGGTCATTTTGGTAACTATGGATATACAAGCACTCTATACTAATATCTCATAACAGGCAGTGTTGGAAGTGGTAGCTATAGTAGTTGCATGAAGAGAAAATCCTCAGAGTATTCTTTCAGATTTCATTGTGTAGATAGCGCAAATTTTTTGTTAAATAACTATTTCTCTTTTGGCTCCTGCTTCTATCATCAGATCCATGGTATAGCCATGGGGTCAACTACGACCCCTTCGGTGGCTAATTTGTATGTGACTTTATTTGAACAGAGTATGTTTACAGTCTGAATGGTGGACACATATTGTAACTTGGTACAGATACATTGAAAATATATTTTTAATTTGGACTGCTCCGAAATCTGAATTACAGCTGTTTGGACAATGGATTAATACACTTGACAAATATTTGCAGTTTACTTTGGAGTGCGTCATTTTGGTATCTCTTATTTGGACGTTTTTATTTATAAAAACCAAGGATGTCTTCACACCACTGTACATCACAAACTGATGGACAGGAATAATTTGCTGAAATTTCAGAGCCATTATCCTAGGAGTGTTTAAACTTGGTCTTCCACCTATCCAATTTTTTCGTACTAGGCGCATCTGTTCAGATATTGATGAGCTTAAACAGGCAAGGAAACTGGATCAAAGATTTCAAGAGACACAGGATATCCTATTAAAGTGATAAAGCAAGCATATAAACAAGCTTGCTGTTTTGATGAACAGGATCTTTTACAGTATAAGTCTCATCCTGATTCTTTTAGATTAGTATATGTATTAAAACATTATCTGTGTCGGCTACACTCCAGGAGAACTGTTATAAACTCATCACCCAGTGGTATATAACTCCGCATCAACGACTTTCCCACGTGAGTGATCGCTGTTGGAGAGCCTGTGGCCAACTTGGGACATTCCTTCACATGTGGTGATACTGTGACAATGTACAGCCACTATGAAAAAAAGGTTGCGTTGTGGATCGAGAATCTTTTAGGAATTCATGGAATACTAGACCCGGGCTTCATGTTACTCCACTTCCACCATATTCCCTTGGAGAAACCACACAGAGCATTCTGTCAACAAGTCTTTATTGCCACAAGGCTTACAATAGCCAGCCTTTGGAAGCAGACTGAGGTGCCATCTTTAGCTATGGTACAACAGAAAGTACATTTTTATTACAAAAGGGCTGCCATCACAGCAGAAATACACGACTCTTCCTCTAAGTTCCGAGAGACATGGACGCCGCACCTATAATGGGAAACCGGGCAATCTGGCTCGAAGCCTCCTTCTGCATTGGGTGCAACTACCTGCATTTAAGGGACTGAACAACCTTACACTTAGACTTTACAAACTCTCACTCGCTTTGTTGCCAATCGCAAGTTTTCTGATTCATTACGATTACAATTTGGCTGGGCTCATGGATGGGGGGGACGGGTCTGGGGGGAAATAGGGGAGCCAATTATTATGTATACCGTTGTTCTTATTGTTCTCACTGTTATCACATTGTTACGCAATGGTTCATTGTTCTTGACTTATTGTATGCTTGCTCCACTTTTGAAATTTAACAAAATTGTAAATTGAAAAAAAAAAAAAAACCCCACATTATCACAGCAACTGCAATTGCTGTGTAAATATGAAAAAATTGGCATGTTCCTGCTTTACATGATGATTTTAAAGAGCAGCCTCTAATAATGTTTTCCCAGTAGCCTAACATCAGAGATTGTATTGAGCATTTTGGGCCAGATTTTAGTAGCTACATGTGGGCGTAGATTTGTGCGCGCAATCCGGTGCGTACAAATCTACGCCCGATTTTATAACATGCGCGCGCAGCCGCGCGCATGTTATAAAATCCAGGGTCGGCGCACACAAGGGGGTGCACATTTGTGTGGCTTGCACGCGTCGAGCCCTAGGGGAGCCCCATTGGCTTTCCCTGTTCCCTCCGAGGCCGCTCCGAAATCAGAGCAGCCTCGAAGGGAACTTTCCTTTCACCTCCCACCCACCTTCCCCTACTAACACCCCCCCCCCCCCGCCCTGCCTAAACCCAGCCAACCTTTATTTCAGAAGTTGCGCCTGCCTCTGGGCAGGCGTAGGTTGCGCACGCCGGCCGAGTGCTGGCACGCGATCCCCAGGCCCAGCGGCAGTGGAGAGGTCTCTGGCCACACCCACTCCCTGCCCCTGGACCGCCCATGCTCCGCCCATTTTTCCAAGCCCCGGGACTTACACGTGTCCTGGGGCTTGCTCGTGTTGCTGGGCCTATGCAAAATAGGCTCGGCGCATGTAGGCTTTGAAAATCTACCCCTTTATGTTTTCTATCATTACTGTTGGACATTTTGCTTGCAATTCATGTGAATTTTATGGAAACACCATTGCAAGCATTAAATGGATTGATCCACTGACCAGATATGCGTTAGAAGAAAACTGGCAACAAAGTGCAATTCAGATTACATGATATATGCTCTATTATGCCCTTGCCCTAAACTGAACATAGGACGTTCTAAGAGAAAGATAAGGATAAGACTCATTGAACATCAGTGCCATTTGAATACAGGGTGGCTACCTGCGAGCTGCTGCACTATTCAGCAGGACGCTGGTATTGGGATTCTTCGCAGAAGGATGCCGCCGCTTCTGCTCCCTCTCTGTGTGCCCTTAGGCATGTGGTCGCCAGACTCGGTGCTTCTTAAAGGGCCCGCGGTAGGAAAATACCTGCGACGCCCCATGATGACATCAGCCTCAAAGCCCTATAAAGGGCCTTCCACACTACTCACTCCCTGCCTCAGCAGCAGGTCGCCTGCATCCTGTAGAGTGTTCCTGATCCTGCTTTCTTGATCCAGTCAACCCTGCTTCGTCTCTCCAACTCAATTGCCTCATCCTCCCAGCAGTGCTGTCTCCATGCTTCCCAGTGTCTTCCATGCTTGCCTTCGAACTGATTACCAGATTCAAACCTAGCCTGAACTCTGACGATTCTTGCCAGTCACTTGCCATTGATCTTATCTTGAAGTCTGCCCAATCTTGCCAGCCACCTGCCATTGATCTTAGCCTGAACTCTGAGCATTCTTGTCAGCTGCCTGCCTCTGACTTGAGCCTGGACCATACGATTCTCAATTCCCACCTGCCTCTGACCCTAGCCTTGACTGAAACCTACATTCTTACCAACTCCTAAGAGACTCACACCTGCCGGCCCCTGGAACCCATGGTCTTAATCCAAGGGGAAAGGAGCTGGTATAGGTGAAGCTCTTGACCAGTCTCCATCCAGACTAGACCCGTCAGTTGTCAGGGAGGACCTACAGAGCTCTTCCCTGTAGATTAAGTCAATTTTCCTACAGCAGCAAGGGTCCACAAATCTTACAAGTGGGTTCTGCTCGACCCCTGAAGAAGAAATGCCTTCGAAATGGGGCCACATTGGAATCTTTGAAAAATAGGAATCTTGGGTGTTTTGACGGCTGCAGTTCTATTATTTATTTATTTATTTATTTATTTATTTATTTAAGGTTTTTATATACCGGCAATCATGAGCACATATCTTGCTGGTTTACATGAAACGGGAGTGCATTAAATACATCAACTAGAACTGTGAACTAGAACTATTAGCTGTTTTAAATGTAAATGCTTAAAAAAAAGCTTTAAAAAATTGAACTGTTTTGGAGGGTAAGGTGCTATTGATTATTTCCAGGCACCTCATGCACATTTTTCAGAGATAGCCATATATGAAATTTACCACTTAATGTCTTTAAAATTTTTTGAGAATTATATGTACAGTATAGCAAAGCATTTTGTTTATGGGAGTGATTTATTTGGTTAAAATGCCCTGAAAGATAAGAACCCAGGTTTTGAAACAACATTGTATAAGAGGCTAAGTGAAGGAAACAAAACTAATTGGGAAAAATACATAAATAAAAGGTTTACCTTCTGTGAAGGAGGACACAGATGTATTTAGCTTTTCAAATAAAAATGGAGAAATTATTTACCTGATAATATTGTTTTCCTTAGTGTAAACACATGGACTCAGGACCAATGGGTTTATGCTCCTCTGCCAGCAGATGGAGATGAAGCAAGCTGACGTCACAGTATATATAACCCTGCAGTGACCCCAGCCTGCCAGTATTCTCTTCAAAAGCAACTGTGGACAGACTAGCAAAAATCTTGATTAAAAACATGATTAAAAACAGATAACCAGAACTGTATTCAACCAACCATTAACATTGAGCTCACAAACGACTCTAGGTACCCCAAGCAAGGGACAGGATGAACACTTACCAGTAATCCCTTGGAACCCAGAGCCCCACAGGAGGACTATTGACAAACTCATGTGGCAACTGAGGACAGGAAGCTGAGTCCATCTGTCTGCACTAAGAAAAACAAAATTTATCAGGTAAGTAATTTATCCATTTCTTAGCGTGTAGACAGATGGACTCAGGACCAGTGAGATATACCAAAGCTACTCCCCAACAGGTTGGGAGGCTGCCCTATGTCCAGTCAACACTGCATATGCAAAGGCTACATCCTTCTGGGCCTGCACATCCAGATGATAAAACCTGGAAAAAGTGTGTAAGGAGGACAACTTCGCAGCTCAGCAGATATCGACAGGAGACAACAAACTAACCACTGCCCATGATGCTGCCTAATCCCTAGTGGAATGAACCCTAACCTGAACAGGCAATCGCTTTCCAGCATCCACATATGCGGCCGTTACCACATCCTTAATCCAACGAGCTATGGTAGCCCGCAAAGCCAGAGCACCCTGCTTACTCTCACCAGGTGATCCATCCTGCCTACTCTCACCAGGTGATCCCGTCTTTCAAAAAGACTCAGAGACCTCCAGATAACGCACAACAAGACGCTTAACATTAAAAGAGCGCAAAAAGCGAAAATCTTCTGCATCCCTCACCTTATCCAGGGATGGCAAGGAGATGGACTGATTCAAATGAAAGTCCAAGACTATCTTGGACAAGAAGGATAGAACAGTATGCAGCTGTAACACCCCCAGAGTCACCCGAAGGAATGGCTCCCAGCAAGACAAGGCCTGCAGTTCAGAAATCCAACACGCAGAACATATAGCCACCAGGAACACAGTCATCAAAGTCAACAACCATAAGGAAAGTCTACGCAGTGGTCAAAACATGGACCTGCCAAAAGGTCCAGCACCAAATTAAGACTCCACAATGGAACCAGTAACCTCAAGAGAAGTGTTTCACTACCTTCAAAAAAATGGGCCACATCAGGATAAGACGACAAGGAAACACCATTTACCAGGCCTCTGAAACAGGCAAGAGCCACAACCTGCACCTTAAATGAATTAAGGGTCAAGCCTTTATTCAATCCATCCTACAAAAAATCCAGAATGATGAGGATCTTAACTGAATGAGGAAGAACATTCCGCTGCTCACACCAGGCCTCAAAAACTCGCCAAACCCACACATAAGCCAAGGAAGTGGAGAATTTGTGAATGCGGAGTAAAGTGGCAATCATCGCAGAGGAATAACCACGCTTTAACAGGTGAGCCCTCTCAAGGGCCAAACCATAAGACTGAATTGAGTTGGATCCTCGTAAAGAACCCGTCCCTGCTGAAGCAGATCCATGTGCGGCGGAAGACGAAAGGGGGCCTCCACCAGGAGTCATTTATTTATTTATTTTAAAAGTTTTGTATACCGTCATTCGAAATACATTACAGCAGTTTACATAAAATAACAAAAAACATAGGGTATACATTGGAATTTTACAATACGCATTCAATAAAAAAAACAAATACCTTAATAATAAAAATACAAAACATGAAAAATAATGCCAGTCTTTAGTTCTAGATGTTATTAGCCTTTCTCAAGGATGCCTAAATAGGCTTGTTCAAAAAGCCAGGTCTCTAAGGTTTTTTAAAAACTTTTTGAACTCTGTTTCGAGTCTCAAATCTGCAGGAACTGTGTTCCAGAAACTGGGACCTGCAATGGAGATGATCTTCTCACTCACTAACGTGAGGTGGGCTGTGTTAACTGAGGGAATTTGAAGTAATCCTTTGTTGGCTGATCTCAGTGTTCTATGTGGGGTGTGTGTAAGCGGATTGAAAAATTCAGCCAATCAGTTTCTTACCCGTATATAGCTTTGTGAAGAATGCAGCAGGTTTTATAATATATTCTTTGCGTTACTAGAAGCCAGTGTAAGTTTATCAAAACGGGTGTGATATGGTCATGTTTTTTGCAGTTTGTTAATACTCTCGCCGCAGAGTTCTGGAGTACTTGCAGTGGGCGTAAGGTAGTTTGTGGGAGGCCCAAAAGAAGAGAATTACAGTAATCTCTAGTGAAGAGAAAATTAAAGCTAGTAGTATTGATCGAAAATTGTTAGCATCAAGCAGTGGTTTTAGTCTTCTCAGAACCAGCAATTTATTGTAACCTTCTCTTAATTTAGTAGTAATTTGGTTTTTTTTTTTAATTTAATTGACAGTCAATGGTTATCCCTAAGTCTCTTACTGAGTCAGAAAGAGTAAGATTAATGTTATTTGGCAAGGTGAGGGTATTGTTAGTAATATTTTTGGGTTTTCTATCAAGTATTTTTTCCATATTTAGGGCCAGTTTCATATGGCATAAAAGTTGCTTGATAGCAGTCAAGTAAATGGTAATTAGTTTAAATGTTTGTTCTACTGTATCTGACATGGGAATTAGTATCTGAATGTCGTCAGCATAAATATAAAAATTCAGACTTAAGCCAGCTAAAAGATGACAAATTGGAACTAAATAGATATTGAATAAGGTTGCAGACAATGCTGAACCTTGGGGTACACCAGTTTTGAGTTCGACTCTGTCAGAGAGGGCATTGCTTATCTTGACTTGAAAAGACCTCTGTTGGAGGAAAGAGGTAAATCATCTGAGGGAATCGTTGGTTAATCCAATTTCTATCAATCTTGTTAGTAAAATGTCATGGTTCACCATGTCAAAAGCGGTTGACAGATCAAGTAATACAAGAATATATTTTTGACCTGTGTCGAAGCCTTTTAGCACGGTGTCTGTCAATGAAATCAGTAGTGTTTCAGTATTCAGATGTTGGCGAAAACCAAATTGATTTGGGTACAGTATATTGTTTGTTTCTAAATGCTCCACCAATGGCGTAGCGAGGGGTGGGCGGCCGCCCCGGGTGCCGGGTCTAAGGGGGCGCCAAAACGCCTGATAAAATACGCGAATGTTATAGAGGTTTTTAGAACATTCGCGTAACGCAGAGCTTTCCAAAGTATGTGTTGAGACACTTTAGTGTGTCGCCTGCAGTTTGCCGGTGTGTCGCGCAAGCCCGGTGCACGTGACACACCGGCAAATGGGAGCCAATGCAGCCGCCGGTGGAGCTCATCCCACTGGCGGCTGAGCAGTGAAATATCGCTGTACTGCGTGCCGGAGACACACAGCAGGAAGATCGGCATGGCCGTGGTGGAGCTCACCTCATCACGGCCTGAAGAAGAAAAAGGTCACGTTGAAATGTGCAGGTGCTCCTCCTCCTTCCTGCCCATGTGGCCCCGGAAGAAAAATGTTGCCGGAGCCGCACAGACAGAAAGGGGGAGGAGCGTCAGCCGCGTGCAGAAGAGGAGCAGCAGCGTTGTTGCAGCGGGCGAGAAGAGGAGGCGGCCCGATAGCAGGGTCCCCACCGCGGATCGGCCCGAGAAGATCCGGGCCGCTGCCGTCGCCGCGATCGGCCCGAGAAGATCAGGGCCGCTGCAGAGCCCATCCTGCGACCCGTGAAGAGGAGGCCCAGAGGTAAGAGAGAGGCTGAGGGCCCGTAGAGTGCGTGTATGAGGTGAGTTGAGTGATTGTGTGCGTGTATGAGTTGAGTTGAGCGATTGTGTGCGTGTATGAGGTGAGTTGAGAGATTGTGTGTGGGAGTGAGGACCTGAATGTTCGCAGAGACAGCATGTGAGAGAGCCTGTGTGTGTGTGTGTGTGTGAGAGAGACAGCATGTGACAGTGAGAGCCTGTGTGTATGAATGATTGTATGAGAGAGAGCATGTGACAGTGAGAGCCTGTGCTTGAGCAAGACAACATTTGGGAGTGAGAGAGAGCCTGGGTGTGTGAGAGTCAGACAGCATGTGCAAGAGAGAGACTGTGTATGAATGATTGTATGAGAGAGAGCATGTGACAGTGAGAGCCTGTGCTTGAGCAAGACAGCATGTGGGTGTGAGAGAGAGCCTGGGTGTGTGAGAGTCAGACAGCATGTGCAAGAGAGAGACTGTATGAATGATTGTATGAGAGAGAGCCTGTGAGAGTGAGAGCCTGTGTGTGTGAGAGAGAGAAAGCATGTGAGAATGAGAACCTGACTGAATGTTTGAGGGAAGAAGATAGATGGAGAGAAAAGAAATAGAAAAAGACAATATGAAAGGAATTGGCAAAAAAATAAGAAAGGGGAGGTGGAACAAAAAAGCCTGTGACCAACCGATTAGAAAACTAAGATCAGACAGCAAAGGTAAAAAAAAAGAAATACATTACTTTTTACTGATTGGCACATGTAATCTTTGGTAATGTGGAAGAGTAGTACTTTATGCTGATTTCACAATGTGCGAGATCAACATGGAGGAAGTGCAGGGGCTAAGTTCTTGCATTGACTTGCAATGTTACCGTCAATTTTTACGCAAGATGCAAATCATTGATGGAGGGAGGGGGCGCCAAAGAAGTCTCTTGCCCCGGGCGCCAAATTGTCTAGCTACGCCACTGTGCTCCACCAGTTGTTTGTGGAGGACTTTTTCAATTATTTTTGATAGAAAAGATACATTTGATATCGATCTGTAACTACTCAAAAGGTCTGAGTTTAAATTAGGCTTTTTTAGGCTGGGTTTAATGATAGCAGATTTTAAAACATCTGGGAAATGTCCTTCTGTAAGAGAAAGATTTACAATCTTTGTTATTGTTGGGGCAATCAAATGTGCAATAGGTTTCAGTGCAGCCGTGGTAATTGGATCTAAGGGGTGATTGGCTGGATTTAACTTTCTAATTAAAATTTCAATTTCCAGCGAGGAAACCTCCTCAAAAGAGGGCCATTCAGGTATCTCTTTCTTTATCATTTTTATTTCTTCCAATCTTAGTGCTTGGAATTGAACTGACAAGGTTATCAACTTTGTTTTTAAAAAATGAAGCTACTTCGTTATACTTAGCTTCTGTCAATTGAGTTGTTTCAATATTAGAGGATTTTGTTAGGTTTTTTACTAAAGTAAATAGTGTTCTAGGATTATAACTAAAACAGTGGATTTAAAATCCTTTTTTGTTTCCTTAATAAGATTTTTATATTTATTTAGCTGGGATCTGTATATACCCAGTGTTTGTGAGTTTTTATTTTTTCTCCAATGTTTTTCAAGCTTCCTGAGTTGTGTTTTTGCTTTTTTTATGTTACTATTATACCATGGTTGGGATATTTTATTATTTTTTTAAAACTCTAGTTTTTATTGGATTAATTTGTTCAGCAATGTTTTCAGTCATCCTAAGCCATGACTTAGTCGCAGCTTGACAATTAGTTAAATCTATGTTTACTATATTCTTTTCCGATTCTGATGTTATGTTTTCAGTATTGTATTTGGGACGATAAGTAATCACTTGATCTGGTTGTTTCTTGACAGAATTTTCTTTACCTTGGAATTTACAGGTGATTAAATAATGGTCAAACCAGGGACTGGTGCTTGAGAAGTTTCATAGGATTCAAAATTCTTTAAATTTGTAAGCATTAAATCTAAAGTGTGGCCAGCTCTATGTGTAGGTCCTTGAATTAACTAATTGTATCCTAAGCTAAGGAGAGATTCAAAAAAGTGAAGCAAGTTGAGCTTAGGGGCCCATCATCAATATGTATGTTAAAGTCTTCTAAAACGATTGAGGGCTTATCAAGGTTTAATGATGTTGTCAGTAGCTCAATTAATGGAGATAAGTTGTGGTCCAGAAGTCCGGGTGGACAATATGCTAAACATATTTGAAGGGATATAGATTCAAATAGAATAACCTTGTATGGTTCATCAATATTAGTTGGGACTAATTTTAGATTCAGTTTGTTTTTGCTATTAACAACATCGTAAATCCGCATACCATGGACATCTGGGCCAGTACTAGCCCTCTGAGCCTTCGATCTTGCGAATTATCCTGTCCAGCAAGGGCCATGGAGGAAAGGCATAAAGCAATCTGTCTTTCGGCCAGACCTTTACAAAAGCATCTATTCTCAGGGACCACAATCTCTCTTGTGAATGTAAAAGCAAGAACCTTTGCATTTTGAGAAGTCGCAGCAGGTCTAGGAAAGGAAAGCTCCAGTGATCCACAATCAGTTGAAATGCCTTGCTGATAAAAACCCACTCTCCTGAGTACAGACTCTCCCTGCTGAGAAAGTCCACTCTTACGTTGTCTTTTCCTGCAATTTGAGAGGCTCAGATCATCTGCAGACAACCTTCTGCCCATTCCATCAGCCTGTCTATTTTTTGCGACACTTGCTGGCTCTTGGTTCTTCCCTGGTGATTGATATAGGCCACCATCGTTGCATTGTCCGACATCATGCGAACCGCTTAATTCCGCAGCCTGTGGCTGAACAGCAAGTATGCAAGAAATACCACCTGGGCCTCCAGGTGACTGATGTTCCAGCGGGACTCTATGGTATTCCAGCATCCCTGGGCCGTTAACTCCAGACCGTGAAGACTCACATCTGTTGTGAGTACCAACCAGGCTGGAGAGGACAAGGGAACTCCCTTTCTCAGATGATCCTCTTGCAGCCACCACTGGAGGCAGGAGCAGATTTCCATCGGCAAATGGAGTCGAATTGCATAATCCTGAGACTGTGGGTTCCAACAAGATAGCAGAGAGTGGTGAAGAGGATGCATATGCACCCTTGCACATGGGTAGCTGCCATCACGCCGAGTACCTGTAGGTAGCACCACATCGTCAGGCATATGGTGTTCATCAACTGATGCACTTGAGACATCAATCTCTGGATCCGGTCTTCCGGTAGGAAAACACTGTCCTGTTGAGTGTCGAACCGGATCTTCAGATTCTCCAATGACAGGGAAGGTTGAAGATTGCTCTTGGTCAGGTTTATCACCCAACCGAGCTCCTGCAATAATGAGATCACCTTGGGTGTCACCAGGCGGCTCTCTTCCTGAGACTGGCTCGAATCAGCCAGTCATCCAAATACGGGTGCACCAGGATTCCTTTTTTTCACAAGGCCGTCACTACCAACACCATAATCTTGGAAAATGTTCTGGGAGTGGTGACTAGACCAAAAGGCAGTGCCCGAAACTGATAATGGCGCCCCAACACTGCAAAGTATAGAAGATGTTGGTCTTCCACTCGGATGGGAATATAAAGGTAAGCCTCTGACAGATCCAAGGAAGTCAGAAATTCCCCCGACTGCACCACAATTATTACAGAGCATAAGGTTTCCCTTCGAAAATGAGTCATCTTCAAGTGACGGTTGACCCTCTTGAAATCCAAGATGGGACGAAAGGAGCACAACAAAATAAATGGAATATCACCTCATATTTTCTTGAGACTGAGAAGTCTTTGATGTGTGAACTCTACTGCCTGATTTTTCTGCGAGTAATGGCAAGGGGACACCATGAACACATCCTGACGAATACTGCGAAATTCCAGTGCATACCCTTTGCATATCACATCCAGTACCCACTGGTCAGACATGATCTCAACCGACCTCCGATAAAAGAGAGAGAGAGAGAGAGAGAGAGATGTCCCCCTATTTCCTGTTCTGGAAGGTGGGTTGGAAAACCTTCATTGGGAAACTCGGGAAAGTCTACCACCCAAGCCTGCTCCTCTCTTGGGCTGCTGGGACAACAGGACTGAGACCTACCGAAAAGCACAGTCCAGTGAATGTTATCCCTCTGTAGGGTCGAAAACATCTGGAACCTCGGAAATGACCCCTCATATCAAAGGGGTGCTGTAACTGCTTCTTATCCTCTGGAAACCGAGGCACTGGAGACTCGACCCACTTACTGGCCAGTTTCTCCAACTCGCTCCCAAACAAGAGCGAACCTTTAAAGGGCATCTTGGTAAGATTGGCTTTGGAAGCTGAGTCAGAAACCAATTTCGAAACCAGAGTTGACACCTAGCCGGTATCACCGAAGTCACTCCTCTGGCCGAGGTCTGGACCAAATCACAGCCTGCATCTGTTAAAAAGGCAGCAGCAGGCTCCATAACCACTCTAAATTCCCTCCAGACTCATCAACCTCCTGAGAGAGAAGCAGACAATATCTCGCCACTAGGGTGCAACAGGAGGCAATCTGTAAATTCATCACTACTGCCTCAAAGGCTTGCTTAAGCATAGCCTCAAACCTTCTATCATGTACATCCTTCAAGGCCATCCTCCCTCTATGGGGATAGTTGTCCTCTTAGACACAGCACATAGCAGAGCATCTACTCTGGGAAAACGCAAATGCTCTCTTCACAGCCAGATTCGGAAGGTACAGGCCTTCCAATGTCCGACCCCCTTTAAAATTTGCCTCTGGGGCATCCCATTCCAGATCAATCAAGTCCTGGATGGCATCCATCACAGGTAAAAAACCAAAAGGCTTTACTTAACGAAACCAAAATGGGATTCTTCCTTGGCTCTGACATAGCATCCAAACCAAGGACACCTAGCTGTTTCAAGGTCTGGGAAATCAGAGCTGGCAGTTCATCTCTATGAAAGAACCGCAACATGGTTTGATATGGTTCCAGCCCTGGAGAAATTTCCCCATCTTCCAGGAAATCAGGATTAACCTCATCATCAGTGCCATCTGGATTTCCTGTTGGGAACACCTGCAGGGAGCTAAGGCAAGCCCTTGCAAGGGACTGGAAGAGGGAGCAGCCATCGGCTAAGGGTCTGACCAGACAGAAATGGGGGACGCAGAAAACTGCACCTGAATAAAGGCTTGTCAACCTTGAAAATATTCCACTCAAGTAAAAGCAGCTGGGTCCAGACCAAGCCCAGAAGGAACTGGAGCTGGTCCCACAGAACTGCCATCGCCAGTGGAAGAGCCAGTCAAGTGAGAACCAAGATCTGGCATCCCCCCAGTCAAGGCCATGACCATCACCAACCCATCATCAGAATGGGAAGAGCCAAGCTTAGCAAAATTTGAGGAAGACAGCTCTCCTTGAGCGTCTGAGCAGCGCTGACATAGGTTAGAAGCCAGGTCAGGCCGAGAAGTCCTAATATAAGAACATAAGAAATTGCCATGCTGGGACAGACCAAGGGTCCATCAAGCCCAGCAATTTGTTTCCAAAAGAGGCCAAAGCAGGCCACAAGAACCTGGCAATTACCCTTCCGAAAGAGGTGGTAAGGATGACAAAAGTAAATACATTTAAAAGGGCATGGGATATACATTGCAGATTCCTACAGGCTTGAGGTTAGTAATGTTGAAAAGGGGTAACCTATGTTACTTTAGCTGTAACTAATAAAACTGGGACTCAATTTAGACACTCAGTCCTAGTACATTTTCAAAAGGGACAATTTAGGAGTCTAACTCCAAAAGTAAGGAGCCTAAACCTTTTGAAAATTAAGCCCTATATTTTTGGGGATAGTTATTTTTTGCTTAATCCTCATTTGCATCCATTCACCAACATATTTTTGTGCTAAAAAACAGCCATCATATATGCAATGGAGGTATTAAAAATCCCATGCAAAGAGATACCACCTGTTAAAAAACTCTTCTTTTTGCCTAAGAGAAGCAGCACACCGTTAACATTACCTCCACAGTCAGATTTTCAAAACCTGACAGATTATTTGGAAAATTCAAATGATGAAATAATGGATCGTGCGGTGCTTTTTGTCTCTTTTTTTGATGAAGTGGCGGTCTCATTGATAATGAAGAGTTATTTCAAAAATATTAACGCTCTCTTTCATGGGGCCCTAATTCGAATGTATCCAGACCTACCTAAGTCTACGCAATTGCGTAGAAAAGAATTCTTATCTTTGAGAGCTGAGACCATAGCATTAGGGGGCAGCTTCAAGTTACGCTATCCCTGTAAATGTATCATTCAACTGGCCAGAAATACCTATGTTTTCTTTTTACCGGAACAGTTGAGGGCTTTTATTTCTGGTAGGAGACTTCCTGATGAGGAATAACGGGTATATATGAATATGTTGGTGGTCAGGGCTCCTAAATTTGAAAATGCTTATGTTATATACTCCTCGTTAGAGTTTCTGTTCTCTCCCGTTTTTCCTTTGTAACAAGAGATTTGGATAGAGATATTTTGACTTGTATGATTTATAAGGCTGGTTAGCCTCAGATTATTTGTATACTATATCTCTATTTCCAATACAAATGTTTATTTGTATATTTGTCAAAAGATTATAAATAAAAAAAAAAAAAAAAAACAGCCATCATAAACTGGTGTTAAGTCAGAAGAAATGTTGACTCACTTGTTGCAAAGAAGAATCCTGGGAGAAATCAGGGTTTTTAAAGTCAATCTCATCATCACTGGATGAATGAATATGGTGAGTAGAAACCTAAAAAAAAAAAAAAAAAGAAATTTAATATAGAAAATCAGTTTTATACTTTCAATTTTTGTTTGAAAATATATGAATAAAGTTAATCTTGAATATTTGAGGCCATGGCCAATTCTAGAACTCAGTGCAGGAAACAGCAACAGATATTTAATTATTTGAAATATATTCTGCTTTTTCGGGTACTTCAAAAGTGCTGTAGGGTATCCCCAGAGAGCTTACAATCTAAGGGGTATATTTACCTCACCACGATAAATATTGTGCAACACGAATGATATGGCATGCACAAAAAAAAAAAAATGAGCACGGTTATGCAAATTATAGAAATATAGAAACATGACGGCAGAAAAAGACTATGGCCCATCTAGTCTGCCCATCCATACTATCAATTTAGCATTATAATTCCCATCACTTCCTCAGAGATCTCCTGTATTTATCTCATGCTTTCTTGCATTAAGATACTGTTTTTGTCTCCACCACCTCTACTGGGAGGATGTTCCACACATCCACCACTCTCTAAAGAAAAATTTCCTAACATTACTTCAAGTCTAGCCCCTTTCAATCTCATCGCATAACGCCTCATTCTAGAGTCTCCTTTCCACTGAAAGAAGCTCACCTTCTGTGAATGGAAACCTTAAGAGATATTTGAATGTCTCTATTGTATCTCCCCTATCTCGCCTTTCCTCCAGGGTGTGCATGTTTAGATCTTTAATTCTATACCCATATGCTTTAGAATGAAGACCACTGATCCTTTTAGTAGCCATCATCTGGACTGACTCCATCCTGTTTATATCCTTTTGAAACTACAGTCTCCAGAATTGCACACAGTATTCCAAATGAGGTCTCACCAGGGACTTCTACAGGGCAATATCACCTCCCTTTTTCAGCTGATCATTCTTCTCCATATGTAGCAAGCATCTTTCTGGCTTTTGCCATTACTTTATCCATCAGTTTGGCCATCTTAAGATCATCAGATACTTTCACCCCCAGATCCTGCTCTTCCTTTGTGCTTAGAATTTCATCTCCAATACTATATCTTTCCCTTGGGTTTTTGTACCCTAAATGCATTACGCTGCACTTTTTAGAATTAATTCTTAGCTCCCAGACCGTAGACCATTCCTCGAATTTTGCTAGATCCCTCATGATTTATACAATTTTGTGGCTGTCCATCCCATACTATAATCTGGAGGGTGGCCAATGTAACCCCAATATTTAAAAAAGGCTCCAGGGACAGATCAGTGAGCCTGACTTCAGTGCTGGAAAAAATAGTGGAAACTATTCTCAAGATCAAAATCGTAGAACATATAGAAAGACATGGTTTAATAGAACACAATCAACATGGATTTACCCAAGGGAAGTCTTGCCTAACAAATCTTCATTTTTTTGAAGGGGTTAATAAACATGAGGATAAAGGTCAACCAGTAGATGTAGTGTATTTGGATTTTCAGAAGGCGTTTGACAAAGTCCTTCATGAGAGGCTTCTAAGAAAACTAAAAAGTCTTGGGATAGGAGGCGAATTCCTTTCGTGGATTACAAACTGGTTAAAAGACAGGAAACAGAGAGTAGGATTAAATGGTCAATTTTCTTAGTGGAAAAGGGTAAACAGTGGAGGGCCTCAGGGATCTGTACTTGGACCGGTGCTTTTCAATTCTGGTCGCCGCATCTCAAAAAAGATATAGTTGCGATAGAGATAGCTTTTTTAACTGCTGCAGCAGACAATTTCATCTCCAATACTATATCTTTCCCTTGGGTTTTTGTACTAGATCTACATATATATATATATATATATATATATATATATAAATGATCTGGAAAGGAATACGATGAGTGAGGTTATCAAATTTGCGGAAGATACAAAATTATTCAGAGTAGTTAAATCACAAGCAGATTGTGATACATTACAGGAGGATCTTGCAAGACTGGAAGATTGGGAAACCAAATGGCAGATGAAATTTAATGTGGACAAGTGCAAGGTGTTGCATATAGGGAGAAATAACCCTTGCTGTAGTTTCACGATGTTAGGTTCCATATTAGGAGCTACCATCCAGGAAAAAGATCTAGGCATCATAGTGGATAATACTTTGAAATTGTCTGTTCAGTGTGCTGCAGCAGTTAAAAAAGCTATCTCTACTGCAACTATATCTTTTTTGAGATGCGGCGACCAGAATTGTACACAGTATTCAAGGTGCGGTCTTCACCATGGAGAGATACAGAGGCATTATGACATTTTCTGTTATTTTAACCATTCCCTTCCTAATAATTCTTAACATTCTGTTTGCTTTTTTGACTGCTGCAGCACACTGAGCCGACGATTTCAAAGTATTATCCACTATGATGCCTAGATCTTTTTCCTGGGTGGTAGCTCCTAATATGGAACCTAATATCGTGTAACGACAGCATGTTTTTTTTCCCTATATGCAACACCTTGCACTTGTCCACATTAAATTTCATCTGCCATTTGGATGCCCAATCTTCCAGTCTTGCAAGGTCCTCCCTGTAATGTATCACAATCCACTTTTGATTTAACTATGAATAATTTTGTAACATCCACAAATTTGATAACCTCACTCATCATATTCCTTTCCAGGTCATTTATATATATATATTGAAAAGCACCGGTCCAAGTACAGATCCCTAAGGCACTCCCCTCTTTACCATTTTCCACTGAGAAAATTGTCCATTTAATCCTACTCTCTGTTTCCTATCTTTTAACCAGTTTGTAATCCACGAAAGGACATTGCCTCCTATCCCATGACTTTTTAGTTTTCTTAGAAGCCTCTCATGAAAGACTTTGTCAAACGCCTTCTGAAAATCCAAATACACTTCAGCCTTCTCCAGTCTGCCTTTGTCTCCTCAGCCTTGCCTGGCCTGCATTCATCTTCTCAACCTGCCCTTCATCCTCTTCAGCTTTCACATTACTACCCTTGGATGGATTTTTGATAAGTTACCTTAGCCTGGACTCTCGACATCCCTGCCTGCCGCCTGCCTTCAACTTCAGGCCTTCTGTCTGCTTCTCAGAGAAGGCCACCTAAGACCTGCTGGCCCCCGGAACCCAAAGGCTCAACCCAAGAGGAAAAGGGCTGGTACAGGTGAAGCTCCAGCTCAATCTCTGCACTATCTGTTTTGCCAGTGAGGACCTACAGGGCATTCCTGTAGGTTGCACCAACCTCACCCCAACACAAGGGTCCACAATCCTAATAAGGGATTCTCTCATCATGAACAGTCTTCAGCCCTGAAAGACTTTGCTACTAGATCCTGTTTCAATGTACTTTCTCAGCATGGACTGTCTTAGACCTTATATTGAAGAGCTTTTAACTTGCATTTGCTGTTCCTTTTCAGGGGAAATGTTTCTGTTGGATTGCCTGTTATATACACTAAGCAAGTGTTGCTTACCTGTAACAGGTGTTCTCACAGGACAGCAGGATGTTAGTCCTCGCATATGGGTGACATCACAGGATGGAGCCCTGTACAGAAAACTTTTCTGTCAAAGTTTCTACAAAGTTTTGACTGACACTGGCACACTGAGTGCACTGAGCATGCTCAGCCTGCAATTATCCCTTTGAACCACAAGTGTCTCCCTCAGTCTCATCTTATAGCTAAAAGCGCAAGCAAAACTAAAATAAAAGTAAATACGTATATAGTCCCAACTCCGCAGGGTGGCGGGTGGGTTTCATGAGGACTAACATTCTGCTGTCCTGTGAGAACACCTGTTACAGGTAAGCAACACTTGCTTTCTCACAGGACAAGCAGGATGGTAGTCCTCACTTATGGGTGAGTACCGAGCTGAGGATGCCCGAGAGTGCACCAAATGCACCCAAGACGAGCGAAAGGCGCAATGATGGGGATGGAATTTGGAACGTAGGGCATCCTGAAACCCTTAACGGGTTGGTGGAAGGATGTTGGGTAGTTAAACCGAAAAGAATAAGAGTAGACGGACTGGCCAAACATGGAGCATGTCAGCTAGTCGTATCTAAGCAATAATGGGCTGCGAAGGTATGGAGAGCGCTCCAGGTTGCAGCCCGATAAATATGTACAAGCAGCAGCGGCCGAGGGGAGGCTATTAAGGCTGGGACAGACGCAACAGAGTGTGGTTACACACAGTGTTATAGTGAAATGCTTGCTTGTTGGTAGGAAAAAGATACAGACTGTCAATTAGGAGGAATAGGTCTGTTTGCCCACTGGAACTCTCAGCTTGGCTCTTGCCACAGATGGAAAGAATTAGGTGGAATTCCTATGGTGTGTAGTGCGATCTAGATAGAATGCAAGTGCACTATTACTGTCCAAGAAGTGGAAAAAACCCTCTCGCTTTGGTGAGAGAGAGGTGTTGGGAAAAATGGGCAGAGTATATTCTGAGTAAGGTGAGATGCAACGTCTACCTTAAGAAAGATATGAAGTTGAATACGTAAAACCACTCGGTCACGGAGGAACGCAAGGTCGGATGAGTATGTAACAAGGTGTGTAACTCACTGACCCTGTTGGCAGCAATGACATTTATGAGGGAAAGAATTTCCCATGTCAAACTGTGAAATGAGAGGAATGGAAAGGCTCGAACGGAGAACGTATGAGACTTATAAGGATAAGATATAGGTTCTATTCCATGACTATTGAAAATAGAGGCGGCTTGATCAGTGGATAGTCCATGGTAAGCTGACTCAGAAGGGGTTTACCGTTAATTGGGTATCCCCACTCCCAAACGATACACCAATTGGAACGGAGGTGTACCTATGTGGAGGATGTCTGGGGAGCAGAATCCGAGGGGGTCCTTTAATAGGTAAGAACTAGAAGTTTCCTAAGGTGTCCAGTTAAGGCCAGTTTGGGTGTGGCAGAGAAGGTAAATAGTGACCAGGCTGGGCATTGCAGACTACTTGAGGCAGTCCCAGAAAGGTTCCTTCTTCTGTTCCTGTGCAGATAAGACTCTTACATTTCTGTGGTGCTCTCTGGGGGATAAAAGACTTACTTTTCTGTGGTGCTCTTCTGTGGGAAAAAAGAAAAAAACCAAAAAAAACCCCTGCTTGTTTTCTTTCACTATTCTTCTAAATAATTGCTTTGTGCTGCACTAAAATCTGGGCTTTCTGAGCAGTAGAACTTCTGTGTTTTATACCTTTCTCTAGGTCTGTTATTATACAATAACTGTAATTGTTGCTTGCAAACTGTTATTTTTAAGATCCAGTATACCTGCTTTTCTATTATTGTATAGCTGTTCTTTAATAATCTGGTTAATATTGGCACAGAAGTGCTGAGGGGGTCCTTTAATAGCTAAAGGACTAATAAAGTTCCAGAAAGTGTCCTGCTTGTCCCAGGTTCAACTGTTTGGTTCCCTCCCACCGTACCCCTCTACCCACCCACCCCTGGGATTAGATTACTAATATAGACTGTCTAAATTAGCATTAGCAACAAGATCAATTAGTAAGTTAACAGCTAAGGACATACCAATCCCAAACTTAACCAATATGAGAACTATCCAATGCAACTGTTGTAGAGCCTTTATTTTGAGGGAAAGCATCTGGAGACTTGGAGCTTGCCCGATCTGTGCACAGCTCTCTTCTTTGAAAACGGAGCTGACTGAGGTTAAAGCTCAATTAGCTTCAATTAAAAGGATTACACCCACATTGCATTACTCAGAAAATAATTCCCCAACACCAAAGAATAAACAGGAGTCAAGAAAAAGAAATACAGTAGACTCAGGTAGGATAACACATGTGTCCCACAGTCACCCATTCTTGACAGATGGGAAGCCAACAAGTACACCCTCCCACTCAATCAGTTCATCAAGTAAATCATTAAAAAACAGGATCACAGTGGGCTCTGGTAGAATTAGACCTGTAACAAGGAGACACACACAGTATCATATGCAACAAGAACATAAAGCCCTCCCTATATTAACTGAAGAAATTCTAGAGAAAAACATTGAGATGGATAACTCTGTCATCAATGGCACAACTGCAAAAGGAACGAGTAAAGTGAATAACAAATCTCAACTAAAGTCTCATAAGGAGTACAGGAAAAGCAATAACCGTAAAGAGAGTACCTGGAAAGCTATGACTACAAATGCTCATAGTTTGGGAAATAAAATCCCAGATCTGCAGGCCCTAATGACAGAGGCAGAATTGGACATCGTTGCTATCACAGAGACATGGTTCACAGAATCTCATGATTGGGATATGGCAATACCAGGCTATAACTTGTTAAGGAAGGACAGAGTGGATAGAAAAGGGGGAGGTGTGGCTCTTTATGTCAGAAATAATATCCAAGCATCTGAGCTGCAAGGTAGTTGGGGCAAGGAAGAAGCACTATGGGTCGACCTAAAAACAGATGATGGAGCATCCATTTATATTGGAGTGGTTTACAGGCCTCCAAACCAAAGGAAGAGCTGGACAGAGATCTGGTTGAAGACATCCATAAGATAGGTAAGAAAGGGGAAGTGGTGATCATTGGTGACTTTAATATGCCAGATGTAGACTGGAAAATCCCATCTGCAGAATCTAAAAACAGTAGAGCAATACTGGATGCCATGCAAGTATCTTTGTTCAAACAAATGGTATTGGAACCCACGAGAGAAGGAACTATTCTCGACTTAGTGCTCAATAATGGAGAAATCGTCTCTGATGTCAAGGTGGGCGCCCACCTCAGCACCAGTGATCATCAAACGGTATGGTTTAATATCACTAAAAGAATAGCGAAAAGAACCACAAAGACCCGAGTTTTACAGTTCAAAAACACAGACTTTGAGGAAATGGGGAAGTACCTAGAGGAAGAACTAAATGGATGGGAAAATGAGAGAGATGTGGATCAACAGTGGACCAATCTAAAAGGAGCAATCGCCAAGGCAACTGCTCTATATGTTAGAAATGTAAAGAAAAGCAAAAGAAAAATGAAACCTATCTGGTTCTCAAAGGAGGTGGCTGACAAATTAAAGCTAAAAGAACTGCATACAAGAAATACAAAAGATCCCAAAGGGAGGAGCACAAAGAAGAATATCTGATTCAACTGAGGGAGACTAAGAAATTAATCAAGTTGGCAAAAAGTCAAGCAGAAGAGAGGATTGCCAAGGAGATAAAATATGGTGACAAAACATTTTTCAGATACATCAGCGAAAAGAGAAAAGTCCAAAGTGGTATAGTGAAATTGAAAGGTGGAAATGATCAATGTGTGGAGGGAGACGAAGAAATGGCAGAAATATTAAACGAATACTTAAGCTCTGTGTTCACTAAAGAAGACCCTGGAGAAGGACCATCTCTACACAACAAGAAACTGGAGGGAAGCGGAACAGAGGAAAATCCATTTACAGTAGATAATGTATGGGAAGAGTTAAAGAATCTGAAAGTGGACAAAGCCATGGGGCCTGATGGGATTCATCCAAGGATACTGAGGGAGCTCAGAGATGTGCTGGCGGGACCGCTGTGCGACCTGTTCAATAGATCCCTAGAAACGGGAGTGGTGCCGAGTGATTGGAGAAGAGCGGTGGTGGTCCCTCTTCACAAGAGTGGGAACAGAGAGGAGGCTGGTAACTACAGACCAGTTAGCCTCACTTCAGTGGTGGGAAAAGTAATGGAGTCACTGTTGAAAGAGAGAATAGTGAACTATCTACAGTCCGGAGAATTGATGGACCAGAGGCAGCATGGATTCACCAGAGGAAGATCCTGTCAGACAAATCTGATTGACTTTTTTGACTGGGTAACCAAGGAATTGGATAGAGGAAGAGCACTCGATATCATATACTTGGATTTCAGCAAAGCTTTTGATACGGTTCCGCACAGGAGACTGATGAATAAAACGAGAAGCTTGGGAGTGAGTGCCGAGGTGGTGACCTGGATGCAATTGGTTGACGGACAGAAGACAATGTGTGATGGTAAATGGAACCTTCTCTGAAGAGAGAGCGGTTTTAAGTGGTGTACCACAAGGATCGGTGTTGGGACCGGTCCTGTTCAATATCTTCATGAGCGACATTGCGGACGGGATAGAAGGTAAGGTTTGTCTTTTTGCGGATGACACTAAGATCTGCAACAGAGTGGACACGCCAGAAGGAGTGGAGAGAATGAGACGGGATCTAAGGAAACTGGAAGAGTGGTCGAAGATATGGCAGCTGAGATTCAATGCCAAGAAGTGCAAAGTCATGCATATGGGGAGTGGAAATCCGAATGAACTGTATTCAATGGGGGGGGAAATGCTGATGTGCACGGAGCAGGAGAGGGACCTTGGGGTGATGGTGTCTAATGATCTGAAGTCGGCGAAACAATGCGACAAGGCGTTTGCTAAAGCCAGAAGAATGCTGGGCTGCATAGAGAGAGGAATATCGAGTAAGAAAAGGGAAGTGATTATTCCCTTGTACAGGTCCTTGGTGAGGCCTCACCTGGAGTACTGTGTTCAGTTCTGGAGACCGTACCTTCAAAAAGACAAAGACAAGATGGAGGCGGTACAGAGAAGGGCGACCAGGAAGGTGGAGGATCTTCATCGGATGACGTACGAGGAGAGATTGAAGAATCTAAATATGTACACCCTGGAGGAAAGGAGGAGCAGAGGTGATATGATACAGACTTTCAGATACTTGAAAGGTGTTAATGATCAAAAGACAACGACAAACCTTTTCCGAAGGAAAAAAATCAGCAGAACCAGGGGTCACGATTTGAAGCTCCAGGGAGGAAGATTCAGAACCAATGTCAGGAAGTATTTCTTCACGGAGAGGGTGGTGGATGCCTGGAATGCCCTTCCGGAGGATTGTGGTGAAGACCAGAACTGTGAAGGACTTCAAAGGGGCGTGGGATAAACACTGTGGATCCATAAAGTCAAGAGGCTGCCAATGAAGAGTGGGTGACTCGCCAGAATGATGGCTACTGCCTGGAGTCAATACCCTTATTAAATAAACATACACAGGCTTACTGTGACTCCAACATCGCTCTAAGCTTCAACAGCAAGAGGAAATGTGGAAAAAAGGATTCACACTCACAAAGAGGGGAGTAGCTGGCTTGTTACGGCGGTTACTACCCCAAATCAAATAAGCCTGATACTTCACTTTCAATGCATATACAGCAAAGTTCTCTGATTCAACGGCAGGGGAGAGAAGAAAAACTGATACTTCACACATCCAGCAGAGCTCTCTGCTTCAACAGCAGGGGAGAAGAAAAGAGGGTTCGCACTCACAAAGCGGGGAGTAGCTGGCTTGTTACAGCGGTTACTACCCCAAACCAAATGTGCCTGATACTTCACTTTCGATGCACATCCAGCATGGCTCTCTGCTTCAACGGCATGGGAGAAGACTTATACGTCACGCATATCCAGCATAGCTCCCTGCTTCAACGGCAGGGGAGAAGAAAAACAACCAATAAGGGCTAATAACATAGTCTGGGTAAAACAAATAAGCATGGGTGCAGCTTGCTTATTGCGGCGGCTACTACCCCTAACGAATCAAGCTAGATATTTCACTTGGATGCAGCTCCATCACTGCTCTCTACATTAAAGGTGGGGGTGGAAGGGAAATAGAACCAAGAGCTAAGAGAAACAGATAAGTATGAGAGAAAATATGTGTGAAGCTTGCTGGGCACACTAGATGGGCCATTTGGTCTTCTTCTGCCGTCATTTCTATGTTTCTATGTTTCTAAGCAAGAGAAAAGAGTGGTGTAGAAAAAGAAAAAGGGGAATACCCTTTTGTATGTGTCATGTGGTAAATCATAATAATAATAATAATAATAAAGAACCCTTTTTCCTGTTCTCTCAAATTATCAGACGCACTTATTAGTGACCATCATAAAAGGCATCATTGTGTGGTGATGTATACCATTGTACTCTGCCTTATATTTAATCATAGGTCAGTCCATAGATTGTTCACAGTGCTTTTTTTAAAGTATATTTTTATGCTTACTTCACCCGTGTTGTATTAAAATAACGGCAAACGTGTTTTAAACTTTAACTTTAACCAATTAGTAGAAATTCTGAATTGGCAATATAATTTGCAAAAATCAGAGCGGGGTTAGACAACCGGAAAAGAAGGTTAACAAAAACGGCGCAATACGCCATGCTGTGAAATGAGTGAGTAGAGTGCTGTATACGTTCACATTTAAAGTACTGTTTTGAAAAGTAATTATTTATGGTTTTTTGCGATGCAGATTGCGTCCTTGAAGAAGGTCTTGATGAGAGTCCGAAACATTGTACAGTGTCAAAAACGCCACGATACGCCATGCTGTGAAATGAATTGCGCACTTGAAGAAGGACTTATTTTATTTATTTATTTATTTATTTATTTGGAGTTTCTTATATACCGATAGCCGTTTGCACATCGTATCGGTTTACATACAACTAATAACTTGTGGGCATGGCCCTTACAACAAACAGTAGAAAGATGTGGAAAACAAATATACAAGAGATATATGTGTAATTAATAGATATATGCAACAAATACAAAGGATATATATGAATATAAGAACAGGGTGTATAAAATGGGTTTCTTACACAACTATATTAATAATTATATCTTAAAGAGAACAATTATGATACAGGGGTTAAGATACTAGCAAAACAAGAACATTAAACTATACAACGTTGCTATGAGAAAGTGTAAAAACAGCGGTGGAGAGCTGAGTAAATCAGGGATTCAATAGGGTGGGTCGAGGAGAAAAACAGCATAACGGAGGTATAAAAGGGTGTGGGAGAAAAAAGGAGGGTGAGGGAAAATACAGAGGGAAGGCATACAAAGGAGTAGGAGAGAGGGGTGGGTCGTGAGCTACAAGGAGTAGGAGAGAGGGGTGGGTCATGAGCTAAAAGGGGGTGGCCATAGGGGTTAAGGGAGTAGCAGAGTTGCTAAAGGGGGGTGAGAGTCAGATGCAAGGGTTATCTTATGGATATCCTGTTGTAGGGTCTTCTTCATTGGGAGGGGGGAGCATGTGGGTAGGCCTGTTGACTTGATGAGAGTCCGAAACATTGTACAGTGTCGGGCATATAACAGCAATGCGGTGAATGCACACATTGCTGGAAAGTTGGGGGCACCAAGTTCGTGGTTGGTGGTTGAAGAAAAGAAAGAGCTACACCAAGATTAATGGCGATATCCAGATAAGTTTTGCAAATTATATTGCCAATTCAGAATTGGTTAAAGTTAAAGTTTAAAACACGTTTGCCATTATTTTAATACAACAAGGGTGAAGTAAGCATAAAAATATACTTTAAAAAAAGCACTGTGAACAATCTATGGACTGACCTATGATTATTTATGAAAGCCTTTCCAGATACCAATTGAATCCTTCTTCAACTCAAACAACAAAGACCTCCCTTCAGGATAATCAATAACTGGACAACTCCAAAATGATCTTTATTTTTTTAATGGACAGGTCTATTACCTTGTTACTCTACTATTTCACTGTTAATGTTTTTCTATCGCTTTATTTCCATTCCAAGTTGCATTATGTCCCTGTTTTATTGTAACTGCTACTTCTTCTTACATCACATGTTATTGTTCTAAGTTCTTATCCTTTTTGTTCACATCCTGTTAATTGTAAACCGACATGATGCGACTCCCATCGCGAATGCCGGTATATAAAAAGTAAAAATAAATAAATAAATAAATAAATATAAGGCAGAGTGACAATGGTATACATCACCACACAATGATGCCTATTATGACGGTCACTAATAAGCGCGTCTGATAATTTGAGAGAACAGGAAAAAGGGTTCTTTATTATTATTATAAGGATTACATCGGACCCGTTCCAACTTAATATTTGTGTCATCCTTAGCGTAACTTTAATGTGGTAAATCATGCCATTTTGAATGGTAGGATTTATGTGTGGAAGGTTTTGTGACACTACCAGTACCTGAGAACATCAGCGAGTCTACGATTTGAGACTGACTTGTGAGAAGGCGAATTGGTTACTGGTGTGGTAGATTGAGAAGTATGGGAAGCAAACTGGTCTTGGCCAGGACGTGTGTCTGAGGAACAGTGAACCCCGTCCCGGTTCAACATTAGAAGAGTACTGGCTATGAGAGGCAGCAGAAGAGACACATTTAAGAGGTCCTTGATGGAAGAAAGGCGTCTATGGGAACGCATTGGAAACATGTGTAGGGAGTAGAATCTGTGCACCGTATTGTTCGATTCGGACGCAGAGGGCAAGTTCGGTTGACCTCAGCGTTAGAAGATCTTTCCCGCTACACATGTAGTCCGAGACCATTCGAGAGGATGGAAACCTACATGGAGAAGGTCTGCTAGTGCGTTCAGTAAATCTCTTAGATAAATGGCCCGAGGATACATGGAGTGAGCAAGGGCCAAGGGTAGAGCTTCGCAGCTTCCTTGCAGAGCAGCTAAGAAGTTGTGCGTGCTTGTGTGTTGGAAAGCACATTGTCCCTATGCTGTCTGTCTGTACGCACAAAGATTTGTTGCAGAGGCAGTATTGGAAGGCATAAGGGTATAACACATGGCTACAAGCTCCAGGAAGTTCATGTGAAACTGTGTCTGGAGTGGAGCAGATGCATATTGGGTTGAGAAGCTTTTAGGTCAAACTTTACAACCCTGAGTAAATGCGAGCATGAGCAGAATCAGACTAGGTTTTGGTTCTAGATCTGCAATATGGATGAGGGACAAAAGCGGATGAACAGCTTAGACCCACTGATAATGGAATTTCACTGAATCTAACACTAGCAGTTTTGGATCTATAAGGAAAGTGCATAGTGAAAAAACCCCATGGCCCGACAATGAAGAATTTATTAGAATGTCTGCGCGTATGCTGGACAGTAATGTCATTGTGACTGTGGTGCCATAAGTGTTGTATAAGGGATTTATGGCAGTGACAGTAATCCCAGTTAGTAAATGTATAGTGAGTCGTGAAGACGTTAGAGCTTCTTGCGTGGTTTGACTGTGGTTATGCAGCTGTCCATGCAATGAAAAGAGTGAATGATGTTGCACTCCGCAGAGAAACAGCAGTCACCGATAGTGATTCAATGAATACCCCAGTTGCCGAAGCTGGAGCAAACGGCAGAGCTTGGGATTGTAATATTGTTGACTCACCATGAAGCACATAGAAAGATTAGAGGTAATATACTTACTGCGATATGGAAGCATGGTGACGAGAGATACAATTTTACCTGTGCCTTCTGAAGAAAGTTGGTATTTCTGAGGTCCAGGATGGGCGGAGAGTAACTACTTTCTACTGAAAGAAAGAATAGTGTAATTAAAACTCCTCAACCCCCCCTCCCCATTCTGCGCTTTGAGGCGTCTGGGGGAGTGTACCGGGAACTTTGGTACAAAGTGGGGTGGCCGCTCTGATATCCAGCCAGTTGGGAGACCAGGAGGTGTCCAACTGTAGGGGCTGACGTAATCTGGATATCATGTAACCTCCCACGGGAGCATGAACGGTAAAGTCTTACCCGCATTTCTGTGTGCTGTACAAGGAGACATCGAGACCTGTCATCAGGCTTCGAGGTGGACTTGCACTTGAGGCAGTATTTGCTGGATCTCATGTTTAGCAGATCAGCGAATGCACCTGGAACTTTGGTTCTGAAGCAGGAACCAGAAACCAGAGCATTAAGCAGTACAGAGCCTCATTGCTGAAGAAGGGAAGATGCCCTGATGCAATCCGAAAGAAATGATAGAGATGTTCTCTTGGTACTGTGGCTGACATAGCTGGCAGAGTGATATGTGACACTAATATGGTTCTTGAAAGGTACATGACCCAGAACTTTTCGAACCATGTGGCTCGAATTAGAGAACACATCTCAATGGGAAAGCCACAGAAGCGGGTAATTACCATCCGACATGGATCGCCGAAGGACGAGCCGTGAAGGTTGCTGGCTCCGTGGATTTCAGGCGTCATCGAGGGAGTAGACGCCCATCTCAACTCTGATGCCTGGTATGGTGGCACAGGTATAGAGGAGACAGGCTGAGCGTGGCTGGTGCGGCCACAATCCCCCACCGATGTCGGTGGGGCACGCCTCGGGAACAGGGGAGCCAATTAACAGCTCGTGAACCCGGCCCTAATCGCAGCGGCTCGATGTCTCGTGACACCAGTGCAGAATTCTTCGGAACTCGTTCCGGTATTTCTGGAGCACCAAGGACTGCCAATACTGTGCGGAACAGTGTCAATGGCAGTGGTGATGTTGCTCGGCCCATCATTGTCCAGCATCGAGAAGGATAGCACCAATGTGATGGATGGCATTGGTGGCGGACGGTCACCGTATCGGTGACGATGCATGCCACGGTGCTCAGCCCGGTCTTTTTCCAGCGCCGAGATGGATGCCCTTGCTATCTTGGATGGCGAATAATGACGGACTGTCAGCATGTCTGCACTGCTCCTGGCACTATGTAGTGTCGTAGGCTAATACGGGGCTTTAATAAGAACCCAAAGCATGAAGCACTGTGTTCAGGCGAGGGCATTACGTGGTGGTGCTATGTCAGTATTGACGGTGTCGATGGCGGCCTCAGCGGCCTCGAGGGTATCATCAAAAATATATATGAAAAAACGTCGCTGACTCGGCCAGAGCAATGATGACAGTGACGGAAGCACTGATGGCATTGGCGTAGGTATCTATGGGAATGATATGGCATCGAATAATCGAAAAAACGATACGGCATCGACGGAGTCGATGACTGCATCGATAGAAACATCGAAGACACTGATGGAAACGACGTGGGCGTTGAGGGCATCAATGTATGGAGGTGGGCGCCGACGGCATCGATGGCATAGCCACGGGTATAGACGGCATGGCCATGGCCATCGATGGACTCGACCCGAGCATCAATGGAATGGACCCAGGCATCGATGGCCTTCAATGGAAATGTCCTGGGCATCGATGGCATCAATAAAATAAAGGATAGCATTGATAGAAATGACCCTGGCATTGATGGAAGTGCCCCGGGCGACGGTGGCATCGACCTGGGCATGGATAGCTCCGACGAGACAAGGTGTACGCCGATGGCATCCATCTGGGCAATGATGGCATCGATGAAACCCAAGGAAAATTCAGTGCCATGGATGAAAAGCAGGGACTGATGGCATCAGTATACCGCGGGAGGAGGGGTACCGATGGCATCTATGAATCCAGGATGGTCTGAAGGGGGTACTGACAGTAGCGATGGGGGCATCGACTGCGCAAGGGTACCAAGGAAATCGAAGACCTGAATCGACAGGGTCCCTGGTGGCAACGGAAACCATGGAAGTCCCTGTCCCACTAGCGCTAATAACCAGGCAAAGTGTCACAGAGGGACACTCGCAGGCTATGTGTGGCTAACTGAAAACACAGGGAGAGGGAAGGCCGCAGTCGGTTGGCAGGCCAGGAATGTGACAGGAACCGATCGAAAAAAAAGGGCATAGTACTTACCGAGCATCGAATAAACCGTGCAGGGAAAAGTGTTTTTGAAGTAAAAGTTTAGGTGTTTCCGTGTGGAAAAAGTATTAGAATTTCTCACAGAGCTCCTAACTGCTATGCTTACTGCAGAGTGGAAAAAAGAAGACTGCAGGAGATACCTGTGGCTCACAGGGATAATTGCAGGCTGAGCATGCTCAGTGCACTCAGTGTGCCAGTGTCAGTCAAAGCTTTGTAGAAACTTTGACAGAAAAGTTTTCCGTACAGGGCTCCATCCTGTGATGTCACCCATATGTGAGGACTACCATCCTGCTTGTCCTGTGAGAATGCTCTTTACTGTGATCACCTGTTAGAATAAGCATAAAATGATCTCTATCCCTATGTACATGTGCCCTTTATGACACTGGTTGTTGCGTTTCATACAAAGACAAAAAATGGTCTGCCACTTTGGCATATCTTCTAATATATCTTATCCTTTATCTTGCAACTTGCAAAGATGCATTCATATTAACATCTTTGTTCAAAAGTATGAGCAGGTGTTGTGTGTTTATTTCCATTAACTCATGATAGTTAGAACTGTTATGACATGCTTCATGGCTCTTCATTTCACTAAAATATTATGTTCTGGTGCTACTGAAGCAAACAAACATCTTTTGGTCAAGCTTTGTCTATCCCCTCAAACATGTAGTCAGTTTCTATTGTACATGCTTTGTCAACTGGCATGTTGGCCCTATTTTCTGGAGGAGTAGGGCCATATATTAAATTTGACACTCTTTGTGAAAGTCCTATCATCATGCAGGCCCAGTCTGTAGAGATAAGGATTGGGGACAAGAGTCATCTCTATGGGCCTACACTATCAGGGGAAAAGTCTCAATATCTATCTTATTTTATTTATTTATTTATTTATTTGGTGCTTTTTTTTTTTTTTTTCCCAATTTATTCTTTATTGAATTTTTCAAATTATAATAACAAAAGCTTCTTTGTCATACAGAAATTTAAGTGCTTTTACAATGAAATACGAGAAAATGCAACAAAATTTTTGTCATTTCCATTAGAGGTAACATTTTAACTCTTAGTTATGCACTATCACATTATAGAGGATAATATTTCGGGGGGCGTACAGAAATACAGAGGAGTCTAATTCAAACAATAGCCAACCAAGAGTAGACATTCTTAATTACTAACCCTCCATAGATGTTTCAACTGTCATTGGGCATTTAGAACTCAGGAATTCTTTCAACTGTGGTATATCAAAGAAAATGTAAGTAGACCCACGCCAGCCTATAACACATTTACACGGGTATTTCACAATGAAACTCGCTCCCAAAGATAATACATTGGGTTTCATTTGAAGAAATGCTTTCCGCCTCGCCTGGGTGACCTTGGCAAGGTCAGGGAATATCCTTACCAAGTCCCCACAAAAGGGTACCCGTATATTTTTATAATTACGCATAATCAAATTTATATCTTCTTCTGAAATAAAAGTCACTAAAAGAGTCTCTCTTCTGGCGACCTCTACCTCTGATGCCTCTAAATACTGCGTCAGATTGTCCATGTTATCCAAAACACTTATTCTAGGTGTACTTTGCCTCTGAGAAAGATGTAATATCTTTTTTATCACAGGAATTTTCTCCTGGGGGATTTTTAAAAATTCTCCCAGGTATTTCTTTAATGTTACTAGGCATTGTTCATCCTTAATCACCGGGAAATTTAACAAACGAAGGTTCAAATGTCTGAGAGAGTTTTCAAGAAACTCCATTTTACGTAATGTAGCAAGCCTTTCCCTAGAGAACGCTGCTGAAACTTCTTTTAAATCTTTAACCTCCGATTCAATCCTTTGAATAGTGGATCCTTGTTCCTGTAATATTTGCTGATGATCGTGGGCTACAATATCCAATTTGGCAGAAACCCCTTGTAACTTATGAGATTGCTCCTGTATCTTAATGTCCATTCCAGCCATAAGCTCCCATAGGGAGTCTAAAGTCACAATTGCAAATTTTTCAATCCGATAAGCGTTCTGACTCACCCCATTAGCTCTAGAAGTCGAATCCATCCTCTCAATTGCCTCCGCCATTCTTCCACCTTCTCCAACTGCTCCATTCAGCTTTATAGGGGTTGATGTTGTCGCTACCCCAGAGCCAACTCCTTCGGCTCCCACCGACTGGTCTCCTCCGACCGAGTTTCCTCGGGGTTCACCAGTAGCTTTAGGGGATTCTGGGGAGGAAGCTTGTTGCACATGTTTCGGGTTCGGCGGGCTTAAAGATATCTCTCCCGGTGAAATGGGCTCTCCTCTAACCCCTCCACCCGCAGGAGCCGCCGCCTGCGCCACTGATGTCGCATACTCCCGGATTAGCCTCTGGTCAGAAGGTAGGGAGGGTTCGGATGGGTATACCCTCACCTTACCTTTTCTTTTGTGGGGCATTTTTCAAGAAATGCGGTAATAATAACCAAGGTAAATCAGAAACGATCAGAGCGTCCGGGTGCTGCTACCTCTTGGTCGGCCATCTTGGTTACGCCCCCCTATTTGGTGCTTTTTTATACCGACATTCATGATACGGATCATATCATATTAATTTACAAGGAACAGGGGGTTATAACATTAACACAGAGGAGAAAGGCAAAAGTTACAATAAAACAAGGGTAATGGAACTAGGGAGAAGAAGAAGCCAGTAACAGAAGGTAACTCGGTAACTATAACAAATCATTTACAATGTCTGAAATGGAGTGCACTGAATAGAAGGCATTAGTACATGAACTGTGGCATAGCTGAGACGGGCCTGAGTTAGGGGAAGGCTTGTTGAAATAGCCAGGTCTTGAGTTTTTTCCTGAACATCAACAGGCAGGGCTCCTTTCTGAGATCAGGGGAAATAGCACTCCAGATGGCTGGTCCCACTGTCGAGAAGGCCCGTTCTCTAGCGGCTGAATGATGGGTGGATTTGGTTGGAGGGGAGTGCAGAGATCCTTTGTAAGCTTCTCTGATAGGTCTTGAAGAGGTGTGGAGTCTGAGTGTTTAAATCAAACCGGTGTACTCACACTATGTAAATGCTCTGGGGAAGTAGAATGCCTGTATCCCGAGTGTGGTGTACCCTTGCTACATCAACCAATACCCGCCATATTCTCCACCAACATCCATCCCCAGCTTTAACTGCCTGTGTTTAACAACAATGTAGAGATTACTTACCTGATAATCTCGTTTTCCTTAGTGTATGCAGATGGACTCAAAACAAGTGGGTATAGCGTGCTCGTGCTAGCAGTTGGAGACAGATCTGACGTCAGCACGGGTACATATACCCCCACAGGAAGTGAAGCAACTCAGTAATCTTCCTTGCAAAGCTGTCATAGCTCTATGGGGACTGACCGATCGATTAATTAAACAGGATTACCCTGACCGGTTGATAGTAGCTGGAGACCGCCAGGATTCTCAACCGGAAGGCGTCGACACCCGGCAGGGTGGATGCCCTATGTAGTAAAACATGGCTTACCTTGAACCTGTGAAATCCCATAAATATTGGCAGCTGGGTGGGATGCTGAGTCCATCTGCATACACTAAGGAAAACGAGATTATCAGGTAAGTAATCTCTACATTTCCTAGCGTGCAGCAGATGGACTCAAAACAAGTGGGATGTACAAAAGCTACTCCTGGACTGGGCGGGAGGCTGCCCGCGGTCCGTGCAGGATTGCCCTCGCGAATGCCGTGTCCTCCCTGGCCTGGGCATCCAGACGGTAGAATCTGGAGAAGGTATGGAGGGAGGACCACGTCGCCGCCTTACAGATCTCAGCAGGCGACAGCATCCGAGTTTCTGCCCAAGAGGCCGCTTGCGCGCTGGTAGAGTGAGCCTTGACCTGTAGAGGTGGTGATTTTCCCGCGTCTACGTAGGCTGCCTTGATAACTTCTTTGACCCAGCGGGCGATAGTTGCCCATGAGGCCGCTTCCCCTTGCTTCGTCTCGCTGTGTAGAACGAACAGATAGTCCGTCTTTCGTATTGCTTCGGACACTTCCAGGTATCTGGACAGTAGCCTGCCGATGTCGAGATGTTGTAGAATTCGACCTTCTTCTGACTTCTTCAAACCTTCTGTGGTAGGTAAAGAGATGGTTTGGTTGAGGTGGAAGTGCGAGACTACTTTGGGTAAGAAGGAAGGGACTGTGCGAAGATGAATGGCTTCTGGCGTGATTCGGAGAAACGGATCACGGCAAAACTAATATGATATGATCCGTATCATGAATGTCGGTATAAAAAAGCACCAAATAGGGGGGCGTAACCAAGATGGCCGACCAAGAGGTAGCAGCACCCGGACACTCTGATCGTTTCTGATTTACCTTGGTTATTATTACCGCATTTCTTGAAAAATGCCCCACAAAAGAAAAGGTAAGGTGAGGGTATACCCATCCGAACCCTCCCTACCTTCTGACCAGAGGCTAATCCGGGAGTATGCGACATCAGTGGCGCAGGCGGCGGCTCCTGCGGGTGGAGGGGTTAGAGGAGAGCCCATTTCACCGGGAGAGATATCTTTAAGCCCGCCGAACCCGAAACATGTGCAGCAAGCTTCCTCCCCAGAATCCCCTAAAGCTACTGGTGAACCCCGAGGAAACTCGGTCGGAGGAGACCAGTCGGTGGGAGCCGAAGGAGTTGGCTCTGGGGTAGCGACAACATCAACCCCTATAAAGCTGAATGGAGCAGTTGGAGAAGGTGGAAGAATGGCGGAGGCAATTGAGAGGATGGATTCGACTTCTAGAGCTAATGGGGTGAGTCAGAACGCTTATCGGATTGAAAAACTTGCAATTGTGACTTTAGACTCCCTATGGGAGCTTATGGCTGGAATGGACATTAAGATACAGGAGCTCTGAGACGCGTCGTGCGGAGCAAACAGCCAGCAGGAACACCATCTTCAAGGTTAACAAACGGAAGGACAGGCCTCGAAGTGGACGGAAGGCGTGTCCCGCTAGAAAGTCCAAAACTAGGTTGAGGTTCCACAGAGGTATGGGCCACTTCAGTGGCGGACGAATGTGTTTGACACCTTTCCGGAAGCGTGAAACGTCCGGGTGTGTGGCGACGCTATTGCCGTCACTCTGGGGACCGTAGCAGGAAAGTGCTGCCACTTGGACCTTGATGGAATTGAGGGACAGACCCTTCTGAAGACCATCTTGTAGGAAGTCCAAAATGATAGGAATCTTAGCGGCATGTGGATTGGGCTATTAGCTTCGCACCAAGCTTCAAATACTCTCCAGATCCTTATATAAGTTAGTGATGTGGAGAACTTGCGTGCTCTGAGGAGTGTATCTATTACCGGTCCTGAATATCATCGTGACTTCAGTCTAGCCCTCTCCATGGCCAAACCGTAAGAGACAATTGAGCCGGATCCTCGTGGAGTATGGGACCTTGTCGCAGCAGGTCCCTGTGCGGCGGCAGGGGTAGTGGATTCCCTGCCAGTAGTCTTCTCATGTCTGCGTACCAGGGTCTTTCTTGGCCAGTCCGGGGCCACTAGAAGAACTAGGCCTCTGTGCCGCTGAATCCTATGTATAATGGCGCCCAGCAGGGGCCATGGCGGAAAAGCGTACAGCAGGATCTCCTGGGGCCATGGTTGTACCAGTGCATCGATCCCCTGAGACAGAGGATCCTGCCTGCGACTGAAATATCTGGGTACTTGAGTGTTGGACCTGTCCGCTAGTAGGTCCATGCCCGGGGTCCCCCACCGATTCACAATCATCTGGAACGCCGTGGGTGACCGTTGTCAATCCCCGGGATGTAGACCTTCTCTGCTGAGGAAGTCCGCTGCGGTGTTGTCCTTCCCGGCGATGTGGACGGCGGAGATGTCCTGGAGATTTGCTTCTGCCCAAGTCATCAGAGGAGCTATTTCTAGTGATACCTGTTGGCTTCTGGTTCCGCCCTGTCGGTTGATGTATGCCACCATGGTGGCGTTGTCTGACATCACTCTGACTGCTCTGTGTCGCAGTCTGTGGGCAAATCGCAGGCACGCTAGCCTGACTGCCCGTGCCTCTAGTCGGTTGTTGTTCCATCCCGACTCTTCTCTGCTCCACCGCCCTTGGGCAGTGAGTCCTTCGCAATGTCCTCCCCAGCCACTCAGGCTGGCGTCTGTCGTGAGCAGGGTCCAGGTCGGAGAGGACATCCTGGACCCCCAGCTCCTGTGGCTTTGCTGCAGCCACCATCGCAGCTGATTCCGTACCCTGGCTGGGAGAGGTAGGTGTACGGTGTAAGTTTGTGATCGCGGGCTCCACCGGGATAGGAGGGCACGTTGTAACGGCCTCATATGCGCCCGTGCCCATGGTATCACCTCCAGAGTGGATGCCATCAGGCCGAGGACTTGTAGGTAATCCCAAGCTGTGGGCCGGACGGCGTGCAGCAGGGCCTGCAGACGATTCTTGAGCTTTTCTCTTCTTTTGGGAGTCAAGCTGACTGTCTGCCTGAGTGTCGAATAGGACTCCTAGGTATTCCTTCGATTGAGACGGCTGTAGAGAACTCTTGTTTAAGTTTACTACCCAGCCTAGGCTTTCTAGAAGAGCAATCACTCGGCTGGTTGCCCGATGGCTCTCTTCTGGCGATTTTGCCCTGATCAACCAATCGTCCAGGTAGGGATGGATGAGAATTCCCTCCTTCCTGAGGGCCGCCGCCACTACTACTATGACCTTGGTAAAGATCCGCGGCGCTGTGGCTAACCCGAAGGGTAATGCCCGAAACTGAAAGTGTTGGTCCAAGACTTTGAAACGTAGGTAGCGCTGATGATCCCAATGGATTGGGATATGCAGATAGGCTTCTGACAGATCTAGGGATGTGAGAAACTCCCCTGGCTGTACTGAATTTTTGACAGATCGCAGGGTTTCCATGCGAAAGCTGGGTACCCGGAGGTAGCGGTTGACTGACCTGAGGTCCAGGACGGGCCGGAAAGTGCCCTCCTTCTTGGGTACTATGAAATAAATGGAAAAATGCCCAGAATTTATCTCCCTTGCAGGCACTGGAATTATGGCCTTGAGGGAGAGAAGCCTCTGTAAGGTAACATCTAGCGCCGCCCTCTTGAGGGGTGAACAAGGAGATTCCACAAACTCAGGGGTGGGCAATTAATTTTCCCATGGGGCCGCATGAGAAATTGGGATGGTTTTAGAGGGCCGGACTAATATAATTAACTCAGTTCTCAATAGCCCTACTTATGAAAAGACAGCAGTTTACCACCAATGCATGTCCTCTGAGAAAACACAACAAATAAGACTGATAAAATGCTTACATGCTAGCAAAATATCTCATCTTGGTAACAGACACAGAACCGACCTAACATACTCCCAGGATCTGTAGTAATGCACATAAACTAATACACACACAGTTACACCTGTATTATGGAATACAAAACAGGAGCAACCCTATCTATGAAAAGGCAACACCACAAATATTAAATCAGGTCCTAAAAACCAATACACCTCTTATTAGGAAAACAGAATAGCAAGCAGCTATAGATCCCCACACAGAAATAATTGTAAAACTATACTAATAAGCAGAATAAATGTTTCAGAACAGCTATGAACAGAATAACATCCAACAATTAAAAACTCATAAAAACTATTAAACATTCTCCAAACACCAATAAAATATTTCAAAAAAGCAGACCACACAATTAAAATGGCAGTCAAGAAAAATAAACTTAAAGCCATCTTTACTTACCCCCTCCAGCAGCTCTCCTACTCCCCTTCCCTGCAGGCCGTGGCACACACCAGAAGCAGCAGTAGAAGCTAAGCTCTATACTTATGGTCCTCTTCCTTAGTGCCCATGTCTCTCACACACACACCATACCAGTCATGCCCCCATGACCAGTTTCTGTCTCTCACACACCAATCATCTCCCAAACAGTCTTTGGCACACACACCAGTCACCTTCCTGAACAGTTTCTCTCATGCCATACACACACACACACACAGGCTTCCCACTCCCGTGTTCTTCTTACATATATGGGCTTCTCACTCTCATAATCACTTTCTCTGTCTCTCTCTCTCTCACACACACCCACACACTCACTCACCAGTCTCTCACTCCCATGCTTGTTCTCTCCACATGCACAGGCTTCTCATTCCCATAATCACTTTCTTTCTCTCTCTCACACACACACACACTCACCAGTCTCTCACTCCCATGTTCTCTTTCAGATTTACAGGCTTCTCCCTCCCATGATGTGTCTCACACACACCCAGGTTTCTCACTCCCATGCTCACTCTTCACATGCACAGGCTTCTCATTCCCATAATCACTTTATTTCTCTCTCTCACTCACACACACACACACACACCAGTCACCTGATCTCACTCATGCATACACACACACACACACAGGCTTCCCACTCCCAAGTTCTCTTTCAGATATACAGGCTTCTCCCTCCCATGCTGTCTCACACACACCCAGGTTTCTCACTCTCATGCTCACTCTCTTCACATGCACAGGCTTCTCATTCCCATAATCACTTTCTCTCTGTTACACACACACCAGTCTCTCTCTCATTTCCATGCTCGCTCTCCACTGCACAGGCTTCTTATTCTCTGAATCACATTCTTTCTCTCACATTCACACACACCAGTCTCTTTCTCTCACACACACAGTCACCTTACCAACCAGTCTCTCGCTCTCATGCATGCACACACACACACACATAGACTTCCCACTCCCATGCTGTCTCACACACACCCAGGTTTCTCACTCTCATGCTCACTCTCTTCACATGCACAGGCTTCTCATTCCCATAATCACTTTCTCTCTGTTACACACACACCAGTCTCTCTCATTTCCATGCTCACTCTCCACGTGCACAAGCTTCTCATTCCCTGAATCACATTCTCTCACATTCACACACACCAGTCTTTTTCTCTCACACACACCGTCACCTTACCAAGCAGTCTCTCTCTCTCATGCATGCACACTCACCCAGGTTTCTCACTCCCACAACACCAGGCTTCTTACGCTCATGCTTTCCCACATACCCAGACTTCTCACTTCCATGCTTTTTCTCTCTCACACACACACACATCAGACACCTCCCTGACTAATGTCTCACACTCTCACATACACATCAGTCATCTCCCTGAGCAATCACTTTCATTGTCTCTCACATACACACACACATCAGCTCTCTGCCCAGTCAATCACACACAGGCTGGATGGCTGCTTCTCTCTCTTTCTCACTTCCTCTCCCCCCCACCGGAGCACAAATGGGAGCTGTAGCAGCCCCCGAAGGCCAAGAAAGAAGAATCTCATTGGCCGCGGGAGGCTCATGCTGCTGTCTCCTCTCTCGATTACCGGCTGCTTCGATTGCTCGGGGACCGACGCTGCAGCCGACGCGGCACGGCTCTTTCTCCTTCCCGCGCACCGCTCCGTGTATCACTTCCTGTTCCGGGTCACGGGAGGGGGGGGTGCAGGCGCGGGAAGAAGAAAAGGCCCAGCCGCGGGTACCACAGCTTCTAATACTGCTGCCGTTCCCGCTGGGCTTGAACGTGCTGACAGCCCAGCGGCAACGGCAGCGGGAGAGACCGGGAGCGCGCGCTGCGGACCGGCAAAAAACTCCCGCGGACCGGAGGTTGGGACCCCTGAAAAAGACCACGAAAGGCGGAACTGGTAGGTAGGTAGGAAAGAAACTCGAGCGAAGGCACGCTGCCCGATTGGCCGGTGCTGGGCAAGGCTTGCCCAGCACCGGCCAATCGGGCAGCGTGCCTTCGCTCGAGTCACTCCCTCCCCCCCACCGAACGCTGTAAAAAAAACAGTTCATTCTCCGCTCCCTCGCTCCCCGATTGGCCGGCCAATCGGGGAGCGAGGGAGCGGAGAATGAGGCACGCTGCCTTCCCTTGGGAAGGCAGCGTGCCTCATTCTCCGTCTGCTCTCAGCAGTGGGCGGGCCGGTCACAGACCGTAGGCGGGCCGGATTCAGCCTGCGGGCCGCCCCTTGCCCAGGTCTGCACAAACTTGTCTGGCGGGAGCCGAAGAAAGTCCAGGTAGTACCCCTCTCGGATGATGATGAGGACCCACTGGTCCGAGGTAATCTCGGCCCACCTGCAGTAAAAGAGGGTCAGCCTGCCCCCTATGGCTGCTACCCCCGGATGGGGGTAGCAGCCATAGGGGGCAGGCTGACCCTCTTTTGGCTACCCATTTTGACCCATTTTGGCTACCCCGGCTGTGGTAGCCAAAATGGCGCCGATGGCCCGAGAGCGGGAGATCGCGCCGGGGACCCCCCCCCCCCCCCCCACTGGACCACCAGGTAATTTAACATTTTTTTGGGGGGGGGGGGTCGGTGGGGTTTTGTTTATCTGCTCAGGCCTCACTAAAAATTTAACAATGTGAATTGGAATCGGAACGATTCCAATTCACAATCTCTAACGATTCGATTTTTCCCTCCCACCATCCGAACCTGATCGTTAAGACGATCGGGCACACGATTCACATCTCTAATATATATGTGTGTGTGTGTGTGTGTGTGTGTGTGTGTGTGTGTGTGTGTGTGTGTGATTTGTTTTGTTGATAATCTGTTGTACTTTAGCCTTATTATTACGAGCAATTTAAATATATCATCTTTGGGAATGTGTATTTCTTATATTTTTGTATTTTGCTCTTTCTTAAGTATTCCACAGTTCAGAAATTTTAGTTTCTCAGGCTTTCTATTTTGGTTTTATCTGCATGTTTCTGTTTCTAATTTATATTCTCTTATTTCTATATTAGGTAAGAGTCTGTCTCAGTTTTGCCTGTGTGTGACAGAAATGCAGTATTTCTGCTAGTGTGTAGTTTCTCTGTAGTAGTAGTCCAACTTGTTGTGTTATTCCCGTAGGTGATGTATTAATGTTCTAGGGCCTGGTGAAGTATTTGCATTGCTGCTTTTTCATAAGGTTGCTGTTATTTGGATCCTGAGAGTCAGTGCTGTGACTGTATGTCAAGGTTCTAGATACATCTTTCTTTGCAAGAGTTTGTGCTACTTCACAAAATAGCAGTGGAGGGTTATTTTTTGCTGAGGTGACACCAGAATTTGAATTTTTTTTACATGTTAGTTGTAATGTGAATTGCCCTAGCTCTGTGCTGCACCTGTTCTGATGATTAATTATATTTTATTGTATTTATGAAGATTTCTGGTTTTCTGCAAAGATGGTTCATGAAAGAATACATTAATTTTTGTTTTATTACATGATTGGATCTGATTGTTTTCTATACTTGTGCATTTATAAACTGCAATAAATATAAAATAAATTCTGATTAATAAGGAATTTTTAATGCTGGTAAGTGCTAGAAATAATTGAAGTAAATTATTTTAATGTTTCATACATGATGCATAATGGCTGTTGCAAATTACTTAGAAAGCCATTCTAGGGTGCAGTATATGGCATTATTTATCAGTAGATCTAAATCCCCAAATAATGGCCGATTTAGAGAGTAGAGATTTCTCCTCCTTACATTGTAAACAGTGAAGGAGTGAATAAGTTAGTCTCTAGGGCTCGCCTCACTGCAGGAGAACTGTCTGCAGGAGCATGGCCACAACTTAAGGTATATTAACACTAGTAAAGGTACTGAAAGTAAAAAAAAATAAATCCTCTTCTTAATCAGCTACAAGAGCAAAAACTCTAAATTCCCGTCCAACGGCTGGAGGCAGAGAGCACTGTTTGAATGTGTTCTAATTATCACATATTCTATAGTGATGTCAATTAAAAAAAAAGTTTTTGAACTCTGCCTGCATTTGGATGAGAGGATATACCCACAGGTTCAGGACTGGTGGAGCAGAAAGAAAAGGAAGGTAGGAAATACTGCAGAATATCCACACTTTAACAGGCGAGCCCTCTAAAGGTCCAAATTGTAAGACAGAACAGAGCTAGATCCTCTTGAAGAACCGCTCCCTGTTGCAACAGATCCAGGTGCAGTGGAAGATGAAGAAGGTCCTCCACCAGGAGTCTTCGCAAATCTGCATACCATGGATGCCTGGGCCAATTCGGAGCCACCAAGAGTACTAACCCCCCTTGGATTTTGATTCTGCGAATGACCCTGCCCAGCAAGGGCCACGGAGAAAAGGCATAAAGCAACTCATCTTCTGGCCAGATCTGTACGAGAGCACCACCCAGGGAACACAGATCTCTACTGTGACTGAAGAATCGAGGAACCTTTACATTGCAAGAAGTCGCCAACAAATCTAGGAATGGAAGGTACCAGTGTTCCACTATCAGCTGAAACGCTTCAGTGGACAGCACCCATTCTCTGGGGTCCAGACTCTCTCTCTGGGGTCCAGACTCTCTCTGCTGAGAGTCTGCTCCTACATTGTATTTTCCTGTGATGTGAGAGGCTGAGATCACCTGAAGATGTCCTTCTGCCCATTCCATAAGATGGTCTATTTCCTGTGACACTTGCCAGCTCTTGGTTCCTCCCTGGTGATTGATGTAGGCCACCATCGTCTCGTTGTCCACCATGATGCAAACCGCTTGACCCAGTAGTCTGTGGTTGAACTGCAAGCACATCAATCTGACCGCGCAGGCTTCCAGGCGATTGATGTTCCAGAGAGCCTCTTTGGCGGTTCAACGTCCCTGGGCCGTCAGTTCCTGACAGTGAGCTCCTCAACCCTGGAGACTTGCATCTGTCGTGAGCACCAACCAGTTCAGGGAGGACAAAAAAACTCCCTCTCTCAGGTGATCCTCCTGCAACCACCACTGGAGGCGAGAGCAGATTTCATTCGGTAAGTGGAGCCGAACCGAATAGTCCTGAGACTGCGGGTTCCAACGAGACAGCAGTGAGCGCTGAAAAGGACGCATATGCGCTCTTGCCCCCGGCACCACTTCCAGGGTTGCCACCATCAAGCCGAGCACCTGTAGATAGCTCCACACCGTTGGGCGGATAGTGTTACAATATTAGAACATAAAATATGTCATACTGGGTCAGACCAAGGGTCCATCAAGCTCAGTATCCTGTTTCTAACAGTGGCCAGTCCAAGTCACAAGTACCTGGCAAGTACCCAAACATTAAATAAATCTCAAGCTACTATTGCTTATTAATTAATAGCAGTTTATGAATTTTTTCTCTAGGAACTTATCCAAATCTTTTTTAAACCCAGTTACACTAACTGCTGTTCACCAACTCACGCACTTTTGGATCTGTGCGTCTGTTAGTAAAAACCTTGCCCAGTCTCATGTCAAAGCGAACTTCCAGATACTCCAACAACTGAGAAGGTCGGAGATTGCTCTTGGCCAGGTTCACCACCCAACTGAGCTCCCGCAGCAAGGAAATCACCTTATTGGTCCATCTTTCCTCAATACTTTCACCATGGCCACGGAAAATGTTCTGAAGGCGGTGGCCAGACCAAAGAGCAGCGCCCGAAACTGATAATGGCGACCCAGCACCGCAAAGCATAGATAACGTTTGTGCTCCAAATGGATGGGATTGTTCAGGACGAAAGGTCTGAGACTTACCAAAAGGCCGCGTCCTCTGTAAGGTCGGGTTTCTGTAGGGATGAAAACACCTAGAACCCCCTGAGACAACCCATCATAGAAAAAGGGGGCTACAATTGCTTCTTATCCTCTGGTTACCGGGGAACTGAATATTCGCCCCACTTACTGACCAGCTTTTCAAACTCACTCCCAAACAAGAGTGAGCCTTTAAAGGGCATCTTTGTAAGATTAGCTTTGGAGGCTGTGTCAGCTGACCAGTATCACAACCATAGCTGACGTCTGGCCACCACTACCGAAACCACTCCTCTGGCCAAGGTACAGACCAAATCACAGCCCTTGGCAACAAAAAAGGTGGCAGCGGGTTCTATAACTGCTCTGTAATTCACCCCAGAATCATCCACCTCCTGAAAGAGAAGCAGACAAGAGTGTACCACAAGAGCGCAACAGGAAGCAATCTGCAAGGTCATTGCCAATGTGTCAAAGGCCTGCTTAAGAATAGATTCAATCCGCCTATCGAGCACATCCTTCAAGGTTGCTCCTCCCTCCACAGGGATAGTGGTTTGTTTAGATACGGTACAGACAAGCGCATCTACTTTGGGAAAACACTAACACTCTCTCACAGCTGAATCCAAAGGGTACAGACCTTCCAATGCCCGACCTCCTTTGAATTTCCCTCCAGGGTATCTCATTCAAGATCAATCAATTTTTGAATGGCATTCATAACAGGAAAAAAGCAAAAGGCTTTATGTAAGGAGACAAAAATGGGATTCCTCTTCGGCTCCAACAAAGAATCCAACCAAGGCACTCCCAGCATCATCAATGTCTGGGAAATCAGGGCCGGCAGTTCATAGTTTCGATACGGCTCCAAACTAGGAGGAATTTCACCATCTTGCAAGAAATCAGGATCAGTCATCTGTACCATCCGGGTTTCCACCAGGAAAACTCATAGCGAACTGAGGCATGCCACGGTGCTTAACCGTAGAAGTGGAAGAGGGAGGGGCACAGCTGAGGTTCCAACTTAACTGAAGTGGGCAAAGTGGAGGACTGCACCTGAACAAAGGCTTGTAAACCTTGAAAAAACTCCACCCAAGAAAAAAGCAGCCGGATCCAAACCAAGCCCAGAAGGTAATGGAGCGGACCCAACTGAACTGCCATCTCCTAAGGTGGAACCATTCAAGGGAGTACCAAGATCTAGTGCCAAAACCGTAACCAGACCATTATCAGAATGAGAGGATCTAAGCTTTGCAAAATCCGAGGAAGACAACTCTCCCTGAGCATACGAGCAGTGCTGACACATGTTGGAAGACAGGGCAGGCTCAGAAGCTCACAAAGAGAAAGATGCTTAGGCTTCTAGTTTACCAATGCCATGAGTGGTGGTAACTGTGCATTCAAACAGTTCCAACTCAAAAAAGTTGCGCACACAAATTAAAGGCGCCCCAGCAATAAGCGTGGCAAGGTGATGCACTACTAGTCTGCCTCGCTGGAGTGTATCACCAAGCACAAAAAAAGTTATGTGCATAAAGGTTGTGCCTAGCGCGGTGTGCGCACACTGGGGCGGATTTTCAGAGCCCTGCTCGCGTAAATCCGCCCAAAACCGGTCGGATTTACGCGAGCAGGGCCCTGCGCGCCGGTGAGCCTATTTTACATAGGCTCACCGGCGCGCGCAGAACCCCGGGACTCGCGTAAGTCCCGGGGTTTTCGGAGTGGGCGTGTCGGGAGGCGTGTCGGGGGGCGGGGCCGGAGCGCGCGGCGTTGCGGGGGCGTGTCGGCAGCATTTTGGGGGCGGATACGGGGGCGTGGCTACGGCCCGGGGGCGTGGCCGCGCCCTCCGTACCCGCCCCCAGGTCGCGGACCGGCGCGCAGGAGGCCCGCTGGCGCGCGGGGATTTACGCCTCCCTCCGGGAGGCGTAAATCCCCCGACAAAGGTAGGATGGGGGTTTAGACAGGGCCGGGCGGGTGGGTTAGGTAGGGGAAGGGAGGGGAAGGTGAGGGGAGGGCAAAGGAAAGTTCCCTTCTAGGCCGCTCCGATTTCGGAGCGGCCTAGGAGGGAACGGGGGTAGGCTGCGCGGCTCGGCGCGCGCAGGCTATACGAAATCGATAGCCTTGCGCGCGCCGATCCAGGATTTTAGCCGATACGCGCGACTACGCGCGTATCTACTAAAATCCAGCGTACTTTTGTTTGCGCCTGGAGCGCAAACAAAAGTAGGCTGTTCGCGCTCGTCTGAAAATCTACCCCACTGTTAAGAACATAAGAACATAAGAAAATGCCATACTGGGTCAGACCAAGGTCCATCAAGCCCAGCATCCTGTTTCCAACAGAGGCCAATCCAGGCCATAAGAACCTGGCAAGTACCCAAAAATTGAGTCTATTCCATGTTACCACTGCTAATGGCAGTGGCTATTCTCTAAGTGAACTTAATAGCAGGTAATGGACTTCTCCTCCAAGAACTTATCCAATCCTTTTTTAAACACAGCTATACTAACTGCATTAACCACATCCTCTGACAACAAATTCCAGAGTTTAATTGTGCGTTGAGTAAAAAAGAACTTTCTCCGATTAGTTTTAAATGTGCCCAATGCTAACTTCATGGAGTGCCCCCTAGTCTATTATCCAAAAGAGTAAATAACCGATTCACATCTACCCGTTCTAGACCTCTCATGATTTTAAACATCTCTATCATATCCCCCCTCTGCCGTCTCTTCTCCAAGCTGAAAAGTCCTAACCTCTTTAGTCTTTCCTCATAGGGGAGCTGTTCCATTCCCCTTATCATTTTGGTAGCCCTTCTCTTTACCTTCTCCATCGCAATTATATCTTTTTTGAGATGCGGCGACCAGAATTGTACACAGTATCCAAGGTGCGGTCTTCACCATGGAGCGATACAGAGGCATTATGATATTTTCCGTTTTATTCACCATTCCCTTTCTAATAAGTCCCAACATTCTGTTTGTTTTTTTGACTGCCGCGGCACACTGAACCACGATTTCAATGTGTTATCCACTATGCCACCTAGATCTCTTTCTTGGGTTGTAGCACCTAATATGGAACCCAACATTGTGTAATTATAGCATGGGTTATTTTTCTCTATATGCATCTCCTTGCACTTATCCACATTAAATTTCATCTGCCATTTCGATGCCCAATTTTCCAGTCTCACAAGGTCTTCCTGCAATTTATCACAATCTGTTTGTGATTTAACTACTCTGAACAATTTTGTGTCATCTGCAAATTTGATTATCTCACTCGTCGTATTTCTTTCCAGATCATTTATAAATATATTGAAAAGTAAGGGTCCCAATACAGATCCCTGAGGCACTCCACTGTCCACTCCCTTCCACTGAGAAAATTGTCCATTTAATCCTACTCTCTGTTTCCTGTCTTTTAGCCAGTTTGCAATCCACGAAAGGACTTCGCCACCTATCCTATGACTTTTTACTTTTCCTAGAAGGAAAGGACAAGTAAACTTTCAGAAAGTGTTTTGCCCTACCCAGCTTGACCTAAGTGTAAACTGTTTAACGCCCACCCACCCCTAGGTTTGTATTTCTAATGTAGTCAGCCTAACTTCATAATTGGCAACAAGATAAATTAATAAATTCATTATTCCTTAGGTGTACCAATCAAATAACTTACCTAAATGAGTACTACCCAATGCAACTGCTGTGGAGCCTTTATATTGAGGGTAATCATATGGAAACGTAAGGCTTGCCTCTTTTGTTCAAAACTCTCTACCTTGGAAAAGGAGCTGGATGATTTTAAAGCTGAATTAGCTTCAATAAAGAGAGTCTCAGCCACTGTACATTATTCAGGAAATAATATACCCTTACCACTGAATAACCAAAACTCAAGAAAAAAGAGATTTACTGTGGGCTCAGGTAGGATAAGACCTGTAACCCACAGACACCCATTACTGAAAGCTGTGCAGCCCACAACTCTATCCCCCCACTCACACAGGCCATTAAGGAACTTAAAAAGTATTACAGTGGGCTCTGGTAGAATTAGACCTGTGTTCCGGAGACACACACTGTATCAAGTGCAACAAGTACAAAATGCCTTTTCTGTATTAAATTCTGGAGAAGTCCTTGAGAAAAAGATTGAAGTGTTATCGGAAAAGAGAGAAAAAACCCAATGCATACAGAAATTCCAGATCAGAAACCAAAGAAAAAAGCTCACGGTGATGGATGACTCTGTTATCAGAGGCACTAATCTCTTCCCTTGCACAAATGCAAAGAGAAAAGTGGATAACAAAACTCAACTAAATAGGTCACAAAAGGAGTTCAGGAACAGCAATAACCTCAACGAAGAAAGCTGGAAAGCTATGAGCACAAATGCTCGTAGTTTGGGTAATAAAATCCCAGATTTTCAAGCCCTAATGGTGGAGGCGGACTTGGACATTGTTGCTGTCACGGAAACGTGGTTTATGGAATCTCATGACTGGGATATGCAATACCAGGCTATAACTTGTTAAGGAAGGACAGAGAGGATAGGAAAGGGGGAGGAGTGGCTCTTTATGTCAGAAACAATATCCAAGCATCTGATCTACAAGGAAGATGGGGCAATGAAGAAGCACTATGGGCCGACTTAAAAAAAGATGGGGCATCCATTTTTATTGGAGTGGTTTACAGGCCTCCAAACCAAAAGGAAGAGCTGGACAGAGATCTGGTTGAAGACATCCACAGCAGAGGAAAGAAAGAAGTGGTGATCGTTGGAGACTTTAATATGCCAGTTGTAGACTGGAGAATCCCATCTGCAGAATCTAATAATAGTAGAGAAATAGTAGATGCCCTGCAAGTAGCTTTGTTCAAACAAATGGTAATGGAACCCACGAGAGAAGGAGCTATACTCGACTTAGTGCTCACTAATGGAGATAATGTCTCAGACGTCCAGGTGGGTGCCCACCTCAGCACCAGTGATCATCAAACGGTATGGTTTAATATCACAAAAAGGACACGGAAAAGAAGCACAAAAACCCAAGTTTTGCTGTTCAAAAACACAGACTTTGATGAAATGGGGAAGTACCTGGAGGAAGAACTAAAAGGCTGGGAAAAAGAGAGAGATGTGGATCAACAGTGGACCAATCTAAAAGGAGCAATTACCAAGGCAAGTAATCTATATGTTAGAAAAGTAAAGAAAAGCAAAAGAAAAATGAAACCTATCTGGTTCTCAAAAGAGGTGGCTGACAAAATAAAGGCTAAAAGAACAGCGCTCAAGAAATATAAAAGATCCCAAAAGGAGGAGCACAAAGAAGAATATCTGGTAGAACTGAGGGAGACAAAGAAATTAATCAAGACGGCAAAAAGTCAAGCAAAAGAGAGGATTGCCAAGGAGGTAAAGAGAGGTAACAAAACATTTTTCAGATACATCAGTGAAAAGAGAAAAGTTCAAAGTTGTATAGTGAAATTGAAAGGTGGAAAGGATCAATGTGTGGAGAGAGACGAAAAAATGGCAGAAATATTAAATGAATACTTCAGTTCTGTGTTCACTAAAGAGGACCCTGGAGAAGGACCGTCACTAGTTAACAAGAAACTGGAGGGGAGTGGAGTAGATGTAACTCAATTTACAGTAGAAAATGTATGGGAAGAGCTGGTGAAACTGAAAGTGGACAAAGCCATGGGGCCTGATGAAGTTCATCCCAAAATACTGAGGGAGCTCAGAGATGTGCTGGCGGGTCCGCTGTGTGACCTGTTCAATAGATCCCTAGAAATGGGAGTGGTGCCGAGTGATTGGAGGAGAGCGATGGTGGTCTCGCTTCAAAAGACTGGGAACAGAGAAGAGGCTGGTAACTACAGACCGGTTAGCCTCACTTCGGTGGTGGGAAAAGTAATGGAGTCACTGTTGAAAGAGAGAATAGTGAACTATCTACAGTCGGGAGAATTGCTGGACCAGAGGCAGCATGGATTCACCATTGGAAGATCCTGTCAGACAAATCTGATTGACTTTTTTGACTGGGTAACCAAGGAATTGGATCGAGGAAGAGCACTCGATGTCATCTACTTGGATTTCAGCAAAGCTTTTGACACTGTCCCGCACAGGAGACTGGTGAATAAAATGAGACGCTTAGGAGTGAGTGACGAGGTGGTGGCCTGGATTGCAAACTGGTTGACGGACAGAAGACAATGTGTGATGGTAAATGGAACTCTCTCTGAAGAGAGAGCGGTTTTAAGCGGTGTACCGCAGAGATCAGTGTTGGGACCGGTCCATTTCAATATCTTTGTGAGCAACATTGCGGAAGGGATAGAAGGTAAGGTATGTCTTTTTGCGGATGACACTAAGATCTGCAACAGAGTGGACACGCCGGAAGGAGTGGAGAGAATGAGACGGGATTTAAGGAAGCTGGAAGAGTGGTCGAAGATATGGCAGCTGAGATTCAATGCCAAGAAGTGCAGAGTCATGCATATGGGGCGTGGAAATCCGAATGAACTGTATTCGATGGGGGGAGAAAGGCTGATATGCACGGAGCAGGAGAGAGACCTTGGGGTGATGGTGTCTAATGAACTGAAGTCGGCGAAACAATGTGACAAGGCGATAGCTATGGGCTGCATAGAGAGAGGAATATCGAGTAAGAAAAGGAAAGTGATTATCCCCTTTTACAGGTCCTTGGTGAGACCTCACCTGGAGTATTGTGTTCAGTTCTGGAGACCATATCTCCAAAGAGACAGAGACAAGATGGAGGCGGTCCAGAGAAGGGCGACCAAAAAGGTGGAAGGTCTTCATCAAATGACTTATGAGGAGAGATTGAAGAATCTAAATATGTACACCCTGGAGAAAAGGAGGAGCAGAGGTGATATGATCAGACTTTCAGATACTTGAAAGGTTTTAATGATCCAAAGACAACGACAAACCTTTTCCGTAGGAAAAAAATCAGCAGAACCAGGGGTCACGATTTGAAGCTCCAGGGAGGAAGACTCAGAACCAATGTCAGGAAGTATTTCTTCACGGAGAGGGTGGTAGATGCCTGGAATGCCCTTCCGGAGGAAGTGATGAAGACCAGAACTGTGAAGGACTTCAAAGGGACGTGGGATAAACACTGTGGATCCATAAAGTCAAGAGGCCGTCAATGAAGAGTGGGTGGCTCGCCAGAATGACGGCAACTGCCTGGAGATAATACCCTTATTCAATAAACATACACATGGTTACTGTGACTCCAACATCGCTCTAAGCTTCAACAGCAAGAGGAAATGTGGAAAAAAGGATTTGCACTCACAAAGCGGGGAGTAGCTGGCTTGTTACGGCGGTTACTACCCAAAACCAAATAAGCCTGATACTTCACTTTCAATGCATATCCAGCATAGTTCTCTGCTTCAACGGCAGGGGAGAAGAAAAACTAATACTTCACGCATATCCAGCATAGCTCTCTGCTTCAATGGCAGGGGAGAAGAAAAACTGATACTTCACGCATATCCAGCATAGCTCTCTGCTTCAACAGCAGGAGAGAAGAAAAACTGATACTTCACGCATATCCAGCATAGCTTTCTGCTTCAACGGAAGGGGAGAAGAAAAACAACCAATAAGGGCTGAATAACATAGTCTGGGTAAAACAAATAAGCATGGGTGTAGCTTGCTTATTGCGGCAGTTACTACCCCTAACTAATCAAGCTTGATATTTCACTTGGATGCAGCTCCATCACTGTTCTCTACATTAATGGTGGGAGTGGAAGGGAAATAGAACCAAAGAGCTAAGAGAAACAGATAAGTATGAGAAAAAAAATGGGTGAAGCTTGCTTGGCAGACTGGATGGGCCGTTTGGTCTTCTTCTGCCGTCATTTCTACATTTCTATGTTTCTATAAGCCTCTCATGAGGAACTTTTTTCAAACGCCTTTTGAAAGTCCAAGTATACTACATCTACCGGTTCACCTTTATCCACAAGTTTATTAACTCCTTCAAAAGAGTGAAGGAGATTTGTGAGGCAAGACTTGCCTTGGGGGTTGCCATGCTGACTTTGTTCCATTAAACCATGTCTTTCTATATGTTCTGTGATTTTGATGTTTAGAACACTTTCCACTATTTTTCCTGGCACTGAAGTCAGGCTAAACGGTCTGTGCTTTCCCGGATCGCCCCTGGAGCCCTTTTTAAATATTGGGGTTACATTTGCTATCCTCCAGTCTTCAGGTACAATGGATGATTTTAATGATAAGTTACAAATTTTTACTAATAGGTCTGAAATTTCATTTTTTAGTTCCTTCAGAACTCTGGGGTGTATACCATCCGGTCCAGGTGATTTACTACTCTTCAGTTTGTCAATCAGGCCTACCACATCTTCTAGGTTCACCGTAATTTGATTCAGTCCATCTGAATCATTACCCATGAAAACCTTCTCCATTACGGGTACCTCCCCAACATCCTCTTCAGTAAACACCGAAGCAAAGAAACCATTTAATCTTTCCGCGATGGCCTTATCTTCTCTAAGTGCCCCTTTAACCCCTCGATCATCTAACGGTCCAACTGACTCCCTCACAGGCTTTCTGCTTCGGATATATTTTAAAAAGTTTTTACTGTGAGTTTTTGCCTCTACAGCCAACTTCTTTTCAAATTCTCTCTTAGCCTGTCTTATCAATGTCTTACATTTAACTTGCCAATGTTTATGCTTTATCCTATTTCTTCTGTTGGATCCTTCTTCCAATTTTTGAATGAAGATCTTTTGGCTAAAATAGCTTCTTTCACCTCCCCTTTTAACCATGCCGATAATCGTTTTGCCTTCTTTCCACCTTTCTTAATGTGTGGAATACATCTGGACTGTGCTTCTAGAATGGTATTTTTTAACAATGACCACACCTCTTGGACATTTTTTACTTTTGTAGCTGCTCCTTTCAGTTTTTTTCTAACAATTTGTCTCATTTTATCAATGTTTCCCTTTTGAAAGTTTAGCACGAGAGCCTTGGATTTGCACACTGTTCCTTTTCCAGTCATTAAATCAAATTTGATCATATTATGATCACTATTGCCAAGCGGCCCCACCACCGTTACCTCTCTCACCAAGTCCTTTGCTCCACTGAGAATTAGATCTAAAATTGCTCCCTCTCTTGTCGGTTCCTGAACCAATTGCTCCATAAAGCTATCATTTATTCCATCCAGGAACGTTATCTCTCTAGCGTGACCCGATGATACATTTACCCAGTCTATATTGGGGTAATTGAAGTCTCCCATTATTACTGCACTACCAATTTGGTTAGCTTCCCTAATTTCTCTTAGCATTTCAATGTCCATCTCACCATGTTGACCAGGTGGACGGTAGTATACCCCTATCACTATAGTCTTCCCCGACACACAAGGGATTTCTTCCCATAAAGATTCAATTTTGTATTTAGTCTCATGCAGGATGTTTATCCTGTTGGACTCTATGCCATCCCGGACATAAAGCGCCACACCTCCTCCCGAGTGCTCCTCTCTGTCATTGCGATATAATTTGTACCCCGGTATAGCACTATCCCATTGGTTATCCTCTTTCCACCATGTCTCTGAGATGCCGATTAAGTCTATGTCATCATTTACTGCTATACATTTTAATTCTCCCATCTTACTTCTTAGACTTCTGGCAATAGCATATAAACATTTCAAAGTTTGTTTTTTGTTTGTATTTTCATTCTGCTTTTTAATTGATAGGGATAAGTTAGAATTTTTTTAGCTCAGGTGAGTTTTTAGTTACAGGCACTTGGACTACTTTTCTAATTATTGGAACCTCACTGTCGGGATGCCCTAATTCTAATGCATCATTAGTATCCTTTAAAGGTACCTCTCTCCGAACCATGCGCTGCTGAGCGACTGTCGGCTTTCCCCTTTGTTCTAGTTTAAAAGCTGCTCTATCTCCTTTTTAAAGTTTAGCGCCAGCAGTCTGGTTCCACCTTGGTTAAGGTGGAGCCCATCCCTTCGGAAGAGACTCCCCCTTCCCCAAAAGGTTCCCCAGTTTCTAACAAAACTGAATCCCTCTTCCTTGCACCATCGTTTCATCCACGCATTGAGACTCCGGAGCTCTGCCTGCCTCTGGTGATCTGCGTGTGGAACAGGGAGCATTTCAGAGGAATGCTACCCTGGAGGTTCTGGATTTAATCTTTCTACCTAAGAGCCTAAATTTGGCTTCCAGAACCTCCCTCCCACATTTTCTTATGTCGTTGGTGCCCACATGTAACACGACAGCCGGCTCCTCCCCAGCACTGTCTAAAATCCTAAAATCTAAAATCACGGTGAAACTAGAAGATGTGGTAGACCTGATTGACAAACTGAAGAGTTGTAAATCACCTGGACCGGATGGTATACACCCCAGAGTTCTGAAGGAACTAAAAAATGAAATTTCAGACCTATTAGTAAAAATTTGTAACTTATCATTAAAATCATCCATTGTACCTGAAGACTGGAGGATAGCAAATGTAACCCCAATATTTAAAAAGGGCTCCAGGGGCGATCCGGGAAACTACAGACCGGTTAGCCTGACTTCAGTGCCAGGAAAAATAGTAGAAAGTGTTCTAAACATCAAAATCACAGAACATATAGAAAGACATGGTTTAATGGAACAAAGTCAGCATGGCTTTACCCAGGGCAAGTCTTGCCTCACAAATCTGCTTCACTTTTTTGAAGGAGTTAATAAACATGTGGACAAATGTGAACCGGTAGATATAGTATACTTGGATTTTCAGAAGGCGTTTGACAAAGTTCCTCATGAGAGGCTTCTAGGAAAAGTAAAAAGTCATGGGATAGGTGGCAATGTCCTTTCGTGGATTGCAAACTGGTTAAAAGACAGGAAACAGAGAGTAGGATTAAATGGGCAATTTTCTCAGTGGAAGGGAGTGGACAGTGGAGTGCCTCAGGGATCTCTATTGGGACCCTTACTTTTCAATATATTTATAAATGATCTGGAAAGAAATACGACGAGTGAGATAATCAAATTTGCAGATGACACAAAATTGTTCAGAGTAATTAAATCACAAGCAGATTGTGATAAATTGCAGGAAGACCTTGTGAGACTGGAAAATTGGGCATCCAAATGGCAGATGAAATTTAATGTGGATAAGTGCAAGGTGATGCATATAGGGAAAAATAACCCATGCTATAATTACACAATGTTGGGTTCCATATTAGGTGCTACAACCCAAGAAAGAGATCTAGGTGTCATAGTGGATAACACATTGAAATCGTCGGTACAGTGTGCTGCGGCAGTCAAAAAAGCAAACAGAATGTTGGGAATTATTAGAAAGGGAATGGTGAATAAAACGGAAAATGTCATAATACCTCTGTATCGCTCCATGGTGAGACCGCACCTTGAATACTGTGTACAATTCTGGTCGCCGCTTCTCAAAAAAGATATAATTGCAATGGAGAAGGTACAGAGAAGGGCTACCAAAAAAATAAGGGGAATGGAACAACTCCCCTATGAGGAAAGACTAAAGAGGTTAGGACTTTTCAGCTTGGAGAAGAGACGACTGAGGGGGGATATGATAGAGGTGTTTAAAATCATGAGAGGTCTAGAACGGGTAGATGTGAATCGGTTATTTACTCTTTCGGATAGTAGAAAGACTAGGGGGCACTCCATGAAGTTAGCATGGGGCACATTTAAAACTAATCGGAGAAAGTTCTTTTTTACTCAACGCACAATTAAACTCTGGAATTTGTTGCCAGAGGATGTGGTTAGTGCAGTTAGTATAGCTGTGTTTAAAAAAGGATTGGATAAGTTCTTGGAGGAGAAGTCCATTACCTGCTATTAAGTTCACTTAGAGAATAGCCACTGCCATTAGCAATGGTTACATGGAATAGACATAGTTTTTGGGTACTTGTCAGGTTCTTATGGCCTGGATTGGCCACTGTTGGAAACAGGATGCTGGGCTTGATGGACCCTTGGTCTGACCCAGTATGGCATTTTCTAATGTTCTTATGTTCTTATGTGATTTGATTCAGTCCATCTGAATCATTACCCATGAAAACCTTCTCCATTACGGGTACATCCCCAACATCCTCTTCAGTAAACACCGAAGCAAAGAAATCATTTAATCTTTCCTGTAGACGGCAGTAAAGCAATGTGAAAATGCTGTCGCGGCCTATCACACGGTACGCCAAGAACAGCCTATCGCGGGGTCTAGCCCACCTAGATCACTCAACCCGCCAGGCTACCCAGTTCCCATAACTCCAAAGGGAGCGGGAACGATGTTGGGACGGCATGTCAAGCACAGAGACCAAAGGAAGGCCCAGAAACTGTCTCTAAGTAATTCACCTTTTTTTTAAACTTACCGGAGATCAGCGCTTACCAGATGAGCACAGAGACAGTGTCCGGCTGCGGGGGGAGAAGGTATGTGCCATCACCACCGCGCTCGGCCTTGTGCACCCGCTGCCTTTCAGCTGTACAAGCAGCTAAGTCCTCACCGGTAACCGGTTACCAGACCAAGGCACACCTCTGAGGGACCACAGAAATCACCTCAAGAATTCTCAACTGGTGGAGGCAACTTTAGGTATCACCGCAGGAGAGTGAGGCTTTCGTTTCTCAATTTAAAATTCTCCTTTCCTAATTCACAGCAATCCCCATAGGAAGATGCAAGTCCACCATCTGCTGGAGGTAGAGAATACTGGCAAGCTGGGGTCACTGCAAGAATATATATATACTGTGATGTCAGCTTGCTCCGTCTCCATCTGCTGGCAGGAGAGCATAACCCACTGGTCCTGAGTCCATCTGTATTACATGCTAGGAAATTAAATATTCATGACGACTAGAGAGAAAAAAAATTCTAACCATTTATGCAGAAGGTAAAAAAACGACAGATGTTCATGAGGTGGTTCGGGCACAGAAGTTCTGTGCATACTGAGTATCGGGTAATTTTAAATAGAATGCAGGTGTGCCCATAAACATGCCTCATTTTATAACATTTATGCGCAGCATTTAACATACTAACACTGCAAGTACTTCTACAACCTTTACATGTGTATCAGAGAGAGAGAGAGAGAGAGAGAATGAGAGAAAAACACCTGCACAGAGTAAGTCTGGCACGTTATTTATATGTACCACTCTAGAGGGGCACTATGAATTGGGGTGGGTTTTTGGGAGATGGGTTGGGGGTTAGGAGGGTGTTGTTTCAGAAACATTCAGAGGTACTTAATAGTAAAATTGACATTAGTAAAGAAGTATAGCCCTTATAAGCGATGAAAAGTCCAACAAGAGGAGTTGATTTGTACACTGCAGTGCTAGCTGCATTGTATAAATCTACTGCTTTTCATCACTTATTCATCACTTATTATACCTTTGAATGTGTCTGTAGCAACACCCACCCAACTCCCTCCTCCCACCTCCTGAAAACTTACCCCAATTCAAAGTGCCCCCCTAAAGCAGTATATAATTAGATAGATAGATAGATAGATAGTCAGACTGACTCTATACAGAGATTCTTGCTCTCTCTCTCCCATCCCAGTTTTTAAATTCTGTTTTGAGGATTTTTAATATTTTGGCACAGCACCTCAGAAACTGTCACCCGCTTGTATGGCTGCTTTTGTTCCTGCTTGTTCACAGAGAAAAATAATCTATATAGGTGGATGGTAGCAAGTTTCAACTGCACATACAGCAGAAGCAGTCATAGTCTGTCAATCACAAAAACTGTTTGAACACAGCAAGACCAGCTGTGAGGAAACAGAGACATGCAACAGCAATAAACTTCTACTCCTGTCTCATAAAACTTACTAAATCCACAGTGTTCCTCTTGTTGGTTTCTCCTAAGGAACCGATGCAGAAGTTTATCCATCGTTCTTGCACATCATCTGGAAGTTCTTTAATGTGGAAAAAAGACAAAACATGTTAGCAAAATAATTCATTACACTAATATCTCCCATAGATGAGATATATGCTACCTCTAAGGTGACACACTGAACCCACCATGCCTGGGAATCACTCCATGAATGACCAACAGTGCACTATTGCTAGACAATTTGTTCATGGCCAGTTTTGAGAAAATGTGGATTTCATCATCTCTTTTTCAGAATGTATTTGTCTATGAAAAAGATTTTATTGATGATGTCTTTTTGACATGGATGGGACCTGTGGAAGAATTAAAATCTTTTTACACATGGTTAAATTCTTGTGATAGTAATATAAAATTCATTATCATGTATAATTCCAAGGAGATTGCTTTTTTGGATGTGGTAGTCAATCTGTATAGAGCAAATGGTTTTAAGACTTCTGTGCATTAAAAAAATGGATTGTAATGCATTCTTGCATTATATAAGTGGATATTCTCAATCCTTGAAAAACTGTTTGCCTTATTCTGAATTCTTTGTTTAGGAGAGTATGCTCAGGTATAATGAATTTAAGCATTCTTCTAAACATTTTTCATCTGATCTGGTGCAACAAGGATATCCTACACAACTGATCAAACATTCTTATAAGAGGGAACTATTTTCTCATCAAGAATTTTTATTAACCACTTCACCTAAAGAAACTAGTGGAAGAGATTTTGACCTGTGTTTTTAAATATTTACAAAGAGCCACCCGAGTTTTGAGAATCATCGTGCATCAGTGCCATCTGAAGAATCATCATTTACAGATAGTTTTCGGAAGATGATGGAATTTGAAAGAAATTTTAAGCCCTTACCATTTTGCTAAAGTGAAACCTATGACAATATATTTTAGCAAAAAAAAACCCCAAAAAACAGTGAAAGGTCATTTTAAGTGCAAACATTGCTAATTTTGTCAAGTAACTTTATAAATTAGATTTTAAAATCCAGTTACAAAAAAATTATATGAATTGAATTGTTTTACAAATTGTTCATCAACCCTTTTCGTTTTTGTGAAGATCTGTCAATGCCAGAAATTATATGTTGGTAAAACAATAAGGGCTTTAAGGATAAGAATTTCAGAGTCCATAAGCTGCTTTGATGAAACAGCAGACAGAACTGAAAGTGGCACAATGTTTGGAGGAAAATCAATCTTTTAAGGATTTGTGTATTTTTGCCTTGAACCATTTCCACAGACAAAAAAGGGAGTAGATAAAGATTTAATTTTATCTCAGAAAGAACAAAGATAGATTTGTAATTTAAATTGTGTAGAATCAGAAAGCTAAATACATCGATAGAATGGCATTTATTCATATGATTTTGTTGAAAACATGGTATGAGTTAAATGTCAGCTGTATTACAAATAGAGAGTGCCAACGAACTTTAAAGTGGACAGGCGGACTATACAATATCTTTCAGTTGTTCCAACCCTTATCCAAAATCCCAAAACTTCTCTGACACTGATTATACACCAATATCATGATTCATAATGAGTGACCATCATACTAGGCTTCATCGATGTAGCATTACACTATAGACTCTGCCTTATATATAATCATCAGTCACTGGTGACGAATAGTTATATATCCAAATCAATTTTTTAACTTTTTTTTATATGCAAAAAATATTAAAAGGTCCATATATGTATAACTTAACTTAGTAAATCAGTAGTTCCCATGCCACTATTATCATTCTGGATGGTCGGTCATCTCTACACCATTCCGTGAGACCATTCTCTGAAAATCTTTCAAGTACCAGCTATTCGCCCTTCTGTACTCCCATATTTCACTCCAGTCTCCCAAGTCTCCCGACATGGAGCCATGTTTCGGACCTGCTAGTCCTTTGTCAAGGGAACATTCTGCGTCAAAAACATCAAATGAATTAGCACAACTTTTCCAAAAAAGTATTTTTTTACATTCGCAAATACCTTGCCAAACTTGTTCCTCTCCAGCAGCATTGCATCGTGCAGAGCCTCAGTCATTTACCGTACTCACAATATGGCGAATTGGCGTTTTTCCTCCTCACTGATCTTATCTTAGCCGGAACTGGGTTTAAATCATGCGCCAAACAGCCCTTCCTCCTATAAATCACTTGGTACCTCCCCATTGTGTGGCGTGTTGCTGTCAGTCATCCAACCCAGATCTATCAGTATAAATTGCACCGATCAACACAACGAATACCATTCTATGTTGACATTTAAACCTAAGGGTGCCACAGTATTTAGTCAAAAAATCGATTGTTGCCCTTTGAGGTTTAAAATTTTATTCGGGTCACTACCACGCATATTCAACTGAATTTGCTCTAATACTCGCCATCGTAGATCATCAAAAGTATGATGCATATCTTTACAGTGAGATATCATCGGAGCCGAAATTTTGTCGGTAGCGATGCAACTATAATGTTCCACTAATCTAGTTCGTATCATCTGTTTAGTGCAGCCAATAAAATAGAGATTACATGGGCATACAATCAGGTAAATGACATTAGTAGATGAACAATCAGTATGACAATACAATGAATGTGTATGCCCTTGAACATCTATCCAATCTTTCCCAGTGATTGCTTGCGTGCATACTGACCAATGTTGACATGCCCAATGTCCTTGAGGGCCTTTACAATCAATGCCTCTTAATGGTCTCAAAAAGGAGTGTAAGAACATAAGAACATAAGAAATTGCCATGCTGGGTCAGACCAAGGGTCCATCAAGTCCAGCATCCTGTTTCCAACAGAGGCCAAAACCAGGCCACAAGAACCTGGCAATTACCCAAACACTAAGAAGATCCCATGCTACTGATGCAATTAAACATCACTAAAACATCACCTACATTTTTTCCTCTACTGTAAGATATCAACGGGGGAGCTGAAAAAATATCTTTATGTGGCTTTAATACATTCCAATATTGTCTGATTAGGGCAGCAATTTTTGTAGCTTTGTCCAAAAAAGGTAATGTACATATTAATGATGCGGAATTGCTGTTTGGTTACCGCTTGAAACGGATTCTATCGTGCGCTGCATTAAAAGCCCGTTTCATTGCACATTTAACATGTTTGACTGGATATCCTCTGATAAGAAATTTTTTCGCTAAACTTTCCGCCTGGATGCTGAACTCTTCTCTAGTGCTACAGAACCGTCTTAAACGTAAAAATTGTCTGATGGGCAAATTCTTTCGTAGATTGTAAGGATGAAAGCTTGTATAGTGTAAAAGTGTGTTCTTTTCCCACGGTTTGCTATAAAGGCTCGTAGCTATTTGGTCATCAACCTTTGTAATGTGAATATCTAAAAAATTCATTTGTGTGGGGTGAAATGACATAGTAAACTGTAAATGTACATCTAATGAATTTATTCATCTATGAAACTGTTGTAGTGAAACTTCATCCCCATGCCATAGAAAGAACACATCATCAATATAACGTGTCCAATTGGACGTGAGTCGAAATTAGTCTGTATCGTATAGAAGATTCTCAAAAGATGCAACATAAAGATTAGCCAAACTTGGGGCCATTGTAGTGCCCATAGCGGTCCCGTGGATCTGCTTATACCATACGTCCTGGAAAATAAAAAAATTTTGGCATAATGCCAATTCTGTGAGGACCATAAAAAATTCAGTAGGGACCCGGTGTGGGCGCTCTCATGCTTCTAAAGTTTAAGAACATAAGAACATAAGAAAATGCCATACTGGGTCAGACCAAGGGTCCATCAAGCCCAGCTTTCTGTTTCCAACAGTGGCCAATCCAGGCCATAAGAACCTGTCAAGTACCCAAAAACTAAGTCTATTCCATGTTACCATTGCTAATGGCAGTGGTTATTCTCTAAGTGAACTTAATAGCAGGTAATGGACTTCTCCTCCAAGAACTTATCCAATCCTTTTTTAAACACAGCTATACTAACTGCACTAACCACATCTTCTGGCAACAAATTCCAGAGTTTATGTATCTTCAATGATACGTAAAGCATCTTGCTGGGGTATACTAGTATAGAGAGCTTTTATATCCATGGTGACTAAAATGGCCTGTGACACATTATTGATGACATGAAGTTTAGATAACATATGCGTGGTATCCTTGCAGTATGAACGGGCTAGAGGCACAAAAGGCTGCAAAAACAAATCCACAAATGTGGACAGTGGTTCTAAAAGTGATCTGATCTTAGTGATGATGGGTCTCCCTGGTGGGTCAATTGGATCCTTGTAAACTTTAGGGACCATATACATGGTCGGTGCCACCGGAAATTTCTCTTGCAAAAAATTAGCTTCTTTCGACGTCAAGAATCCCACAGCAACAATGTCTTCCACCAAATCTTTGATTTTTACCTGCAACTCATCTGTAGGATTAGTCTGCAAGATGTTAGAACAGTTAGAACAGTTATGAAGTCTTGCAGACTAATCCTACAGAGGAGTTGCAGGTAAAAATCAAAGATTTGGTGGAAGATGCTGTTGCTGTGGGATTCTTGACGTCGAAAGAAGCTAATTTTTTGCAGGTGAAATTTCCGGTGGCACCGACCATGTATATGGTTCCTAAAGTTCACAAGGATCCAATTGACCCACCAGGGAGACCCATTATCACTACGATCAGATCACTTTTAGAACCACTGTCCACATTTGTGGATTTGTTTTTACAGCCTTTTGTGCCACTAACCCGTTCATACTGCAAGGATACCAAGCATATGTTAACTAAACTTAATGTCATCAATAATGTGTCACAGGCCATTTTGGTCACCATGGATATAAAAGCTCTCTATACTAGTATACCCCAGAAAGATGCTTTACGTATCATTGAAGAAACTTTAGAAGCACGAGAGCACCCACACCGGGTCCCTACTGAATTTGTGATGGTCCTCACAGAATTGGCATTATGCCAACATTTGTTTTATTTTCTAGGACGTATGGTATAAGCAGATCCACGGGACCGCTATGGGCGCTACAATGGCCCCAAGTGTTGCGGAGCGCTCGGAGAGCGATCCCACTTCCTGAGAGATGTGTGTCCTTGGGCCGCGGCTCGACCCCAGACGATTCCGAAGAGGGCCGCGGGAGGCATGGCATGCCCGAGCATGGGTTGGACGGAAGCAAGACTGGAGTGATGACCAGGCGACAGGCCCTCCTCCGGACCTGCATGCTTTGGAAGACCCAACAACGCAATGTTGGTCTTGTGAACAGTCCTCCGACCGTTCCCAGCCCTTTCGGACCTGCCGCAGGGTATGGCACGACGCGGCAGGCCGGACGGAGGCCAGGACAGCGAAGACTGGAACATAGATTCAGACGAGACTCAGAAGCAGGGTACTGGAAGTGCAGACGTAGACTCAGAAGCTGGGTACTGGGAGTGCAGACGTAGACTCAGAAGCAAGGTACTGGACGTGCTGACGTAGACTCAGAAGCAAGGTACTGGACGTGCAGACGAAGACTCAGAGACAAGATACTGGACGTGCTAAAGTAGACTCAGAAGCAAGGTACTGGAGGTGCAGAGGTAGATTCAGCGGCGAGGTACTGAAGATGCAGAGGTAGGTTCAGAAACGAGGTACTGAAGGTGCAGATGTAGACTCAGGAACAAGGGCTGAAGGAAAACATGGGCACTGTCCCTCAGGGCACCCCGCTCAGACCACTCCTGGGACTGAGTCAAGGGCCACCCTGTCCCACGAGTCCCCAACACTGCCTTGGAGGGCAGGTCACGGACCACGCTGAGAACAGGAGAATGCAGGAAAGATCCAGGCGAAGCGAACTCTGATGCTGGGATACTGACATCCGAAGCCCTGTCGGCTGGCAGGAAGGGAAGCTCCAAAGCGCAGGGACGAATCCCACCTGTTGGCCACTCCAGGGCCCAACAGGCCAGAAGGCACAGGAGCCAGACGAAGACAAAGGGCAGAACATCTGGGACTGGATTAGGAACTGGATCAGGCACCGACATCAAGGCAACAGGGAAGAAGCAGGTTGCTGCACACCGGCAGCCAAAGTAGGATTGCTGCACACCGGCAGCCAAGGCAGGTAACAGGGTCAGGAACAAGGACTTCTCAGAGAGTTAGAAACGAGGTACATGGCTAGCATCACAGATGGCCCTAATCAGCCCACCCCGAGGGCTGGTCACGGACCATGGCATGGCTTGCCGCGAGGTACCAGGACATTGGAGGACACAGGATCAAGGTGCTAGCTTTCAAGAGATTCAAGAGCAAGGTACTTAGCTTTCAGGCGAGTTTCAGGATCAAGGTACAAGGCTTGTATTATCTGGGCTGGACCATGGATACCGGATTAGAAATCAGACCTCAAGGCAGGAACAGGGACAAGCAAACATCAGGACTGGAACAACTGGAAACATCAGGACTGGAACAACTGGACAAGGAACTCCGATAAAGAACATGGAACACTGGACCTTGCAGAAGGCTGGAACACAGGCAGCTCCTGGAACGAGGATCTCAGGAGTGACCAACTCCTTGTGAAGGCAAAGACAGACTGAACGCAGAGCCCTTTAGTAGCGCTGAAGTGGAACACGCCCAGGGAGGGGACAGCAGGGGGCCACACCTGACTGACCCTTGAAGAGGAGCAGAGAGGCGCGCGCCCGTGACTAAGGAAGCTGGAGAGCTGGTGCTGGAAGCTGGTGGCGTCCTCAGCCCCGTGGAGGAGCCATGGAAGCCAGGCAAGCATGGGGGCAGCCCGGCCCTGAAGCTGGAGAAGTGGCAGGCTGTTGGAGCGGCTTCCAGCCACAAAGTCAGAAGCAGGAGAGAAGGTAAGGCTGGCTGCAGGGGCTGAGTAGGCTGCAGGCACTGGCAGGGACGGCCTCCCTGCCGGGCGAGGACCCGGACTGCAGCACGAGCACCGGCAGGGACGCCCTCCCTGCTGGCTGAGGACCCCAGGAAGGCAGAGGCACGTCGGGGAGAGCCCGGAAGGACAGCAGGATTCCCGGCCGCGAGGGAGACCTCGTGGTGGGTCGGCCCCGCTGCACGGAGGAGAAGGCAGCCGGGGAGGAGCCCGGACACCGCGGAGAGAGCACGGCAGCGGCAGCAGCATCGGCGGCTCGACTAGCCGCGTGAAGGTGAGGGCCTGCCCGCGCTCCTCGCGGGCAGGATCGTAACACTCAAGTTTGGCTAATCTTTATGTTGCATCTTTTGAGAATCAACTTCTATATGATACAGAAGAATTTCGACTCACGTCCAATTGGACACGTTATACTGATGACGTGTTCTTTCTAAGGCATGGGGATGAAGTTTCACTACAACAGTTTCACAGATGGACACATTCATTAGATGTACATTGGAGAGATTACTTACCTGATAATCTCGTTTTCCTTAGTGTAGGCAGATGGACTCAGAACGAATGGGTATAGTGTGCTCATACTAGCAGTTGGAGACGGATCTCACGTCAGCACGTAGTACATATACCCCTGCAGGAAGTTCAGAAGCTCAGTAATCTTCCTTGCAAAGCGTTATGGATATATGTGTGACTGACCAATTGATTACCTAAACATGATTAACCTGACTAATTGACAGTAGCTGGAGACCGCCAGTGTTCTCAACCGGAAGGCGTAGACACCCGGCAGGGTGGATGCCCTATGTAAGAAAACATGGCTTACCTTGAATCGGTGAAACCTCATGTATATCAGCAGCCGGGCGGGATGCTGAATCCATCTGTCTACACTAAGGAAAACAAGATTATCAGGTAAGTAATCTCTCCATTTCCTAGCGTGTAGCAGATGGACTCAGAACAAATGGGATGTACAAAAGCTATTCCCGGACTGGGTGGGAGGCTGCCCGAGGTCCGTTTAGGATTGCCCATGCAAATGCTGTGTCCTCCCTGGCCTGGACGTCCAGACGGTAGAATCTGGAGAAGGTATGGACGTAGGACCACGTTGCCGCTTTACATATCTCTGCAGGCGACAGTATCCTAGTTTCTGCCCAGGAGGCCGCTTGTGCTCTGGTAGAGTGAGCCTTGACTCGTAGAGGTGGTGGTTTTCCCGCTTCTACGTAGGCCGCCTTGATAACTTCTTTGATCCAGCGAGCAATAGTCGCCCTTGAGGCCCCTTCTCCTTGCCTCTTCCCACTGTGAAGGACAAACAAGTGGTACGTCTTTCGTACTGTTTCCGACATTTCCAGGTATCTCGACAGCAGCCTGCCGATGTCGAGATGACGCAGTATTCGACCTGCTTCCGATTTCTTCAACCCTTCCATGGTTGGCAAGGATATGGTTTGATTGAGGTGGAAGTTGTGAGACTATTTTGGGTAAGAAGGAAGGAACAGTGCAAAGATGGATAGCCCCTGGGGTGATTCTGAGAAACGGATCGCGGCAGGACAGCGCTTGTAGCTCTGAGATGCGGCGTGCTGAGCATACGGCCAGCAAGAACACCATCTTCAAGGTTAACAAACGGAGGGACAGGCCTCGCAGTGGTCTGAAGGTGGGTCCCGCTAGAAATTCCAAAACTAGGTTGAGGTTCCACAGGGGCACTGGCCATTTCAGTGGCGGGCGAATGTGTTTGACTCCTTTCAGGAAACGTGAACCATCTGGGTGTGTGGCAACGCTGTTGCCATCACACCTGGGGCCGTAGCAGGATAGCGCTGCCACCTGAACCTTGATTGAATTGAAGGACAGACCCTTCTGAAGCCCATCTTGAAGGAAATCCAAAATGATTCGGATTTTAGCGGCATGTGGATTGGTGTTGCAAGTTTTGCACCAGTCTTCAAATACTCTCCAGATTCTTATATAAGTTAGTGATGTGGAGAACTTGCGTGCTCGGAGGAGTGTATCTATTACCGACCCCGAGTATCCCCTTTTCTTCAGTCTAGCCCTCTCAATGGCCAGACCGTAAGAGAGAATTGAGCTGGATCCTCGTGGAGGATGGGACCTTGTCGCAGCAGGTCCCTGTGAGGGGGCAGGGGTAGAGGATCCTCTGCCAGTAGTCTTCTCATGTCTGCGTACCAGGGTCTTCTTGGCCAGTCCGGGGCCACCAGAAGAACTAGGCCTCTGTGCCGCTGAATCTTGTGTATAATTGCGTCCAGCAGGGGCCATGGGGGAAAGGCATACAGCAGGATCCCCTGAGGCCATGGCTGCACCAGGGCGTCGATCCCATGGGATAGAGGATCTCGCCTGCGACTGAAGTATCTGGGTACTTGAGCGTTGGACCTGTCCGCTAGTAGGTCCATGCCCGGAATCCCCCACTGATCCACAATCATCTGGAAGGCCGTGGATGACAGCTGCCATTCCCCCGGGTTTAGGCTTTCTCTGCTGAGGAAGTCTGCCCTGGTGTTGTCCTTCCCGGCGATGTGGACGGCGGAGATGTCCTGGAGATTTGCTTCTACCCAAGCCATCATGGGATGGCTTCAAGGGATACCTGTCTGCTTCTGGTTCCGCCCTGTCGGTTGATATATGCCACCGTGGTGGCATTGTCCGACATCACTCTGACTGCTCTGTTTCGAAGTCTGTGGGCAAAGCGCAGGCAGGCTAACCTGACTGCCCATGCCTCTAGTCGTTTGATGTTCCACCCCGACTCTTCCCTGTTCCACCGCCCTTGGGCGGTTAGCTCTTCGTAGTGTGCTCCCCAGCCGCTCAGGCTGGCATCTGTAGTGAGCAGGGTCCAGGTTGCGGAGGACATCTTTGACCCCCGGCTCGTGTGGCCGGGCTGCAGCCACCACCGTAACTGATTCCGTACTCTGGCCGGTAGAGGTAGATGCACGGTGTAGTTCTGTAATCGTGGGCTCCACCGAGATAGGAGGGCGCGTTGTAACAGTCTCATATGAGCCCGTGCACATGGTACCACTTCCAGAGTGGAGGCCATTAGGCCGAGGACCTGTAGGTAATCCCAAGCTGTGGGCCGGTTGGTGCTCAGCAGATTCTGCAAACTATTCCGGAGTTTTGATTTCCTCTCGGAGGTCAGGCTGACCTTGTCCTCCTGGGTGTTGAATCGGACTCCTAGGTATTCCAGCGACTGCAAAGGCTGTAGGGAACTCTTGTTTGTGTTGACTATCCTTCCTAGGCTTTCCAGAAGAGATATAACTCTGTTGGTTGCCCGGTGGCTCTCCTCCGGTGACTTTGCCCTGATCAGCCAATCGTCTAGGTAGGGATGGATGAGAATTCCTTCCTTCCTGAGCGACTTGGTAAAGGTCCGCGGCGCGGTGGCTAACCCGAAGGGAAAAGCCTGGAACTGAAAGTGCTGTTTCAGGACTTTGAAGCGTAAGTAGCGCTGGTGATCCCGATGGATTGGGATATGCAAGTAAGCCTCTGACAGATCCAGGGATGTGAGATACTCCCCTGGCTGTATTGCACTTCGGACTGACCGCACAGTTTCCATGCGAAATCCTGGGACCCTTAAGTGCCAGTTGACCGACTTGAGGTCCAGGACGGGTCTGAAGGTGCCCCCCTTCTTGGGTACGATGAAATAAATGGAGTAATGCCCAGAATTTATCTCCCATGCAGGCACTGGGATTATGGCTTTCAGGGACAGGAGCCTCCACAAGGTAGCTTCCAGTGCCGCCCTCTTGAGGGGTGGACAAGTAGATTCCACAAACTTGTCCGGAGGGAGACGAAGGAAGTCCAGGTAATACCCTTCTCGGATGATGGCGAGGACCCACGGGTCCGAAGTAATCTCGACCCATCTGCGGTAGAATAGGGTTAGCCTGCCTCCTATGGCTTCTTCCCCCAGATGGGTCAGCTGATGCTCATTGTGGGGTGCGGCCGGGACCCGAACCCGAGCCGGTTCCCCTCTTTTTGTGCCTGGTCCGGAAGGACTGGTTCCTGGTCTGAGAACGAGGTGCTTGGTAGCTAGTCCTGTAAGGGATGAAGCGTTGAGAGCTTCTACCTCTGGATGGCCTAGGAAAAGGGCGCTGGTTCCTCCTTGACTTGTCTTCCGGTAGACGGGGTAATGGAGAGGCGCCCCATTTGTAAGCCAGTTTCTCGAGGTTGCTGCCGAACAGGAGGGATCCCTTAAAGGGCATTCTTGTAAGGCGCGTCTTGGAGGAGTCGTCGGCCGACCAGTTTCGTAGCCAGAGCTGTCTCCTGGCTGCCACTGAGGATGACACTCCCTTGGCTGCTGTACGGACTAGGTCAGAGGCAGCGAGGCAGTGAGGAACGAGAGAGCTGATTCCATTTCTTCTCCCGGGGTGTTGTTCCTGGCTTGTGATAAACAGGAACGCGTCACCACGGTGCAGCAGGTCGCGATTCGTAGGGACATGGCTGCCACCTCAAAGGCTTGTTTCAGAATGGCGTCCAGGCGCCGGTCATGCGCATCCTTGAGGGCCGCCCCTCCCTCCACTGGAATGGTGGTGCGCTTCACAATTGCGCAAACTATGGCGTCTACCTTGGGGCACGCCAGCAGCTCCTTGGTTGCCGGGTCCAGCGTCTCATAGTTCGATACGGCTCTATCCCCGAGGGAAGTTCTCCCTCCTCGGGGAGCTCGCCTTCTTCCTCAGAGCAATCTGAATCCCCATAAGTGGGGCTTCTGGGTGGTGGGTGGCCGTGCCCAGGGGCAGGGTCATCCGGTACATATGGGTCCGTTCGGGGATTAGACTGCATCTTGACAAAGGCGTGAATCCCCTAGAATAATTCCACCCAGGAGAGCGAAGCAGGTTCTAGCCTTAGGGGCAGCAGGTCTCTAGGGTTCCCCGGCTGCTCACCTCGGCCTGCTAGGTCCGGGGTGTTCCCTGAGGAACTGGCAATTAATCTGGGCTGGGACCGGCCCTGGCCTGGAACTCCCAGGGCCTCCTCACATTGGGCACATAGGGAGTCTGCTTCCTCGCTCTGTGTGGCTCTGAGGTGGCATGCTGAGCAGACGCCTAGAGCTCTTATGCCTGATTCTGGTTGTGCCGGCTCTGTGGATGCATGGGCTCTCATACGCTCCATCGCGTCTGTTATCTCTATGCACCGGTGAGCTCCCAGCCGAGAGTATGCGCCTGATAATATGCGCGAAGATGTGCGCCTATCAATGTGAGCCTATCAATGTGCGCCCATCAATGTAATATGCGCCCAATTACTTTCGGGCGCCTAACATACGCGCCCGTTGCCTGTGCACTTAGTCTGGTCTGAACGCTAGATCGAGGCGGCGAACCAGGGCAGATGGTGACGGCGAGCAGGCAGGCAAAATGGTGACCTCCTTGGCGGGCTTCCACGTAGGCAGACCCCGCTAATCCTCGCTCTTCGGAGACCAGTAAAGTAAACATGTACGCCTTACCTGATCTTCAGCGCTTCCCGGCTGCGACCCAGGCGGTCTCCGGCTGCGGGGGGAGAGGGTGATTACCGTCACCGCCGCGCTCGAGGAAGTGCACCCGCTGCCTCTAAGCCGCGCCCGAAGTCGTCTCGCTCGGGGGCCAAGTCCTCACCGCGAACGGATCGGGACCGAGGCTGCTTCTATGCCGCGCCCGAGCCCTTCTCACTCGGGGGCTAGGTCCCTGCCGCGATTCGGCTCTTACCTCCGAGGGACCACGGAAATCACCTTGGGAAATTCAACTGGGGGAGGGACCCGAGGGTATCACCGCAGGAGTGCGGGGCTCGTCTTCAGGTAGGATTCTTCTATGAATTTAGTCGTTAGAATTTGGAAAAACGCTCAGCGAGCGTGAGGTAACTCCAAACTGCTTTGGAGACGGAAATTACTGAGCTTCTGCACTTCTTGCAGGGGTATATGTACTACGTGCTGACATCAGATCCGTCTCCAACTGCTAGCATGAGCACACTATACCCATTCGTTCTGAGTCCATCTGCTACACGCTAGGAAATTACAATTTACTATGTCATTTCATCCCACACAAATGAATTTTTTTTTAGATATTCACATTACAAAGCTTGATGACCAAATAGGTACGAGCCTTTATAGCAAACCGTGGGAAAAGAACACACTTTTATACTATACAAGCTTTCATCCTTACCATCTACGAAATAATTTGCCCATCGGACAATTTTTACGTTTAAGATGGTTGTGTAGCACCAGAGAAGAGTTCAACATCCAGGCGGAAAGTTTAGTGAAAAAATTTCTTATCAGAGGATCTCCAGTCAAACATGTTAAATGTGCAATGAAACGGGCTTTTAATGCAGCGCGTGACTGGTTACTGCTTGAAACAGATTCTAACAGCAATTCCGCATCATTAGTATGTACAATACCTTTTTCGGCAAAAGCTACAAAAATTGCAGCCCTAATCAGACAACATTGGAATGTATTAAAGCCACACAGGTCTCCTATCGATCCCTACAATAAAGTCAGCACATCTTAGCCAAATTCGAGAAAGAGCGCTATCCATTGCAGGCTCAAAACTCTGGAATTCACTACCAGTTCATTTAAGGACACAGCGAGAAAAAAGCAAGTTTAAAGCAGAACTTAAAACATGGTTATTCAACGCAGCTTACATTGAAAATGAGCAACAAACACGCGCTTAAGTTCATGATGCACAGGCCGCTTCCTATTAATCTTTAGGCACTGTTAAAGCGAATTTATTTTTACTGTTTCTAATGGTTTTATTGGTTTAATATTTTAGCTTTATATTATATTTTGTTTTATATCTTTTAACAGCTAATGTGTTTTAGTAATTTCTTTCTTATAAATTTTAGCTGTTTTATCTTTTATGACCGAATGTCATTTCCCTACTGTATTTTTATTGAGATGTAAACCGTTGTGAAGGCTTGCTGAGACAACGGTATATAAATATTAATAAATCTTTTCAGCTCCCCCGTTGATATCTTACAGTAGAGGAAAAAATGTAGGTGATGTTTTAGTACACTCCTTTTTGAGACCATTAAAGGGCATTGATTGTAAAGGCCCTAAAGGACATTGGGCATGTCAACATTGCTCAGTACGCACGCAAGCAATCACCTGGAAAGATTGGATAGATGTTCAAGGGCATACACATTCATTGTATTGTCATACTGATTGTTCATCTACTAATGTCATTTACCTGATTGTATGCCCATGTAATCTCTATTATATTGGCCGTACTAAACAGATGATACGAACTAGATTAGTGGAACATCGTAGTTGCATTGCTACCGACAAAATTTCGGTTCAAATGGTATCTCACTGTAAAGATATGCATCATACTTTTGATGATCTACGATGGCGAGTATTAGAGCAAATTCAGTTGAATATGCGTGGTGGTGACCCGAATAAAATTTTAAACCTCAAAGAGCAACAATAGATTTTTCGACTAAATACTGTGGCACCCTTAGGTTTAAATGTCAACATAGAATGGTATTCGTTGTGCTGACCGGTGCAATTTATACTGATGGATCTGGGTTGGATGACAGCAATATGCCACACAATGTGGAGGTACCGAGTGATGCATAGGAGGAAGGGTTGCTTGGCGCGTGATTTAAAGCCAATTCCGGCTAAGATGATAAGATCAGTAAGGAGGAAAAACGCCAATTTGCCATATTGTGAGTACATGACTGAGGCTCTGTACAATGCAATGCTGCTAGAGAGGAACAAGTTCGGCAAGGTATTTGCGAATGTAAAAAAATACTTTATTTGAAAAAGTCGTGCTAATTCATTTGATGTTTTTGACACAGAATGCTCCCTTGACAAAGGACTAGCAGGTCCGAAACATGGCTCCATGTCGGGAGACTTGGGAGACTGGAGTGAAATATGGGAGTACAGAAGGGCGAATAGCCAGTACTTGAAAGATTTTCAGAGAATGGTCTCGCAGAATGGAGTAGAGATGACCGACCATTCAGAATGATAATAGTGGCATGGAAACCACTGATTTACTAAGTTAACTTATCCATATATGGACCTTTTAATATTTTTTGCATATTAAAAAAAAGTTAAAAAATTGTTTTGTATATATAACTATTCGTCACCAGTGACTGATGATTATATATAAGGCAGAGTCTATAGTGTAATGCTACATCGATGAAGACTAGTATGATGGTCACTCATTATGAATCACAATATTGGTGTATAATCAGCGTCAGAGAAGTTTTGGGATTTTGGATAAGGGTTGGAACAACTGAAAGATATTAGATAAATGTTAACATATTGCACTGAAGAGCCAATTACTATCTCTATTTAATCCAATAACAAACAGCTAAATGTGGTTGTGCAGCCTTTTTAGAGTGTGTGACCTGGAAAGCAGGAAAAGACCTGGTTAATACCTGGATGGGAGTCAATGGAATAATTAAAACAGAATGAAGAAAAGCATCATATATAAGATTTCATAAATCTTTTTTTCAAAAATATTTTCAACTATCAATGTTAGACATAAAAAATACAAATAAAAACAAACCAAGTATCCATTGAAGAATTGCGTGAGTATGGATGAATACTATAGATGGAAGAGAAATTTTATGTATAATATTTCAAACATCGATATTTAATTGAGAAAGTGGAATTTCACTTAAAAGAATGGATTATTCATTAAATAGCCAATTGGAGGACAAAAATGTTCTCAAATCAGATTCCACTGGTCAACATCTCTGTAGATCAAAGAAAGCTAAATGATGATGCATCTGACGAAGTAGACTCTGTCCTCAAAAGTTCATGTTTCAATAAATTGATTAGTCTATAAGGTGCCACCCGATTCCTATCATTTTTTAAAAACTAGACTAACACTACTATCTCAGCTATCCAGAGGAGTTAAATCTCAAGTGTGGATCTCACGAGACTGGAAGATTGGGCTTCCAAATGGCAGATGAAATTTAACATGGACAAGTGCAAAGTGATGCATATAGGGAAAAATAACCTTTGCTGTATTTACACAGGTTCTCTCTTAGGAGTTACCACCTAGGAAAGAGATCTGGGTGCCATAGTGGATAATACATTGAAATCATCATGTCAGTGTGCTGTAGCGATCAAAAAAGCAAACAGAAGAGCAAGTTTGCTTATTATAAATGGTGTTTTCCATGGATAGCAGGATGAATCAGCCATGACTTTGGGAATGTCCTCCGGTCCTCTAGGTGGTGGAGCTTTCTCAAAGCAGCTTGCAAATGTCCATGATGAGTGTTATCCCTCGTAGTGCGATGGAAGCTGCAATTGCTCTGACTTGGTGGCAATTGCTCTTGTCTTGGTGATTATCCTTCGGTAATCAGAATGCTTTATGTTTGCTGAAGCAAGACAGGATGCACTAGGACCCAGAGCCCAGGCACTTCATCTTGAAGGACGCCCTAGTTGGGAGTGCTAGACTCAGAGTGTACGCAGCAGTCACAGTAGGTTGGACAGATTTGGGATCCAATGTGTGCAGTCACTCTCTGTGTTTGGCTTAAGCGGCTCCAGGAGATGGTTGGCACAGTTACTACCTGAGTAAGACAGAGAGCCGAAATAATCCCAGGAAGAGCGAGGACTCGTTCATAGTGCTGTCCTGTCTCAGTGAGACGAGGTACGACGAAGCAGTGAATAAGCACCCGTCGTTCACTGACCCTATTTCCTGAACTGAGGGCGACCCAGGCGGACTCCCCCCAGGTACGATGTCCCTAGTGACAGTTGTCCGACAATGCAAATAGCAGAAACCTGGGTTGAGTCAGGCTCAGGCTAAAGTTTCACGGGACCACTGTCCTTGACTGTTGGCGTAGCCGGAGGATCCTTCGGTAATCTGAAGTTCAACGCTAGGTATGACACCAGGGAGTCATCCTGAGGAGATGAAAGGCTGCGATGGCGCTGACGCCCCTGTCCAATGCCATTGCCCTTCTTGCTTTGGCATGGGGGAGAAAATCTTCTACATGCTTCCTGGGTAGCAGAGAAAGTTTGATCTGTGTTCTCCACTCCATCTTGCGTGCTTGGCACAATTACCATGGTAGCCCTTCCAGGCAGGGTACTTACTGGAAGACCCCCTATGCTATGCTTCTGGATCGGTAGGTTCAGTATCTTGATGTGTCCTTCAACTTCCCCAATGATGGATGCTAGCAGGACTGCATAGGGTAGAGGAAGGATCACCCTTCCTGACAGGTCTCATTGGCGTTAGCTTCCCAATGGGTGGACGAACCAGGCAAGTGTCCCACAGTCTACATGGACCATTGAGGTCCTGAGTGTGATACTGATCCCATTCAAGCTTTGTTTCTGAGTAGTCCTTGTATGCGGAATATGAGGAAATTATACAGTAGTCTCTTCATCTCTGGGAACAGGGAAGTATCTTGTACTAGGCGAAGCCCATGTGGGCAGACATGGGAGCCTGGATTCCCTATTGCTTTTGGTGACCAAAGTGTACTAGGGCAGTCCCCCGCCTGACGAGGTAACCTGCTACTGTGTGGCTAGATTCCCATTCTCAGGAGTAAGGTGTCACCGCATCCGCCTACTGTGGAATCCCTGCACAGGCTGTGGCTATTCAGAGTGTGAGGCCTGCGTCTGCGGAGTCGATCTTCCTCCTTCGTCTATATAGGGGATCATCCTCTGGCCACCCATGCGGGCCATGATTACCGCCCTGAACGGAATCGCTTGGGTTTGAATTTGATGTATATGGGCATCACCATCTTCACTGGAGGCGTAGTACATCTGTTGGCAGATGGCCCTCCGTTGGGCCGAAGAGGGTGACTAACACCAGAGTTGCCACCTCTTACACTTGTCATGTTGATCTGACCTGGTGAGGGGGGCAGGCATTGCATCTCCATGTTGCCTGCCTCGATTATTAGCGGGTTACATATAATCACATGGCTGATGTTGCTATCATTCTCCAACTGGTTGACACTTGCTGGCTGGGCACTACGCCCTGCCACTTATCCAGCCACAGACCATGGCCCTTGAATTTGAGTAGTCACATTTTGTTTTCCTTTATGCCGACAGTTTCCCAGGGCCACCAAAGAAATTTGCCAAATTTGGCACTTCGTTTTCTCGGACTGTAACACACTGTTACAGCCCTAAGTCATGCCTTTGTCCAATGAGTTGAAAGGTTTGGGCCCCATATGACTGCTAGCGAGACCAGCTTCCTCAGCACTGTGGCAGGATCACTTGGCGCCCCAGTCGCAACTAATACTGCTTCGTTGATATACATGAACCGCCACCCTGGGGTCAGCCAACCTCAATCGACAAGACCAATGTGCTGGATAGGAGAAACATATTCTTCCTTCTTAGGCAGGAGGATGGTTCAAACCCCATGTGTGTAAATGAGATGGACTGACAGCCTCACTGCTCTGTCATCTTGATCAGAAAGGTGTTTGGTCGGAGAGTTTTGAGCATAGGCTTGCACGGGAAGAGTTTCTCGAAGGGGCTTATCTCAGAAGTGCTAGTGTCATCTCACCAACTGACGATGCTCTCCTCCAATGAGGCCTAACAAGGTAAATCCATGTACACTTGCTGGCTGGCCTCCTAGGTCTCGCCTATATTTGTGTTGGAGCAACGTCTACACAGATCAGCTTACTTCCAGCATCGACTCTGCACATCGATGCAATGGCCAACTCTACCCTGCACCTCAGTCAGGTTGCAACACCTCTGTGCCGGCGAAGGGAAGTACACAGCTTGGGATCCCCAAATGAGAAGATACCTGCTGCCGAATGAGCCGATGCCCCAGCTTCAATCAGTCACTCCAACGCTACGATGTAAATGCCATGCTGCACTGGATGCATTGCATCGATGAAGCACTTGGAAGCCTCAGCTTCGATGAGACGCACCGATGTGTCGGGTTCAGCAAAAAGTGCTTGGATGCATCGAGTGGATGGAAGCGCTTCGAGTGAATGGAAGTGCATAGAATGGATGGAAGCGCTTGGATGCATCAAGTGGCTTGGAAGCGCTTGGGTGCATCAAGTAGATGGACAATCCATGATGTTCCACTCTGAACCGGCATGGGGTGCTCAACAGAGTCCCTGGCTCACCCCAGGGCCTTGCCGAAGAGGCCCTCTCTGTCCTTGCTGTCAGGGAAGTCCCATCTGGGCCCCAGAGTGGACTCAACAACACCTGGTCTGACACAAGCAGCACATACCCAACTTCCACCATCCGTTGTGAATCTTCCTCAAAACAGCAAACGAAGGTAACTAAATTAATAACAACAATAAAGTAAGAAAGAAAGAGCTCCTTGTGCACAGAAAGAACAAGACTGAGGCAGGATGGGAGTCACATGGGAGATACTCCCACACGGGCACATAGGGGTAGATTTTAAAAAGCATTTACTCGAGCAAAACTGGTTTTTGCTCGAGTAAATACACTTTACTCAAGTAAGTGGGATTTTCAAAATTGCTACAATATATGCCATTGAATTGTCCATAGGATTTACTCAAGTGCACTTTACTCGAGTAAATAGCTTTTGAAAATTGCTACGATAGTATGTCACATTTACATGCGTAACTCCTTTGAAAATGACCCCCATAGAGCTCAGCTCTGTGTGCTTTGAGAAAGCTCCGCCACCTAGAGGACCGGAGGAAAGCCATGGCTAATTCAGCCTGCTTATCTGCAGAAAATGTTAGGAATTATTAAGGAGGGAAGGCAAATAAAACAATAGATGTCATAATGCCTCTATATCACTCCATGGTGAGACTACACCTTGAATACTATGTGCAATTCTGGTCAAATCTCAAAAAAGACATAGTTGCACTGGAGAAAGTGCAGAGAAGGGCGATCAAAATGATAAGTGGCATGGAACGGTTGCCCTATGAGGAAAGGCTAAGGAAGTTAGGGCTGTTCAGTTTAGAGAAGAGACGACTGAGGGGGGATGTGATAGAGGTCTACAAAATCTTGAAAGAACTTGAACAAGTTAATGTAAATCAGTTATTTACACTCTCAGACTAGAGGGCACACCATGAAGTTAGCACGTAGCTCATTTAAAACAAATAGAAGTAAATTCTTTTTCACTCAGCGCATAGTTAAGCTCTGGAATTCAATGCCAGAGGAAGTGGTTATGGCAGTCAGTATAACTGGGTTTAAAAAAGATTTGGATGGACTTCTGGTGCAGCTGAGGAGATGGGAAGTTTCTGAGAAGCTGAGCTCCCACCACACACATTATACACAACTTCTATTCAGCGATTTTGAAATTGTTTTTCTTTTGCACTGGGCTTTTACTCTGCTGTCACCTTTAGTTTGGACTCCTCATGGTAAGTTTTCACTCGGAATGACTACAAAATCTCTGCGAGCACCAAGTGATAAGTCCAAGAGGGAGGAGAACAAAATGGCAGCAGATCTGGAAGCGGCGATGCAGTTGTTGAAAGCAGAATTAACAAAAGAAATCACTAGGAATGGATCAGCTGTCCTTGCCGATAAACTTAACAAATTACAATAATCTATTGATGAGGTTAAAGATAGCCTTGACTTCCATCGGAATCGGATGGATGGGACTGAACATAGGGTTATGACGTAGGAAACTAAGACAGATTGGAATCTGCTGTGGCAGCATTGCAGAAAGAGTCTGCGGCCTTGGCTCAGTGAATTGAGGATCAAGAAAGCAAAGTTGCTTACCTGTAACAGCTGTTCTCACAGGACAGGAGGATGTTAGTCCTCACATATGGGTGACATCATCAGGATGGAGCCCAATCACGGAACACTTTGGTCAAAGTTTCTAAAACTTTGATTGTGCCAATCAAAGTTTTAGAAACTTTGACAAAAGTGGGCATGCCCAGCATGGCACTAACCCTGCATCCAGCAGAGATCCCCCTTCAGTCTCATGTATAGCTAGAAGTGCGTGCGAAAAAATAAAATAAATCGCAAGTGAACCCAACTCCGTGGGATGGCGGTCGGGTTTCATAAGGACTAACATCCTGCTGTCCTGCGAGAACACCTGTTACAGGTAAGCAACTCTGCTTTCTCACAGGACAAGCAGGATGGTAGTCCTCACATTTGGGTGAGTAGCGAGCTGAGGATGCCTGAGCAATGCACCAAATGTACCCAAAGACGTGCAACAGGCACAACAGGGGTGGATTTGGGTAAGAGGGCATCCTGAACACCCTGAATGGGTCGCTGGTAGGATGTTGGGTAGCTAAGCTGAGAATAAGTTTCGTAGGATAGACTGGCCAAAAATGGAATCTTGTCTGCCAGCCTTATCCAAGCAATAATGGGCTACGAAGGTATGGAGAGAGCTCCAGGTCACAGCCTTACATATATCAACAAGTGGCACCGAACGAAGGTGTGCCACTGAGGTTGCCATGGCCATAACAGAGTGTGCTTTCACATGGTCTTGCAGCGGAATGCCTGCTTGCTGATAGCAAAAGGAGATGCAGTTCGCTAACCAGGAGGAAAGGGTCTGTTTTGATGGTATGGAAAGAGACAAACAATTGAATGGACTACCTGTGGGCTGACATGCGCTCCAGATGAAAGGCTAGGGCACGTTGGCAGTCCAGGGAATGTAGAGCCTTTTCTCCTGGGTTTGAATGGGGCCTTGGAAAGAATGTGGGTAAGATGATGAATTGATTAAGATAAAATTCCGACACTACCTTTGGTAAAAACTTAGGGTGTATACGGAGGACCACTCTCATGCAGAATTTTTGTGTAAGGCGGGTAGGTGACTAATGCCTGTAACTCACTAACTCTGCGAGCGGATGTTATAGCGAGAAGTAAAAGTACTTTCCAGGTGAGATAGAGGAGATCATAGGAGTGGAGAGGCTCAAATGAAGGTTTCATGAGCCGCCCTAAGACCACGTTAAGGTCCCAAGTGGGAGCCGGAGGGTGCAATGGATGTTTCAAGTGGAGCAAACCTCTCATGAAGCTTGTGACTAAGGGCTGTGTCGAAATAGAGACATCTCCTACTCCATTGTGGAAAGCGGCTACCGCACTGACATGCACTCTTATAGAGGAAGTTTTCAGGCCTGATTCAGACAGATGCCACAGATAGTCTAGAAACTTCGCAGTGGAATAAGTGAATGGGTCTATGGACATGGTCCAGACCGTAAACCGTTTCCACTTAGAACGATAAGAGCATCTCATAGAAGGCTTTCATGAAGCTACCAGGATTTGGGATACCGACTCTAAAAGGTTAAGGGTTGGAGTATTAACCTTTCAACATCCAGGCCATCAGCGACAGGGCCTGGAGATTGGGGTGGCGCAGGCACCCGTTGTTCTGAGTTATCAGAAGCAGATCCTTCCCTAGAGGGAAGTGTCGGCGAACTGATATGTCCTTTAGAATTGGGAACCAAACTTGGTTTGGCCAGTGAGGGGCTATCAGAATCATCAAGCCTTTGTCCCTTCGCAACTTCCCGAGTCTTCGATATGAGTGGAAGCGGAGGGTACGCATAGAAGAGACCTCTGGATCATGAGAGGGCAAAAGCGTCCCTCGGCTGTAAGTGGTGGCTGCGAGTGAGCGAGCAGAAGTTCTCCACTTTGCGGTTGTGGATGGACGGAAAGAGGTCTATGTGTGGATACCTCCAGCGTTGGAAGATTGTGTCCGCTACCGTAGGGTTGAGAGACCATTTGTGCAGATGGAAGGCTCGACTCAATCGATCCTCTAGAATATTGTCCACGCCCGCCAAGTAGGTCGCTCTGAGGTACATCAAGTGGGAAAGAGCCCACGCCCATATCTGTGCAGCTTCCTGACACAGAAGGTAGGAACCTGTTCCCCCTTGCTTGTTGATGTATCACATCGCTACCTGGTTGTCGGTTTGAATCAGGATGGTCTTGTTTGAGAGGCAATACTGAAAGACTCTGAGGGCATATCTGATCGCTCGAAGTTCCAAGAAATTTATCTGATGATTGGCTTCCTCTAGAGACCAGGTTCCCTGAGTCTGTAGGCCGTTGACATGAGCACCCCAACCTAGATTGGAGGCATCTGTCGTTAGGATAATTTGAGGTTCTGGGACCTGAAAGGGAAGGCCTTGAAGGAGGTTAGAGAGCTGCATCCATCAGGTGTTATGGTTAATGGTGTTTGGGTGGATCCTTGGACACTGTGGCAGCTGACCACGACAACGGGGGGGCAGTCCCGTAAAGGACTATGATGGCAGGCTAGACTCTGGACACACAAACATAGAATTGAATCTTTATTTAAACAGGTTTGAGTAGCCACCAGAGGTGGCTGTAGTGAGTAGTGGTTGTAGAGCCCGGCTGGGCGCGTCTCACACAGAATGCTGGAACAGCGGATCCTCTGCAGGGCAGTGCTGTAGTGGAAAGAGGCTGAGAATTACGAGCACAAATGAGAATAGCATTCAGAGTCCCAATGTTGAAATAGGAGAGCTCCGAGACAGAGAGAGCAGGCCCTCGAGGAGCGAGTACCTGGTCCCTTAGAGCAGAGAGGCTAGGCAGCGTTGTACTCACTTGCAGTAACAGAGATTCCACTAGACAAGAGGTCTGGCACCGGAGCAGAGAGTAGGCCTTCGAGGAATGAGTACCTGGTTCCAGTGAAGCAGTTCTGTGGATAGAGATGGTTACTGTACTCACTGATGGTAGCTGTAAGTTAGTTCTTCCAAGTAGAAGGCAGAAACTCAGGGAACATGGGCCCTCGAGGACTGAGTACCGGTTTCCTGATAGCACCTGAAAGAAGCAAAGAGGCCCCCAAGGAGCGGGTACCCCGTTAGAGATCCCGAAGGGTAGTAAGAGTTTCAGATAGTGCTGGAGTGGCAGAGTAGCTTAGGAACGGAGAGCAAATCCCATCTGTACAAATCCTGTTGCTAACTCGATGAGCTAGCAAATATTGTAGGCAGATACAATATTTGTTAGCTCCACAAAAAAAAAAAAAACCCACCAAAAAGAAAAAAAAAACTAGTATCTCTCTTATTGTATAGCTGTCTTTAATAATCTGTTTAATATTGGGACATAAGTGCTGTGGGATCATTTAATAGCTAAAGAACTAGTAAAGTTCCAGAAAGTGTCCAGGAAAGCCAGATTGGGTGTGGCTAACTCAGAGGTTGAAGGTAGCTAACTTGAGAGCCAGCTGGAATAATACAGACTACTTGTGCACAGCCCAGGAGAAGAGCCAACTGTTTCCAGGGCAGATAAGCTGCAAAGCGTTATTCATTTATTATATTGTAGAAGCTTCTGTGTATAAATACTGCTCTGTGCTTTCATTATCCCTTTCTCTTCTAGATCTAATTATTGTATATTAATTTGTTTGGTTTCTATCTATTGGTTTGCTTTAAGATTCAAAAAAACCACCAAAAAGAAAAAAAAAACCAAACCCCAGTATCTCTCTTATTGTATAGCTGTCTTTTTTTTTTTTTTTAATATGTTTATTGTAGTTTTTCATATAAGGAATGAGGGATATAAACAAGAGTACAGTGTAAAAGTACAGTATAAAACTACCTTCTAAACCAGTTTGAACAAACCAAAAAATGTAAACCATCATAACACTAGCCATCAACTCTCTCCTCCTCTCTTCCATATCCATTCCCCCCCTCCCTTTCCCTCTCCCTTGCGTCCCCCCACCCCCCAACCAGTGGAATGCCCGGGATCTCCTCAGTTGAAGTAAGATTTCGAAAGGCTCAGTTCACTTGTCTGAAACAAAATTTTCTATAACGCATTTCTGCATAGTGGGGGAAAGGGAGTTCCAGTATCTACTCCATATCGCTTGACACTTATCCTGAGCACCTTGGGATTTTTGTTTCGCCGTCAGATCATCCAATCTTAAGACTTTGAACAGTCTATTTTTCCAGATGTCCACTTGTGGAGGGTCCTTCGAAATCCATTCCTTAAGTATTGGTTGTAACGCCACCAATGTGAGATTACTTACCTGATAATCTCCTTTTCCTTAGTGTATGCAGATGGACTCAAAACAAATGGGTATAGTGTGCTCGTGCTAGCAGTTGGAGACAGATCTGACGTCAGCACGGGTACATATACCCCCACAGGAAGTGCAGCAAATCAGTAATCTTCCTTGCAAAGCTTTTATGGATATATGTGTGACTGACCGATCGATTAATCAACAGGATTACCCTGACCAATTGATGGTAGCTGGAGACCGCCAGTGTACTCAGCCGGAAGGCGTCGACACCCGGCAGGGTGGATGCCCCATATAAGAAAACATGGCTTACCGTGACTCGGTGAATCCCCATGTATACCGGCAGCCGGGCGGGATGCTGAGTCCATCTGCAAACACTAAGGAAAAGGAGATTATCAGGTAAGTAATCTCACATTTCCTAGCGTGTAGCAGATGGACTCAAAACAAATGGGATGTACAAAAGCTACTCCCGGACTGGGTGGGAGGCTGCCCGAGGACCGTTTAGGATTGCCCTCGCAAATGCTGTGTCCTCCCGGGCCTGGACGTCCAGACGGTAGAATCTGGAGAAGGTATGGAGGGAGGACCACGTCGCCGCTTTACATATCTCTGCAGGCGACAGCAGCTTAGCTTCTGCCCAGAGGCCGATTGTGCTCTGGTAGAATGAGCCTTGACCTGTAGAGGCAGTGGTTTTCCCGCCTCTATGTAGGCTGCCTTGATAACTTCTTTAATCCAGCGAGCGATGGTTGGCCGTGAGGCTGCTTCCCCTTGCTTCTTCCCGCTGTGAAGGATGAACAGATGGTCCGTCTTTCGTACTGCTTCTGACATTTCCAGGCATCTGGACAGCAGTCTGCCGATGTCGAGATGGCGTAGCATTCGACCTTCCTCCGACTTCTGCAAACCTTCCGTGGTAGGCAAGGATATGGTTTGGTTGAGGAGAAAGTGTGAGACCACTTTGGGTAAAAAGGATGGAACGGTGCGAAGATGGATAGCCTCTGGAGTGATTCTGAGAAATGGATCACGACAGGATAGTGCTTGTAGCTCTGAGATGCGGCGTGCTTGAAATATCTAGGGGTTTGAATCCCTTGGAATCTAAATCTTCTGTATTCTTCGAATATTTGCAAATTGATAGAATCCATGGATGAACAAATGTGTCTTTGGAAGGACTTCCCCATTTCATTTTTGGGGAGATGTGCCCTGTTTAAAAAGTCTTTGCTACCCAAGTTGTTATATACATTACAGATGCTCTCTATATGGTTGAAATCCAAGGATATTGCTCATTTACAATTCTTAGTTATACAATTTATTTGGAGGAGGAAAATAGCAAAGATAAGCTAAAAGACTCTTATGCGCTCTAAAGCTTATGAGGATCTTCAGCGCCCTCATCTTCGCTCCTACAATGATATGGTATAGCTGGGAGTGTTTCAAGGATTGGATATAGCGGTGTTTAAAAAAGGATTGGATAAGTTCTTGGAGGAGAAGTCCATTACCTGCTATTAAGTTCACTTAGAGAATAGCCACTGCCATTAGCAATGGTAACATGGAATAGACTTAGTTTTTGGGTACTTGCCAGGTTCTTATGGCCTGAATTGGCCACTGTTGGAAATAGGATGCTGGGCTTGATGGACCCTTGGTCTGACCCAGTATGGCATTTTCTTATGTTCTTAAGTTTGAAGTCCCTAAATTAGTCAATGAAATTCTTTATCCGTTCAAACCAATGAATGTTCTCCATCTAGCGGATAGGGATATGGATGTTAAGATTTCTCAGTATGTGCTTCTAAAACCAGTGATACTAGATTGGAGATTTATGTGTATACGGGGGGGGGAGCCAATCCATATACAAAAGATTTAATAGAGTTTGTGGGGAACCCTGCATTTTTACTTGATGTACAGAATCAATTATTTCACGCATGGCATAGGAATGGCATCATAAACTTGGGGAACCATTACTTGGCTGAGCAAAAAGTGGAAGTGTCATTTGCGCACCTACAACAACATTGCGGTATTCCCCACCCACAATTCCATATGTACTTATAAGCATAAGAACATAAGAACATAAGAAAATGCCATACTGGGTCAGACCAAGGGTCCATCAAGCCCAGCATCCTGTTTCCAACAGTGGACAAAACAGGCCATAAGAACCTGGCAAGTACCCAAAAACTAAGTCTATTCCATGTAACCATTGCTAATGGCAGTGGCTATTCTCTAAGTGAACTTAATAGCAGGTAATGGACTTCTCCTCCAAGAACTTATCCAATCCTTTTTTAAAAACAGCTATACTAACTGCACGAACCACATTCTCTGGCAACAAATTCCAGAGTTTAATTGTGCGTTGAGTAAAAAAGAACTTTCTCCGATTAGTTTTAAATGTGCCCCATGCTAACTTCATGGAGTGTCCCCTAGTCCTTCTACTATCCGAAAGAGTAAATAACCGATTCACATCTACCCGTTCTAGACCTCTCATGATTTTAAACACCTCTATCATATCCCCCCTCAGTCGTCTCTTCTCCAAGCTGAAAAGTCCTAACCTCTTTAGTCTTTCCTCATAGGGGAGTTGTTCCATTCCCCTTATCATTTTGGTAGCCCTTCTCTGTACCTTCTCCATCGCAATTATATCTTTTTTGAGATGCGGCGACCAGAACTGTACACAGTATTCAAGGTGCGGTCTCACCATGGAGAGATACAGAGGCATTATGACATTTTCCGTTTTATTCATCATTCCTTTTCTAATAATTCCCAACATTCTGTTTGCTTTTTTGACTGCCGCAGCACACTGAACCGACGATTTCAATGTGTTATCCACTATGACACCTAGATCTCTTTCTTGGGTTGTAGCACCTAATATGGAACCCAACATCGTGTAATTATAGCATGGGTTATTTTTCCCTATATGCATCACCTTGCACTTATCCACATTAAATTTCATCTGCCATTTGGATGCCCAATTTTCCAGTCTCACAAGGTCTTCCTGCAATTTATCACAATCTGCTTGTGATTTAACTACTCTGCACAATTTTGTGTCATCTGCAAATTTGATTATCTCACTCGTCGTATTTCTTTCCAGATCATTTATAAATATATTGAACAGTAAGGTTCCCAATACAGATCCCTGAGGCACTCCACTGTCCACTCCCTTCCACTGAGAAAATTGCCCATTTAATCCTATTCTCTGTTTCCTGTCTTTTAGCCAGTTTGCAATCCACGAAAGGACATCGCCACCTATCCCATGACTTTTTACTTTTCCTAGAAGCCTCTCATGAGGAACTTTGTCAAACGCCTTCTGAAAATCCAAGTATACTATATCTACCGGTTCACCTTTATCCACATGTTTATTAACTCCTTCAAAAAAGTGAAGCAGATTTGTGAGGCAAGACTTGCCCTGGGTAAAGCCATGCTGACTTTGTTCCATTAAACCATGTCTTTCTATATGTTCTGTGATTTTGATGTTTAGAACACTTTCCACTATTTTTCCTGGCACTGAAGTCAGGCTAACCGGTCTGTAGTTTCCCGGATCGCCCCTGGAGCCCTTTTTAAATATTGGGGTTACATTTGCTATCCTCCAGTCTTCAGGTACAATGGATGATTTTAATGATAAGTTACAAATTTTTACTAATAGGTCTGAAATTTCATTTTTTAGTTCCTTCAGAACTCTGGGGTGTATACCATCCGGTCCAGGTGATTTACTACTCTTCAGTTTGTCAATCAGGCCTACCACATCTTCTAGGTTCACCGTGATTTGATTCAGTCCATCTGAATCATTACCCATGAAAACCTTCTCCATTACGGGTTCCTCCCCAACATCCTCTTCAGTAAACACCGAAGCAAAGAAATCATTTAATCTTTCCGCGATGGCATTATCTTCTCTAAGTGCTCCTTTAACCCCTCGATCATCTAACTGTCCAACTGACTCCCTCACAGGCTTTCTGCTTCGGATATATTTAAAAAAGTTTTTACTGTGAGTTTTTGCCTCTACAGCCAACTTCTTTTCAAATTCTCTCTTAGCCTGTCTTATCAATGTTTTACATTTAACTTGCCAATGTTTATGCTTTATCCTATTTTCTTCTGTTGGATCCTTCTTCCAATTTTTGAATGAAGATCTTTTGGCTAAAATAGCTTCTTTCACCTCCCCTTTTAACCATGCCGGTAATCGTTTTGCCTTCTTTCCACCTTTCTTAATGTGTAGAATACATCTGGACTGTGCTTCTAGAATGGTATTTTTTAACAATGACCACGCCTCTTGGACATTTTTTACTTTTGTAGCTGCTCCTTTCAGTTTTTTTCTAACAATTTTTCTCATTTTATCAGTTTCCCTTTTGAAAGTTTAGCACGAGAGCCTTGGATTTGCACACTGTTCCTTTTCCAGTCATTAAATCAAATTTGATCATATTATGATCACTATTTCCAAGTGGCCCCACCACCGTTACCTCTCTCACCAAGTCCTGTGCTCCACTGAGAATTAGATCTAAAATTGCTCCCTCTCTCGTCGGTTCCTGAACCAATTGCTCCATAAAGCTATCATTTATTCCATCCAGGAATGTTATCTCTCTAGCGTGACCCGATGATACATTTACCCAGTCTATATTGGGGTAATTGAAGTCTCCCATTATTAATGCACTACCAATTTGGTTAGCTTCCCTAATTTCTCCTAGCATTTCACTGTCCATCTCACCATCTTGACCAGGTGGACGGTAGTATACCCCTATCACTGTAGTCTTCCCTGATACACAAGGGATTTCTACCCATAAAGATTCAATTTTGTATTTAGTCTCATGCAGGATGTTTATCCTGTTGGACTCTATGCCATCCCGGACATAAAGCGCCACACCTCCTCCCGAATGCTCCTCTCTGTCATTGCGATATAATTTGTACCCCGGTATAGCACTGTCCCATTGGTTATCCTCTTTCCACCATGTCTCTGAGATGCCAATTAAGTCTATGTCATCATTTACTGCTATACATTCTAATTCTCCCATCTTACTTCTTAGACTTCTGGCATTAGCATACAAACATTTCAAAGTTTGTTTTTTGATTGTATTTTTATTCTGCTTTTTAATTGATAGGGATAAGTTAGAATTTTTTAGCTCAGGTGAGTTTTTAGTTACAGGCACTTGGACTACTTTTCTAATTATTGGAACCTCACTGTCGGGATGCCCTAATTCTAATGCATCATTAGTATCCTTTAAAGATACATCTCTCCGAACCATGCGCTGCTGAGCGACTGTCAGCTTTCCCCTTTGCTCTAGTTTAAAAGCTGCTCTATCTCCTTTTTAAAGGTTAGCGCCAGCAGTCTGGTTGCACCCTGGTTAAGGTGGAGCCCATCCCTTCGGAAGAGACTCCCCCTTCCCCAAAAGGTTCCCCAGTTCCTAACAAAACTGAATCCCTCTTCCTTGCACCATCGTCTCATCCACGCATTGAGACTCCGGAGCTCTGCCTGCCTCTGGTGACCTGCGCGTGGAACAGGGAGCATTTCAGAGAATGCTACCCTGGAGGTTCTGGATTTAATCTTTCTACCTAAGAGCCTAAATTTGGCTTCCAGAACCTCCCTCCCACATTTTCCTATGTCGTTGGTGCCCACGTGTACCACGACAGCCGGCTCCTCCCCAGCACTGTCTAAAATCCTATCTAGGTGACGCGTGAGGTCCGCCACCTTCGCACCAGGTAGGCATGTTACCAGGCGATCCTCACGCCCACCCGCCACCCAGCTATCTACATTCCTAATAATCGAATCACCAACTATGACGGCCGACCTAACCCTTCCCTCCTGGGCAGTAGGCCTTGGGGAGATATCCTCAGTGCGAAAGGACAATGCATCACCTAGAGAGCAGGTCCTTGCTACAGGATCCTTTCCTGCTACATCTGGTTGGTGCTCTCCCATTATGAGACCTTCTTCCTCCAAGGCAGCACCAGGGCTGCCAGTCTGAAGTTGGGACTGGACTACTATGTCCCTGAAGGTCTCATCTATATACCTCTCTGTCTCCCTCAGCTCCTCCAGGTCTGCCACTCTAGCCTCCAGAGATCGGACTCGTTCTCTGAGAGCCAGGAGCTCTTTGCATCGCATGCACATGTACAACTTCTCACCGGTGGGTAAAAAATCATACATGTGACACTCGATGCAAAAGACTGGGAAGCCCCCCTCTTGCTGCTGGACTGCTGCCTTCATCTCAATTTTGATCAGTTCCTAGTTAAGTTTTAGGTTGCTATGGGAGTAGGAATGTGTCTAAGTTCCTTTAAATGTATTAGTGAATTCACTATATGTCTGGTAGTGGCCTACTGGGGTCTGATCGAATTCTCAATAAAGTTTTTGTTGATGGTTTTTTTTTTTTTGTTTTGTTTTGTGCAAGTGGCACCTGCCTATAAATTAAGGGATGAGCTTGGGGTGGGTGGGCGAGGGGTGGGAGGGTTGGGAATTACAAACAGTCTAACTTTAGTTAGTCAGCCTGAGTGACTCACAGCTCCCTTGATTAACAAATGTTGTTCCCTATTCAAACCTAATCACACTACCTCAACACCTTTCCAAGGTGAGTAACTGAGCTGAACTATTCAACTTTTTTACTTTGGTATATACTGCTCCTAGCTTATTTCTAGCTTCTGGCTACTTTTTTGTGGGGGGGGGGGGGGGGGGGTTTGTGTTTCAATACAATGCACTCAGTTATTTATTAAATAAAACACTTAGCTCTTTAAAAGTCTGGAGGACACTTTAATAGTCAGGCAGACTTTTAAAAAATAAACACACTACCTACTGCTACCTTATTGACTGACTAAAAATACAAACAGTCTAACTTGTTTATTTATTCACTGCCAACCTACTGCTACCTTATTGACTGACTAAAAATACAAACAGTCTAACTTGTTTTATTCACTGACTGACTATTAAAGGCACAAACACACAAACACACTAAATAATATTCCCAAATAGTTAACTTTGCCCCAATACTTTTAAAAAAGTCAATGTCAATGTCCCAAGCAAAAACTTACTGATTCCTTTCAGCCACCAGCAAGGTGATCCTCTCCTCTCAGTGTTTCCACTGGAATGTGGGTTACTGAGCTCAACAGATTCAGGCCAGGGTAATCTGGCACCCCAAAGAACTTTCCTTTATTTCTTTATTTTAAAAAGTGACCAGATCTTCCAACACACTTGCCTTTTGGCACAATTGTCGTTTTAGAAGATAGTCTGGGGGGGGGGCGCTCTCTTCACTTGCACATAAAAAAGTCACTGGAATTAGAGGAAGACGTGTCTGTAGAGGGATTAGCGTTGCCGTGGCAGAGTCTGGTTTAATTTCACAATGCGCATTTGCTCTGCTCCGGCCGTCCCAACTCCCTCCCCCCCTTCCCTGGTGGTGGACGGACTGGCTCGGCGATTCTTCTACCCTTTCCTCCTCCTGTGTGTAACTGTGCGGCAGTCCCTACACCCTCCCCCAGCGGCGGAGGAATGGGCTGAGCCGTTTCTCGGACACCCAGCACGTAGCGCAGAGCTCTATGGTCCGCACATGCGCGGTAGAGCTGCTCTCTACTGCACATTTGTGGTCCATCGGTTAGAGCCCATTTATATTGTAGATAACGTGATTTGCTTTTACGCCCAACAGATGGCGCTGTTTTTCCCAAAAAGCATGTTTTTACCTGTCATAGGTGTGACATCTATATAATATAGATATATAAAAACATGCGCGTATTCGAATGCAACATTGTGTCAAAATTTCAAAGCCATTGGTGAAGAACTTTCGGAGATTTAAGATTTTGAACAAACAAACATTTACATTTTTATTTATATAGATTAGCTCATTCAATAACAATTAAGGCCAAATTGCAAGAACAGCAGTTTAAGGTCTTACATTTCGCATAGATAGATAAGGCTCCAGCATATAAAATGCAGGTTGTGGATTCTGACATATGTGATAAATGTAAAATTCACAGAAGTACCTTTATACCTCAGTTAGTACTGTGTTCTGCTTTGTAGGGGGATTTTTTGGGGGGGCGGGGGGGGGGGCGGGGGGGGGGGGCGGTATTGTCTTTTCTTGAGACTATTTTATGCTAAAAACAACCATTTTTGGGCTCCTTTGTGGTGCTAGGTTCAATGTCATGGTTACATTATACTTCTAAATATAGAATTAAACATGCTCATATCATGGATCTGTTGGCTAAAGCCACTATCTTTGCTCACTAGATTCAAAATAAGAGTCCTAGTGTGGCTGAGTCGTATTACAAAGTAGCGGATTGGATGCAGGTAGAACGTTTGGATACACTGCTTACCAATAGATGAATGTCCATTGAGTAAGCTCATTTACGGCAACAGATTATAGAGTACTGCCAGACAATATTTTATTTATTTATTTAACTTTTTTATATACCAACATTCAGGACGGTGGTCCCATCATGCTGGTTCACAAGAAACAGGGGTGCAATTATAATAAACTTTACCATTTAAACAATAGTGCAGAAAAGCAGTTACATATAACAAGGAAAACAATAACTTGGAAAGAGAAGGGAAATGAAGATCAGATAGTTATATATATGTATAAATAACATTGTAAGAGGTGGCTATTAACGCTAATACTAGTGGAGCGTGTTGAATGAAGGGAGTTAGATGGAGTTGGAGTTAGGAAAGGCCTGCGTGAACAGCCACGTTTTGAGTCTTTTCTTGAATGTTGAGATGTTGGGTTCCATTCTAAGATCCGGGGGAATGGAGTTCCATAATGTTGGACCGGCTGTGGAGAATGCACGATCTCTAAGCGTGATGTGTCTGGTAGTCTTGGCTGGAGGTACTTGAAGTGATCCTTTGTAAGCATCTCTTGTCGGTCTTGTGGAATGGTGTAATCGGAGGGGGATATGGAGATCGATTGGGGCTAATTGATGGATGTTTTTGAAAATGGTGAGAATGGCCTTGTAGATTATTCTGAAGTGGATGGGCAGCCAATGGAGGTCCATCAAGATAGGTGTTATGTGTTCTCTTCTCCTAGTGTTGGTGAGTATACGGGCGGAGGCGTTTTGGACCATTTGTAATGGTTTGGTGTGTGATGAAGGGAGACCAAGCATGATGGTGTTACAATAGTCCAGCTTTGCGAAAATGATTGATTGTAGAATCGTTCTGAAGTCATGTGTGTAGAAGAGAGGTCGTATTCTTTTCAGCACTTGGAGCTTATAAAAGCGGTCTCTGGTGGTTTTGTTGATGTTAGCTTTCAGGTTTAGGTGATTGTCAATTTGAACTCCTAGATCTCTCACTTGTGTAGTGTTTGGTACGGTAGGATGGGTGTATGTGATGGAGCTGTTTTCTGGTGTGATGAGTAGAAGTTCAGTTTTTGATGAATTTAGTATCAGGTTGAGACTTGTAAGAAGTTGTTATATATATGTATATATATATATACATATATATAACATATATATATATATAACATATATATATACATATATATATATACATATATATACATATATATAAGTATATATTATATATATGTATATATAATATACACAAAGCACTCATTTTAGGGAGCTATTCCAACATTTAATATAATGTGCTTATTTCTCTTTTTGTATTATATTGCTCCCTATCTTGGTATGGGAAATAGTGTTAAATATCTTTCATTAAAATTTCAGCTGGGGTTGTTTGTTTAGAGGAAGGGTATGTTTGGGTATGAATGATCAGTATGAGTGTGAATGAAGTGTTTGAGTCCATGGGTGGATAGGTGTGTAATTGAGTATGTCCCATTTGAGGTGGTTTTTTTTTTTTGGAGGGTTTAAGACAGGGGTCGGGAACCCATGGCTTGCGAGCCAGATATGGCTCTTTTGAGGGCTGCATCTGGCTCGCAGACAAGTGTCGCCACACTTTCCCTGCTGACCCAGCTGCTCCCCGGTCCTCCTCCGCCCGGGCTTAAAATGCTGTCAGCCCAGGCAGAACACGGCAGGACAGCTGGAGTCAGCGGCACCGGCGTCCTCTCTTCTTCCCGCCCCCCCCCCCGCGGCCCGGAAGAGGAAGTGGAGAGCATCGGGTGTCTGCGCGGGAAGAAGAGACCAAGCTAGTGTGGTCTCTTCTTCCCGCCCCCCCTGTGGCCCGGAAGAGGAAGTGGAGAGCATCGGGTGCGTGCGCGGCAAGAAGAGGCCACGCTAGTGTCCAGCGAAAAGAAGACTGCAGCGCGGCTCGGAGGAAAATGAAGAGCTTCAACCGCGGCCGATGTGACTCCGCCTCTGCGAGGGCTGAAAATGAAGGAGGTTAGCGTTGGGAGGAGTCTGCTGCTGCTGCGAGTTCCCGGGGTGGGGGTGGGGGAGAGAGAGAGTGAATGAGCGAGCAAGCATGTGTGTTTGAGATCCTGTGTGTGTGAGTGAGAGATTGCATGTATGTGAATGATTGAGAGCCTGTATATGTGAAAGAGAGTATGTCTGTGATTGAGAGCCTGCCTGTGAGAGAGAGAGCATGAATGTAAGTTTACCATTGGGAACCTATATGTGTAAGTTTGTGATTGAAAACCTGTTTGTGTGAAAGAGTATGTGTGTATGATTGAGATCCTTTGTGTGTGAGAGAAATCATGTGTATGTATGATTAAGAGCCTGTGTGTATAAGTAAGAGAGAGACCATGTGTGTCTGTGTGTGATTGAGAGCTGATTTAGGTGAGGGAGCATGTGAGTATGTGATTGAGAGCCTGTGTGTAAATGAGAGAAAGAGAGGACATGTTTGTAAGCATGTGAATGAGAGTCTGTGTGTGAGAGAAAAAGACAGCATGTATTTATGTGATTGAAAGCCTGTGTGTGTGTAAGCGTGAAAAGATAGACAGCATGTGTGTAAATGTATAATTAAGAGCCTATATAAGTGAGAGAGAAAAAACATGTGTATATGTGAGTACTGAGAGCATGTGTGTATAGGTGTGTCATTGAGAGCCAGTGTGAGAGAGAGCGCTGGTATGTGACTGAGAGAGGAGAAAGTTCCAAGCAAACCACCCCGCCTCCTGCTAATTCAGAACAATCTCAGGACACCTGGATATCAAACATTCCCAGGTATGCAGAGCAAAAAAAATTTTGTATCCTTATTATTTTTCATTACTGGGTCTTTGTGTCTGCTATTTTGAAATATTTTGTTAGTATCTGGAAATGTTTTATATGAGTTTTTAATTATTGGATATTCCACTCATCAGCTGTTTCGAAATATGTTCTTTTTGTTAGTACAGTTTTACTGCTGATGATTTTATATTTCTTGATTTGTTTTATAAGGATGGGTGATGTTTCTTTTTTCCTTTGTTACACTGCATACAGAGACTCTGGCTTGTTGCAGTTTCCAATTCAGTTTTTTCTGCATGCTTCTTGTTATGTGTTTTGGTCTCTTTATTCTATGTTAGGTGAGGGACAGCACGTGATTCAGGTGAGGTTTTCTGCTGGCGTGTAGTTTATGTGTAGGACTCTATAGCAGCCTGACTTGGTCCATTTTCCTAATAGGAGATGTATTGGTGTCTTAAGGCCTGGTGTAATATTTTCAGAGACTTATTGTACTTTAAAAGTGTGATCTTACATAACATGCACACATTTACTTGTATTTAGTTTTAAACATATTGTATAGCTCTCATGGAATTACATTTTAAAATATGTGGCGTTTATGGCTCTCTCAGCCAAAAAGGTTCCTGACCCCTGGTTTAAGATATAACGTATGGAGGACATATGGACTGATAAGGTCATTGTTCTGGGATAGGACTACCTAGGATAATGTCAGAGAGATTCAGATCATTGTAACTTTTCTTTTATTGAATTGAACAGTACATAATTCACTTTGGCTGTGTCCTTGTGAATATGATTATTGTATGTTGATCAGATATTATTATTGTTTCTATATACAATGCTTCATGTTTGTGCTCCATATATATATAAACATTAAAAAAAAAAGGTTTGGATAAATTCCTAGAAGAAAAATCCATAAACTGCTATTAATTAATAAGCAATAGTAGCTTCAAATTTATTTAATGTTTCGCACTTGCCAGGTACTTGTGACTTGGATTGGCCACTATTGGAGAGAGGATACTGGGCTTGATGGACCCTTGGTCTGACCCAGTATGGCATATCTTATGTTCCCTCTGAAAATAATGATTAGTGGTCACACTAACTCTAAGTTTGCATAAAACTTGAAGTTGCCATATTTTTCCAGACATTAATGTTGCAGTGATGATACGAGACAGATGCTGACCACCGAAAGTAAGAGTCTGGTGATGATGGTAAAGAGTGGGAAATACATTATAGATATTTTTTTCAAGAGCATGTTAATATTGCTATTTTTTTCTTTCATCGGAACAGTTTAACAGAAGAGACATTAGAATTAACCATAGTAATAAGTGGAAGATTTATTTCATGCTGCCTGTGGAAAGAACTAAGACAACATATGAAGATAAGAAATTGCCACACTGGGTCAGACCAAGGGTCCATCAAGCCCAGCATCTTGTTTCCAACAGTGGCCAATCCAAGTCACAAGTACATGGCAAATACCCAAAAACTAAATATATCCCACACTACTGTTGCTAGTAACAGCAGTGGTTATTTTCCAAGTCAACTTGATTAATAGCGGGTAATGGACTTCACCTCCAAGAACTTATCCAAACCTTTTTTAAACCCAGCTACACTAACTGCACTAACCACCATCCCCTGGCAACAAATTCCAGAGTTTAATTGTGCGTTGAGAGAAAATTATTTTCTCTGATTAGTTTTAAATGTGCTACATGCTAACTTCATGGAGTGCCCCTAGTCCTTCTATCATCCGAAAGAGCAAATAACCGATTCACATTTACCCGTTCTAGACCTCTCATGATTTTAAAGACCTCTATCATATCCTCTCTCAGCAGTCCCTTCTCCAAGTTGAACAGCCCTAACCTCTTTAGTCTTTCCTCATAGGGGAGCAGTTCCATCCCCTTTATCATTTTGGTAGCCCTTCTCTATTCCTTCTCCATCTCAACTATATCTTTCTTGAGATGTGGCAACCAGAATTGTACTCAGTATTCAAGGTGCGGTCTCACCATGGAGCAATACTGAGGCATATGATATCCTCCGTTTTATTCACCATTCCCTTCCTAATAATTCCTAACATTCTGTTTGCATTTTAGACTGTACTGAGCCAACGATTTCAAAGTATTATCCAGTATAATGCCTAGATCTTTTTCCTGGGCGGTAGTTCCTAATATGGAACCTAACATCGTGTAACTAGAGCATGGGTTATTTTTTCCCTATATGCATCACCTTGCACTTATCCACATTAAATTTCATCTGCCATTTAGATGCCCAATTTTCCAGTCTCACAAGGTCCTCCCTGCAATTTATCACAATCTGCTTGTGATTTAACTGCTCTAAATAATATATCATCTGCAAATCTGATTACCTCACTCGTATTCCTTTCCAGATCATTTAAAATATATTGAAAAGCAAGGGTCCGAGTACAGATTTATTTTATGTATTTATTTATTTATTTATTTTTATATACCGGTGTTCGATTTTACATATCACATCGGTTTACATTTAAACAAAATTTGCAAGAACTCACGCGTTACCTTTGTCAAATACATTAAACATTTAAATATGGGGATTGTTAACAAGGGATATAAAAGAACATGGGGAATGGCTAACACTACAGGATGCACGAAGGGTACACAAAGGAGATCCTTGAGACACTCCACTGTATACCCTTTTCCGCTGAGAAAACTGACCATTTAATCCTACTCTGTTTCCTGTCTTTGAACCAGTTTGAAATCCATCGAAGGATTTTGCCACCTATCACAACTTTTTACTTTTCTTATAAGCCTCTCATGAGGGATTCCTTCTGAAAATCCAAATACACTATATATCTACCAGTTCACTTATATCTACATGTTTATTAACCTCTTCAAAAAAGTAAAGCAGATTTCTGAGGCCAGACTTGCCTTGGGTAAAGCATGCTGACTTGGTTCCAATAAACCATGTCTTTCTATATGTTTTGTGATTTGATCTTCCCTTTCCACTATTTTTCCAGCACTGAAGGCAGGCTAACAGGTCTGTAGTTACCGGATCGGTTAGGTTACAAATTTTAACTAACAGATCTGAAATTTCATTTTTGAGTTCCTTCAGAACCCTAAGGTGTATACCATCGGGTCCAGGTGATTTACTACTCTTAAGTTTGTCAATCAGGCTTACCACATCTTCAAGGTTCACTGTGATTTGGTTCAGTTCATCTGAATCATTACTCATGAAAACCTTCTCCGGAATGGGTATCTCCCCAGCATCCTCTTCAGTAAAAACTGAAGCTAAGAAATCATTTAATCTTTCCGCGATGGCCTTATCTTCTCTAAGTGCCCCTTTAACCCCTCAATCATCTACCAGTCCAACTGACTTCCATCAGGCTTTCTGCTTCGGATATATTTTTAAAGGTTTTTACTTTGAGTTTTTGCCTTTATGGCCAACTTCTTTTCAAATTTTCTCTTAGCCTGTCTTATCAATATCTTACATTTAACTTACCAACGCTTATGCTTTATCCTACTTTCTTCTGTTGGATCCTTCTTCCAATTTTTGAATGAATATCTTTTGGCTAAAACAGCCTCTTTCACCTCACCATTTAACCATGCCAGTAATCGTTTTGCCTTCCTTCCACCTTTCTTAATGTGTGAAATACATCTGGACTGTGCTTCTAAGATGGTTTTTTTTTAACAAGGTGCACGCCTCTTGCATACTTTTTACCTTTGTAGCTGCTCCTTTCAGATTTTTTCTAACTATTTTTCTCATTTTATCAAATTTTGAAATTTTAGCGCTAGAGACGTAGATTTACTTACTGTCCCCCTTCCTGTCATTAATTCAAATTTGATCATATTATGATCACTATTGTCAAGCGGCTCCACTACCGTTACTCTCTCACCAAATCCTGTGCTCCACTAAGAATTAGATCTAAAATTGCTCCCTCTCTCATCGGTTCGAGAACCAATTGCTCCATAAAACTGTCATTTATTCCATACATAAACTTTATCTCTCTAGCATGTTCTGATGTTACATTTATCCAGTCAATATTGGGGTAATTGAAATCTACCATTATTACTGCACTACTAATTTGGTTAGGTTCCCTAATTTCTCTTAGCATTTCACTGTCCATCTCACCATCTTGGCCAGGTGGATAGTAGAATACTTCTATAATTATACTTTTTCCCAACACACAAGGGATTTCTACCCATAAAGATTTAATTGTGCATTTAGTCTCATGCAGGATGTTTATCCTGTTGGACTCTATGCCATCCCAGACATAAAGCGCCACCCCCACCTCCCAAATGCTCCATTCTGTCATTGCGATATAATTTTTAGCCCGGTATAGCATTGTCCCATTTGTTATCCTCCTTGCACCATGTCTCTGAGATACCAATTAAGTCTATGTCATCATTCACTGCTATACATTCTAATTCTCCCATCTTACTTCTTACACTTCTGGCATTAGCATACAAACATTTCAAGGTGTGTTTTTTGTTTGTATTTTAATTCTGCTTTCTAATTGATAGGGATAAATTGGAATCTTTTAGCTCAGGTGAGTTTTTAATTACAGGCACTTGGATTACTTTTCTTATTAATGGAACCTCACTGTTGGGATGCCCTAATTCTAATGCGTCATTAATATCCTTTGAAGATACCTCCCTCCGAAACATGCACTGCTGAGTGGCTTTCCCCTTTGTTCTAGTTTAAAAGCTGCTCTCTCCTTTTTAAATGCTAGCGCCAGCAGCTTGGTTCCACTCTGGTTAAGGTGGATCCCATCCCTTCGGAAAAGACTCCCCCTTCCCCAAAATGTTCCCCAGTTCCTTATAAAACGGAATCCCTATTCCTTGCAAAATTGTCTCATTCACGCATTCAGATTCCAGAGCTATGTTTGCCTCTGGGGACCTGCACATGGAACAGGGAGCATTTCAGAGAATGCTATACTGGAGGTTCTGGATTTCAGCTTTCTACCTAAGAGCCTATATTTGGCTTCCAGAACCTCCCTCCCACAGTTTCCTATGTCATCGGTGCCCACATGTACCACGACAGCCGGCTCATTCCCATCACTGTCTAAAATCCTATCTAGGTGACATGTGAGGTCCGCCACTTTCGCACCAGGTAGGCATGTTACCAGGCGATCCTCTCACTCACCAGCCACCCAGCTATCTACATTCCTAATAATCGAATCACCAACTATCACGGCCAACCTAACCCTTCCATCCTGGGCAGTAGCCCTGGGAAACACATCTTCGGTATGAGAAGACAATGCACCACCTGGAGAGCAGGTCTTTGCTACAGTATCCTTTCCTGCTGCACCAGATTAATGCTCTCCGATCATGAGACCTTCTTCCTCCAAGGCAGCACCAGGGCTGCCAGTCTGAAGTGGGAACTTGGCTACTATGTCTCTGAAGGTCTCATCTATAAACCTCTCTGTCTGCCACAGCTCCTCCAGGTCTGCCACTCTAGCTTCCAGAGATCGGACTCATTCTCTATGAGACAGGAGCTCTTTGCACCGGATGCACATGTACAACTTTTCACCGTCGGGTAAAAAAATCATACATGTGACACTCAATAGAAAAGACTGGGAGCCCCCCCCCCCTTGCTGCTGGACTGCTGCCTTCATCTCAAATTTGTTCAGTTCCTAATTAAGCTTGAGGTTGCTATGGGAGTAGGAATGTAGCTAATTAATGTCCTTTAAAAGTATTAGTGTATTCACTACATATCTGGTAGTGGCCTACAAGGGAATGATCAAACTCTCAATAAGGTGTGGGGAATACATGAAGTTATAGGGCTGATATTTATTTTTTTAATGAAAAGTGGCATCTGCCTATAAATTAAAGGATGAGCTAGGGTGGGCGGGAGAGGGGTGGGAGGGTTGGGAAACAAACACACTAACTTGTTTATTAGCTGCTTTACTGGCTATTTAAAAACAAACACTATTTAAAAAATAAATACTAACTTCTGTTTATAAGCTGTCTTACTGATTATTTAAAAAACAAACACACAAGCACACTAATTAATATACCACAAGCAGAACGTATGGATTCTTTTCAGCCACCAGCAAGGTGATCCTCTCCTCTCAGAGCTCCCACTGGATTGTGATAAACGTTTAGACCCAGTTTTTCCTGTTTAACAGGCAGGTCCCTCATGAGAAACTTCTAAGAAAACTAAAAACTCACTAGCAAATAGTCCATCAAAAGACCCTCAAACCAAGCTTAAAATATAAAATATTACAATAAGATAATTTTCAGTTTCTCCAACCTCTATTATGTACTAAGTTTATTTTACCCATGTTATTTTACCCATGCACTAAGTTATTATACCCATGTAATCTGTTCCAAGTTTGATTCCCTGTTCTATGTAACTTGCATTCCTCGTGCTTGTCTTTTTAAGTTACAATGTAAACCGAGATGATATGCAAATTCTGCATGAATCCCGGTATATAAAAATGTTAAAAAATAAATAAAAAGTCACAGGATAGAAAGTAATGTCCTTTTGTGGAATCCAAACTGGTTAAAAGGCAGGAAAAAGTGAGTAGGTCAATTTTCTCAATGGAAAAGTGTAAACAATCGAGTGCCTCAGGGATCTATACTTGGACTGGTGATTTTCAATATATTTATAAATGATCTGGAAAGGAATATGACGAGTGAGGTTATCAAATTTGCGGATGATACAAAATTATTCAGAGTAGTTCAATCACAAGTGCATTGTGATACATTACAGGAGGACCTTGCGAGACTGGAAGATTGGGCATCCAAATGGCAGATGAAATTTAATGTGGACAAGTGCAAGGTGTTGCATTTAGGGAAAAATAACCCTTGCTGTAGTTACACGGTTAGGTTCCATATTAAGAGCTACCACCCAAGAAAAAGATCTAGGCATCATAGTGGATGATACTTTGAAATCGTTGGCTCAGTGTGCTGCAGCAGTCAAAAAGCAAACAATGTTAGGAATTATTAGGAAGGGAAAGATTAATAAAACGGAAAATGTCATAATGCCTCTGTATCGCTCTATGGTGAGACCACACCTTGAATACTGTGTAGAATTATTTTATTTATTTATTTAAAAATTCTTCTATACCGTCGATAAGTTAGATAACCATCACAATGGTTTACAAAAAGGCACAATAATGAAAATTAACAGTGGTATAGATTACAAATTAATCAAGTGCCATCATAGTACGGTAACAATTTAGTAGAATAAACTAAGTGTTTAAGCCTGTTTGTTATGAAGTTATTAGGCAGTTTGAATTTAACATTAATATGCATCTCAAAAATGATATAGTTGTGATGGAGAAGATACAGAGAAGGACAACCAAAATGGAACAGCTCCGCTATGAGGTAAAGCTGAAGAGGTTAGGACTGTTCAGTTTGGAGAAGAGACGGCTGAGGGGGGATATGATAGAGGTCTTTGAAATCATGAGAAGTCTTGAACGAGTAGATGTGAATCGGTTATAAGAACATAAGAAATTGCCATGCTGGGTCAGACCAAGAGTCCCATCAAGCCCAGCATCCTGTTTCCAACAGAGGCCAAACCAGGCCACAAGAACCTGCCAAGCACCCAAAAACTAAGTCTGTTCCATGTTATTGTTGCTAGTAATAGCAGAGGCCATTCCCTAAGTCAACTTGATTAATAGCCATTAATGGACTTCTCCAATCCTTTTTAGAACCCAGCTACACTAACTGCACTAGCCACATCCTCTGGCAACAAATTCCAGAGCTTTATCGTGCATTGAGTGAAAAAGAATTTTCTCCGATTAGTCTTACACTAAGACTAATCGGCAGGGGAGAAGAAAAACTGATACTTCACACATCCAGCAGAGCTCTCTGCTTCAACGGCAGGGGAGAAGAAAAGAGGGTTCGCACTCACAAAGCGGGGAGTAGCTGGCTTGTTACGGCGGTTACTACCCCAAACCAAATGTGCCTGATACTTCACTTTCGATGCACATCCAGCATGGCTCTCTGCTTCAACGGCATGGGAGAAGAAAAACAACCAATAAGGGCTAATAACATAGTCTGGGTAAAACAAATAAGCATGGGTGCAGCTTGCTTATTGCGGCGGCTACTACCCCAAACTAATCAAGCTAGATATTTCACTTGGATGCAGCTCCATCACTGCTCTCTACATTAAAGGTGGGGGTGGAAGGGAAATAGAACCAAGAGCTAAGAGAAACAGATAAGTATGAGAGAAAATATGTGTGAAGCTTGCTGGGCAGACTAGATGGGCCATTTGGTCTTCTTCTGCCGTCATTTCTATGTTTCTATGTTTCTATGTTTCTATAAATGTGCTGCTTGCTAACTTCATGGAATGCCCCCTAGTCCTTCTATTATTCGAAAGTGTAAATAACCGAGTCACATCTACTCATTCAAAACCTCTCATGATCTTAAAGACCTCTCATGATCTTAAAGACCTTTATCATATCACTATCATATCACTTTCGGATAATAGGACTAAGAAACACCCCATGATGTTATCAAGTAGCACATTTAAGACTAATCGCCCGCACCGTTCCCGGCTTCGGACGCCTTTCGCCTCCTCCTCCTCCTCCTCTGCCGGGGCTCCCTAAGCCCAATCGGGGCTTGAGCCCGCTCACGATCACGTGAGCCGCACAGAGGAGGAAACCAGAACAGCTAAGAACTAAAAGGGAAAACAAAAAAATCCCTACCTAAGACCAGACGGAAGTGCAGGAAATCGCAGGACACACGCGGTGAGTCAGCCGCGCCCCCCGGAGGCACTAGGCCTATCAGAGGGCGCCAAAAAAGGACTTTAAATCTCGGCGCTGCCTTCCGGCCCACCTCTTCGCGCCCGCACCGTTCCCGGCTTCGGACGCCTTTCGCCTCCTCCTCCTCCTCTGCCGGGGCTCCCTAAGCCCAATCGGGGCTTGAGCCCGCTCACGATCACGTGAGCCGCACAGAGGAGGAAACCAGAACAGCTAAGAACTAAAAGGGAAAACAAAAAAATCCCTACCTAAGACCAGACGGAAGCGCAGGAAATCGCAGGACACACGCGGTGAGTCAGCCGCGCCCCCCGGAGGCACTAGGCCTATCAGAGGGCGCCAAAAAAGGACTTTAAATCTCGGCGCTGCCTTCCGGCCCACCTCTTCGCGCCCGCACCGTTCCCGGCTTCGGACGCCTTTCGCCTCCTCCTCCTCCTCCTCCTCTGCCGGGGCTCCCTAAGCCCAATCGGGGCTTGAGCCCGCTCACGATCACGCGAGCCGCACAGAGGAGGAAACCAGAACAGCTAAGAACTAAAAGGGAAAACAAAAAAATCCCTACCTAAGACCAGACAGAAGCGCAGGAAATCGCAGGACACACGCGGTGAGTCAGCCGCACCCCCCGGAGGCACTAGGCCTATCAGAGGGTGCCAAAAAAGGACTTTAAATCTCGGCACACCCTTCCGGCGTCGCGAGCCGGGCGTCGCGCGTCTGAAGGGGCACGACCTAAGGGGCCTGCCCCTTAGTGAGCCCCTTTGTGAGACTCCGGTGAGGTGAGGTCAGGGTTAGACTACAAGAATAACCCTTGCCATTAATACTCAGCCTCGCCACACCTTCCAAAGCCTAGCACTCCTATACCAGACAGTCAACCACCCTGTGCTCACCCTTCCACTCCAGCAATCATCCAGCGCTCACCCTTCCACTCCAGCAATCATCCAGCGCTCACCCTTCCACTCCAGCAATCATCCAGCGCTCATCCTTCCACTCCAGCAATCATCCAGCGCTCATCCTTCCACTCCAGCAATCATCCAGCGCTCACCCTTCCACTCCAGCAATCATCCAGCGCTCACCCTTCCACTCCAGCAATCATCCAGCGCTCATCCTTCCACTCCAGCAATCATCCAGCGCTCACCCTTCCACTCCAGCAATCATCCAGCGCTCATCCTTCCACTCCAGCAATCATCCAGCGCTCACCCTTCCACTCCAGCAATCATCCAGCGCTCATCCTTCCACCCAGCGCTCACCCTTCCACTCCAGCAATCATCCAGCGCTCATCCTTCCACTCCAGCAATCATCCAGCGCTCATCCTTCCACTCCAGCAATCATCCAGCGCTCACCCTTCCACTCCAGCAATCATCCAGCGCTCACCCTTCCACTCCAGCAATCATCCAGCGCTCACCCTTCCACTCCAGCAATCATCCAGCGCTCACCCTTCCACTCCAGCAATCATCCAGCGCTCACCCTTCCACTCCAGCAATCATCCAGCGCTCACCCTTCCACTCCAGCAATCATCCAGCGCTCACCCTTCCACTCCAGCAATCATCCAGCGCTCACCCTTCCACTCCAACACACATCCAGCGCTCATCCTTCCACTCCAGCAAGCATCCAGCGCTCACCCTTCCACTCCAGCAAGCATCCAGCGCTCACCCTTCCACTCCAGCAATCATCCAGCGCTGATCCTTCCACTCCAGCAATCATCCAGCGCTCACCCTTCCACTCCAGCAAGCATCCAGCGCCCACCCTTCCAAGCCTCAATGCATACTAGTCTCCCTATTCCAATTCTCCAACAAAGGTCATTTCTCATTAGAAACCCATCAGTGTTTTCACGGCCAACTACCTATAAATCACTCATTCCTATCATGATTTCCCCCCTTACACAGACACTAGGCCTAGCTCTTTTCTCTCTGATTTTATTCAACGCTCAATCCCTTACCAAAAAAACACTAATACTTAATGACCTTCTACTGGACACCAAACCCGACCTCTGTGCAATTACGGAAACATGGCTTAAACAGACGGACACCGCACTAATAAACCAACTTCCTACGGAATCCCATGATTTCTTCTCTATTCCCAGACAGAAAAGAAAGGGTGGGGGTATTCTCCTTGCAGCCAAAAAAGAGCTGAGACTTACTCAATTCCCAATTCACTCTCCCACAAAAATTGAAGCCGGATTTTTCAAATCAGACCGGCTACAAATCATTCTAGTCTACGCCCCTCCGGGACTTCTGGAATCAGATGCCTCCCCCATTCTAGAAATAATAGCTACTAACCTAAATCTTGCAGTTCCAGCCATCATTTTGGGAGACTTCAACTTACATGTTGATGACCCCGCTCCATCTACAAACTGTGAAACTTTCCTAAATGCAATGACCGCCATGGGATTCAAGCAGATAATCAACAACCCTACTCACAGAGCAGGACACACTTTGGATCTCATTTTTGTAAACTCAGGCATCTCGTACTCAGCACCCCCCATATGCAAATTAGTCCCCTGGTCAGACCATGCTTTAATTTCTACCACTTTTTCGCTGGCACAATCTAACATCAAACACGATCTTCAACCTCAATTTACTTACAGAAACCTATGTTCATCCGATGAACTTCACGAACACCTTGTCCTAGAACTCCCCCACATAGACATCTCCACTCCCAACACGGCTCTCCACTCATGGTCCAACATCACAGAATCGGCAGCTAATAAACTCTGCCCACTGGCAACAAAAAAAACTAAACATAATGCCGCCAGAAGACAACCCTGGTTTAATGACCAACTACAAAAACTCAAGCTTTCCCTGAGACAAAAAGAAAATAAATGGCGTAAAGCACCATCACAGACCTCCCTCTCAGCTTACAAACTCGCTCTTCACATTTACAAGAGCTCCACACTAAAAACAAAAAGGGACTACTACGCTCACAAGATACATCACCTCATCTTCGATTCAAAAGCCCTTTTTACTTACGTCTCGAACTTAACTCAACCCAATTCTCCGGACATCCCACTCAACCAAGCGCACGAAAAAGCTGAGGAGCTGGCCATCTTCTTCAGTAACAAAATTTCCAACCTGCAATCTCAACTAAAAACGAATACCCTAGCTCCACCCAGCACATTCCGCCATCACTGCAACGACATTGCTATACAAGCCTTCGAACCCATTGCAATATCAGAGACCAAGTTAATATTGAAGAGAATGAAACCATCATCCCACCCATTTGACCAGATCCCTCCCAAACTACTGCTGCTAATACCAGATACCATCTCCAAAACCCTAACTGACATTATCAATTGTTCCTTAGCCCAAGGAATTTATCCTGACGACCTGAAAGTTGCTTCTATCAAACCCCTATTAAAAAAACCGAACCTTAATCCTAAAGATCCATCCAACTTCCGCCCAATATCCAACCTTCCTTTTATAGCCAAGGTTACAGAAAAATTAGTCAACACCAGATTATCAGAATACCTCGAAGACAACATATTATTCCCCACTCAATACGGCTTCCGAAAATCTTTAAGTACAGAATCACTTCTCATATCTCTGACAGATTACCTCATCATGGGCCTCGATAAAGGTCACGCCTATTTGCTGATACTCCTCGACCTATCGGCGGCCTTTGACACCGTGAATCACTCCCTTCTCCTAAATCAACTAGCGAACATCGGAATTACAGGCTCTGCTCTTGCCTGGTTCAAATCATTCTTGGGAAACAGAGGATATAAAGTCAAAATACATAACAAAGAATCACAGTTTTACCCTTCCTCGCTAGGTGTTCCACAGGGCTCCTCTCTCTCCCCCACGCTCTTTAACATTTACCTCCTACCCCTATGTCAACTATTAACCAATCTGAACCTCAAATACTTTCTATACGCAGATGACGTCCAGATTGTCATCCCTATCAAAGAATCCCTTACAAAAACTATCAAAATCTGGGAAAACTGTCTTCAAAATATTGACAACCTCCTCTCCAGTCTAAATCTAATCTTAAATTCCGCTAAAACCGAAGTCCTCATAATTTCCCCTGAAAACAGTAACCTCACCTCAAATCCACCAACCGGCTTTCAAACTTCACATGTAAGAGACCTAGGAGCCATTATCGACAATCGGCTAAATCTAAAATCTTTTATTAATCAAACCACGAAGGACTGCTTTTATAAATTACACGTCTTAAAAAGAATCAAACCACTTTTCCATTTCCACGATTACAGAACAGTTTTGCAATCAATAATCTTCTCTAAGTTAGATTATTGCAATTCTATCCTATTAGGTCTCCCGTCTTCTCATACTAAACCTCTTCAGATGGTTCAGAACACGGCGGCCAGAATTTTGACAAACACAAGAAGAAGAGACCACATATCTCCGATTCTCAAAGACTTACATTGGCTGCCAGTGCACTATAGAATCTTATATAAATCCATTACTACCATCTACAAAGCATTCCATCAACTCTCTCCGCTTAACCTCCAAATCCCATTTAAAAAACATACCTCCATCAGACCTATCAGAGAGTCCCACAGAGACTCATTACAGGTGCCTCCTGCAAAAACCTTTAACCATAGGACTCTCAGAGACAGGGCTTTCTCTACAGCAGGACCTACCTTGTGGAATTCCATCCCACCAGAACTGAGACAGGAACCTTGCCTCCCCACTTTCAGAAAAAGACTTAAAACCTGGCTATTCTTGAAAGCCTTTCCAGATACCAACTGAACCCACTCTCAACTCAAGCAACTAAGAACTCCCGTCAGGGTAATCAACAACCTTTGACAACTCAATAATGTTCTTTCTTTTTTAATTTGGCAGGTTTTATTTACCTTGGTTATTCTTTTGTTATCTCATTGTTAATCTCTCTTTTGCCTTCTCTACATTCCAAGTTGCATTTTATCCCTGTTTTATTGTAACTGCTACCTTATTCTTCTATCACATGTTAATGTTTTTAAGTTATTAAGTATTTATTCTGTTGTCACACCTTGTTATTTGTGAACCGGCATGATGCGACTCCCATCGCGAATGCCGGTATATAAGAAATTTAAATAAATAAATAAAAATAAATAAGACTAACTACAGAAAATTTGTTTTCACTCAACGCACAATTAAGCTCTGGAATTTGTTGCCAGAGGAAGTGGTTAGTGCAGTTAGTGTAGCTGGGTTTAAAAAAGGTTTGGATAAGTTCTTGGAGAAGTCCATTAACTGCTATTAATCAAGTTGACTTAGGGAATGGCCTCTGCTATTACTAGCAACAATACCATGGAACAGACTTAGTTTTTGGGTGCTTGCCAGGTTCTTGTGGCCTTGTTTTGACCTCTGTTGGAAACAGGATTCTCGGCTTGATGGACCCTTGGTCTGACTCAGCATGGCAATTTCTTATGTTTATAGGTGCTTTTACCAAGGGAGACACAGCACCTGATGAAATACAGAATTTCTTGGCCAAGAATTGAACCCAGAGATTTCTGTCTTTTCCAATACTTCGCTGCTGCCACCAGAGACATTTAAGAAGAAAGCAATGCACCAGGTGAGGTTTGAACTCACAACCTCAGCATAACCCAATCAGTACTGCTCTATAGGTACCACTCGCTATGCAATTGCCCAACTGGAGCAATTTTAACATAAGTTTGTTCATTTTAATTCTGTTTTGAATCAATCACACAACAGCATAGCAATTTAGATAAATATATTGTGCTGTAAATGGAAAGAACAATGAGAATTTATGGCATTTTAATAGAAATTTATTGATTTTTTGTTAACACTTTGGACAAGCATTACTTAAATTAATAAGAAATAAGGCAGTCTTTTTCCTATCTTAAATCAATTTTTAATTTTTTGAGGTTTTCTCACTGTTTGATAATATCAGACAATGAAAAACCTTGGTAAAGTGAGGATGTGGATTTCAGAATAGTGTGATACATTTTCGTGACAAACGGTAGGAGGAGTCCCTCATTTGCATAAAAAGCTAGGTTTTGCATACTAATGATCAAATTTGCATACAAACGCACAGTGGTATAAAGATTGTGTGTTTATCATGCGTTAAACCCCTTTTATCACTCATCGAGGCCCTAAAGCGATTTGATGAATGATCCAGCTACATTGTTACTGAACTGAGAAACTGTGCCAAGCAATGGCAGCAAACATGAAGACGGCAGTCCAGCAGCAAGATAGGGGCTTTACAGTCTTTTGCATCGACTGTCACATGTATGATTTTTTACCCACAAGTGAGATGTTGTATGTGTGCACCAAATGCAAAGAGCTCCTGGTTCTCAGAGAATTAGTCTGATCTGTGGAGGATAGAGTAGCAGACCTGGAGGAGCTGAGGCAGACAGAGAGGTACACTGATGAGATCTTAAGGAAGAAAGTAGCCAATTCCCAAATCCATTCTGGCAGCCATAGTGCTGCCTTATAAAATAAAGGTCTCCCAGTTGGAGAGCATCATCCTGGTATAACAGGAAGTGATCCTGTAGCAAAGTGTTGTGTTTTGGACATTGAGGCGTGGGCCCTTGGTCGCTGCAAGAGATGGCCTCTCCCACAGGGCGGAGCCCTGCGGGGACTTGTAGCAATAGGCTACCTCCGAGCAGAGATGGACACAGAGAAAGTTAGTCTTTATTATACTGCAACATAGATGGTAACCCAAGGAACGGGTAATGATCCCAACCAGAAACACAGAAACATAGAGATGATGGCAGAAGAAGACCAATAGGCCCATCCAGTTTGACCAGCAACCTTTCACACTTATTTTCTCATACTTATCTGTTACTTCAACCGCTGAGTTCAGGGCCCTTATTGGTAGCTTTTTGATTCTAATTTCCTTCCACCCCCACCACTGATGGAGAGAGCAGTGTTGGAGCTGTATCAAAGTGAAGTATAAGGCTTAATGTTTGAGGGTAGTAACCATCATATCAAGCAAGTTACCCTGATGTTTGTATATTCATACTGCTCAGATCAATGCCTTCTTAGATGTTGACTGGATGTAAATCCTATGTCTTCATTCCTCCTGCCGTTGAAGCAGTGAGCTCTGCTGGATATGCATTCAAAGTGAGGTATCAGGCTTAATTTGTTAGGGGAAGTAACCGCCGCAATAAGCAAGCTATTCCCTCGCTTATTTGTTTACCAAGACGGTGCAATTCAGTCCCTGTTGGTGGTAGTCTAAATGTAAATCCTCATATCTTCATTCCCCTTCCCCACTGAAGCAGAGATTTATGCTGGACATGCATTAAAAGTGAAGTATCAGGCTTAACTGGTTTGGGGTAGTAACCGCCGCAACAAGCAAGCTACTCCCACACTTATTGGAAGAAGGATCCAACAGAAGAAAATAGGATAAAGCATAAACATTGGCAAGTTAAATGTAAGACATTGAGAAGACATTGAGAAGACAGGCTAAGAGAGAATTTGAAAAGAAATTGGCTGTAGAGGCAAAAACTCACAGTAAAAACTTTTTTAAATATATCCGAAGCAGAAAGCCTGTGAGGGAGTCAGTTGGACCGTTAGATGATCGAGGGGTTAAAGGGGCACTTAGAGAAGATAAGGCCATCGCGGAAAGATTAAATGATTTCTTTGCTTCGGTGTTTACTGAAGAGGATGTTGGGGAGGTACCCGTAAAGGAGAAGGTTTTCATGGGTAATGATTCAGATGGACTGAATCAAATCACGGTGAACCTAGAAGATGTGGTAGGCCTGATTGACAAACTGAAGAGTAGTAAATCACCTGGACCGGATGGTATACACCCCAGAGTTCTGAAGGAACTAAAAAATGAAATTTCAGACCTATTAGTAAAAATTTGTAACTTATCATTAAAATCATCCATTGTACCTGAAGACTGGAGGATAGCAAATGTAACCCCAATATTTAAAAAGGGCTCCAGGGGCGATCCGGGAAACTACAGACCGGTTAGCCTGACTTCAGTGCCAGGAAAAATAGTGGAAAGCGTTCTAAACATCAAAATCACATACACATATAGAAAGACATGGTTTAATGGAACAAAGTCAGCATGGCTTTACCCAGGGCAAGTCTTGCCTCACAAATCTGCTTCACTTTTTTGAAGGAGTTAATAAACATGTGGATAAAGGGGAAGCGGTAGATATAGTATACTTGGATTTTCAGAAGGCGTTTGACAAAGTTCCTCATGAGAGGCTTCTAGGAAAAGTAAAAAGTCATGGGATAGGTGGCGATGTCCTTTCGTGGATTGCAAACTGGCTAAAAGACAGGAAACAGAGAGTAGGATTAAATGGGCAATTTTCTCAGTGGAAGGGAGTGGACAGTGAAGTGCCTCAGGGATCTGTATTGGGACCCTTACTTTTCAATATATTTATAAATGATCTGGAAAGAAATACGACGAGTGAGATAATCAAATTTGCAGATGACACAAAATTGTTCAGAGTAGTTAAATCACAAGCATATTGTGATAAATTGCAGGAAGAACTTGTGAGACTGGAACATTGGGCAGATCCAAATGGCAGATGAAATTTAATGTGGATAAGTGCAAGGTGATGCATATAGGGAAAAATGTAGATATTACTTACCTGATAATCTCGTTTTCCTTAGTGTATGCAGATGGACTCAGAACAAATGGGTATAGCATGCTCGTGCTAGCAGATGGAGACGGATCTGACGTCAGCACGGGTACATATACCCCCGCAGGAAGTGCAGCAACCCAGTAATCTTCCTTGCAAAAGCTTTATGGATATATGTGTGACTGACCGATCGATTAAATGAACATGATTACCCTGTCCGATTGATAGTAGCTGGAGACCACCAGTGTTCTCAACCGGAAGGCGTCTACACCCGGCAGGGTGGATGCCCTATATAAGAAAACATGGCTTACCGTGAGTCGGTGAATCCCCATGTATACCGGCAGCCGGGCGGGATGCTGAGTCCATCTGCGTACACTAAGGAAACCGAGATTATCAGGTAAGTAATCTCTACATTTCCTAGCGTGTAGCAGATGGACTCAGAACAAATGGGATGTACAAAAGCTACTCCCGGACTGGGTGGGAGGCTGGCCAAGGTCCGTTTAGGATTGCCCTCGCAAATGCTGTGTCCTCCCTAGCCTGGACGTCCAGACGGTAGAATCTGGAGAAGGTATGGAGGGAGGACCACGTTGCCGCTTTACATATCTCTGCCGGCGACAGCATCCTAGTTTCTGCCCAGGAGGCCGCCTGCGCTCTGGTAGAGTGAGCCTTGACTCGTAGAGGTGGTGGTTTTCCCGCTTCTACGTAGGCCGCCTTGATAACTTCTTTGATCCAGCGGGCGATGGTTGCCCGTGAGGCCGCTTCCCCTTGCTTCTTCCCGCTGTGAAGGACGAACAGGTGGTCCGTCTTTCGTACTGCTTCCGACATTTCCAGGTATCTGGACAGCAGCCTGCCGATGTCGAGATGGCGCACTCTTCGACCTTCTTCTGACTTCTTCAAACCTTCCGTGGTTGGCAAGGATATGGTTTGGTTGACGTGGAAGTGTGAGACTACTTTGGGTAAGAAAGAAGGAACCGTGCGAAGATGGATAGCCCCTGGAGTGATTCTGAGAAACGGATCGCGGCAGGACAGCGCTTGTAGCTCGGAGATGCGGCGTGCTGAGCATACGGCCAGCAAGAACACCATCTTCAAGGTTAGCAAATGGAGGGACAGGCCTCGGAGGGGTCTGAAGGCGGGTCCCGCTAGGAAGTCCAAGACCAGGTTGAGGTTCCACAGGGGCACTGGCCACTTCAGTGGAGGGCGAATGTGTTTGACTCCTTTCAGGAAACGTGAAACGTCTGGGTGTGTGGCAATGCTATTGCCGGCACTCCTGGGGCCGTAGCAGGATAGCGCTGCCACCTGATTGATTGAACTGAGGGACAGACCCTTCTGAAGTCCATCTTGCAGGAAATCCAGAATGATGGGGATTTTAGCGGCATGTGGATTGGTGCTGCGAGTTTCGCACCAGGCTTCAAATACTCTCCAGATCCTTATATAAGTTAGTGATGTGGAGAACTTGCGTGCTCGGAGGAGTGTGTCTATTACCGGCCCCGAGTATCCCCTTTTCTTCAGTCTCGCCCTCTCAATGGCCAGACCGTAAGAGAGAATTGAGCTGGATTCTCGTGGAGTATGGGACCTTGTCGTAGCAGGTCCCTGTGAGGAGGCAGGGGTAGAGGATCCCCCGCCAGTAGTCTTCTCATGTCTGCGTACCAGGGTCTTCTTGGCCAGTCCGGGGCCACTAGAAGAACTAGGCCTCTGTGCCGCTGAATCTTGTGTATAATGGCGGCCAGCAGGGGCCATGGAGGAAAAGCATATAGCAGGATCCCCTGAGGCCAGGGCTGCACCAGAGCATCGATCCCGTGGGAGACAGGATCTCGTCTGCGACTGAAGTATCTGGGTACTTGAGCATTGGACCCGTCCGCTAATAGGTCCATGCCCAAAGTCCCCCACTGATCCACAATCATCTGGAAAGCTGTGGGCGACAGCTGCCATTCCCCCGGGTTTAGGCTTTCTCTGCTGAGGAAGTCTGCCGTGGCGTTGTCCTTCCCGGCAATGTGGACGGCGGAGATGTCATGGAGATTTGCTTCCTCCCAAGCCATCAGGGGGGCTATTTCTAAGGATACCTGTCGGCTTCTGGTTCCGCCCTGTCGGTTGATGTATGCCACCGTGGTGGCGTTGTCCAACATCACTCTGACCGCTCTGTTTCGAAGTCTGTGGGCAAATCGCAGGCATGCCAATCTGACTGCCAGTGCCTCTAGTCGGTTGATGTTCCACCCCGACTCTTCTCTGTTCCACCGCCCCTGGGCGGTTAGCTCTTCGCAGTGTGCTCCCCAGCTGCTCAGGCTGGCATCTGTAGTGAGCAGGGTCCAGGTTGGGGAGGACATCCTTGACCCCCGGCTCATGTGGCCGGGCTGCAGCCACCACCGTAACTGATACCGTACTCTGGCCGGTAGAGGTAGATGCACGGTGTAGTTCTGTAATTGTGGGCGCCACCGAGATAGGAGGACGCGCTGTAACGGTCTCATATGAGCCCGTGCCCATGGTACCACTTCCAGAGTGGAGGCCATTAGGCCGAGGACCTGTAGGTAATCCCAGGCTGTGGGCCGAGTGGTGCTGAGCAGATTCTGCAAGCGATCCCGGAGTTTTGATTTCCTCTTGGAGGTCAGGCTGATCTTGTCTTCCTGGGTGTCGAATCGGACACCTAGGTATTCCAGCGACTGTGAAGGCTGTAGGGAACTCTTGTTTATGTTGACTACCCATCCTATGCTTTCCAGAAGAGATATAACTGTTGGTTGCCCGGTGGCTCTCCTCCGGTGACTTTGCCCTGATCAGCCAATCGTCTAGGTAGGGATGGACGAGAATGCCTTCCTTCGTGAGTGACGCCGCCACCACTACTATTACCTTGGTAAAGGTCCGTGGCGCAGTGGCTAACCCGAAGGGTAGAGCCCGGAACTGAAAATGCTGATCCAGGTCTTTGAAGCGTAAGTAACGCTGGTGATCCCGATGAATTGGGATATGCAAATAGGCCTCTGAGAGATCCAAGGATGTGAGATACTCCCCTGGCTGTATTGCTCTTCGGACTGACCGCAGAGTTTCCATGAGAAATCCGGGGACCCTTAAGTGCCGGTTGACTGACTTGAGGTCCAGGACGGGTCTGAATGTGCCCCCCTTCTTGGGGGACAATGAAATAAATGGAGTAATGCCCAGAATTTATGTCCCATGCAGGCACTGAGATTATGGCTTTTAGGGACAGGAGTCTCTCCAAGGTAGCTGCCAGCACCGCCCTCTTGAGGGGCGGACAAGGCGATTCCACAAACTTGTCCGGAGGGAGATGAAGTCCAGGTAATACCCTTCCCGGACAATGGCGAGGACCCACTGGTCCGAAGTAATCTCGACCCACCTGCGGTAAAATAGGGTTAGCCTGCCCCCTATCGCTTCTTCCCCTAGATGGGTCGGCTCATTCTCATTGTGGGGTGCGGCCGGGACCCAACCCCGAGCCGGTTCCCCTCTTGTTGTGCCTGGTCCGAAAGGACTGGTTCCTGGTCTGAGAACGAGGTGCTTGGTAGCGAGCCCTGTAAGGATTGAAGCGTTGAGAGCTTCTACCTCTTGATGGTCTAGGAAAAGGGCGCTGGGTCCTCCTTGACCTGTCTTCCGGTAGACGGGGTAATGGAGATGCGCCCCACTTATTAGCCAGTTTCTCGAGGTCGCTGCCGAACAGGAGGGATCCCTTAAAGGGCATTCTTGTAGGGCGAGTCTTGGAGGAGGAGTCGGCCGACCAATTTCGTAGCCAGAGGTGTCTTCTGGCTGCCACTGAGGATGACACTCCCTTGGCTGCCGTACGAACTAGGTCGGAGGCAGCATCAGTGAGGAACGAGAGGGCTGCTTCCATTTCTTCTCCCGGGGTGTTGTTCCTGGCTTCTGATAAGCAGGAGCGCGTCACCAAGGTGCAGCAAGTCGCAATTCGTAGGGACATGGCTGCCACCTCAAAGGCTTGTTTCAGAATGGAGTCCATGCGCCGGTGTTGTGCATCCTTGAGGGCTGCCCCTCCCTCCACCGGAATGGTGGTGCGCTTCACAATTGCGCTAACTATCGTGTCTACCATCGGGCACGCCAGCAGCTCCTTGGTTGCCGGGTCTAGGGGGTACATGCTAGACAAAGCCCGACCCCCTTTGAATGAAGCCTCCGGCGCATTCCACTCCAGATCGATTAACTGCTGTGCTGCTTGTAGAAGGGGAAAATGGGGAGCCGTTTGACGCAGGCCCTCTAGCAGGGGTTCATCCTAGGTTCCCCTGGGGTGCCCTGGCCCGGGATAGCCAGCTCCGACAGGCATTGAGAGACCAGGTCAGGAAGATCCTCCTTAGGAAAGAAGCGTCTTATGGTTCGATATTGTTCTATCCCCGAGGGGAGTTCTCCCTCCTAGGGGGGTTCTCCATCCTCCTCAGAGTAATCAGAGTCCCCATAAGTGGGGCTTCCGGGTGGCCATGCGTAGGTCTTGAGGGTCCCGGGGCAGGGTCATCCGGTAAGTATGGGTCCGGTCGGGGATCAGACTGCATCTTGACGAAGGCATGAATCCCCTTGAATAATTCCACCCAGGAGAGGGAAGCAGGTTCCAGCCATAGGGGCACCAGGTCTGTGGGGTTCCCTGGCTGCTTGCCGCGGCCGGCTAGGTTCGGGGTGTTCCCTGAGGAACTGGCAGTCAAACTGGGCTGAGACCGGCCCTGGCCTGGAACGCCCAGGGCCTCCTCACATTGGGCACATAGGGAGTCTGCTTCCTCGCTCTGTGTGGCTCTGAGGTGGCATGCTGAGCAGAGGCCTAGAGCTCGTATGCCTGATTCTGGAGGTGCCGGCTCTGTGGACATGTGGGCTCTCATACGCTCCATAGCGTCTGATTTCCTATCAATGAGCGCCTATGAATGTGCGCCTATCAATGAATGTGCGCCTATGAATGTGCGCCTATCAACGTTCGCCTATGAAACGCGCGCCTATAAACGTGCTTATCAGCGTGCGCTTAGGAACTTGCGCCTATCAGCATGCGCTTACAATGTGCGTAGCAACGTGCACCTATCATGCGCGCCCGCTGCCCCGCTTAGCTCGAGGCAGCGAACCAGGGCAGATGGCGACGGCGAGCAGGCAGGCAAAATGGCGACCTCCTTGGCGGGCTGCCACGTAGGCAGACCCTGCTAATCCTCGCTCCAAGGAGACCAATAAAGTAAGATATACGACTTACCTGATCTTCGGCGCTTCCCGGCTGCGACCCGGGCGGTCTCCGGCTGCGGGGGGAGAGGGCGATTACCGTCATCGCCGCGCTCGAGGAACTGCACCCGCTGCCTCTAAGCCACGCCCAAACTCGTCTCGCTTGGGGGCCAAGTCCTCACCGGGACCGAGGCTGCCTCTATGCCGCGCCCGAGCCCTTGTCACTCGGGGGCTAGGTCCCTGCCGCGATTCGGCCGCCGGACCGAGGCACTTACCTCTGAGGGACCATGGAAATCACCTCGGGAAACTCAACTGAGGGAGGGACCCGAGGGTATCACCGCAGGAGTGCAGGGCTCGTCTTCAGGTAGGAGTTCTGCTAAGAATTTAGTTGTCATAATTTGGAAAAACGCTCAGCGAGCGTAAGGTAGCTCCAAACTGCTTTGGAGACGGAAATTACTGAGTTGCTGCACTTCCTGCGGGGGTATATGTACCCGTGCTGACGTCAGATCCGTCTCCAACTGCTAGCACAAGCACACTATACCCATTTGTTCCGAGTCCATCTGCTACACGCTAGGAAATAACCCATGCTATAATTACACAATGTTGGGTTCCATATTAGGTGCTACAACCCAAGAAAGAGATCTAGGTGTCATAGTGGATAACACATTGAAATCGTCGGTTCAGTGTGCTGCGGCAGTCAAAAAAGCAAACAGAATGTTGGGAATTATTAGAAAGGGAATGGTGAATAAAACGGAAAATGTCATAATGCCTCTGTATCGCTCCATGGTGAGACCGCACCTTGAATACTGTGTACAATTCTGGTCGCCGCATCTCAAAAAAGATATAATTGCGATGGAGAAGGTACAGAGAAGGGCTACCAAAATGATAAAGGGAATGGAACAACTCCCCTATGAGGAAAGACTAAAGAGGTTAGGACTTTTCAGCTTGGAGAAGAGACTAACTGCACCAACCACATCCTCTGGCAACAAATTCCAGAGTTTAATTGTGCATTGAGTAAAAAAGAACTGTCTCCGATTAGTTTTAAATGTGCCCCATGCTAACTTCATTGAGTGCCCCCTAGTCTTTCTACTATCCGAAAGAGTAAATAACCGATTCACATCTACCTGTTCTAGACCTCTCATGATTTTAAACACCTCTATCATATCCCCCCCTCAGTCGTCTCTTCTCCAAGCTGAAAAGTCCTAACCTCTTTAGTCTTTCCTCATAGGGGAGTTGTTCCATTTCCCTTATCATTTTGTTAGCCCTTCTCTGTACATTCTCCATCGCAATTATATCTTTTTTGAGATGCGGCGACCAGAATTGTACACAGTATTCAAGGTGCGGTCCCACCATGGAGCGATTAAGAGGTATTATGACATTTTCCGTTTTATTCACCATTCCCCTTCTAATAATTCCCAACATTCTGTTTGCTTTTTTGACTGCCGCAGCACACTGTACCGACGATTTCAATGTGTTATCCACTATGACACCTAGATCTCTTTCTTGGGTTGTAGCACCTAATATGGAACCCAATATTGTGTAATTATAGCATGGGTTATTTTTCCTTATATGCATCACCTTGCACTTATCCACATTAAATTTCATCTGCCATTTGGATGCCCAATTTTCCAGTCTCACAATGTCTTCCTGCAATTTATCACAATCTGCTTGTGATTTAACTATTTTGTGTCATCTGCAAATTTGATTATCTCACCAGGTAGTAGCCGTCATTCCCGCAAGCCACCCCCATACCTCTTCTATTCATTCCCATCCTCCAGGCTTTATGGATCCACAGTGTTTATTCCTACATGCCACCTCCATACCTCTTCTCTTCATTCCCATCCTCCAGGCTTTATGGATCCACAGGAAGATTCAGAACCAATGTCAGGAAGTATTTCTTCACGGAGAGGGTGGTGGATGCCTGGAATGCCCTTTCGGAGGAAGTGGTGAAGACCAGAACTGTGAAGGACTTCAAAGGGGCGTGGGATAAACACTGTGGATCCATAAAATCAAGAGGCCGTCAATAAAGAGTGGGTGGCTTGCAAGAATGACGGCTACTGCCTGGAGATAATACCCTTATTCTATAAACATACACATGGTTACTGTGACTCCAACATCGCTCTAAGCTACAACAGCAAGAGGAAATGTGGAAAAAAGGATTTGCACTCACAAAGCGGGGAGTAGCTGGCTTGTTACGGCGGTTACTACCCCAAACCAAATAAGCCTGATACTTCACTTTCAATGCATATCCAGCATAGCACTCTGCTTCAACGGCAGGGGAGAAGAAAAACTAATACTTCACGCATATCCAGCATGGCTCTCTGCTTCAACGGCAGGGGAGAAGAAAAACTGATACTTCACGCATATCCAGCATAGCTCTCTGCTTCAACGGCAGGGGAGAAGAAAAACTGATACTTCACACATATCCAGCATAGCTCTCTGCTTCAACGGCAGGGGAGAAGAAAAAACTGATACTTCACGCATATCCAGCATAGCTCTCTGCTTCAACGGCAGGGGAGAAGAAAAACTGATACTTCACGCATATCCAGAATAGCTCCCTGCTTCAACGGCAGGGGAGAAGAAAAACTGATACTTCACGCATATCCAGCATAGCTCTCTGCTTCAACGGCAGGGGAGAAGAAAAAAGGATTTGCACTCACAAAGCAGGGAGTAGCTGGCTTGTTACGGCGGTTACTACCCGAAACCAAATAAGCCTGATACTTCATTTCAATGCATTTCCAGCATAGCTCTCTGCTTTAACGGCAGGGGAGAAGAAAAACTGATACTTCACGCATATCCAGCATAGCTCTCTGCTTCAACGGCAGGGGAGAAGAAAAACTGATACGTCACGCATATCCAGCATAGCTCCCTGCTTCAACAGCAGGGGAGAAGAAAAACTGATACTTCACGCATATCCAGCATAGCTCTCTGCTTCAACGGCAGGGGAGAAGAAAAACTGATACTTCACGCATATCCAGCATAGCTCCCTGCTTCAACGGCAGGGGAGAAGAAAAACTGATACTTCACGCATATCCAGCATAGCTCTCTGCTTCAACAGCAGGGGAGAAGAAAAAAGGATTCACACTCACAAAGCGGGGAGTAGCTGGCTTGTTACGGCGGTTACTACCCCAAACCAAATAAGCCTGATACTTCACTTTCAATGCATTTCCATCATAGCTCTCTGCTTTAACGGCAGGGGAGAAGAAAAACTGATACTTCACGCATATCCAGCATAGCTCTCTGCTTCAACGGCAGGGGAGAAGAAAAACTGATACGTCACGCATATCCAGCAGGGGAGAAGAAAAACTGATACGTCACGCATATCCAGCATAGCTCCCTGCTTCAACAGCAGGGGAGAAGAAAAACTGATACTTCATGCATATCCAGCATAGCTCTCTGCTTCAACGGCAGGGGAGAAGAAAAACTGATACTTCACACATATCCAGCATAGCTCTCTGCTTCAACGGCAGGGGAGAAGAAAAACTGATACTACACGCATATCCAGCATAGCTCCCTGCTTCAATGGCAGGGGAGAAGATAAACAACCAATAAGGGCTGAATAACATAGTCTGGGTAAAACAAATAAGCATGGGCGTAGCTTGCTTATTGCGGCGGTTACTTCCCCTACTACCCCTAACTAATCAAGCTTGATATTTCACTTGGATGCAGCTCCATCACTGCTCTCTACATTAATGGTGGGGGTGGAAGGGAAATAGAACCAAAGAGCTAAGAGAAACAGATAAGTATGAGAAAAAATGTGTGAAGCTTGCTGGGCAGACTGGATGGGCCTTTTGGTCTTTTTCTGCCGTCATTTCTATGTTTCTATGTTTATCCCACGCCCCTTTGAAATCCTTCACAGTTTTGGTCTTCCAGGCATCCACCACCCTCTCCATGAACAAATACTTCCTGACATTGGTTCTGAGGGTATTGGTTCTGATGTCTGATGGCAATGTTCCGTCTGAAAGCTGCAGAGTGGAAAAGGCAGTTACACAGTCTCACCAGGTCCCAAGAGGGAGATGGATCCAGTAGTTGTCCGTGAAGCGGGGTAGGCCGAGAACCCAGGCCTAGATGGAAAGGCCAGTGAGAGAAGATCCGGTAGTGGTCGGCGGTGCAGGGTAGGCCGAGGATCTATAAAGAGAGAGGTGAGACAATGCAGAGACAAAACTGGAGCAGTAGTACTCACTCTGATGCTGGCAGTTGTAGTAGGAGAGAACCCCCGAGGAGCGGAGGTCCGGGACGAAATAAGGCCCTCGAGGAGTGGGTACCTTAGGCGTCCTTGTAGGTGGTAGGCAACCCCAGGGGATAGACAGGAGTGAGGCAAGGCCCCCGAGGAGCAGGTACCTTAGGCATCCTTGTTGGTAGCACATAATCCCGGAGGTTAAAGAGGAGCGAGGCAAATCCCCCGAGGAGCAGGTACCTAAGTCGTCCTAGAGTGAGAGTACACAGAGCGGAAGCATATGGTAAAGTGGAGAGATCAGCATGGAGGATTCCTTGCTATCTCTATTAGGAATCGTGAACGGAGGAGTGCTCTAGTGCAGAGACAAGATGGTCGCCTGAACCTTTTGCTCTTCGAGACTTTCTCTTCCTTTTTATAGAAAAAACCTTTTAGTGGAGGTGCACTGCAGTAAATATCACTGGAATTTATTCCTAATGGCTACTTCCAAAGCTGGCAAAATTGAGACCGCTTTCGCGACCGCAGCAGGCACAAAAAGAGAGAAGTAAGATCCTCCCTGCCGGACAAGGCCCCTGCTCTCAAATCAACGGGGTTGGCGGAATTAGTTCTGACCGAACTAAAACAGCTGAAAGATTTGATTCAGCTCAAACATTGATGCAACAGCAGCTATTCGGGGAGATCTCCAAAGCATGTCCACCTAAATGGGTGCCTTTCAAACGTGACTCGATGACTTGGAGATGCAAACTTCGTCCTTATTGATAACCACCGCGCCTCTGCCGCGTCTCACTAAAGATATTGAAAACTGCAACAAGATATAGAAGACCTATCAAATAGGAACCGAAGCAACAATATTCTAATTTTAGGTGTGCCGGAGGGAGCGGAAGGATCGGAGATTATGGACTTCATGCTCAAGTTCATTCCATCTATTTTGCAGGTAAACTTCGACAAACCATTCGAAATTGAAAGGGCCCATCGGGTCCCCTCAAAAATGCCACGGAATCCCCAGCCTATAATCTTTAAGGTTTTAAGGTACCCTCAAGCTCTGAGGATACTAATGTTGGCCCGAAGCAAACCCCCACTCAATTATCAAGGCCACTCGATCCTGTTCATCCCAAACCTAGCGAAAACGACAGCAGATCGTAGGAAGGCTTTTCTCGCCATGCGGCCATGGGTACAGGCTTTGGGGGCGAAATATGGCATCCTGTACCCGGCCCAACTAAAAATAACTCTCAATAATCAAAAGAAAATATGTCATTCTTCAAAAGACGCTGAGGCATTTTTGCTGCTTCATGAAGATGTTCCAGGGATGGTTACATGAAAGATCTTCTAACTTAAATGTAATTCTCCTGTACTTGCTCAACGAGAGCCTATTTCCTTTTTTCTCCATGAAAAGTTGCATTATTCTTATACAGACTGTTGTGATCTATATTTGTTCATGATACAGCAAATTATTTTTTTTTGTTCATACTCGCTCATACATTTCACAGCAGGTAATAGTCTGGACTTTGTGGTGTCTCCTCTTTTTATTTTAATTTTTTTTTCTCTCCCAAGGGCCAAACCGTTACTGACTGTATTCTGCATCACGCATGTTTTTTATTGTGGACCCTGTTGGATTAATATGAAGGTTTTTTTCTTGATTCATATCTCCAAGATTTTTTTCAACGAGGTCTCTCAGGAAGCGGAGAGTTTAGAGCCATCTGTCAGCCTAGAGGCTCTTTATTTTCTTTCTGACCCGTAGTGCTTGCACTGGTTGGTCTTAGCGCCTAATGATTTTTACTTTCCTTTCTTCTTCTAGCTTTTCTCCTCCCTTCTCTATGTCTATCTGTGTCTTTTCTCATTCTTCTCCTTTTCTTCCCCTTTTTTCCACCCGACTCATCAATGGACGTAGGATTCATTGCTTATGATGGAGGACGTCCACAAATGCTCATCACGTTTACACCTCTTATATGGCGACTACCGTCTCTCACTTCACTTTGGTTTCATTAAACGTGAATGGCTTTTCACACCCTATTAAAAGAAAGAAAATATTAACATATCTGCAACTCTGCATGTGGACATTGCTCTCATCCAAGAGACTCATCTGAATAATACAGAATTTTGTAAATTAAAGCAACAATGGGTTGGACAAGTTTTTTTTAAGTCCAGCCATTAAAAAAAAAAGGGGGGGACAGCTATTCTGCTTCACAAACGTTTGGGAGCCCAAGTTCTGCATCAAGCGGCGGATGTTGATGGCCGATGGAATCTTCTTCAAATCCTTTTACAGAATGAAAAGCTCACTATTCTTAATTTATATGCACCCAACCAGGATGAACCGGTTTTCTTTCAAACGGCATTTGCACAATTGCTCTCAGTGGACTCGGCTCATTGTATCATAGGGGGAGATTTCAACCAACCTCTGGATAAAAAATCTTCGGCTAGGCCCCCTTCTCCCCAAATCTACAACTATGCTGCGGCATCTCATGTCTACTTATGGATTAACGGATTCCTGGAGATTGTTCCATCCTACGGGCTTGGATTATACCTTCTTTTCATTTCCTCACTCTTCCTACTCAAGGATAGATTACTTTCTCACTTCTAATACTATGATCCCCAAGATGCAGAAGGCTACGATCTGCCTGATTTTAATCTCCGACCATGCTGCAGTAACTTGTTTGCGGTCTACAAATGAAGTTACAAGTTGATCACCATTAGCATTTCAATTCCGCATTTAATCCATTCAGTATTCCTGGAGGTGTATTTTTATACAGATCCTCTGGATACGATTACCCATAGTGAAACACTGATCTTACAACAACTGCGGGATGTGGCACTTAAATGGTCCCCGTTACATTTAACTTGGTCGGGCAGGTTAGAAATTATTAAAATGGTTCTAGCCCCAAGAATCACATATATCCTTTCCATGATTCCTTTATTTTTTTCTGCAGATTTCTATACTCATGTGGATCGCTTACCCCCCATGGGGTAATACCCTCATTCTTGTTGATAATCGCCCTCTCCATTGGCCTATCTGGCAAGCAGCTAATATATGGTATGTATCCGATATGTCTCATAATAATGTGTTATATCCTGAAGTGGTGGATAAAGGAGCTCTCCTATGGCGCGTAGGCTTTGACCGGCTTCGACCGGATTTGCCGGTTTTGTCGCAGGACTCTTGGAAATTTTGCAAAGTTTTCGGGTAGGCGTTTTTAAACTCTCTTTAAACCTCCTAGGAGATAGTACTAATTGAATACAGTAGAAATAACCATCGAACCACTCTGAATTAGATTCTTATTGCCTAAATATAAATATTCACGTTGAGAATTTGGGATGCCACACACTAAGAGAAAGGCAAAGATCAGGCCTACTCTTGGTGTTTCCTCAGAACCAGTTCAGAGAACAGTGTCAGAGTGGTTAAAATCCCCTCAGTGTAACCCTGTGAAGGGAGCCACACTAGCTGAAGTTTTGGAGCAGAAACTTCAACTTATGGCTGATGACATCTCGCTTAGTCCGGGGGCGCCTGAGATACCATCTCCACCTGGTAAAAATGGGGGTATTCCCCTGGAGATACCATGTACACCCCAACAAGAACAAAACCAAGATTCTCAGGAAGAAATACAAACACCAGAGATATCATCTGAGCTAGTGAATAAGGATGCCCAACTATTTCTACCTGATCAAGAAAGTACACCGAAGAATGTTAAAGGATTAGATCAAAGTATTAGTCATCAGGCAGGGAATAGGTCAGATAAGAAAAGTCAAAATGTTCTTATAAAACCTGGAGTTATCACAATCGAAACATTGTGGAATTATATTGCTAAACTTGATGTATCTATTATGAAACTTGCTGATGTGGTTCAGGAAATTAATGTGGTGGTAAAAAGAAATTCTGATGTGTTAGAAAGTCAACAAAAGCAAATTCTTAATATAGAAAATCGTGTAACACAGGTTGAGAAAATTCAAAACTTACAAATTAAGGCAGAAGGAGAAATTCAAAGAAAGATTGAATTCTTAGAAAATCATAGTCGTGCCTTAAACTTGAGAGTTATGAATTTCCCCAAAATGGATAAAATAAGTCCAATAGAACTGTTTAGGTCATATGTTATGCAAATACTAGGGATACCAGAAAAATGTATGCCAACTATATTAAAAGCTTTTTTTTTAACTATAAATACAACAGCAAAAAATAGAGAACAAGAGGGTTCAGGGGTTAGAGTTACAAGTAAACATAAGATGGATATGGATACATCTATGAATCTATCGGACTTTCTGATGAAATCACAAGAGGAAATATGTATTGATAATTGTGCCACACTGTTAGTTACTTTTGCATTCGTTTCAGATAAGGAAAATATATTAAAATATTTTTTTAGAAATAGAGGGAAGAATTTCTATGGGCAAAAAATCTGGATATATCCAGATTTTGTTAAATATCTGATGTTTTTAAGTTTGTAATTCCACTCTCATATTCTATTGATATTCTGAAAGAAGCTCATGCCTCCCCTCTTGCTTCCCGCCCCTCATCGTAAACTGCTAGATTTTCTCCTTTCCGTAGCACAGCATAACATTTTATCTAACTGGAAAAACAGTGATATTTATTTACTGTTTTTTCTTGATTGGCCATCAAAGATGATATGCCGGTTTACATGTAACAGGGGAGAACGAAGTAGGAAAAGAGCAGTTACAAAAAACAGGGTCATGAATAACTGGAAGGTGCATGAGGAAGATGCACGGAAAAGGAGAGCATCAGACATGAAGGAGAAGGCAAACTTAAATACACAGTAGCAAATTTAAATATACAATAGCAAACATAAATACACGATGTGTCCCAAACTTAGGTTGGGATGTAAATGCACAGGTAGATAGGGGCATGTAGAAACGTATAGGATAGTAGAGTAAACCAAGTATAACACGAGAGCAGTTTAGAGAGTATGAGAACTGTATATAATACTAAATATAACATGAATTTGTTAGAAAGTAGCAGCCCAGAAGGCACAGAAGATGCTTTACATACAAGAGAATAAATCAAGGGTTATATGGGGGGGAGGATGAAGTAGGGAGCGGAATGAGAGGAAACTAAAATGAGCAGGAGAGGGTGACTGGCGGAGTTGGAATGGCAGGTGAAAGATTAGCGAGTTTAAGGGTAGGCTTGCTTAAATAGCCATGTTTTGAGATTTACTTTGAATTTCTGCACGCACTGCTCTAGTCTTGAGTTCAGGTGGCATAGTGCTCCAGGCATAAGGGCCAGTGATGGAAAAGGCACGGTCCTTTGTGGATTTGAGGTGTAGATGTTTCGGAGAGGGGATGTATATAGTACCTTTGTAGGAGGATCTGGTTTGTCTGTTGGGCATGGAGGAGAATCTTGTCTTTCATCCAGTACATGTTTTGGTTGTGGACGGTTTTATGTATTATTGTGAGTGTCTTGTAAACTATGCATTGGTGGATGGGGAGCCAGTGCAGATCTTGGAGTATAGGGGTGATCTGGTCGCATTTATGAGAGTTAGTGAGTATTTTCGCAGCTGCATTTTGCAGAAGTTGGAGAGGTTTAATCGTGGCTTTGGGTAAACCAAGAAGGAGGGAGTTGCAGTAGTCTATATTGGACATGACCGTGGCTTGCAGAACTGTATGGAGGTCGCTAAGGTGAAGGAGGAGGTCTAAGTTTTTTTTTAAGGAATTGAGTTTAAAGAAGCAATCTATCATAATTTAGCCGATGAATTTTTGTAAGTTGAGGCGGTTATCTATTATGACCCCTAAATCTCGGGCTATGAGTGAGAAGGAAGCATTTGTAGGGGAGGGGTGGTCTTGGAGTGGTTCAAGGGAGAAATTATGAGTAGTTCATTTTTAGATGCATTGAGGGCGAGGTTTAGAGAGGTGAGGAGGCAGTTTATAGATGAAAGTGCATTTTCCCATCTTTGAATAGTGGAGGTTAGGGAGTCAGTGATGGGGATGAGAATTTGCACATCATCCTCATATATGAAGTGTGTGAAGTCAAGGACAGAGAGGAGCTGCCAGAGGGGAAATAGATAAATATTGAATAAAGTGGAGAACAGGGAGGATCCTTGAGGAATGCCTCTGGAGAGATGAATAGGTTTCGATTAACATAAGAACATGCCATACTGGGTCAGATCAAGGGTCCCTCAAGCCCAGCATCCTGTTTCCAACAGTGGCCAATCCAGACCATAAGAACCTGGCAAGTACCTAAAAACTAAGTCTATTCCATGTTACCGTTGCTACTAACAGCAGTGGCTATTTTCTAAGTCAACTTAATTAATAGCAGGTAATAAGAACATAAGAACATAAGAAAATGTCATACTGGGTCAGACCAAGGGTCCATCAAGCCCAGCATCCTGCTTCCAACAGTGGCCAATCCAGGCCACAAGAACCTGGCAAGTACCCAAAAACTAAGTCTATTCTATGTTACCATTGCTAATGGCAGTGGCTATTCTCTAGGTGAACTTAATAGCAGGTAATGGACTTCTTCTCCAAGAACTTATCCAATCCTTTTTTAAACACAGCTATACTAACTGCACTAACCACATCCTCTGGCAACAAATTCCAGAGTTTAATTGTGTGTTGATTAAAAAAGAACTTTCTCAGATTAGTTTTAAATGTGCCCCATGCTAACTTCATGGAGTGCCCCCTAGTCCTTCTACTATCCGAAAGAGTAAATAACCGATTCACATCTACCCGTTCTAGACCTCTCATGATTTTAAACACCTCTATCATATCCCCCCCTCAGTCGTCTCTTCTCCAAGCTGAAAAGTCCTAACCTCTAGTCTTTCCTCATAAGGGAGTTGTTCCAATCCCCTTATCATTTTGGTAGCCCTTCTCTGTACCTTCTCCATCGCAATTATATCTTTTTTGAGAAGCGGCGACCAGAATTGTACACAGTATTCAAGGTGCGGTCTCACCATGGAGCGATACAGAGGCATTATGACATTTTCCGTTTTGTTCACCATTCCCTTTCTAATAATTCCCAACATTCTGTTTGCTTTTTTGACTGCTGCAGCACACTGAACCGACGATTTCAATGTGCTATCCACTATGACACCTAGATCTCTTTCTTGGGTTGGAGCACCTAATATGGAACCCAACATTGTGTAATTATAGCATGGGTTATATTTCCCTATATGCATCACCTTGCACTTATCCTCATTAAATTTCACCTGCCATTTGGATGCCCAATTTTCCAGTCTCACAAGGTCTTCCTGCAATTTATCACAATCTGCTTGTGATTTAACTACTCTGAACAATTTTGTGTCATCTGCAAATTTGATTATCTCACTCGTCGTATTTCTTTCCAGATCATTTATAAATATATTGAAAAGTAAGGGTCCCAATTCAGATCCCTGAGGCACTCCACTGTCCACTCCCTTCCACAGAGAAAATTGCCCATTTAATCCTACTCTCTGTTTCCTGTCTTTTAGCCAGTTTGCAATCCACGAAAGGACATCGCCACCTATCCCATGACTTTTTACTTTTCCTAGAAGCCTCTCATGAGGAACTTTGTCAAACGCCTTCTGAAAATCCAAGTATACTATATCTACCGGTTCACCTTTATCCACATGTTCATTAACTCCTTCAAAAAAGTGAAGCAGATTTGTGAGGCAAGACTTGCCCTGGGTAAAGCCATGCTGACTTTGTTCCATTAAACCATGTCTTTCTATATGTTCTGTGATTTTGATATTTAGAACACTTTCCACTATTTTTCCTGGCACTGAAGTCAGGCTAACCGGTCTGTAGTTTCCCGGACTTCTCCAATCCTTTTTTTAAACACAGCTATACTATATTCCGTAAACCTTTTTCCTCAGAGGACCTCAGAGCATTTGACAAAGTAGCCAAGAACCTTGACCTTACCAATCCAGATGCTGCCCTGTCCTCCTGGAACAAAATCACCACCACTGTAGCTGATGAAATCTGCCCCTTAGTCCATAAAGAAAGCAAATGTTGCTTACCTGTAACAGGTGTTCTCACAGGACAGCAGGATGTTAGTCCTCACATATGGATGACATCACAGGATGGAGCCCAATCACGGAAAACCTCTGTCAAAGTTTCCAGAACTTTGACTGGCCCCTACTGGGCATGCCCAGCATGCCACTAACCCTGCAGCCAGCAGGGGTCCCCCTTCAGTCTTATTTGAAAGCTACAGGCAGTGCCGAAAAATAAAATATCAAAACGTTACGAACCCAACACCACGGGGCAGCGGGCGGGTTTTGTGAGGACTAACATCCTGCTGTCCTGTGAGAACACCTGTTACAGGTAAGCAACATTTGCTTTCTCACAGGACAAGCAGGATGGTAGTCCTCACACATGGGTGAGTACCGAGCTGAGGATGTCCGAACATGCACCAAATGTACCCAACGATGTGCAACAGGCACAACAACTGGGGTGGAATTTGATAGAGAGCATCCTGAACCCCACCGGGCAGGCGGAAGGGTGTTGGTACGTCGCGTTGGAAATAGGTTACGCAGGACAGACTGGCTGAAGATGGAATCTTGTCTTCCGGCTTTGTCCAAGCAATAGTGGGCTGCGAAAGTATGGAGGGAACCCCAGGTGGCAGCCCTGCAAATGTCAAGAAGCGGCACCAATCGAAGGTGTGCTACTGAAATCGCATGGCCCTCACAGAGTGTGCTTTAACACGATCTTGAAAAGGAATGCCTGCTTGCTGATAGCAAAAAGATATGCAGTCCGCTAACCAGGAGGAGAGAGTCTGCTTACCCACAGATTGCCCTAATTTGTTGGGATGGAACAAGATGAATAACTGAGTGCTCATCCTGTGGGCAACTGTACGGTCTAGATAAAAAGCTAGAGCCCGTTTGCAGTCAAGGGTATGCAGAGCCAATTCCCTTGGATTGGAATTGGGCCTGGGAAAGAAGGTAGGTAGTATGATGGATTGATTAATGTTAAACTCCGAAACTACCTTTGGTAAAAATTTAGGTGAGTGCGGAGTACCGCCCGGACCTGCAGGAGTTTAGTGTAAGGCGGATAGGTAACTAGGGCCTGTAACTCACTAACCCTGCGAGCTGAGGTGATAGCCAAAAGGAAAATCATTTTCCAAGTGAGATATTTTAGATCACAGGAGTGAAGAGGCTCGAATGGTGGTTTCATGAGCCGACCAAGAACCAGGTTAAGGTCCCAAGAATGGGCCGGAGTACGTAAAGGTGACTTGATGTGGAGCAAGCCCTTCAGAAAGCGTGTTACAAGGGATTGTACTGAGATAAGGACATCCCCGACCCCTTTATAGAAGGCGGCTACCGCACTGACACGCATTCTGATGGAAGATGTCTTGAGACCCGACTCTGACAGATTTATTTATTTATTTAGTAATTTTTATATACCGACATTAGAAAGGCACATCATGTCGGTTCACATATTAACCATAGCGAGGAAAATACATTATAACAGGGTAAAGGGATGATGACTAAAGAGAATAACTAAAGCAGAGGCAAGAAAAAATAGGAATGTAAACATCGGTTAAATAGATTCAACAACAGATGCCAGAGATAGTCCAAAAACTGGGATTGGACAGGAAAAGGGATCAAGGGACTAAGAAGTGCACCATGAGGTAAACCTTTTCCATTTATAGGAGTAAGATTTTCTCGTGGAAGGCTTCCGAGAAGTAATCAATACACAGGAAACTGGGTCTGAAAGGTTAAGTGGTTGAAGGATTAACCTTTCAACATCCATGCCATCAGGGACAAGGCCTGAACATTGGGATGGTGTAGGCTCCCATTGTTTTGAGTGATCAGAAGCGGGTCATGTCCCAAGGGAATGTGCCTGCGGATGGAGAGATCCTGTAGAACTGAAAACCACACTTGGCGTGGCCAGTGAGGTACTATCAGGATCATGGTTCCCTTGTCCTGACGTAACGTCATGAGAGACTTAGAGAGAAGAGGAAGTGGAGGGAATGCATAAAGCAGACCGGTTGCCCATGAGAGGGAGAATGCATCTCTGGGCTGAGAGCCTTTGCTGCGAATGAGTGAGCAGTAATGGTCTACTTTGTGGTTCTGAGGGGACGCAAAGAGGTCTGTCTGAGGATGACCCCATTGTCGGAAGATGGAGTTTGCTACCGAGGGGTTGAGAGACCACTCATGCGGTTAGAAGACACGACTCAGCTTGTTTGCTAGAACATTGTCCACTCCCAGCAAGTAGGTGGCCCAGAGGTACATCGAGAGGGAGAGAGCTTCTGCCCAAATCTGCGCAGCTTCCTGACACAGAAGGAAGGAGCCTGTGCCTCCCTGCTTGTTGATGTACCACATGGCCAACTGGTTGTCCGTCTGAATCAGGAAGACTTGATTGGAAAGGCAATCCTGAAAAGCTCTGAGAGCATATCGCATTGCTCAAAGCTCCAGGAAATTTATCTGGTGTTTGGCTTCCTCTGGAGACCAAAATCCTGGCATCTGCAGATCGTTCACATGGGCTCCCCACCCGAGGTTAGAAGCGTCGGTGGTGAGAATGGCGAGTATCTGGCACGTGAAAGGGCAATCCCTGGAGGAGATTGCTTTGATTCTTCCACCAAGCGAGAGACAGACAGAGTGAGTCGGTAATGTGGATAATGGCCGACAGAGGCTGAACAGCTTGAATCCATTGTGACTTCAGAGTCCAATGCATGAGTCTCATGGCCAAGTGGGCCATCGGTGTGACATGGACTGAGGACGCCATGTGACCTAGGAGGATGAGAAATTGGCGTTCAGTCGCAGTATTTTGAGACTGTAACTGGTGAGCGAGAGACATGAGAGTTAACGCTTGTTGTCGAGGTAGAAAAGCTTTCGCCTGCAAAAGTCTGCCCCAATGAACGAAAAGGTTTGAGATGGGACTAAATAGGATTTCCCATAATTGATGAGAAATCCTAGTGAAATGAGAGTGTGTAGAGAAAAATCGAGAGACGACCAAGCCGCTTGATAGGTTGGGGCCCTGATTAACCAGTCATCCAGATAGGGGTAGACGTGAACACCTTCTTTTCTGAGAAAAGCTGCGACAACTACGAGACATTTGGTAAAGACTCGTGGTGCAGATGCCAGGCCGAACGGAAGCACTCGGTATTGATAGTGCTTGGGGACTACTAAAAACCTCAGGTATTTGCGATGAGTTGGAGTTATCACAAGGTGTATGTATGCATCTTGGAGGTCCAGATAGCAGAGCCAGTCTCCTCTTTGTAGAAGAGGTAGAAGCGATCCCAAGGTAACCATCTTGAACTTTTCCCGCTGGAGGTACTTGTTGAAAGCACATAGGTCCAGGATTGGACGAACATCCCCCGATTTTTGGGGGATCAGAAAGTACAGGGAATAGAACCCTAGGCCTTGCTGCGAGTATGGAACTGGTTCTATTGCTCTTGACTGGAGAAGGAGGGAGACCTCTTGTTCCAGAAGAATGGAGTGGTCGGACGTTCTCCATGTCTGCAGAGGTGGGGAGTCTGGTAGCAGGGCAAGAAAGTTCAGATGTTAACCCTGAGCAATGATTGCCAATACCCATTGGTCGGTTGTGATTGACTGCCACATGTTGAGAAAGTAGCACAATCGACCTCCTACTGGTATGTTTGGAAGAGGAATCTGGCTGCTGCTCTCCAAGCGGAAGTCAAAAACCTGAAGCAGGTCCTGGCTGGAGAGCTGCTTGTGGTTTCTGCTTTCGGATTTGGCGAGGTTGAGGTTTCTGATAAGGTCTCGTAGTACGGGACCTTGCTGGTGGTGGGTAGGCCTTCCTTGGACGGTAGAAAGACTTCTTTGGGTCCTTCCTGAAGGGCTGTCTTGAGGAGAAGTCTGAAGGCATCGAAGAGAGCTGTTTAAGGGTCTCATGATGGTCTTTTAAGTCAGCCACCATTCGTTGAATCTGTTCACCGAACAGATTATATCCCACACACGGCAGGTTGGACAACCGGTCTTGCACTTCTGGGCGAAGGTCAGAAGATTTAAGCCAGGCCCACAGTCTTGCTGAAATGGCAGCTGCAGACACTCTGGTAGAGGTGTCGAATATGTCATAAGATGTTCGAATCTCATGTTTTCCTGCCTCAAAACCTTTGTTAACAAGGGTTTGTAGCTGGTCTTGGAATTGTTCAGGCAGGGACTCAGATAGATCCTGTACCTGTTTAAAGATGACCCTATTATATTGGGTCATATAAAGCTGGTAGGCAGCAATTCTGTAGATGAGCATGGCTCCTTGGAACACTCGTCGACCAATGTTGTCTAGGAACTTTTGTTCCTTAGCAGGTGGGGTGGATGAGTGAGGTTTTGACCTTTTCACCTTTTTCTGAGCTGACTCTACCACAACTGAGTGGTGGTCGTCAAGCTGGGAGTTTTGAAAACCTGGGGCTGACTGAACTAAGTAAGTAGTGTCAGCCTTCCTGTGAACTGGAGCAATTGACCCAGGATTTTCCCAGTTCTTTTTGAGAAGATCAAGAAGTACTTGATGAAAAGGAATGGAGGTGATTACCTTTGGGGCATCCAGAAATTGGAGTAACTCCATCATTTGGTGCCTGTCATCCTGTTCTGTCTGAAGTTGAAAAGGAACCAACACAGACATTTCCTTCACAAAATTTATGCATGAGAGATCCTCTGGAGGAGAACGCTTTCTACTTTCAGTAGGAGAAAGTGGTGAAGGTAAGCCATTGGTGTCTGTTGAAGTATCATCACCCCAAGTATAAAGATCAGCAGACTGTCCTGTAGGACGAGAAGGGGGTTGGATACCTGAAGGCCCCGGGCGAGGCTCCGAAAAAAATCGAAGGAATCACCGGAGGCACTGATTATGGCATGGAAGGCATCGGTGAAGGCATCAATGGGCCGATGGACGTATCTGCACCGATGGATGAATCGGTGGCGAGGGACATATTGGCATCGATGGCTGAGGTAAAACTCTCGATGGAGGAATGTGGAATGGTGTTTCTCCTCCCGATGAAGCCGTCCTTGGGGAGGGCATCGGAACCATCGGAGACCCGGGGTCCATCGGTGGAAGGGCAGCCCATCAGCGCCTCCATCCTGGACGGACAGCAGCAGTGCCAGCGCTGCCATAATCGGGTTGATGACAAGTTCCACAGTCGATGCCGGTGCCGGAGGAACCTGGAGACGTTGCATCGCCTTGTCGATGGTCTCCTGAACCAGCCGGTCCAGTTCTTCTCGGATACCTGGAGCAAGCAGCCCCGACTCCGGAACAGAAGAGGGAGGCAGAGGCACAGCCGGAGGAACCACCTTTACAGGCGGAATCGCGGCTCCCAAACCCCGATCGAGTGAGGTGGTATCGATGACTCGGTCGCAGGAATGGTCGGTGCCTTTCCTGGACGGGGCTTCTTCGACGGTGGCTCGGACGGTGGCTCGGTCGATGACTTCGCTCCCTCGATGGTCCGAGTCTTGCGATGTCGATGACAATGTCTCTCCCTGCGATCCCCTTGATCCTGAGGTGGAGTAGCGGGTGTCGATGGCCGAGAAGATGTCGATGGTGGTCGGTCACCGGTCGGTGGTCGATGCTGGCGCGAAGTCGACGGTGCCGGTTCCGTTGACGTCGATGCAATGGACGGAATCGGGATCTGAGCACGGAAGAGGAGTTCTATCTTCTCCATTCTGGCTTTGCGACCTTTTGGTGTCATGAGGGCACGATTGGTGCAAGTCAGGACATCATGCTCATGGCCTAAACACATTACACAGACTCCATGGGGGTCTGTGATAGACATGGTGCGAGTACAGTCCGAGCACTGACGGAACCCCAACGCCATGGCCATTGAAAAAAATCGAGCCGCAGTACAGTCGACGGCCAGTAGGCCGCAAGGGCCAAACTCGACAGTAATCGACGGAAAAACGGAGAAAAACTTAACGAAGTACTGCGGTCAAAGAAAAGTTAGAGGAGGGACCCCTGTGGGGCAATTTAACTTTAAATAATTCCATGAGGAAAATTCCTGTCAGGAATCTCTTTAGAACTCCTAAACCGCGAGGCTACTGCTGTGTGGAAAAAAGAAGACTGAAAGGGGACCCCTGCTGGCTGTAGGGTTAGTGCCATGCTGGGCATGCCCAGCAGGGGCCAGTCAAAGTTCTGGAAACTTTGACAGAAGTTTTCCGTGATTGGGCTCCATCCTGATGATGTCACCCATATGTGAGGACTACCATCCTGCTTGTCCTGTGAGAAATACCCCTTTCGCAAACAGAAAGAAAACCATGGTACACTACTGATCTAAAACAGATAAAACAGGACCATAGATCTAAAGAACGCATCTGGCGTAGACAACCCTCCCCTACACACAAAGCAGCTTACAAACATACGCTGCATACTTACCGGCAAGCCACTCTACAAGCCAAGCAAGATTTCTACTCATCTAAAATACATGATTATCAATTCAACTCTAATGCCCTATTCTCATATGTAGCAGAACTCACAAATCCCCGCCCCCCCACCTCTCATAATAAAAATGCCAATGATAAATGCGAAGAACTAGCAAAGTACTTCCAGATCAAAATTGCCAACATCTTCCCTCGCTTCCCCACTAAGCTTTCACCTACCACTCCACTCCCTAATAAAAATAGAAGCAATATTGGGTCCCTCGACCTCACTATAACTTTGGAGATCGAAACCATATTGAAAAGGATGAAACCAGCTACCCATATCTCAGACACAATCCCCACGAAAACTCTCCTTCTCTATCCCTACTGCCATTGCAAAACCCATAGCTGACATAGTCAGTTGCTCCATTACATTTGGTAAAGTCCCGGACTCATTCAAACTTGCTGTCGTCAAGCCCCTCCTAAAAAAAACTACCCTCGACCCCACTGACCCAGCAAACCACTGGCCTATCTCCAACCTGCAGTTCATCTCCAAAATCCTTGAAAAGGTAGTTAACACCCAACTTACTGACTTATTCGAAGACCATGGTATCCTACACCCATCACAATTTGGCTTCCGTAAAGGTCGCAATACAGAGAATCTTTTACTAGCAATTACAGACACCATCCTCAAAGGCATGGATCAAGGTAATTCATAACTACTGGCCCTCCTTGATATCTCGGCAGCCTTCGATACAGTCAACCACCAAATCCTCATTTCCCGTCTGGCAGAGATAGGTCTCTCCAACACAGCACTATCATGATTTTCCTCCTATCTCACCCACAGAGAATACTTAGTAAAAACTGATAAGTCTGAATCCTCGCACATTCCCCTCACACAGGGTGTCCCCCAAGGATCCTCCCTATCCTCCACCCTATTCAATATTTATCTTTTGCCACTCTGCCACCTACTCTCTGACCTAGGCCTGAAATTCTTCTTGTATGCTGATGATGTGCAAATTCTCATCCCTATTCAAAAAACCCTCAAGGAATCCCTGCAATTCTGGGAATCTTGCCTTGTTTCTATCAATTCCCTAATATCCAACCTCCACCTTGCACTAATTCATCAATAACAGAAATCCTCATCATCTCTAAGCAACCAGACCTCACAACACACTCCACCTCTCTTAACACTGCCTTAACCCATACCCCCCTGTATTCTATAAGAGACCTAGGAGTCTCCCTAGATCAACACCTCAATTTCAAACCCCACATCAAATCTCTTCTAAAGGGGGGCTTCTACAAACTTCACATCCTCAAAAAACTCAAGCCCCTCCTCCATGCCCAGGATTTCCGTTTAGTCCTGCAGACTACCATTCTATCTAAACTGGACTACTGCAACTCCCTTCTTCTAGGCCTCCCGTCCTCCTCCATTAAACCCCTACAAATCCTGCAGAACACCATGGCGAGAATCATAACCAACACCCGTAAAAGGGACCACATCACCCCTATACTCAAGGATCTGCACTGGCTACCCATCCCCTTCCGCATTCAATACAAAACACTAACTATCATACACAACACACTTTACAAGAACAATCTCTCCCAGGCTCGAGGAAATGCCACGCTTCCGTTCCACTAACCGCCCCACCAGAACTTCCCTCGCAGGCACTCTCTACACCCCATCCCTCAAAAACGCACACCTTACCCTTACCAGAGAAAGAGCCTTCTCCACTGCTGGCCCCTCCCTCTGGAATTCCCTTCCCTCTGATCTCCGTCTTGAATCTTCCATACATAATTTAAAAAAAAAAAGGTATCAAGACATGGCTTTTCAAGCAGGCCTACCCGGATGCTAACGAAACCTACCCAGTGCCTCCCCTCTGCCTTTCAGAACTCACCTTGCATTTTGTATATATCTGTACTGCTAATCCAGTTATATTATGAACTCTACCCTTGATGTAATTTTTAAAAGTTATAATGGTTTCTCTCCTCTCTCTCAATTTCATTCCATTATCTCTTCCCTTTCTCGCTCCCTGCCCACTTCTTCTCCCCCTTTCTCGCCTGCTCCCCTCGCCCCGCTCCTCATTCAATATAACTTTCCATTCTTTTTGTTATTTGTAAACTGGCGTGATGTGTTTTACGAATGTTGGTATATTAAAAGTTCATAAATAAATAAATAATAATAAATAATACTAACTGCAGTAACCACATCCTCTGGCAACAAATTCCAGAGTTTAAATGTGCGTTGAGTAAAAAAGAACTTTCTCCAATTAGTTTAGCAAATGTTGCTTACCTGATGTAACAGGTGTTCTCACAGGACAGCAGGATGTTAGTCCTCACAAATGGGTGACATCGAGGATGGAGCCCCAACCACGGAAAACTTCTGTCAAAGTTTCAGGAACTTTGACTGGCCCCTACTGGGCATGCCCAGCACGCCACCAACCCTGCAGCCAGCAGGGGTCTCCCTTCAGTCTTGTTTTCAAAGCTACAGGCAGTGCCGAAAAGATAAAATAAAAACGAACCCAACACCGCGGGGTGGCGGGCGGGTTTCGTGAGGACTAACATCCTGTTGTCCTGTGAGAACACCTGTTACATCAGGTAAGCAACTTTTGCTTTCTCACAGGACAAGCAGGATGGTTGTCCTCACAAATGGGTGAGTACTGAGCTGAGGATGTCCTGACTTGCACCAAATGTACCCAACAGCGTGCAACAGGCACAACAACTGGGGAGGAATTTGGTAAGGACATCCGCACCCTACCGGGAGGTGGAAGAGTGTTGGTACATCAAGTTGGAAAAAGGTTACGCAAGACAGATTGGCCGAAGATGGAATCTTGTCTTCCAGCTTTATCCAAACAATAGTGGGCTGCAACAAAGGTATGGAGGGAACTCCAGGTTGCAGCTTTGCAGATGTCAGGAAGCGGCACCGATCGAAGGTGTGCTACTGAAGTCGCCATGGCCCTCACAGAGTGTGCCTTAACACGGTCTTGGAAAGGAATGCCAGCTTGCTGATAGCAGAAGGAAATGCAGTCCGCCAACCAGGAGGAAAGAGCCTGCTTACCCACAGGTTGTCCTAACTTGTTAGGATGGAAAGAGACGAATAATTTAGTGCTCTTCCGGTGAGAAACTGTACGGTCTAGATAAAAAGCTAGAGCTCGTTTACAGTCTAGGGTATGCAGAGTCTGTTCCCCTGAGTTGGAGTGGGGCCTGGGAAAGAAGATAGGTAGTTTGATGGATTGATTGATATGAAACTCCGAAACTACCTTAGGTAAAAATTTAGGGTGAGTGCGGAGTACCGCCCGGTCCTGCAGGAGTTTCGTGTAAGGCGGATAGGTAACTAGGGCCTGTAATTCACTAACCCTGCGAGCTGAAGTGATAGCCAAAAGGAATAACACTTTCCATGTGAGATATTTTAGGTCACAGGAGTGCAGAGGTTCGAAAGGTGGTTTCATAAGGCGACCAAGAACCAGATTAAGGTCCCAAGATGGGGCCGGAGGGCGTAAAGGTGGCTTCAAATGGTGCAAGCCTTAAAGAAAACGGGTTACCAGGGGTTGTACTGAGATAGGGACACCCCCGATACCTTTATGGAAGGCGGCTACCGCACTAACATGCATTCTAATGGAAGAGGTTTTTAGACCTGATTCTGATAGATGCCATAAATAGTCCAAGAATTTGGAGATTGGACAGGAAAGGAGATCAAGGGACTGAGAAGTGCACCATGATGTGTACCGTTTCCATTTGTATGAGTAAGATTTTCTTGTGGAAGGCTTTCGTGAAGCGATCAGGACACGAGAAACTGAATCCGAAAGGTTAAATGGCTGAAGGACTAACCTTTCAACATCCATGCCGTCAGTGACAAGGCTTGGAGGTTGGGATGGAGGAGGCATCCGTCGTTTTGAGTGAGCAGATGAGGGTCCATTCCCAGAGGAATGTGTCTGCAGATGGAGAGATCCCGTAGTATAGGAAACCACACTTGGCGTGGCCAGTGCGGTGCTATCAGGATCATAGTTCCTCTGTCTTGTCGCAGCTTCACGAGAGTCTTCGACAGAAGAGGAAGTGGAGGGAATGCATAAAGCAGACCGGTTGTCCACGTGAGGGAGAACGCATCCCTCGGCCGAGAGTGCTGGCTCCGAATGAGAGAGCAGTAATTGTCCACTTTGTGGTTCTGAGGGGACGCAAAGAGGTCTATGTGGGGATAACCCCACTTGTGAAATAGAGAGGTCGCTACCAAGGGATTGAGTGACCACTCGTGTGGTTGGAAGACACGGCTCAACTGGTCTGCCAATACATTGTCTGCTCCCGGTAAGTAGGTGGCCCTGAGGTACATGGAGCGGGAGAGGGCTTCCGCCCAAATCTGCGCAGCTTCCTGACACAGAAGGAAGGTCCTGTGCTTCCCTGCTTGTTTATGTACCACATGGCCACCTGGTTGTCTGTTTGAATTAAGATTGCGTGGTTCGATAGGCAATCTTGAAAGGTCCTGAGAGCATATCGGATTGCTTGCAGCTCCAGGAAATTTATCTGTTGTTTGGCTTCCTCTAGTGACCAGTATCCTTGAGTTTGCAGATTGTGTAGATGGGCTCCCCACCCGATGTTGGAAGCGTCGGTGGTGAGGATTATCTGGGGATCTGGTGGAAGAAAGGACAAGCCCTGTAGGAGGTTGCATTGATTTGTCCACCAGGCAAGAGACAGACGGAGTGCGTCGGTGATTGTAACAATGGAGGACAGAGGCTGAAGAGCTTGAGTCCATTGTAGTCGTAGAGTCCATTGTGTGACTCTCATGGCCAGATGGGCCATGGGAGTTACTTGAACTGAGGAGGCCATGTGTCCTAGTAGAATGAGGAATTGGCGAGCCGTGGCTGTGTGTTGGGACCGCAGCTGGCGAGCTAGGAACACTAGAGTCTTGGCCCGTTGATGAGGGAGGAAGGCTTTTGTTTGTAAGGTGTCCAAGTCTGCCCCAATGAAAGATAAGGTCTGAGATGGGACCAAGTAGGATTTCTCATAATTGACAAGAAATCCTAGAGAGAGCAAAGTATGAATTGTTAGGGTCAGGGAGGACCAAGCTATTTGCTGGGTTGGGGCCCTGATTAACCAATCGTCCAGGTAGGGGTAGACGTGGACACCTTCCTTCCTGAGGAATGCTGCTACCACCACGAGGCATTTGGTAAAGACTCGTGGTGCAGACGCCAGGCCGAAAGGTAGTACACGGTATTGGTAGTGGTTTCGGCCTACTAGAAAACGCAGGTATTTGCGATGAGATTCTGTGATCGCAATGTGGGTATATGCGTCTTTCAGGTCTAGAGAGCATAGCCAATCTCCTCTTTGCAGTAGAGGGAGCAGCGAGCCCAGTGTTACCATCTTGAACTTCTCCTTGGAAAGGTACTTGTTGAGGGCCCGTAGGTCTAGGATTGGACGAAGTCCTCCTGACTTTTTTGGTATTAGGAAGTACCTGGAATAGAACCCGAGTCCTTGTTGTAAGGGAGGAACGGGTCCTATAGCGTTTGACCGTAGGAAAAGAGAAACTTCCTGCTCTAAAAGAACAGAGTGATCGGTGAGTCTCCACGCCTGCAAAGATGGGGAGTCGGCAGGAAGGGATAGGAAGTTGAGGTGGTAACCCTGTGCAATGATCGCTATCACCCATTGATCTGTGGTGATTTGATGCCACTTTTCTAGGAAGTGGCACAGCCGTCCTCCTACCGGTATAGCTGGAAGAGGGGTTTGGCAACTGCTCTCTAAGTGAAAGTCAAAAACTCGCCGCAGGGCCCGGTTGTGGAGCTGTTGCAGGCTTTTGTTTACGAGTCTGGCGAGGCTGAGTCTTATGGTAAGACCGTGCAGGCCTAGGCTTGGTTGATGGGGGATAATACTTTCGTGGCCTAAAGAAAGACTTCTTGGAGTCCTTTCTAAAAGGCTGTTTAGAAGGCAAGTCAGGAGGAATGGATGAGAGCTGATTAAGTGTCTCATGATGATCCTTCAATTCAGCAACAATTTGTTGAATTTGCTCACCAAACAAATTATCCCCTAGGCAGGGTAAATCAGAGAGCCTGTCCTGAACTTCTGGACGAAGGTCAGATGATTTAAGCCAAGCCCAACGTCTGGCAGAGATGGCCGTAGCAGAAATTCTAGTGGAAGCATCAAAGATGTCATAGGCTGTTCGTATTTCATGCTTCCCAGCTTCAAACCCTTTATTTAGAAGGGATTGAAGCTGTGGCTGGAACTGTTCAGGCAAGGCATCAGTGTATTCCTGCATCTGTTTCAGAATGACCCTATTATATTGAGTCATATAAAGTTGATAAGAAGCTATTCTGGAAATCAGCATAGCTCCATGATATACCTTCCAACCTATACTATCTGGGAATTGGTTTTCCTTAGTAGGAGGTATGGAAGAGTGTGGCTTTAGTCGCTTAGCTTTCTTTTGAGCTGATTCTATGACTACAGAATGATGGTCTAACTGAGGTTTTTGAAAACCAGGTGCTGACTGTACAAGATATGTAGAGTCAGCTTTTTTGTTGACCGGGGAAACAGATCCGGGAGATTCCCAATTCTTTTTAAGAAGGTCTAGAAAAACCTGATGAATGGGAATAGAAGTGATGACTTTCGGGGCATCCAAAAATTGGAGCAATTCCATCATCTGGTGCCTGTCATCTTGTTCAGATTGAAGTTGGAATGGGACCAACTCTGACATTTCCTTCACAAAATTTATGAAAGAGAGGTCCTCAGGGGGAGAACGCTTTCTACTCTCCGCAGGAGAGGGCGGTGAAGGCAAATCATCGGTGTCAGTAGAGGTATCATCACTCCAAGTATCATAGGGATCTGGATGATGACCTGCAGGACCTTGAGGGGGCTGAACACCTGAAGGCACAGGTTGAGGTTCCGAAATATCGGTTGGAATCACCGGGGGCATCGAGAAAATTCTCGATGGAATCTGTGCCGGTATCGGTGCCGGTGTAGGGATCGAGGGAACCGGTGTCGGTCTCGATGGAATCGGTGTCGGCATCGGAAACCTTGGTGGAACAGAGGTGCGTATCGCCCCCGAAAAAGAAATCGGTGGCGAGGGACGACCTGGCATCAATTGAACAATTCCCGAAGGGGGAATTCGATACGGTGTTTCTCCACTTGATGATAAACCTGTCGGTGACAGCGGTCTTACCAGTGTCGGTGACTCAGGTATCACCGGTGGAAGGGCTGTCATGAGCGCCTCCATCCGGTGTAGCAGCGGTGCCAGTGCTGCTGCAATCGGCTCGGTGACCGGTTCCACTCTCGGTACCGGAGTCGGTGCCGGAGGAGTCTGGAATCGTAGCATCGCCTTGTTGATGGCCTCCTGGACCAGCCGGTCCAGTTCTGCCCGGAGACCAGGGGTAACAAGACCCGGCTCAACGGGAGAGGGAGGCTGAGGCTGAGCCGGAGGGACCACCGTCACCGGTGGGATCGCGGCTCCCAAACCCCGAGGGGGTGAGGGTTGCCTCGGTGCCTGCGAAACAGTAGTGGACGGTGCCACTTCTGATCGAGACTTTTTTGGCGGTGGCTCGGTCGGTGCTGAGGTCGATGACGTCGATTCCTCGACAGGCCGAGACTTATGACGTCGATGGCAATGTTTTTCTTTCCGATCCCCTCGATCATCAGGGGAAGGAACGGGAGTCGATGGCCGCGAAGTCATCGATGGCGGACGGTCACCGAAGGGTTGTCGATGATGATGAGTCCTCGACGGTGCCGGTTCCGATGACGTCGATGCAATCGATGGTGTTGGGGTACGAGCTTGGAAGAGGAGCCCCATCTTCTCCATTCTGGCTTTGCGACCCTTTGGTGTCATTAGGGCACATTTGGTGCAAGTCAGAACATCATGCTCACTCCCTAAACACAAAACACAGACTCTATGAGGGTCTGTGATTGACATAGTTCGGGTACAGTCCCGGACACCGACGGAACCCCGACGCCATGGCAAAAGGCCAAAATTTTAGCCGCGGGACTGTCGAATGCCAATGGGCCTCAAGGGCCAAACTCGACGGAAGTCTACTAAACGACGGCAAAAATTTACCGAAGTTCCCCGGACCAAAAAATTCGTCGAAGGGAGACCCCTGAGGGGCAAATTTTTCTCAGAATTAATTATTTGGAAATTCCTGTCAGGAACGTGGTTAAGAGCTCTTCTACCGCGTGGCTACTGCTGCGCGGAAAAAAGAAGACTGAAGGGAGACCCCTGCTGGCTGCAGGGTTGGTGCCGTGCTGGGCATGCCCAGTAGGGGCCAGTCAAAGTTCCTGAAACTTTGACAGAAGTTTTCCGTGGTTGGGGCTCCATCCTCGATGTCACCCATTTGTGAGGACAACCATCCTGCTTGTCCTGTGAGAATAAATGTGCCGCATGCTAACTTCATGGAGTGCCCCCTAGTCTTTCTACTATCCGAAAGAGTAAATAACCGATTCACATCTACCCGTTCTAGACCTCTCATGATTTTAAACACCTCTATCATATCCCCCCCTCAGTCGTCTCTTCTCCAAGCTGAAAAGTCCTAACCTCTATAGTCTTTCCTCACAGGGGAGTTGTTCCATTCCCCTTATCATTTTGGTAGCCCTTCTCTGTACCTTCTCCATCGCAATTATATCTTTTTTGAGATGTGGCGACCAGAATTGTACACAGTATTCAAGGTGCGGTCTCACCATGGAGCGATACAGAGGCATTATGACATTTTCCGTTTTATTCACCATTCCCTTTCTAATAATTCCCAACATTCTGTTTGCTTTTTTGACTGCCGCAGCTATGTCGTAGCTGTGTATGGGTAATTGATTCAGTAGGACAGTGCCCCTTTCCTTAAGCCAGGTTCGGTGAGGGCGAGTATGTCTGGATTAGAGTCAAGTAGGATGTCATTGCTAATAGGCATTTTTTTTAGATTGATTGAGAGTTGCAAAGTAAAATAGTGAAGGTTCTGAGGCCAAGTAACTGTGTGACTGGAGAAAGCATGATGGGGAATAGATGTCGATGGTGAGGGGAGAAAGGGTTATTAATGGCTTTCTGTGGCTGTGGTACCAATGGTTGAGGATAGGGATAGGGTGAATGAGCATGTTGGCTGACATGGTAACACTGGAGGATGTATATAAGGTGGAAGGGTGTAGGGATGGTGAGGGAGGCAGTGGTATGTGAGGCGGGGGGGGAGGGTGAGAGTATGGGCGGACAGAGGTAAGATCAACTACATAATTCAGGGGAAGGGTGTGAACGTGGCAAGTCGATTGTTTCGGCAGCCTGAGGGGGGAGGAGAGGCACGTACAGAGCGAAGCGTGGTTAGCTGAAGAGGGGGGAGGCAAAGTCTGTACCAGATGTGCAGAAATTAAAGGGGGTGGGGGAGGGGTAAACATTGCAGGAGAATGGCTTGGCTGGCCAGGCGCGTTCGGTGAAGGCTCTTATCCCGATGGGTGTGCGCCAATCGCGCGAGCCTTGGAGTGGCAGTTCATGGGTCGGAGAAATCTGGGCTGGTCCAGTGATGCACTGGGCTGGTTGTTGCGTTGGTCCGGGGGGGCAGCAGTTCAGGATGACGTCCGGGTGGGCCGCTGGAGGTGTCTGTTATGTAGGGAGGACAACTTGTCTGGGCTCAGGGGAGCCGGCGGTCACGGCAGGCGGAGAGGGGAGCCTGCAGGAGCCCAAAGGGGCGCACTAAGGGGCCTGCCCCTTAGTTGCGCTCCTTCGGCGCGCGGCACCTGAAGGTAGGGGCAGGATTAAATATCCCTACCTGGCACTGTAGATGACGTCGTCGAGGGGCGGGCCTCGGTCTGGCGTTGGGGACGACCGGGATCGGCGGTCCGAAGCGGCAGGCCTCCACTGACCCCGATGGGTCTTCGCCGATCGCAGTGGAGGGGACGGAGCAGGGCCGATCGCGTGCAGCAGGGCCAATCGTGAAGTGCAGGGAGAAGAGGGCGCCTGAAGGTAGGGGCAGGATTAAATATCCCTACCTGGCACTGTAGATGACGTCGTTGAGGGGCGGGCCTCGTGGCAAGCCTCGGTCTGGCATCGGGGACGCCCGGGATCGGTGGTCCGAAGCGGCAGGCCTCCACTGACCCTGATAGGTCTTCGCCGATCACGGTGGAGGGGACGGAGCAGGGCCGATCGCGAGGTGCAGGGAGAAGAGGAGTTCTCAGAGCATTTATGGTGGAACTCCGTTTGTTTGTATGTCAAATATGAGAAGGCTATGGCAGTAAAATTTAATCGGGTAGCTGCATGGTCTCAGGTGTGGAAGCCATTGGATATGTATATAGCTTCTAACCACTAGATTTTCTGGGTGGCTTTCTTCCCTCTTCTACATCAGTCATGATGAGTCTCCCCTCTCCTTTCCTTCTCCTTCTTAGCCCCCTCTCTCCTCTCTCTTTTTTTCTTCCTCCCTTCCCATTCCCTACTCCCCTCCTTTTCTCTCTCTGCTTTTATTACTCTACCCTCTTTGCTGGGTCTTGCCCTGACTTCTCCTATTTCTTTCTTTTTTCTTTTTTTTTTCTTTTCTTTTCATTCTATATTATAATACCTGCGGATCTGTTATCTTCTGTGGGCAGGACAGTTGTTTATAGAATCTTTTTTTTATGTTCCAACTTTGAACTGCGAGTGAACAATTGTTATATATTCTTCTTTTGCTTGTTATTGTTGTTCACATTGTACCTGCATTTGTGACGGTATTAATAAACAGATTTAAACAGGACGTACGTAAAGGACGGGGCTGCAAGTGCACGTGTACCCTAGGTGACTCCGGGAGAAAGATGGCGAATTCAATCGCCCATGCCGGACCGGAGACGCCGGAGGGATCAGGGTGGAGAAGCGGAGGCAGCCATCTTCCCAAAATAAACCAAGTCAGGCAGGAAACAGGTGAGCAATAGAGGGTGCAGCCATCTGTGACCGACAGGCGCAACACAAGGACCTGCTCTCCAGGTGATGCACTGTCCTCTTGCACCAAGGAAGAGTCTTCCAGGGCTACTGCCCAAGAGGGAAGCCGTTATAACTGGTGATTCGAATATTAGAAATGTAGCTAGCTGGGTGGCTGGTGGATGTGAGGACCGCCTGGTAATTTGCCTGCCTGGTGCGAAATTGGTGGACCTCACACGACACCTAGACAGGATTTTAGACAGTGCTGGGGAGGAGCCAGCTTTCGTGGTAGATGTGGGCACGAACAACATAGGAAAATGTGAGTGGGAGGTTCTGGAAGCCAAATTTAGGCTCTTAGATAGAAAGCTGAAATCCAGAACTTCCATTCTTTGAAATTCTCACAGTTCTATGCACAGGTCCATGCACAGGTCCCCAGAGGCAGGCAGAGCTCTGGAATCTCAATGCGTGGATGAGACAATGGTGCAAGGAAGAAGGATTCAATTTTGTAAGGAAATGGGAAAACGTTTGGGGAACGGGAAGCCTTTTCCAAAGGGATGGGCTCCATCTTAACCAGAGTGGAACCAGTCTGCTGGCACTAACATTTAAAAAGTAGGTAGAGGAGCTTTTAAACTAAATCAAAGGGGAAAGCAGACAGTTGCTCGGCAGCGCATGGTTCGGAAGGAGGTACCTTCAAAGTATACTAATGAAGCATTAGTTAGGGCATACTAACAGAGAGGTTCCAATAATAAGAAAAGTAGTACAAGTACCTGAGTTAAAATATTTCAATTTATCCCTGTTAACTGAAAAGTAGAATGTTAATACAATCAAAAAACACACTTTGAAATGTTTGTATGCTAATGTCAGAAGTCTAAGAAATAAGATGGGAGAGTTAGATTGAATAGCAGTGAATGATGACATAGACTTAATTGGCATCTCAGAGGCATGGCGGAAAGAGGATAACCAATGGGATAGTGCTATACCAGGGTACAAATTATATCGCAATGATAGAGAAGAGCAACCGTTGTGGGGTGACACTTTATGTCTGGGATGGCATACAGTCCAACAGGATAAAGGTCCTGCAATCAAATGTACAATCAAATCTTTATCTTTAGAAATCCCTTGTGTGTTGGGGAAGAATAAAGCGATAGGAGTATACTAGCATCCACTTGGCCAAAATGATGAGACAGATAGTGAAATGCGAAGAGAAATTAGGGAAGCTCAGACTACTGCTGGGGATCCAAGATGGTGCCGTACAGCAGACTGTGGGAGTCTCTGCATTTTTTCCTTCCTGATCTCTCTAGTATTGATGCCAAATATTTATTTATTTATTTAGCACTTTTATATACCGATATTCATGTAACAAGTTACAAATCACCTCGGTTTACATTGTAACAATAACCATTGTATAAGAATGCATTACATTAAACAAGGATGAACCAACTTGGACCGAACTTGGTTTTAACATAAAGGAAAGGAGAGTAACTTTAACCAGAGGGCCGGGTGCTGACTAAGGATGTATAGATAGGAAACTAAGCTGAAGACAACAGGAGTATAGCTAGGAAACTGAGTTGAAAACAACAGGTATTCGGTATTGAGGGGGAACATTTGTTAACTCGACTTTACAAAAGAGCGGCTTGTTAGTGAAGATGGTCTACTAGCGAGACCGCCAGGAGTTCCTTGTGCATTTTAGTTAAGCGAAGGCTTGGCTGAAAAGCCATGTCTTGAGTCTTTTTTTGAAGGTGGTTGGGCATTGTTCTAGCCAGAGATCTGGAGGGAGCGAGTTCCAATGAGATGGTCCAGACGTGGAAAGCGCTCTCTTCATTAATGCGGATTTAATAGGAATATGGCCTGGAAGTGTATGGCCAAGGAGAGGACTGACTCCGCAGTCCTCTCGGGAGCCCCCATTCTCAGGCCCTATGGACACCCATGACCACCAAGTGAGCAGATCGGATGCGCTGTCCTTAGCGGAGGTGGCTGGATAAGAGTTACCAGCCTCTTCCCCAGACCTATCGACATCTTTGTCCCCGATCTATAGGGCTCCATCAATAAACCCAGCTGCCTTCATAGCCCAGGACGAGCTGGCAGCCTGTAAATCCATGCGGGGTTGGAACGCCCTGGAAAGTCTGGAAGAGAAGCTGGAGATGGCCCCATTGTGGGTAGTGCTGGCTCACCGAAGGAAGGAGGATCCCAGGACCAGACTGAACAAGTTTTTATTTCAGCATTAAGTCCTCTAAATAATTTTTCTGTGCCTACCCTGGTAAGACCAAATTTAATTACTCTTGACACAATACGGAAGGCTTTAACAAATTTGGGGACTTCTATGGCATTGCAACTTAATCCAGTAGTGGATAAATTTAACAGCATTCATAGAAACATAGAAACATAGAAATGACGGCAGAAGAAGACCAACCGGTCCATCCAGTCTGCCCAGCAAGCTTCACACATTTGTTCTCATACTTAACTGTTTCTCTTGGCTCTTAGTAACCTTATGTTCTAATTCCCTTTTCACCCCCACCATTAATGTAGAGAGCAGTGCTGGAGCTGCTTCCAAGTGAAATATTAAGTTTGATTAGTTGGGTAAGCGGCAGCATAGCTCTCTGCCATGAAGCAGAGGGCAATGCTGGAAATGTGTGAAGTATCAGTTTTTCTTTTCCCCTGTCATTGAAGCAAGGAGTCATGCCGGACATGCACCGAAAGTGAAGAATGCCTTGAAAGTCACATTAACTATCAAATATTGAAAAGCCTAATAATTGGTAATACCTATAAGCCCATGAACCCATCCCTGTTTTTTTTCTTTTTTTTCTTTTCTTTTTTTAATTGGGAGATGGATGCCCTTCATCCTTCTACTCTGTGAAGGTGGACACCTACCACCGGCCACTGGCATCCCGCTCCGTTAATGCCTCTGTGGCTACTGCCGCTCCATGCAGTGTTTTACTACCTGCTCTTTATATGCGTCCTCTAGAACTGATGGATCCCATCCCTGGGTTTTTTTATTATTTATTTAATTGGGAGATGACAGCCCTCCATCCTTCCGCTCCGTGAAGGTGGACACCTACCACTGGCCACTGGCATCCCGCTCCGTGAATGCCTCTGTGGCTACTGCCGCTCTGTGCAGTCTTGCTGGAAAACTCCAAAATATCTTCTTCAAAAGAAATTGTTGATTTAAAACTTGAAGCCTACTCAGGATTTGCTTATAAAGGAGAATCCACAGCTTCAAATTAAAATTGAGAACTTGGAAAATGCTATGCATGGGAAGCATATTCACTTCATTAATTTTCCTAAGCTTCCACACATATCAGTGAAGGATATCTTTAGAAAATATCTTCTGGAAATTCTTAAGTTCCAGAGGCGGTAATACCACCATTATCAAAGTCATACTATTTGCCTCCATATAAGAAACAAGAGATTCAAGAGAATCAAGATGGTGTTCAGGGTATGGATTCTTTAATTCCTAACTTGGACGTATCTCAGCTATTGGAAACATCTGATAGTACCTTGGTACAAGCGGCCACAATGGTGGTCACATTTGCATTTGAACTTGACCATGACTGGGTTCTGAGGTTATTCTTTAAACATCTTTCTGAAGTATTTTTTCACCTAAATGTTAAGATATATCCAGATGTTCCCAAGCAAACACAAAAGAGGAGACAACAATTTATTTTGCTGAGACCTAGAGTTTTGCAGATAGGGGCTTCTTTTGCTCTGAAATATCCATGCAAATGTAATGTAAAATATAAGGGTCTTTCATATTTTTTTTCTCCTCCTAAATTAACCTTTTTCCTCAGTGATAAACCAACATTGCAATTAGTGAGAAATGTCTTAGTTCAGTCTGTTTCACCTCCTGAAGGTTGAGTACCCTATACAATGTATTATACTCACTGTTCAAATACTGTTCTTTTATTTTAATCTACCTCAGGGATTTTTCCTTAAAAACTGTTTTCGCTATTGTATCCATTATTGTGGACTTATGGAATAGAAGAAGTACCTACTGTATTTCCTTTTGACAATTTTTTTTTATGATTTGTATATTTTTCTTCACTCTTCTTTCCTTTTCTGATTTAAGATTTCTTGAAAATTTGTTGGAAAATGCATAAAGAATTAAAAAAAAAAAAAAATTAGGAAAGCTAACCAAATTAGTAGTGCAGTAACAATGGGTTTTCAATTACTCCAATTCTGACTAGGTAAGTGAAACATCAGGACATGCTATAAAGATAAAGTTCCTAGATGGAATAAAAGACAGTTTTATGGAGCAACTGGTTCAGGAACCAACGAGATAGGATCAATTTTAGATCTAATTCTCAGTGGAGCGTTGGATTTGGTGAGGGAAGTAATGGTGGTGGGACCACTTGGCAATAGTGATCATAATATGATCAAATTTGAATTAATGACTGGAAGGGGGATAGTAAATAAATCCATAGCTCTAGCACTAAACTTTCATAAGGAAAACTTTGATAAAATGAAAAAAATAGTTAAAAAAAAAAAAAAGAAAGCTCCAGCTATAAAGGCAAAAACTTGTAATAAAAGCTTTTATAAATATCTCAGAAGCAGAAAGCCTACAATGGAGTCAGTTGATCAAGGGCTTAAAGGGGCACTTAAAGAAGATAAGGCTATTGCAAAAAGACTAAACAAATTCTTTGTTTTGTTGTTTACTGAAGAGGAGATTGGGGAGATACCAGTTTCAGTCACAGTTTTCATGAAAATTCAGATGAACTGAACCAAATAACAGTCAGCAGATGGAGACAGAGCAAACTGACATCACAGAATACTGGCAGTGACATCAGCCTGCCAGTATTCTCTTATTTATTTATTTTGAACTTTTATATACCGACATTCATGTGCAAACAGTACATATCATATCGGTTTACAGCGAAACGAGGGAAGCATAAAACGAGAGCCTTACATCAAACAAGGTTACAGGAACTGGGATCAAATATAACATATAAATACTATGGTTTTCCTGATATATAGCAGCCTTACATCAAACAAGGTTACAGAAACTGGGATCAAATATAACATATAAACAATATGGTCTTCCTGATATATAGCAGGCAAAAACTAGGAAAGATAATAAAAGTCATGAGGGAAACTACTCCTCAGTGACCGGGAGCTAATGGACTGAGGTAACAGTGAGAAGCAGGACCTGTCTACTAGGAAGGGTCTGGTTTAGAGTTCGGCAAACTTGACTGAGAACTTGACTGAAAAACTTGATGGAAAAACTTGACTGAAAAACTTGACAGAAACAAAACCTGTTTGTGAGGTAAAGTCTGGTTAGAAGTTCGGAAAGCTTGACTGAGAAGGTATTCCTGTTATAATGGGAAAGGCAGATGGGTCCTATGAATTTACTGAAAAGCTTGAGCGAATAGCCAGGTTTTGAGTCTTTTTTTAAAGGTGGTCAAAGATCTTTCTTGCCGGAGGTCTGGCGGGAGAGCATTCCAATGCGAAGGGCCAGCTGTGGAAAGAGCTCGTTTCAATAAGGAGGATTTGATGGGGGGGCATAAAGAGTGTCTCTATAGGCAGATCTGATCGGTCTGGCGGAATTATGGTGACGAAAGGGGATATTTTGATCCACACGGGTGAGGTTGTGTATGGCTTTGTGTATAATCATTAGCACTTTATACTGGATACGGAATTTGATTGGAAGCCAGACTAGCAAAAACTTGATTAAAAACAGATAACCATTTCCATACATGAAACACTGAGCTCAGACAAGAAATATATTCACACATAGCCACTCATGAGGACTATAACACAATCATACGGCAGCCAAGGGCAGGAAGCTGAACCCACCTGTATAGATTAAGGAAAATGAATTTATCAGGTAAGTAGTACTTTCTCATTTCCTAGCACCTAGACAGGTGGGTTCAGGACCAGTGGGATGACCCAAGCTACTCCTGAATAGGGTGGGAGGCTGCCCATGGTCCAGTCAAAACTGCACATGCAAAGGCTGCATCCTCCTGGGCCTGAAAATCCAGACAATGATACCTGGAAAAGGTGTGCAAGGAGGGCCACGTCGTAGCTCGGCAACTGTTGATGGGAGACAAAAATCTAACCTCCCCATCTCCCCCCATGACACTACCTGAGACCTAGTGGAATCAGCCCTAACTTGAGTAGGCAATGGCTTTTCAGCAGTCACATACGTAGCCATGACTACCTCCTTAATCCAGTGAGCTATTGTAACCCGCAAAGCCAGCTCGGCCTGTTTACCTCCACCATTAAGGACAAACAAGCGATCCATCTTTTTGAGAGGTTTAAAAACCTCCAGATATCTCAGCACATGTCTCTTGACATACAAGGGATGCAACAGGCGATACTCCTTCGCATCTCTTTCCTTATCCAGAGACGGCAAAAAAATGGACTGATTCAAGTGAAAATCGGAGACCACTTTAGGTAAGAAAGAAGGAACAGTACACGTAGACGAATCACTCCTAGAATCACCCAAAGGAACAGTTCCCAACAAGACAAGACCTGCAACTCGGAAATTCAATGCACAGAACTTACTGCCACCAGAAAAACATTTTCAAGGTCAATAAACACAAGGAAAGGGAGTGCATCGATCAAAACGCAGGACCTGCCAAAAAGTCCAAAACCAGATTAAGACTCCACAAGGGTATTGGTAACAAGGGAATTTGTAACCTATCATTAAAATCATCCATTGTACCTGAAGACTGGAGGATAGCTAATGAAACTCCAATATTTAAAAAGGGCTCCAGGGGCGATCCGGGAAACTACAGACCGGTTAGCCTAACTTCAGTGCCAGGAAAAATAGTGGAAAGTGTTCTAAACATCAAAATCACAGAACATATAGAAACATAAGAACATAAGAAAATGCCATACTGGGTCAGACCAAGGGTCCATCAAGCCCAGCATCCTGTTTCCAACAGTGGCCAATCCAGGCCATAAGAACCTGGCAAGTACCCAAAAACTAAGTCTATTCCATGTAACTTAATAGCAGGTAATGGACTTCTCCTCCAAGAACTTATCCAATCCTTTTTTAAACACAGCTATACTAACTGCACGAACCACATTCTCTGGCAACAAATTCCAGAGTTTAATTGTGCGTTGAGTAAAAAAGAACTTTCTCCGATTAGTTTTAAATGTGCCCCATGCTAACTTCATGGAGTGTCCCCTAGTCCTTCTACTATCCGAAAGAGTAAATAACCGATTCACATCTACCCGTTCTAGACCTCTCATGATTTTAAACACCTCTATCATATCCCCCCTCAGTCGTCTCTTCTCCAAGCTGAAAAGTCCTAACCTCTTTAGTCTTTCCTCATAGGGGAGTTGTTCCATTCCCCTTATCATTTTGGTAGCCCTTCTCTGTACCTTCTCCATCGCAATTATATCTTTTTTGAGATGCGGCGACCAGAATTGTACACAGTATTCAAGGTGCGGTCTCACCATGGAGCGATACAGAGGCATTATGACATTTTCCGTTTTATTCATCATTCCTTTTCTAATAATTCCCAACATTCTGTTTGCTTTTTTGACTGCCGCAGCACACTGGACCGACGATTTCAATGTGTTATCCACTATGACACCTAGATCTCTTTCTTGGGTTGTAGCACCTAATATGGAACCCAACATCGTGTAATTATAGCATGGGTTATTTTTCCCTATATGCATCACCTTGCCCTTATCCACATTAAATTTCATCTGCCATTTGGATGCCCAATTTTCCAGTCTCACAAGGTCTTCCTGCAATTTATCACAATCTTTCTACCTAAGAGCCTAAATTTGGCTTCCAGAACCTCCCTCCCACATTTTCCTATGTCGTTGGTGCCCACGTGTACCACGACAGCCGGCTCCTCCCCAGCACTGTCTAAAATCCTATCTAGGTGACGCGTGAGGTCCGCCACCTTCGCACCAGGTAGGCATGTTACCAGGCGATCCTCACGCCCACCTGCCACCCAGCTATCTACATTCCTAATAATCGAATCACCAACTATGACGGATTGGCCTGGATTGGCCACTGTTGGAAACAGGATGCTGGGCTTGATGGACGCTTGGTCTGACCCAGTATGGCATGTTTTTATGTTCTTATAAGGATGAAGATGTTTCACTCCCCTCAAGAAACGGGCCACATCAGGATGAGGCCATAAGGATTCACCATTCACTTGACTCCTGAAACAGGCAAGGTCCGCTATTTGTACTTTCAAGGAATTAAAGGCCAATCATTTATTCAACCCATCCTGCAAAAATTCGAAAATGAGCAGGATCTTAACTGAATGAGAAGACACTCCTTGATCCTTACACCATTTTCATTTCATTTCATTTATTAAAATGTATTGATCGCCTAACACAGAATAGGCCTAGGCAATGAACAATAATACATACATAATAAAAACAATAATAAACACACACTTCAGACAAAATTTTTAGTTTCACAGAAACTGGGGGAAAAATACTACCAAATAATGGTATCTATGTCCCTAGATCAAGTTATTTATTATTCGTCAGTTGACATCTCTCCTCGTATGTCATCCGATGAAGACCCTCCACCTTCCTGGTCGCACTTTTCTGTACCGCTTCCATCTTGCCTTTGTCTCTTTGTAGATACGGTCTCCAGAACTGAACACAGGTAGGATAACACATGTGACCCACAGTCACCCATTCTTGACAGATGGGCAGCCAACAAGTATACACCCCCACTCAAACAGGTCATTAAGGAATTCATTAAAAACCAGGATTACAGTGGGCTCTGGTAGAATTAGACCTGTGATGAGGAGACACACACTGTACCGAATGCAAAAAGAACAAAAAGCCTTCTCTATATTAAAAACTGAAGAAGTTCTTGAGAAAAACATTGAAGTGTTACCAGAAAAGAGAAAAAAAACCCAATGCATGCAGAATTTCAAGATCCATAACCAAAAGAAAAAGCTAATTGAGATGGATAACTCTGTCATCAGTGGCACAACTGCAAAAGGAAAGAGTGAAGTGAATAACAAATCTCAACTAAAGTCTCATAAGGAGTCCAGGAAAAGCAATAACCTTAAAGAGAGTACCTGGAAAGCTATGACCACAAATGCTCATAGTTTGGGAAATAAAATCCCAGATCTGCAGGCCCTAATGATGGAGGCAAAATTGGACATTGTTGCTATCACAGAGACATGGTTTATAGAATCTCATGATTGGGATACAGCAATACCAGGCTATAACTTGTTAAGGAAGGACAGAGTAGATAGAAAAGGGGGAGGTGTGGCTCTTTATGTCAGAAACAATATCCAAGCATCTGAGCTGCAAGGAAGTTGGGGCAAGGAAGAAGCACTATGGGTCGACCTAAAAAAAGATGACGGAGCGTCCATTTATAATGGAGTGGTTTACAGGCCGCAAAACCAAAAGGAAGAGCTGGACAGAGATCTGGTTGAAGACATCCATAAGATAGGTAAGAAGGGAGAAGTGGTGATCGTTGGTGACTTTAATATGCCAGATGTAGACTGGAAAATCCCATCTGCACAACCTAAAAATAGTAGAGAGATAGTGGATGCCATGCAAATAACTTTGTTCAAACAAATGGTATTGGAACCCACGAGAGAAGGAACTATTCTTGACTTAGGGCTCACTAATGGAGATAATGTCTCTGATGTCCAGGTGGGGACCCACCTCAGCACCAGTGATCATCAAACGGTATGGTTTAATATCACTAAAAGAATATGGAAAAGAACCACAAAGACCCGAGTTTTACAGTTCAAAAACATGGACTTTGAGGAAATGGGGAAGTACCTAGAGGAAGAACTAAAAGGATGGGAGAATGAGAGAGATGTGGATCAGCAGTGGACCAATCTAAAAGGAGCAATCACCAAGGCAACTACTCTATATGTTAGAAATGTAAAGAAAAGCAAAAGAAAATTGAAACCTATCTGGTTCTCAAAGGAGGTGGCTGACAAAATTAAAGCTAAAAGAACAGCATTCAAGAAATATAAAAGATCCCAAAGGGAGGAGCACAAAGAAGAATACTTGATTCAACTGAGGGAGACAAAGAAATTAATCAAGTTGGCAAAAAGTCAAGCGGAAGAGAAGATTGCCAAGGAGATAAAAAATGGTGACAAAACATTTTTCAGATACATCAGCGAAAAGAGAAAAGTCCAAAGTGGTATAGTGAAATTGAAAGGTGGAAATGATCAATGTGTGGAGAGAGACGAAGAAATGGCAGAAATATTAAATGAATACTTCAGCTCTGTGTTCACTAAAGAAGACCCTGGAGAAGGACCATCTCTACACAACAAGAAACTGGAGGGAAGTGGAATAGATGAAAATCCTTTTACAGTAGAAAATGTATGGGAAGAGCTAAAGAATCTGAAAGTGGACAAAGCCATGGGCCTGATGGGATTCATCCAAGGATACTGAGGGAGCTCAGAGATGTGCTGGCGGGTCCGCTGTGTGACCTGTTCAATAGATCCCTAGAAACGGGAGTGGTGCCGAGTGATTGGAGAAGAGCGGTGGTGGTCCCGCTTCACAAGAGTGGGAACAGAGAGGAGGCTGGTAACTACAGACCAGTTAGCTTCACTTCGGTGGTGGGAAAAGTAATGGAGTCACTGTTGAAAGAGAGAATAGTGAACTATCTACAGTCCGCAGAATTGATGGACCTGAGGCAGCATGGAATCACCAGGGGACTATCTACAGTCTGGAGAATTGATGGACCAGAGGCAGCATGGATTCACCAGGGGAAGATCCTGTCAGACAAATCTGATTGACTTTTTTGACTGGGTAACCAAGGAATTGGATCAAGGAAGAGCGCTCGATGTCATCTACTTGGATTTTAGCAAAGCTTTTGATACGGTTCCGCACAGGAGACTGGTGAATAAAACGAGAAGCTTAGGAGTGAGTGCAGAGGTGGTGACCTGGATTGCAAACTGGTTGACGGACAGAAGACAATGTGTGATGGTAAATGGAACTTTCTCTGAAGAGAGAGCGGTTTTAAGTGGTGTACCTCAAGGATCGGTGTTGGGACCGGTCCTGTTCAATATCTTTGTGAGCGACATTGCGGAGTGTTCAGTTGTGGAGACCGTATCTACAAAGAGACAAAGATAAGATGGAAGCGGTACAGAGAAGGGTGACCAGGAAGGTGGAGGGTCTTCATCGGATGACATACGAGGAGAGATTGAAGAATCTAAATATGTACTCCCTGGAGGAAAGGAGGAGCAGGTGTGATATGATTCAGACTTTCAGATACTTGAAAAACTTTAATGATCCAAAGACAATGACAAACCATTTCCATCAGAAAAAAATCAGCAGAATCAGAGGTCACGAGCTGAGGCTCCAGGGAGGAAGACTAAGAACCAATATCAGGAAGTATTTCTTCACAGAAAGGGTGGTGGATGCCTGGAATGCCCTTCCAGAGGAAGTGCTGAAGTCTAAAACTGTGAAGGACTTCAAAGGGGCGTGGGATAAACACTGTGGATCCATCAAGTCTAGAGGGCGTGAATAAAGAGGAGGCAGCAAAACACTGCACGGAGCGGCAGTAGCCACAGAGGCATTCACGGAGTGGGATGCCAGTGGTTGGTGTTCTACCTTCATGGAGCGGAAGGATGGAGGGCTGACATCTCCAAAAAAAAAACCAACAAAAAAAAAAACAAAACAGGGGTGGGTAAGAGTATGGGGCAGGGGTGTGGCCTGCTTGTTACAGCGGTTGCTACCCCTAATTGAGCTGGATGTTCACTTGGATGCAGATACGGCGCTGCTCTCTACATTGGTGGTGGGGTGGAGGGAAATTAGGGCTGGAGGGTACTGGAAGCCAATAGTAACAGGTGGGAGAGAGAAAAAGGGGAAAAAAATGGATAAAGTGCGTAGCTTGCTGGGCAGACTGGATGGGCCGTTTGGTCTTCTTCTGCCGTCATTTCTATGTTTCTATGTTTCTATTAATGAAAGTTCATAGCCATTACACTACTCACATTATTCTCATTTTTCTAATAACCATATTCTCACATTCTTTTCACTGAAAACTGAATTACACATACTTCAGGCTGTTACATATTATAAGCACAGCAGAGTAAAAACTCTTTAAATTCTAATTTAAATCTTTTATCATCATCCAAAAAACTCAATTCCTCAGGAATGAGATTCCACTGAGTAGGAGCTGCTATGGAAAAAGAGGTCTCCCTCGTACTAAACAACTTAGCATGTCAACCTGAAGGGATCTTGCTAAATCCATATATAGGCTAATGAAGTAGAGAATTTTCATACATATTCCAAGGTGGCAAATACCGCAGGAGAATATCCATGCTTCAACAAGTGAGCCCTCTCTAGGGCCATACCATAAGACAAAACTGAGTCGGATCTTCATGAAGGACTGGTTCCTGCTGCAACAGATTCCTGTTTACTGAAAAGACACAGGTGGGAGTCTACCAGGAGTCTTTGCAGACCTGCGTACAATGGTCTCCTGAGCCAATTAAGTACTACCAAAAGCACCATCCCCCTGTAGCCTTTATCCCTCTGAACAATTCTGCCCAACATGGGCCACTGAGGAAAGGCATACAGCAGCATTGATACCCAAGGATTTTGAGTCTCTCCCATGACTGAAGAATCGAGGAACCTTCACATTGTGAAAAGTCGCCAGCTGATCTAGAAACTGAAGACTCCAGCGATCCACTATCAGCTGAAATGTCTTGTCCGACAATACCCACTTCTCCTGGGTCCAACTCTCCCTGCTGAGAAAGTCTGCTCTTACATTGTCTTTTCCTGCAATGTGCGAGGCCAAGATCTCTTGAAGGTGTACTTCCACCCATTCCATAAGTTGGACTATTTCCTGCGACACTTGCTAGCTCTTGGTTCCTCCCTGCTGACTGATGTAAGACACTGTCGCTGCATTGCCGATATTATTCAGAGCGCGCGACCCTACAGCCTGCCGCTGAAGTGCAAGCACAGCAACTGGACTGCACAGACTTCCAGCTGATTGAAATTCCAGAGAGACTCCACTGAATTCCTGCACCCTTGCACAGATAATTCCTGACAGTGAGCTCCCCAATCCTAGAAGCTCGCATCTGTCGTGAATACCAACTAGTCCAGCGATGTTAGAGAAATTCCCTTTCTCAGATGATCCCATTGTAACCAACACTGGAGGTGAGAGCAGACTTCCATCGACTGTGGGTTCCAACGAGACAGTAGGGAGCACAGAAGAGGATGCATGTGCACCCTCACCCATGGCACCACTTCCAGGGTTGCCACTGTCAAACTGAGTACCTGTAGTAGGACCAGACAGTCGGGCATACAGTGCTCACCATGAGATGCACCTGCACCATCAGCTTCTGAATACGAGCTTCTGTCAGGAAAACTTTGCCCTGGTTCGTGTCGAACTGAACACCCAGTTATTCCAGCTGAAGATTGCTCTTGGCTAGGTTCACCACCGAACTGAGCTCTTGCAACAGGGAGATCACCTTGTGGGTCACCAGACAGCTCTTTACCAGATACTTGGCCCGAATCAGCTACTTGTCCAAATACAGGTGTGCTAGGATCCCATCCTCTCTCACCTCTGCCGCCGCCACCACCATCTAACCTTGGAAAAGGTTCTGGGAGCTGTGGCCAGACCAAAAGGCAGTGCCTGAAACTGATAATGGCACCTCAACTTCACGAAACACAGAAAAAACTATGGGTTTTAGTTGATTATTTTATCGCTCTGCAGTTGTTATCGTTTTAAATCTTTCCTGTCTTCCATCTCCCATGTTTTTCGCTTCCTGTTTTTTGTAACTTTACCTTCTACTTAGCTGTTAATTGGTTTCCCCTGTTATATTGTAAACCAGTACGATAAGACCTCGTCTTGAGTATCGGTATAGTAAAAGAATTTAATTAAATAAAATAAATAAATAAAATGTTGGTGCTCCAAACAGATGGGATCCAAGGAGGTCAGAAACTTCCCCGACTGCATGGCCATTATGACTGAGCAGAAGGTTTCTATGCAAAAATGAGTCATCCGCAAATGACTGTTGGCTCCTTTCAGATCCAGAATGGGATGAAAGGAGCTCTTCTTCTTGGGCACAATGAACAAAATGGAATATCGCCCTGCATTTTCTTGAGAGCGTGGGATAAACACTGTGGATCCATAAAGTCTAGAGGATGTGAATGAAGAGAGGGTGGCTTGGTGGGAAAGACAGCTACCACCTGGAGATAATACCCTTATTCAATAGACATGCACATGGTTAATGCGACTCAGACAGTGCTCTATACTTCAAAGGCAAGAGGCAATGTGGAAAAAAGGATTTGCATTTACAAAAAAGCAGGGAGTAGCTTGCTTGTTACGGCGATTACTACCCCAAATCAAGCAAGCCTGATACTTCACTTTCAATGCATATCCAGTGTAGCTCTCTGCTTCAATGGCAGGGGGGGAATGAAGAAAATATTATTTTATATTCAGACAACCAACAAGGACTGAATTATACAGTCTGGGTAAACAAATAAGCATGGGAGTAGCTTGCTTGTTACGGCGTTTACTTCCCAGAATCAATTAAGACTGATACTTCACTTTCAATACATATCCAGAGTAGGTCTCTGCTTCAACGGCAGGGGGAAATGAAGAAAAGTGGATTTATATACAGATAACAACCAACAAGGACTGAATTGCACAGGCTGGGTAAACAAATAAGCATGGGAGTAGCTTGCTTAATGTGGCGGTTACTACCCCTAAATCAATTAAGCTAGATACTTCACGTAGAAGCAGTTCCAGCACTGCTCTCTTCATTAATGGCGGGGGTAGAAGGGAAATAACCAAAAGGTTAGATTAATGGCGGGGGTGGAAGGGAAATAGAACCAAAAGGTTACTAAAGGCCAAGAGTAACAGATAAGTATGAGAAAAAAAAAAGTGTGAAAGCTTGCTGGGCAGTCTGGAAGGGCCATTTGACCTTCTTCTGCTGTCATTTCTATGTTTCTATATGTTTCTATGTTTATGAGACTTGGGTACTGGAACCACAGCCAGACTGAAGAGAAACAGTGTAGACTCCATTGCCCACTCCTTCTGCAGGGAGTGGCAGGGAGACACCATGAAAACATCCTGAGGAACATTGTGAAACTCAAGAACATTTATTTATTAATTTAATAATTTTTATATACCGACTTTTCATGCAAGCATATCTAATCGGTTAACAGTAGTTAGCAATTAATCATTTAAAATTATTTGCATTTCCAAAGAAGAAAGAAGTAAATACATTATTTCATAATATAATTAACATAGCAAACTAAATAGTATGCTAAATAATCAAAATGTAAACACTCGACCCACCTCTGAGAGAAGTGACGGTGTTGGGGCCACTTGGCAACTGTGATCATAACATGCTCAAATTTAAACTAATAACTGGAAGGGGAACAATAAGTAAATCTGCAGCTCTAACACTAAATTTTAAAAAGGGAAACTTTGATAAGATGAGGAAAATAGTTGGAAAAAACTGAAAGGTGCAGCTGCAAAGGTTAAAAATGTTCAACAGGCTTGGACATTGTTTAAAAATACAATCCTAGAGGCGCAGTCCATATGTATTCCTCGCATTAAGAAAGGTGGAAGGAAGGCAAAACGATTACCATCATGGTTAAAAGGTGAGGTGAAAGAGGCTATTTTAGCCAAAAAAAATCCCTCAAAAATTGGAAGAAGGATCCATCTGAAGAAAATAGGATAAAACATAAGCATTGTCAAGATAAGTGTAAAACATTGATAAGACAGGCGAAGAGAGAATTTGAAATGAAGTTGGCCATAGAGGCTAATACTCATAATAAAAACGTTTTTAAATATATCCAAAGCAAGAAACCTGTGAGGGAGTTGGTTGGACCATTAGATGACAGAGGAGTTAAAGGGACTCTTAGGGAAGATAAGGCCATTGCAGAAAGACTAAATGAATTCTTTGCCTCCATGTTTACTAATGAGGATGTTGGGGAGATACCAGTTCCGGAGATGGTTTCCAGGGGTGATGAGTCAGACGAGCTGAACGAAATCACTGTGAACCTGGAAGATGTAGTAGGCCAGAATGACAAACTAAAGAGTAGCAAATCACCTGGACCAGATGGTATGCATCCTAGAGTTCTGAAGGAACTCAAAAATGAAATTTCTGATATATTAGTTAAAATTTGTAACCTATCATTAAAATCCTATATTGTACCTGAAGACTGGAGGGTGGCCAATGTAACCTCAATATTTAAAAAAGGCTCCAGGGGCGATCCGGGTAACTATAGACCAGTGAGCCTGACTTCAGTGCCGGGAAAAATAGTAGAAACTATTCTCAAGATCAAAATCGTAGAGCATATAGAAAGACATGATTTAATGGGACACAGTCAACATGGATTTACCCAAGGGAAGTCTTGCCTAACAAATCTGCTTCATTTTTTTGAAAAGGTTAATAAAAATGTGGATGAAGGTGAACCGGTAGATGTAGTGTATTTGGATTTTGAGAAGGCGTTTGACAAAGTCCCTCATGAGAGGCTTCTACGAAAAATAGAAAGTCATGGGATAAGGAGGCGATGTCCTTTCATGGATTACAAACTGGTGAAAAGACAGGAAACAGAGTGTTGGATTAAATGGTCAATTTTCTAGTGGAAAAGGGTAAACAATGGAGTGCCTCAGGGATCTGTACTTGGACCGGTGCTTTTCAATATATATATAAATGATCTGGAAAGGAATACGACGAGTGAGGTTATCAAATTTGCAGATGATACAAAATTATTCAGAATAGTTAAATCACAAGCAGACTGTGATACATTACAGGAGGACCTTGCAAGACTGGAAGATTGGGCATCCAAATGGCAGATGAAATTTAATGTGGACAAGTGCAAGGTGTTGCATATAGGGAAAAATAACCCTTGCTGTAGTTACACAATGGAGAGATTACTTACCTGATAATCTCGTTTTCCTTAGTGTAGGCAGATGGACTCAGAACGAATGGGTATAGTGTGCTCGTGCTAGCAGTTGGAGACGGATCTGACATCATCACGTAGTACATATACCCCTGCAGGAAGTGCAGAAGCTCAGTAATCTTCCTTGCAAAAACATTATGGATATATGTGTGACTGACCGATTGATTAACTGAACATGATTAACCTGACCGATTTACAGTAGCTGGAGACAGCCAGTGTTCTCAACTGGAAGGCGTCGACACCCGGCAGGGTGGATGCCCTATGTAAGGAAACATGGCTTACCTTGAAACGGTAAATCCCCATATATATCGGCAGCCGGGCGGGATGCAGAGTCCATCTGCCTACACTAAGGAAAACGAGATTATCAGGTAAGTAATCTCTCCATTTCCTAGCGTGTAGCAGATGGACTCAGAACGAATGGGATGTACAAAAGCTACTCCTGGACTGGGCGGGAGGCTGCCCGAGGTCCGCTTAGCATTGCCCTTGCAAATGCTGTGTCCTCCCTGGCCTGGACATCCAGACGGTAGAATCTGGAGAAGGTATGGACGGAGGACCACGTTGCCGCTCTACATATCTCTGCAGGCGACAGCATCCTAGTTTCTGCCAAGGAGGCCGCTTGTGCTCTGGTAGAGTGAGCCTTGACCAGTAGAGGTGGTGGTTTTCCCGCTTCTACGTAGGCCGCCTTGATAACTTCTTTGGTCCAGCGAGCAATAGTCGCCCGTGAGGCCGCTTCTCCTTGCTTCTTCCCACTGTGAAGGACGAAAAGGTGGTCCGTCTTTCGTACTGTTTCCGACATTTCCAGGTATCTGGACAGCAGCCTGCCGATGTCGAGATGACGCAGTATTCGACCTGCTTCCGATTTCTTCAACCCTTCCATGGTTGGCAAGGATATGGTTTGGTTGAGGTGGAAGTGTGAGACTACTTTGGGTAAGAAGGAAGGAACAGTGCGAAGGTGGATAGCCCCTGGGGTGATTCTGAGAAACGGATCGCGGCAGGACAGCGCTTGTAGCTCTGAGATGCGGCGTACTGAGCATACGGCCAGCAAGAACACCATCTTCAAGGTTAACAAACGTAGGGACAGGCCTCGGAGGGGTCTGAAGGTGGGTCCTGCTAGGAATTCCAAAACTAGGTTGAGGTTCCACAGGGGCACTGCCCATTTCAATGGCGGGCAAATGTGTTTAAATCCTTTCAGGAAACGTGAAATGTCTGGGTGTGTGCCAACGCTGTTGCCATCACACCTGGGGCCGTACCAGGATAGCGCTGCCACCTGAACCTTGATTGAATTGAGGGACAGACCCTTCTGAAGCCCATCTTGCAGGAAATCCAAATGATGGGGATTTTAGCGGCCTGTGGATTGGTGCTGCGAGTTTCGGACCAGGCTTCAAATACTCTCCAGATCCTTACATAAGTTAGTGATGTGGAGAACTTGCGTGCTCGGAGGAGTGTATCTATTACCGACCCCGAGTATCCCCTTTTCTTCAGTCGAGCCCTCTCAATGGCCAGACCGTAAGAGAGAATTGAGCTGGATCCTCGTGGAGGATGGGACCTTGTCGCAGCAGGTCCCTGAGAGGGGGCAGGGGTAGAGGATCCCCTGCCAGTAGTCTTCTCATGTCTGCGTACCAGGGTCTTCTTGGCCAGTCCGGGGCCACCAGAAGAACTAGGCCTCTGTGCCGCTGAATCTTGTGTATAATGGCGCCCAGCAGGGGCCATGGGGGAAAGGCATATTGCAGGATCCCCTGAGGCCATGGCTGCACCAGGGCGTCGATCCCATGGCCTGCCACTGAAGTATCTGGGTACTTGAACGTTGGACCTGTCCGCTAATAGGTCCATGCCGGGTTCCCCCACTGATCCACAATCATTTGGAAGGCCGTGGATGACAGCTGCCATTCCCCCGGGTTTAGGCTTTCTCTGCTGAGGAAGTCTGCCGTGGTGTTGTCCTTCCCGGCGATATGGATGGCGGAGATGTCCTGGAGATTTGCTTCCGCCCAAGCCATCAGGGGGGCTAATTCTAAGGATACCTGTCGGCTTCTGGTTCCGCCCTGTCGGTTGATGTATGCCACCGTGGTGGCATTGTCCGACATCACTCTGACTGCTCTGTTTCGAAGTCTGTGGGCAAATCGCAGGCAGGCTAACCTGACTGCCCGTGCCTCTAGTCAGTTGATGTTCCACCCCGACTCTTCTCTGTTCCACCGCCCTTGGGCGGTTAGCTCTTCGCAGTGTGCTCCCCAGCTGCACAGGCTGGCATCTGTAGTGAGCAGGGTCCAGGTTGGGGAGGACATTTTTGACCCCCGGCTCGTGTGGCCGGGCTGCAGCCACCACCGTAACTGATTCCGTACTCTGGCCGGTAGAGGTAGATGCACAGTGTAGTTCTGTAATCGTGGGCTCCACCGAGATAGGAGGGCGCGTTGTAACGGTCTCATATGAGCCCGTGCCCATGGTACCACTTCCAGAGTGGACGCCATTAGGCTGAGGACCTGTAGGTAATCCCAAGCTGTGGGCCGGGTGGTGCTCAGCAGTGTCTGTAAACGATTCCGGAGTTTTGATCTCCTCTTGGTGGTCAGGCTGACTTTGTCTCTCCGGGTGTCGAATCGGACTCCTAGGTATTCCAGCGACTGCGAAGGCTGTAGAGAACTCTTGTTTGTGTTGACTACACATCCTAGGCTTTCCAGAAAAGATATAACTCTGTTGGTTGCCCGGTGGCTCTCCTCCGGTGACTTTGCCCTGATCAGCCAATCGTCTAGGTAGGGATTGTTCACTAAAGAAGACCCTGGAGAAGGACCATCTCTACACAACAAGAAACTGGAAGGAAATGGAATAGATGAAAATCCTTTTACAGTAGAAAATGTGTGGGAAGAGCTAAAGAACCTTAAAGTGGACAAAGCCATGGGGCCTGATGGGATTCATCCAAGGATATTGAGGGAGCTCAGAGATGTTCTGGCGGGTCCGCTGTGTGACCTGTTCAATAGATCCCTTGAAACGGGAGTGGTGCCGAGTGATTGGAGAAGAGCGGTGGTGGTCCCGCTTCACAAGAGTGGGAACAGGGAGGAGGCTGGCAACTACAGACCGGTTAGCCTCACTTCGGTGGTGGGAAAAGTAATGGAGTCACTGCTGAAAGAGAGAATAGTGAACTATCTACAGTCTGGAGAATTGATGGACCAGAGGCAACATGGATTCACCAGGGGAAGATCCTGTCAAACAAATCTGATTGACTTTTTTGACTGGGTAACCAAGGAATTGGATCGAGGAAGAGCACTCGATATCATATACTTGGATTTCAGCAAAGCTTTTGATACGGTTCCGCACAGGAGACTGGTCAATAAAACGAGAAGCTTGGGAGTGAGTGCCGAGGTGGTGACCTGGATTGCAAATTGGTTGACGGACAGAAGACAATGTGTGATGGTAAATGGAACCTTCTCTGAAGAGAGAGCGGTTTTAAGTGGTGTACCGCAAGGATCGGTATTGGGACCGGTCCTGTTCAATATCTTTGTGAGCGACATTGCGGACGGGATAGAAGGTAAGGTTTGTCTTTTTGCGGATGACACTAAGATCTGCAACAGAGTGGACACGCCGGAAGGAGTGGAGAGAATGAGACGGGATCTAAGGAAACTGGAAGAGTGGTCGAAGATATGGCAGCTGAGATTCAATGCCAAGAAGTGCAAAGTCATGCATATGGGGAGTGGAAATCCGAATGAACTGTATTCGATGGGGGGGGAAAGGCTGATGTGCACGGAGCAGGAGAGGGACCTTGGGGTGATAGTGTCTAATGATATGAAGTCTGCGAAACAATGCGACAAGGCGATAGCAAAAGCCAGAAGAATGCTGGGCTGCATAGAGAGAGGAATATCGAGTAAGAAAAGGGAAGTGATTATTCCCTTGTACAGGTCCTTGGTGAGGCCTCACCTGGAGTACTGTGTTCAGTTCTGGAGACCGTATCTACAAAAAGACAAAGACAAGATGGAAGCGGTACAGAGAAGGGCGACCAGGAAGGTGGAGGATCTTCATCGGATGACGTACGAGGAGAGATTGAAGAATCTAAATATGTACACCCTGGAGGAAAGGAGGAGCAGAGGAGATATGATACAGACTTTCAGATACTTGAAAGGTTTTAATGATCCAAAGGCAACGACAAACCTTTACCATAAGAAAAAAATCAGCAGAACCAGGGGTCACGATTTGAAGCTCCAGGGAGGAAGATTCAGAACCAATGTCAGGAAGTATTTCTTCACGGAGAGGGTGGTGGATGCCTGGAATGCCCTTCCGGAGGAAGTGGTGAAGACCAGAACTGTGAAGGACTTCAAAGGTGCGTGGGATAAACACTGTGGATCCATAAAGTCAAGAGGCCGCCAATGAAGAGTGGGTGACTCGCCAGAATGATGGCTACTGCCTGGACACAATACCCTTATTCAATAAACATACACATGGTTACTGTGACTCCAACATCACTCTAAGCTTCAACAGCAAGAGGAAATGTGGAAAAAAGGATTTGCACTCACAAAGCTGGGAGTAGCTGGCTTGTTACGGCGGTTACTACCCCAAACCAAATGTGCCTGATACTTCACTTTCGATGCACATCCAGCATAGCTCTCTGCTCCAACGGCAGGGGAAAAGAAAAACTGATACTTCACGCATACCCAGCATAGCTTCAACGGCAGGGGAGAAGAAAAAAGGATTCACACTCACAAAGCGGGGAGTAGCTGGCTTGTTACGGCGGTTACTACCCCAAACCAAATGTGCCTGATACTTCACTTTAGATGCATATCCAGCATAGCTCTCTGCTTCAACGGCAGGGGAGAAGAAAAACAACCAATAAGGGCTGTATAACATAGTCTGGGTTAAAACAAATAAGCATGGGTGTAGCTTGCTTATTGCGGCGGTTACTACCCCTACTACCCCCTAACTAATCAAGCTTGATATTCCACTTGGATGCAGCTCCATCACTGCTCTCTATATTAATGGTGGGGGAGGAAGGGAAATAGAACCAAGAGGTAAAAGAAACAGATAAGTATGAGAGAAAAAATGTGTGAAGCTTGCTGGGCAGACTGGATGGGCCGTTTGGTCTTCTTCTGCCGTCATTTCTATGTTTCTATGTTTCTATGGATGGACGAGGATTCCTTCCTTCCTGAGTGATGCCGCCACCACTACTATTACCTTGGTAAAGGTCCCCGGCGCGGTGGCTAACCCGAATGGTAAAGCCCGGAACTGAAAGTGTTGCTTCAGGACTTTGAAGCGTAAGTAGCGCTGGTGATCCCGATGGATTGGGATATGCAAGTAGGCCTCTGACAGATCCAGGGATGTGAAATACTCCCCTGGCTGTATTGCACTTCGGACTGACCGCAGAGTTTCCATGCAAAATCCTGGGACCCTTAAGTGCCGGTTGACTGACTTGAGGTCCTGGACGGGTCTGAAGGTTCCCCCCTTCTTGGGTACGATGAAATAAATGGAATAATACTCAGAATTTATCTCCCATGCAGGCACTGGGATTATGGCTTTTAGAGACAGGAGCCTCCACAAGGTAGCTTCCAGTGCCGCCCTCTTGAGGGGTGGACAAGGAGATTCCACAAACTTGTCCGGAGGGGGATGAAGGAAGTCCAGGTAATACCCTTCTCGGATGATAGCGAGGACCCACTGGTCCTAAGTAATCTCGACCCATCTGCGGTAGAATAGGGTTAGCCTGCCCCCTATGGCTTCTTCCCCCAGATGGGTCGGCTGATTCTCATTGTGGGGTGCGGCCGGGACCCGAACCCGAGCCGGTTCCCCTCTTGTTGTGCCTGGTCCGAAAGGACTGGTTCCTGGTCTGAGAATGAGGTGCTTGGTAGCTAGTCCTGTAGGGGTTGAAGCGTTGAGAGCTTCTACCTCTGGATGGCCTAGGAAAAGGGCGCTGGTTCCTCCTTGACTTGTCTTCTGGTAGTCGGTGTAATGGAGAGGCGCCCCATTTGTTAGCCAGTTTCTCGAGGTCGCTGCCGAACAGGAGGGATTCCTTAAAGGGCATTCTTGTAAGGCGCATCTTGGAGGAGAAGTCGGCTGACCAATTTCGTAGCCAGAGTTGTCTCCTGGCTGCCACTGAGGATGACACTCCCTTGGCTGCCGTATGAACTAAGTCGGAGGCAGCATCAGTGAGGAACGAGAGAGCTGATTCCATTTCTTCTCCTGGGGTGTTGTTCCTGGCTTGTGATAAACAGGAACACGTCACCACGGTGCAGCAGGTCGCGATTCGTAGGGACATGGCTGCCACCTCGAACGCTTGTTTCAGAATGGCATCCAGGCACCGGTCATGTGCATCCTTGAGGGCCGCCCCCCCTCCACTGGAATGGTGGTGCGCTTCACAATTGCGCAAACTATGGCGTCTACCCTGGGGCACGCCAGCAGCTCCTTGGTTGCCGGGTCCAGGGGGTACATGCTAGACAAGTCCCGACCCCCTTTGAATGAGGCCTCCGGCGCATTCCACTCCAGATCGATTAGCTGCTGTGCTGCTTGAAGGAGGGGAAAATGGTGAGCCGTTTGGCGAAGGCCCTCTAGCAAGAGGTTCATTCTAGGTTCCCCTGGGGTGCCTTGGCCCGGGATAGCCAACTCCGACAGGCATTGAGACACCAGGTCTGGGAGACCTCCTTAAGAAAGAAGCGTCTCATGTTCGATACGGCTCTATCCCCGAGGGAAGTTCTCCCTGCTCGGGGAGCTCGCCTTCTTCCTCAGAGCAATCTGAATCCCTAATCGACAGGCTGTCTGAAATTGGAATATCAGGAATCCCCCTCCTATGGTTCAAATCCTTCATTAATGACAGACACTTCAAAGTCAAAATTGGAAAGCATGAGTCCAAACCCATCAACATCACGTGCGGAGTACCCCAAGGCTCTTCCTTATCTTCAACCCTATTTAACATATACCTCCTACCCCTCTGCCACCTCCTTCTGAAACTTGGTCTCCCACATTTCGTCTACGCCAACGATGTACAAGTCCTCATTCCCATCACAGACTCACTACCCAATGCCCTCCTAAAATGGGGAAAACGCCGTCTCCGCCATCAACAGCCTTCTCACACAACTCAACCTAGCGCTAAACACCAATAAAACTGAACTTATGATCATCGCCCCCCAACAACTCAATCCCTCACCCAACAATGTCAGTGCTCTGCACCTCCTCCCAGACTTCGCTCAACATGTAAGAGACCTTGGTGTAATTCTTGACACCCAATTCAGCCTGCAAAAATTCATCAACACCACCCTTAAGGAATGCTATTTCAAACTACACACACTCAAAAAACTAAAACCACTTCTGCATCCCAGCGACTTCAGAACTGTGCTTCAGGCACTCATCCTATCCAAAATAGACAACGCAAACGCCATCCTACTAGGCCTTCCCAAAAATGCCACAACCCCCTTGCAGCTCCTCCTAAATGCAGCTGCACGCATACTAACAGGCACACGCAGAAACGACCACATTACGCCCATTCTTAAACAACTACACTGGCTCCCCATATCCTCAAGAATCATATTTAAGACTCTAACCCTCATACACAAAGCCATCCACAACCCAAACATGCATTGGTTCTCTGACACCCTACACCTTCGTATGACATCAAGACCAACCAGATCACCATACCTTGCAACAATACCCACTCCTACACCCAAACTATCCCACCTCGCTTCCACCAAACAACGCTCCATCTCCTTAGCTGGTCCCAAGCTGTGGAACTCAATGCCCACCAGTCTACGCCTTGAGATCTGTCCAAAGAAATTTAGACAGAAACTTAAAACATGGCTTTTCACGCACGCCTACTCTTAATCTGCCTTCCCAGTCCCATTCCCCCCCTCCCTCTCCCACTCTCTAATCTGTCCTCCCCCTCCACCCCCCACCCTTCCCTCACCCCCCCCAATCTCCCATCCCTCCCTAACTTAGCCCCCTCCCCTCTCCCTCACCTTGTATTTTGAATGTACATAATAGAATGTTTATAGAATGTACATAACTCCTGCTTTTGTAAATAACCCCCCCCTTATTCCCTCCTTTGTTCCCAGCATATTCCTATAGCTCCAAGTTAATGCCCTGCCCCTTCCCTCCACCACCCCCCCCCCCCAGTTATAATATCAGTTACAATGTAATGCCCGGTTGGCTGAATTTTCCTGTTGTCTGGAAACCGATGTGATGTCTCGTGCGAATGTCGGTATAGAAAAATGTTAAATAAATAATAAAATAAATAAATCCCCATAAGTGGGCCTTCTGGGTGGGGGGTGGCCGTGCCTAGGTCTAGAGGGTCCAGGGGCAGGGTCATCTGGTACGTATGGGTCCGTTCGGGGATCAGACTGCATTTTGACAAAGGCGTAAATCCCCTTGAATAATTCCACCCAGCAGAGCGAAGCAGGTTCTAGCCTTAGGGGCACCAGGTCTCTAGGGTTCCCCGACTGCTCACCTCGGCCTGCTAGGTCCGGGGTGTTCCCTGAGGAACTGGCAATTAATCTGGGCTGGGACCGTACCTAGCCTGGAACTCCCAGGGCCTCCTCACATTGGGCACATAGGGAGTCTGCTTCCTCGCTCTGTGTGGCTCTGAAGTGGCATGCTGAGCAGAGGCCTAGAGCTCTTATGCCTGATTCTGGAGGTGCAGGCTCTGTGGACGCATGGGCTCTCATACGCTCCATCGCGTCTGTAATATCTATGCGCCGGTGCGCTCCCAGCCGCCTTGTAATATGCGTGAAAGATGTGCGCCGATTAATGTGCGCCTTACAACGTGCGCCTTACAACGTGCGCCTTAAACGTGCGCCTTAAACGTGCGCCTTACAACGTGCGCCCATGAACGTGCGCCCATCAACGTGCGCCTATCAATGTGCACCTAAACAATATAATATGCGCCCAATTACTTTCGAGCGCCTAACATACGGGCCCGTTGCCTGTGCGCTTAGTCTGTACACTAGATCGAGGCGGTGAACCAGGGCAGATGGCAACGGCAAGCAGGCAGGCAAAATGGTGGGCTTCCACGTAGGCAGACCCCGCTAATCCTCGCTCTTCGATGCCAGCAAAGTAAAGATGTACGCCTTACCTGATCTTCGGCGCTTCCCGGCTGCGACCCGGGCGGTCTCCGGCTGCGGGGGGAGAGGGTGATTACCGTCACCGCCGTGCTCGAGGAAGTGCACCCGCTGCCTCTAAGCCGCGCCCGAACTCGTCTCGATCGGGGGCCAAGTCCTCACCGCGAACGGATCGGGACAGAGGCTGCCTCTATGCCGCGCCCGAGCCCTTCTCACTCGGGGGCTAGGTCCCTGCCGCGATTCGGCCACCGGACCGAGGCTCTTACCTCCGAGGGGCCACAAAAATCACCTCGGGAAACTCAGATAGGGGAGGGAGCCGAGGGTATCACCGCAGGAGTGCAGGGCTGGTCTTCAGGTAGGAATCTTCTATTAATTTAATCGTTAGAATTTGGAAGAATGCTCAGCGAGCGTGAGGTAGCTCCAAACTGCTTTGGAGACGGAAATTACTGAGCTTCTGCACTTCCTGCAGGGGTATATGTACTACGTGCTGACGTCAGATCCGTCTCCAACTGCTAGCACGAGCACACTATACCCATTCGTTCTGAGTCCATCTGCTACACGCTAGGAAATGTTAGGTTCCATATTAGGAGCTACCACCCAGGAAAAAGATCTAGGCATCATAGTGGATAATACTTTAAAATCGTCGGTTCAGTGTGCTGCAGCAGTCAAAAAAGCAAATAGAATGTTAGGAATTATTAGGAAGGGAATGGATAATAGAACGGAAAATGTCATAATGCCTCTGTATCGCTCCATGGTGAGACCGCACCTTGAATACTGTATACAATTTTGGTCACCGCATCTCAAAAAAATATAGTTGCGATGGAGAAGGTTCTGAGAAGGGCAACCAAAATCATAAAGGGGATGGAACAGCTCCCCTATGAGGAAAGGATGAAGAGGTTAGGGCTGTTCAGCTTGGAGAAGAGACAGCTGAGGGGGGATATGATAAAGGTCTTTAAGATCATGAGAGGTCTTGAACGAGTAGATGTGACTCGGTTATTTACACTTTCGAATAATAGAAGGACTAGGGGGCATTCCAAGAAGTTAGCAAGTAGCACATTTAAGACTAATCAGAGAAAATTATTTTCACTCAATGCACAATAAAGCTCTGGAATTTGTTGCCAGAGGATGTGGTTAGTGCAGTTAGTGTAGCTGGATTCAAAAAAGGTTTGGATAAGTTCTTGGAGGAGAAGTCCATTAATGGCTATTAATCAATTATACTTGGGGGTAGATTTTCAAAGGGGTACGTGCGTATGAAACGCGCGTACCCCCCGAAAACCTATCCCAAATCCCCCTGCGCGCGCCGAGCCTATTTTGCATAGGCTTGGCGGCGCGCGAAAGCCCCGGGACGAGCGTAAGTCCCGGGGGTTTGCATGGAGGGGCGTGTCGGGGGTCATGCCGCGAGTGACGCGGCGTTTCGGGGGTGGGCCCGGGGGCGTGGTGCCGGCCCAGGGGCGTGGTCGAGCCGTCCGGACCAGACCCCGGGTCGGGTGATGGCGCGCCAGCAGCCCGCAGGCATAAATCTGCCAACAAAGGTAGGGGGGGATTTAGATAGGGCCGGGGGGGGTCAGTTAGTTAGGGGAAGGGAGGGGAAGGTGAGGGGAGGCGGAAGGAAAGTTCCCTCCGAGGCAGCTCCAATTTCGGTGCGGCTTTGGAGGGAACAGGCAGCGCGCGCTAGGCTCAGCGCGCGCAGGTTACACAGATGTGCACCCCCTTGCGCGCGCCGACCCCGGATTTTATAAGATAGTGCGGCTATGCGCGTATCTTATAAAATCCAGCGTACTTCTGTTCGCGCCTGGTGCACGAACAAAAGTACGCCCGCGCGTACATTTATAAAATCTACCCCTTAGGGAATAGCCACTGCTATTAATTGCATCAGTAGCATGGGTTCTTCTTAGTGTTTGGGTAATTGCCAGGTTCTTGTGGCCTGGTTTTGGCCTCTGCTGGAAACAGGATGCTGGGCTTGATGGACCCTTAGTCTGACCCAGCATGGCAATTTCTTATGTTCTTATGTTCTTACTTAGAGAGATAGTATAGTTAGGGTAGAGAAAGTATAATAAAAATAAAAATATGCATTACCTTGGTATTATCCATCGTCAGCAAGTCCGGAGCTCCCCCCCCCCCCCCCGCGGACGGGGACCCCGGACCCCGGAGGACCCAGCGCCCAGCGGGCTCCCCTGGGGCAAGGCAGTGGTCCTGGGGACCTTCGGGGGGGGCGGGTGCCTCCGCCTCCCAGCCGGATTCTGCCTGCAAAAAGGCTTTGTGCATTAAGAGCACAAAATCAGAAGAAAAGGGTACCGACCTTTTTAACCCTTTCTTCGGGGCATCTATTGAGGGGGGGGCTCGAGGAGTCCCCAAATCGGGCTGGAAGCGCGTGCTCTGTGCACCAGGAGAGGGAGGAGGGGAGATTTCCTCCTCCTCCGACGCTGACAACTCAGCCTGCCTCGTGGCCAAGATGGCCGCCGCACTCCTCCCCGAGGGAGGAGGGGCCGGAGAACGACTGCCTACAGCGCTGCGATGCCGGGACGGAGAGGGGAGAGGAGACCTGCTGCGGGCAGCGCTCGGCCCCCGAGAGGATCCCTCGCCCCCGGGAAGACATCAGGGACAGAGACCCTCTCGGGAGAGTCGCGCCCCCGCCTCTCCACAGGACACGCAGAGCGAAGACCGCGTCATCAGCGAGGAAGACGGAGCTGCAAACAAAAAACGGCGCCAAAAGCAAGATGAGGAAAGAGCCTCACAGTTACAGAGCGCCGGGTGAACTAGCCACCCCCTCCGGGGTCCAAGAGACGCTGGCAGGCCAGGGTAAGGAAAAAAGTAGCTCACTGCCTGTCCCCAACAGGGCTTAAGTGGCTCAGCTAGCCCAATTTAAAAAACTTTTAATTTCTTTTTTTTTTTTTTTTTTTTTTGCAAACCCCCTTCAGGGCTGAATCCCCTGGAATTGGGGGGAGGGTGACCGGCCCACCGGTAAGCTCTCCCCCAGGTTCAAGGACACTGTAACCCGGGAATTTAAGGAGGGCACTGCCCTCCTGCCTGCCCACAATGAGCTCCAACCGCGCTGCGCAAGACACTAAAAACACAGACAGACAGACGATAGAAGGGAAGAAACCAATTGATCTTGTCCCTTTTTTTTTTTTTTTTTTTTTTTAAATGTTTCCCAGTACCGATAAACTGACCAGACCAGGACCGCAGGTTATGCCTCTCAATCTGCTGGAGTCAGAGAATATACTGAGGGATCGCAGGTGGCACACCAGTATATCTAGGGGGTGCTTTCAGTTTTCTCTCTGACTCCATCTGCTGGAGGGGAGGCATAACCCAGCTGTCTGGACTGATCCTGGTACGTACAGGGAATGAACAATTAAACTTGCTTGAAAAGCATTACATGTAACAAAGAACATCCAAATATGAAAAACCTGTAGGAACAATAATAAAACATGGAGTTTGAATTATTCATCTTAACCGGATGCCTTACAGAAAAACCAAAGAGGGATTAAAAAATTAAAAATTAAATAACATATAGAAGTATCGAAGGAGCACTGAGAGGATAAATAATGAGAGAGGATGAGGGGATGAGAGGGAAGTTGGAAAAGAAGAACAGAGGGACCAGAAAAAGGTGGAAAAAAAGGATTAGGGGGAGGAAAATAATACAAAAGAACAAACAAATCAAATTTGTCATGGTAAGTCTACAGTAAGAAATCAGGGAAATGCTAGATTAAATAGCCAAGTTTTCAGATTTTTCTTGAAGTGTAACCGTTAGTAAAGAGGCAGTAAAGAGGTACAGATAACTGATCCGCAAAGATAAACTTTTTATTGCCAGCAAGATGCAGCTAAGACAAAGGCTTAGAACAACTGCATATGCAATGGTCTGATTGTAAGTTACGCCTACTTAAAAAGAATGTATAAAAGCCTGCTCCTTAAGGGGAGTGGCATGCAGTTGTTCTAAGCCTTTGTCTTAGCTGCATCTTGCTGGCAATAAAAAGTTTATCTTTGCGGATCAGTTGTCTGTACCTCTTTACTGCCTCCTTACTAATGGTTACAGAAGGACTGATGGCAGGTATCCTGTCTAAGGTCTGGTGGAAGTGAGTTCCAATAAGAAGGACCTGCCGTGGAAAGAGCTCTTTTTCTTAGTGGAGTTTTGGCTTGAGGGACAAAAAGGGAGCCTTGATAAGCTTTTCTTATTGGTCTCTTTGATTTGTTGGTGCGAAACTGAAAAGAAAGATCAATTGGGGCTAAGTTGTTTAAGGATTTATGTATGATGGTCATGGCTTTGTAGAGTACTCTGTATTTAATCGGAAGCCAGTGAAGCTTGTAGAGAATGTATTTATTTATTTATTTAAAACCTTTTATATACCGATTTTCACGGAGAGCGTCCGACCAAAACGGTTCACAAGTTCAATTTATAACAAGACAAAATAATAACAACAAAATTAATAAAAATAAACAAAAATTATTAAATAAAATAAAGTAAAAGGTTGAAAAAAATACATCATGTAATTATAATCCCTAACTCTTTGCATAACTTAACTAAAAATTTATAACAAAACAAGAAAAGTCAGAAATATAAAAAAAAGTTAAGAAACCAGAGGCCATAATTATCATGTGGTTAGCGACAAACAAGCTATTAAGCTCCAAGTATATATCATAAACCAGTACTGATATTATGAGGAACTTTGAGGAAAGGTATTCATTTCCTCGATTCCTGCATAGGCTATCTTGAATAAGTAGGTTTTTAAAACCTTCTTAAATTCCTTATGATCCGTGATTGATCTCAAGATATTTGGAATCGAGTTCCAAAGAATGGGTCCCGCCACAGAGAATGCTCTCTCCCTGGTTATATTTAGTCTGGCCAGTCTAACTGTAGGCACATCAAGTAGATATTTAGAGGTAGATCTGAGATTTCTAGTAGGCTTATATAACCGTAGTGAGGTGCAGAGCCAAGTTGAATCCGGATCATGTATTAGTGTGTGAATTAATGACAAGATTTTGTATTTCACCCTAAACTTGATGGGCAGCCAATGTAACCTATACAGGATGGGGGTGATGTGATGTCTCATAGGTGCTCCTGTTAATAAACGAGCAGCAGTATTCTGAATCTGTTGCAACGGTCTTAAGGTGGAATCCGACAGACCCAAAAAAAAAGGCTGTTCCAGTAGTCTAGACCTGAGAAAATGATAGATTGAATAACCATTTGAAAATCTGATTTAAGAAGAAGTGGCTTTAATCTTTTTATTGTCTGTAATTTGAAGAATGAGGTCTTGATCAGATGAGAGATGTGATGTGTTAGAGACAAATTGGTGTCTAATTGTATCCCAAATTGCGAACTACTCTTTTTATCTCAAGAATGAGTGTAATGTGGTCTCTCTTATTTGAATCGGTCAGGATTCTGGCTGCTGAATTCAGTAACATTTGTAGAGGCTTGATGGAGTTGGCTGGAAGATCAAGTAGCAAAGCGTTACAATAATCAACTTTGGAGAGTATGATTGATTGAAGGACAAGGCGGAAATCGTGTGAGTGCAAAAGGGGTTTTAGCCTTTTCAGAACTTGTAATTTGAAAAAACATTCTTTAGTTGTGTTATTTACAAAACGTTTGAGGTTCAGATGATTGTCCAAAAGCACGCCTAGATCTCTTACGTGGGAAGTGTTTTTGAGGTTGTCCAGGATAGTTGCAGGAGGATTAGGATTAGAGGAAATGTCTTTTTGTATTTGATCAATTAAAAAGTTAGATATCTCTCTAGGAATGAAGTTGTCATCCTGGGAGATAAGGTATTTTTGCTTGTTGATGACAAGGTTAAGTTTAGTAAGGAGCGAGCTGATTTCCTGAAAGCAATATTCCCAGAAAATTAAAGTGTTTTGAAGGGACTTCTTAATAGGGATGAGAATTTGTATGTCACCTGCATAAACAAAGTGTTTGATTTTCAACTTAGATAGCAGGAAGCAGAGGGGTAGAAGATAAATGTTGAAGAGGGTTGGGGAGAGGGAGGAACCTTGTGGAACTCCCAGGTTTGAAATGATTGGCTCAGATTCCTTGTTATTAATTTTGACCTTGAATGATCTGTTGCTGAGAAATGAACGAAACCAATCTAGGGCAGTGCCTGAAATACCAATGTCAGCTAGTCGGTCTAGAAGGATTGAATGATTGACCATATCAAAGGCCGCCGAGAGGTCGAGGAGAATGAGTAGGTGAGGTTGTCTTTTTTCTGAACTAAGGAAGACTGAATCCAAGAGAGAGATCAGAAGAGATTCTGTTGAGGGATTTCCGAAAACCATATTGAGATGGAGCCAGGATCTTGAAATCTTCCAAGTAGTCTGTAAGTTGTTTATTGACTATTTTCTCCATGACCTTAGCAATGAAGGGTAGGTTGGCAATGGGGCGAAAGTTAGCTGGATCATCTGTTGAAAGATTAGGTTTTTTTTAGGAGGGGTTTCAAGATGGCTTGTTTGAGAGAATCTGGAACTTTACCTTGAGTTAATGAACAATTAATGATTTCTGCGATGGGTTTCGCAATGGTGTTTGGTATTGACATGAGAAGGTTTGAAGGGATGGTATCTAAAGGATGTGAAGAGGGTTTGAGTTTTTTTAGGATATTCATAATTTCAAGTGATGAGGTGGTTTTGAAATATTCGAATGATGAGGTGGTCTTGAAGGATTCTAACCTGGCGTTTTGATGCTGTGGTGCTGTGGTTTGTGAGAGGTGGGTAATAGGAGTAGAGGTGTGAAAAAGATTAGTGAGCTTGATAATTTTCTCTTCAAAAAAGGAGGCGAGCTCAGTGGCTTTGGCGAACACTTGATAATCTGGAATTGATAGAGGAGGGGGTTTAGTTAGAGCTGAGACGTAAGAAAAAAGAGCTTTGGAGTCAAATATGAAATGATGGATTTTTTTCGCGTAGAAATCTTTTTTTGTTTTAAAGATGGTGTTCCTATACTTATTGAGAGTGGCTTTGTAGATTGCTTGATTCGTGGTAGAAGGATTTCTGCACCAAGTATGTTCTTTGTTTCTAAGGTCTAATTTGATAGCCTTCAATTCGGGTGTAAACCAGGGTTTCCTGTTATCCTGTGCTTTGTGAATCACCTTGGTGGTTAGTGGGCAGGTTTGGTCCGCGACTTTGTTGGTGATTGTATGCCATGAAGTAAAGGCTGAGCTCACGTCTGAAAAATTGAGATGTGGCAGTTCCTTTTCAAGATGATTGGAAATAGTTTCTGATGAACATGGTTTCCTAAAGTGGATTGTGGTTTTGGATAAATGAGGAGGAGGGGAGTCTGCCGTCTTAAGGACCGTTGTGATGATAAAGTGGTCTGACCAAGGTACTGGTGTACAGGTTGGAGGGGAGGTTGGAGAGATGCCTTCATTTACGAAGATTAGGTCCAATGTGTGGCCTGCTTTGTGAGTAGGAATGTCTATGATCTGTTTGAAACCCATGTGCTTAAGTGAAGAAAGGAAAGTTTTGCAGTTAGGGAAGCGTTTGCACAAGTCAACATGTAGATTAAAGTCTCCCATTATTAATGCAGGGGAGTCATAGTTGATGTGCTTGGATAAGTATTCTATAATGGGAGATGGGTCTGCCTCTATTTTTCCGGGAGGAGCATAAATAAGGCAGATTTGGAGCCGGTTTGATTAAAAACAAGCAAATTCTATATTTGAAATTGAAAGGGTATGTTGAAGATTTATCTTTAGTTCTTTCTTTGCTGCTAAAAGAAGACTCCTCTTTTCTTAGGTCTGGGGATTGAGAAAATATCGTAGGTTGAGGTGGGAAGTTGATTTATAAGTACTGAGTCCGTGGGTTTTAACCAAGTTTCTGTGATTGCACAAATGTCTGGATTGTCCTCTGAGAGATTATCATTAAGAATGTGTGATTTTTTTGAGAGGGATTGTGCATTGAAAAGAGTAAGTGAGAATAATGAGAGGCCTAATAATTGAGTGATTGGTGAGAGCATAATGGGGATAAGTCTCTTCTGTTGGATGAGATGAATCGAAGTTGGATTCTCTTTGTGTTTGGGGTGTTTGCAGATGATAGGGATAGTGAAGGAGTGCATTTTTAAAAGAGACTTGCACTAGAAAGAGCCTAGACAAAATTGGAATTGTAGACTGAATCTGAGGAAGGACAAAGGGAGCTAGAAATAGGGATTGTAAAATAAAAGCTGTCCTGCAGGAATGCACTAAGGGGCATCCAGAGAGGTCTGCAAAGTAGAGATGAATAAAAACATTTCCTCTGCTTGCCTTTGGATGGTTGTCAGGAGGAGTCTCCGCTTATTGGTTAGAGTTTAGGGTTGGGCTTTGTAGTAAAGGGAGTTTCACCAAATGATCAATGAAGCGGCACTGATGTCCGGCGAATGGTGGCAGCCCCGTCATGGGAAATGTATGCAGGAAAAAAGTCCTTACCCTGGAGGGATTGAGGTCAAATGAGCAGGCTAGTATCGCCGTGAACTTCCTTTTATTCTCTTTTCCTTCTCTTTTAATTTGGGGGCTATTCTTGGGGCTGTACGAAGGGGCTTACAAAGGGGCAGGCCCCTTTGTTGCGCCCCTTCGACGCGCGGCGCCAGAGCTCAAGTGATTTTAAAAGTCCCTCTCCGTCGATGATTGGCTGGTTGGGCTGGTGGGCGGGTCTATTTGGCCGCAGTCTGTGCGATCAGAGGTTCAGGCTCGCCGGGGGGAAGGGAAAAAATTTGAGGCCTTACCCCGACGGGTCTGGGCGCCGATCGCACAGGCCTCCCCCTTCCTCGATGCAGCAGCGGTAGCGGCAGCGGCAACAGCAGCGGTTTGGGCAGGAGAGGAGCGGCGCCGGAGCTCAAGTGAATTTAAAAGTCCCTCTCCGTCGATGATTGGCTGGTTGGGCTGGTGGGCGGGTCTATTTGGCCGCAGTCTGTGCGATCGGAGGTTCAGGCTCGCCGGGGGGAAGGGAAAAAATTTGAGGCCTTACCCCGACGGGTCTGGGCGCCGATCGCGCAGGCCTCCCTTCCTCGATGCAGCAGCGGTAGCGGCAGCGGCAACAGCAGCGGTTTGGACAGGATAATGCATAAAAGTTGGCAAGTTAAATGTAAGACATTGATAAGACAGGCTAAGAGAGAATTTGAAAAGAAGTTGGCCGTAGAGGCAAAAACTCACAGTAAAAGATTTTTAAATAAATCCAAAGCAGAAAGGCCTGTGAGGGAGTCAGTTGGACCGTTAGATGATCGAGGGGTTAAAGGGGCACTTAGAAAGATAAGGCCATTGCGGAAAGATTAAATGATTTCTTTGCTTCGGTGTTTACTGAAGAGGTTGTTGGGGAGATACCCGTACTGGAGTAGGTCTTCATGGGTAATGATTCAGATGGACTGAATCAAATCACGGTGAACCTAGAAGATGTGGTAGACCTGATTGACAAACTGAAGAATAGTAAATCACCTGGACCAGATGGTATACACCCCCGAGTTCTGAAGGAACTAAAAAATGAAATTTCAGCCCTATTAGTAAAAATTTGTAACCTATCATTAAAATCATCTATTGTACCTGAAGACTGGAGGATAGCTAATGTAACCCCAATATTTAAAAAGGGCTCCAGCTGCGATCAGGGTATTTATAGACCGGTTAGCCTGACTTCAGTGCCAGGAAAAATAGTGGAAAGTGTTCTAAACATCAAAATCACAGAACATATGGAAAGACATGGTATAATGGAACAAAGTCAGCATGGCTTTACCTAGGGCAAGTCTTTCCCCACAAATCTGCTTCACTTTTTTGAAGGAGTTAATAAACATGTGATAAAGGTGAACCGGTAGATGTAGTATACTTGGATTTTCAGAAGGCGTTTGACAAAGTTCCTCATGAGAGGCTTCTACAAAAAGTTAAACGTCATGGGATAGGTGGCGATATCCTTTCGAGGATTGCAAACTGGCTAAAAGACAGGAAACAGAGAATAGGATTAAATGGACAATTTTCTCAGTGGAAGGGAGTGGGCAGTGGAGTGCCTCAGGGATCTGTATTGGGACCCTTACTTTTAAATATATTTATAAATGATCTAGAAAGAAATACGAGTGAGATAATCAAATTTGCAGAAGATACAAAATTGTTCAGAGTAGTTAAATCACAAGCAGATTGTGATAAATTGCAGGAAGACCTTGTGAGACTGAAAAATTGGGCATCAAAATGGCAGATGAAATTTAATGTGGATAAGTGCAAGGTGATGCATATAGGGAAAAATAACCCATGCTATAGTTACACAATGTTAGGTTCCATATTAGGTGCTACAACCCAAGAAAGAGATCTAGGCGTCATAGTGGATAACACATTGAATTTGTTGGTTTAGTGTGCTACGGCAGTCAAAAAAGCAAACAGAATGTTGGGAATTATTAGAAAGGGAATGGTGAATAAAACGGAAAATGTCATAATGCCTCTGTATCACTCCATGGTGAGACCGCACCTTGAATACTATGTACATTTCTGGTCACCGCATCTCAAAAAATTGTGATGCAGTACGACCTGGCCCGGGGCAGAAACAGCTGAGACACAGCCAAGCAGAAGCTAGTGGTACCAAACTTAGCCACCGGAGGGCGCTGAGGAAGGTAGCAAAGACTACACTTCCCAGGTTCCCCGAACCAACACCTGACCCCTGGCTGGAGCCTGAGCAGGAACAGGTGGAGGAAATTGGGACTGATCCCTATGACTCAGCAGAATCTATGGAGGCTGAGGAAGAGGGCGTGCCCCCGTGGTGGACCTGGCCACAAAAGCCCGGCTCCTCAGAGTCTCTGGGGGAGGAGATGGAGGTAAGCTGGGGAGAGGAAAGTTCCAGCTGTTCCTCTATGGAGGTGGAATAACCAGGAGGTTGGGGGATGGTAAATCCTGTATTGCTGTATGGATGTATGAGAAAGGCGGGAAGGGAATTGTGTTTTAAATGCTGTTTACCCTGGGGCTTGTAAGGACAACCCCGCATTAGTATAAGGCTGCAGCCGCTGAGCTACAGCACCACATTAAACTCCTTATTGATTAAGATCCTTTTTCTGTGTACTGCTTGGGAGTGCCAGGACTGGGCCTGGCACTCTGACTAGAGGCTGTGAGGAGTCCATAGCAGCGCTGTGCATGAGCTGTGCAAGGGGACAGGACGTGTCATAGGAGCGAAGCCAGAGGCCTGAAGCCCAGCAAAGCCCCACAGCATGCTGAGCGGAGGGACCTGATCGTGACAAAATATATAATTGCGATGGAGAAGGTACAGAGAAGGGCTACCAAAATGATAAGGGGAATGGAACAGCTCCCCTATGAGGAAAGACTAAAGAGGTTAGAACTTTTCAGCTTGGAGAAGAGACGGCTGAGGGGGGATATGATAGAGGTGTTTAAAATCATGAGAGGTCTAGAACGGGTAGATGTGAATTGGTTATTTACTCTTTCGGATAATAGAAAGACTAGGAGGCACTCCATGAAGTTAGCATGTGGCACATTTAAAACTAATCGGAGAAAGTTCTTTTTTACTCAACGCACAATTAAACTCTGGAATTTGTTGCCACAGGATGTGGTTAGTGCAGTTAGTATAGCTGTGTTTAAAAAAGGATTGGATAAGTTCTTGGAGGAGAAGTCCATTATCTGCTATTAATTAAGTTGACTTAGAAAATAGCCACTGCTACTATTGGCAACGGTAACATGGAATAGACTTAGGTTTTGGGTACTTGCCAGGTTCTTATGGCCTGGATTGGCCATTGTTGGAAACAGGATGCTGGGCTTGATTGAACCTAGGTCTGACCCAGTATGGCATGTTCTTATGTTCTTATTGGCGACATAGGGGCATACCATCTTGGTTCGTATGGTTCACCAATTTCCTGCCATCCGCTCATTGGCTGTTTCATTTTATTTATTTATTAGGTTTTGTATACCGTCACTAAGATAGTCCATCGTAACGGTTCACAACATATTAAAAATTACAGACAATTGTTTTAAACCTAGTACAAATTATAAATAATCATATCCTTAAAAATCAAACAAAATAGTATGAATAAAATCTAAGCAATTCATTAAGAAGTTATTAAATTAAAAAACAAACAGAACTCATAAAAGAAAAGCACTAAAAGTGATAACTACTAAAATTGAAGCCTCCCACTCACTCCCTGGCAGTTTCCTGTGATCTCAACGTGGTCCTTTCACAAGTCGTGAAAACTTTAGTACAGGTACCTCCCCAACATCCTCTTCAGTAAACACCGAAGCAAAGAAAGCATTTAATCTTTCTGCAATGGTTTGCAGACCCTACTCAGAGAGTAACAAGTAGTCCAGAAGCGCAGGAGAAGAGCAAGGGATCCACACCGCAACCCTCGCACCAGGAAGAAAACAGTTTCCACTTCAGATTATAAGACTTTTTGGTGGAAGGTTTTCTGGACTCCAGAAGGACATAGGATACCCACGTCGGTAGGCCAAGGGCCTCCACCGTCACCCGATCAACATCCAAAATGTGAGGGCCAGAATCCGCACAGTGGGGTGATGGAGATCGTCCTGATCCTGGGTGATGAGGTCCGGAGCCGTTCCCAAACGGATTGTGGTGCGCAGTTAGGTCCTGAAGGGTCAGGAGCCAGACCTGACGGGGCCAACAGGGAGCAACCAGGATCAAGGAACCTTGATCCTGCTGCAACATCTGGAGTGTCAAGATATGAGCGGAAGGGACAGGTAGGCGTACAGCAAGGCCATTCCAAAGTGGATCGAAAAGGCGTCCGCTATCGATCCTCTGCCCCTCCTGCCAAGGAAGCAAAACGATGCACATTTCTATTCTCCATGGAGGCAAACAGGTCTATATCCGGGGTCTCCCAGCAGTGAAAGATGCTGTTGGCTACTTCCTGATTGAGGGACCATTTGTGGGGCCTGAATGTCCGACTAAGTATCAGCTAGAATGATGTCCACTCCAGGAAGGTACACTGCCCAGAGAGTGATCCCATTCTCGATGGCCCATATCCAAACCTGGACCATCTCCTTGTAGAGGGGAAACAACCCGGTTCCTCCCTGCTTGTTCAGGTACCACACGGCCACCTAACTGTCGGTCTGAATCAGAACTACTTTGTTCACGAGAAACTCTCCGAACACCTACAGGGCATAGTGGACAGCCCCTATCTCTGGAGCCGAGCCTCCTGAACCGACCAAAACCCTTGGGTGTGGTAACCCAGAATGTGTGCTCTCCACCCCATCTGAGAAGCATCAGTGGTGAGTGTGGCCTGTGGTTGAGCATTCCAAATGGGACAACCCCGTTCTAAGTTTGTGGGGATTGTCCACCACAGGAGGGATTGCCACAATCATTCGGTGATTATGATGTAAGCATGCATGTCCTATAATGCCTTACACCACTGAGAGCGCAGCGTCCATTACGTGGGGCGCATGTGTAGCCAAGCAAACGGGGTGACATGCACCATCGCTGCCATATGGCCCAGCAGCTGGAGAAACTGACGAGCAGAGACATGTGGGCAGCTGGAGACATGTCATGAAAGAGCTGCTAAGGTCTCTGCCCTGTCCTGAGGTAGGTAGGCCCTTCTCCTAGCTTGTGTCCAGGTACACCCAATGAAGTCCATCTGCATGGCCGGCTGAAGGTGGGGCTTGGGATAGTTAATCAAGAATCCCAGGATCTCCAGAGTTTCAATCATGAGGCACAAGGCAGTCTGATCCCCTTAATGGGAGTTGCTTTTGATAAGTCAATCGTCAAGGTAGGGAAACACATGAATTCCCTGTCTTCAAAGATGGGCACCGACAACTGCCAGATAATTGGTGAAAAATCGGGGCACAGATGCCAGGCCAAAGGGCAGAACACGATACTGATAGTGGTGCCCATCGACCAGAAACCTTAGGTACTGCCAATCCTCCTGAAAAATGGGGATATGGGTATATGCATCTTGTAGATCGAGGGAGCAGAGCTAGTCCCCCACCCTGAGAAGGGGGATCAGGGTGCCCAGTGAGACCACCTTGAACTTTTCCTTTACCAGAGGGTCAAGTATGGGCCTGAGGCCACCCATTTTCTTGGGAATTAGGAAATACCTGGAAACAAACATAGAAACATAGAAATGACGGTAGAAGAAGACCAAACAGCCCATCCAGTCTGCCCAGCAAGCTTTGCACTTTTTTGTTTTTTCTCATACTTCTGTTAGTCTTGGCTCTTAGTAACCTTTCGGTTCTATTTCCCTTCCACCCCCACCATTAACGCAGAGAGCAGTGTTGGAACTGCATCTAAGTGAATATCTAGCTTAATTAGTCAGGGGTAGTAACCGCTGCAATAAGCAAGCTACACCCATGCCTATCTGCTTACCCAGACTATGTAATTCAGTCCTTGTTGGTTGTTGTCTGTATATTGATCCACTTTTCTTCATTCCCCCTGCCATTGGCTGGTCAGAACAGGTTTGACCACTTGAGCAGAAACGAGGGCCGAGAGCTCTACCCGAACGTCCGCTGCTGCTCTCCATTTGGGGAGGGGGGGGAGCGCGGTGGAAGTTGCTGGAAATAGTAACTCTGGCAAACAATGGATAGGACCCAAAAGTCCGATGTGATCGAGATGCATCGATCTGCAAGAAGTTGGAAACAACCCCCACTGCCAGGGTCCCGCAGGGAAGGATGGCTCATACTCACTCGCTGCCAGTCAAAATCCTGTGGTGGAGCCATGGACGCCCTAGGCTGCCTCTGTCTCGCCTTGGGGACAAGTCTTTGAGCCCTGGCCCTCGGTGCAGGCGGGTAATACTTATGAGGCCAATAGAAAGGATATTATGGTGAGGCTTCCTGATAGGCTGCGTGTCAGAAGTGCTAGCCGACAATTGCTAAAGGGTTTCCTGTCCCCAAACAGGTTCTCCCCCGTACAAAGCAAGACAAGACAGTCATCTACCTCAGGGCGCAAGTCGGAGGCACGAAGCCAACCCGTCCAATGGGCCCCAGCTGTAGCGGATCTCATGGCTGTCTCGAAGACATCATAAGCTGAGCAGACTTTGTGTTTATCACACTCCAGGCCCTGCTGGACGATAGCCTGAAAATCCTCCTGGATATGTTGAGGCAGACGCTCACTTAACACTAGGGCCTGCTTCCACAAATTCCGAGAATACTGCCCATAAATCTAGTAGCAAGCATTGCAGGCAATGAGCATGGCACCCTGAAACACACAGCGGCCCAACGCATCAAAGGCTTTATGTTTGCGTCCCGGTGAAGGGAAGGCATGGGTATGAAACCTCTTATCCTTTTTCATGGCTGACTCTACCACCAACGATTGGTGGGAGAGCTGGCGGCAGTCAACTCAGTCGATGGTTGGACCAGGTACACTGCATCCGTCTTTCTATTAACCGGCAGCACCAAGGTAGGATGCTCCCACAGGCAGGTTACCAGGTCCTTGAAAATGTCATGAACTTGTACCGCCACCACATCCTTCGGGGCATCCATGAACTGCAGGATCTCAAGTATTTTGTGCCTGGAGTCCTGCTCTGTTAGTAATTGAAAGGGCACAGAGTTGGCCATGGTCTTGACGAACCCTGCAAAGGAGAGGTCCTAAGGGGGAGATTGCCGTTGTTCCTCAGGGGGAGAATGTTTGGAAAGCAGATCCTCCGATTCCTCCAAGGAGGATATAGATGCCTCACCCTCCCAAGGGTCATAGGGGACCTCACCCTCACTGCGACCCTCCAGGGATGCGGGGACCAACAGCCCATCGGTGTGCATAACCTGGGCCTCGAAGGAATCGGAGGTATTAGAGGGCCACACTCCCGCGAGAGAGGCAAGAGATCCAATGGCGTGAGCGGATCCCGGGGGGTACCGAAGGAATTAGTGGAATCGATCCCAAGGGAAAGCCAGATGGTGAGTTGGCACTGTGTGTCTCTGGCCCGTCATCATGCCTGATGGCCCTTCCTCCTAAGAGGAGTCGCTCAATGGTATGGGGGCTGGTGGCGATGGCAACGATGCACCAGAGCCAGCTGTGTGGGTATTACACTGAGCAGCAAATCGAGCTGCTCCAGCAAAGGTGCAAGCACTGGTGGAGCAGGCTCTTGAGGCAGAGGCGATATCAGAGGAACCGGAGGCTCGAGGCCCTGCAGGGCCTGGCCGACCGCTAGCCGCAAACGCCTCTCTAGCTCCTCCGCAAAGGCCTGCGAGGATAAAACAGGCTGAAGAGGAGCTAGTGGGATTGGTGCTTCCCCTGGCTGAAGAGGAACAGAGCCCTCCACCGGTATTGGTGGAGGCCACGTGGAGGCCTCAGTAGGATTGGAGGGAATGGTCTCCTTCGTCCACGACCGCTTCATAGGAGGCACAGTGGTCGATGTCTTCTCACAGTCTGGTTTGGAGGAAGATAACGATCGATGCCAGTGCTTTTTGGACCTTTCTCGATGATCAACGCTGTCCTTGCCCAATGCCGATGTCGAGGAACTCGATCGGGAACGGGACAACAGGGACAGCGGTCGGTCACCCGCCCCAAGGAGCCAGGGCTGGGGGATCCTTGCCAAGCGGTGTTGAGGTTTCCGATGATGAGGACAGCTCTGATCGCTTGGACTCAAAGAATTTTTCCATTCTGTCGAGACGGGTCATCTGGGCACAGAGGTCACAGACGCGGTATCATGGGAAGCCCCCAGGCAAAGGACACAGACCTTGTGGGGGTCCGTGTTGGACACAGTCCGAGGGCACTGGAGGCACTGGCAGAAGCCGGTTGATGCCATAGGAAAAAGAGCATGACACACGGTTGATGGTCGGCGGGTACCTAGGGGGAATATCATCGGCGATTGACCGCAACGACCCAAAAAACTTACCGACCGAAGGCTGAGAAGGCCCTATGCAACGATTGGAAGGCCAAGAAAATCACTTTACAGCAGCAAATTATGAAAAAGCAGCACAAGTTCAAAAAACCATGAGGTAACAGCTCCGTGGACAATAAGAGACTGAAGAGGGACCCCACGTGGACGCGTGGTTAGCGGCATGCTGGGCATGCTCAGTGTCCCTGTCAAAGTTTCTAGACACTTTGACAAAAGCTTTCCGTGCCGGGCTCCATCTGATGATGTCACCCAAGTGTGAAGACAACCATCCTGCTTGTCCTTGGAGAATTACTGGTCCTGAATCCATCTGTCTAGGGGTCGGAAAGACATGGTTTAATGGAACACATTCAGCGTGGATTTACCCAAGGGAAGTCTTGCCTCACAAATCTGTTTCATTTTTTGAAGGGATTAATAAACAAGTGGATAAAGGTGAACTGATAGATGTAGTGTAATTGGATTTTCAGAAGGCATTTGACAAAGTCCCTCATGAGAGGGACTTTAATCGCCTTTAAGCTAAGTTTAAGTGTTCGCCTCTGTTATCTGTATAAGTTACCTGATTTTTATGACTAGGTCCCTGTAAAGTGCTACCATGCCAAGTTCATGTTTCATGTAAACCTATGTGATGCTCAGAGTGTATGTCGGTATATAAAAACTCCCAAACAAAATAAATAAATAAATGAGAGGCTTCCAAGAAAATTAAAAAGTTGTGGGATAGGAGGCGCTATCCTTTCATGGATGACAAACTGGTTAAAAGACAGGAAACAGAGAGTAGGATTAAATGGTCAATTTTCTCAGTGGAAAATGGTAAACAGTGGAGTGCCTCAAGGATCTGTACTTGGACTGGTGCTTTTCAATATATTTATAAATGATCTGGAAAGGAATACGATGAGTGAGGTAATACAATTTGCAGCTGATATAAAATTAGTCAGAGTAGTTAAATCACAGGTGGATTGTGATAAATTGCAGGAGGAGCTTGCGAGACTGGAAGATTGGACATCCAAATGGAAGATGAAATTAAATGTGGATAAGTGCAAGTTGATGCATATAGGGAAAAATAACCCTTCTTATAGTGTTACGAGCGCGCGCGGGCGCGGTCGTCTCGGGCGGGTGGTGAGCCCTTGGGCCACGGCAGGACCCCAGGAGGAGCCCAAGGCCACACCGTGGGAGGTGAGCTGAGCAGGCATGGTGAGCCAGGCAGGCAGGAACAGAAGCAGGGAGTCCGACCCTCAGCCGGACCTGCATGCCCATGGTAGCCAACACGGGGAAGTTGACTAATGAACGGTCCTCCGACTGTTCCCGGCCCTTTCGGACCTGCCGCAGGGAACGGCAATGGGCAGCAGGCCGGACAGAGGCGAGGGCAGACAGAGTCCTTAAACAGAAGACATCAAACGGGGCAGAAGCAGGCTGAAGCAAGACGGAGACATCAGGACAAGGGCTGCAGCGAGACACAGGGAGGATCCAGGCGAGCAGGAACTCCGATGCTGGGATACTCACATCCGAAGCCCCCTCGGCTGGCAGAAGCTCTAGAGCCCATGGGACGAATCCCTCCTGTTGGCCACTCCAGGGCCCAACAGGACAGAAGGCTCAGGAACCAGGTGAAGGCAGAGACAGGTAGACATCCGGGCAAGGGCTGAAGCAGACACTGTAGACAAGGCTGGACGGGAACATTGCACTGTCCATCAGGGCGCCCTACTCAGCCCACCCGTGGGACTGAGTCGCGGACCACCCTGTCCCAGACGCGCCCTACACAGCCTAGGAAGGCTGGTCGCGGACCACGCTGAGAAGGAGGGCGCGGGGAAGACCCAGGCGAACAGGAACTCCGATGCTGGGATACTCACATCCGAAGCCCTTTCGGCTGGCAGGAACAGGAGCAGACAACAGGCACACGTCTAGGCAGACATCAGGAAACACGTCTAGGCAGACATCAGGAAACATGGAGGACCTGGACTGGCAAGGTTACAGACGACTGTAATGCTCAATCTGCAGGCCGAAGACAAGCAGGAGTCGGAGTCACGGACCGGAGTCAAGGCAGGCTGAAGACAAGCAGGAGTCGGAGTCACGGACCGGAGTCAAGGCAGGCTGAAGACAAGCAGGAGTCGGAGTCACGGACCGGAGTCAAGGCAGGCTGAAGACAAGCAGGAGTCGTAGTCACGGAGGACCTGGATCGGGAGAGGCCACAGGCAACTGTGTAACCCAATCCGAAGGCAAAGACACAGTGAACAGAAAGTCCTTAAATACTGGAGGTAGAAGGCAACTCCCTGGGAGGAGCTTGCCAGGACCGCCCACCGCTGGTCCTATAACTAGGGTAGAGAGCTGCGGGCCAGCCCCTAGGGAAGGGCGTCGCCCAACAGGAAGTCCAAACACTGAGGCTGCAAGCCACCGGCATGCCTCAGGAGCAGCTAGGCCTCTCAGGCCCTGGAGCAAGTCCTGGATGATGCGCAGGCGAGGCCCTGGCTTCAGAGCGGCCCCTGGAGGAAGGTAAGAGACCTCCTGCAGCGCAGCAGCAGGGGGAATCGCAACATATAGTTACATGATATTAGGCTCCAAATTAGAATTACTACCCAGGAAAGAGACCTAGGCATTATAGTGGATAATACATTGAAATTGTCGGCTCAGTGTGCTGCGGCAGTCAAAAAAGCAAACAGAATGTTAGGAATTATTAGGAAGGGAATGGTGAATAAAACGTAAAATGTCTTAATGCTTCTGTATCACTCCATGGTGAGACCACATCTTGATTACTGTATAGAATTCTGGATGATGCATCTCAAAAAAAGATACAGTTACACTGGAAAAGGTTCAGAGAAGGGCAACCAAAATTAAAAAGCGAATGGAATGGCTCCCAATGAGGAAAGACTAAAGAGTTCAGGGCTGTACAACTTGGAGAAGAGTCAGCTGAGGGCCAGGGCCGGTGGATGCACTAGGTGAACTAGGCGATCGCCTAGGATGTCACAGGTTTAGGAGCAATCCAGCAGTCACATACTGCTTCCATTGGACCTGCTCAGAATTGTGAAAACATTTTGTACCGATTCCCAACACTGGTGGCAGCTGCAGGACCTAGGCCAGTGATTCTCAACTGGTGTGTCACGTGCTACTCGCAGCCGGTGGAGCTGAAGAAAAGAAGATATATCTGAAAACTTGCTATATGACTGTGTGGTATGTATGACTGTGTGGTATGTATGAAGACCAGGCCAGCGGGCCGAAGACGAGCTGTTCAGCTGGGGGCCTTTGTGTTTGTGTGTATATGAGACAGGGAGGGTGCTTCTGCATCTTTGTGGTATGTATGTGAGACAGGGAGAATGCTTCTGTGTCTGTGTGGTGTGAGACAGGGAAGGTGCTTCTGTGTATGTAATACAAATCCTTAACCATCCTCCACAACGAAATCTACAAAGATAACAATTCCTCTCTAAACAACATGATCTCAATACACAAATCACCACGTACTTCAAGATCTTCTGACAGACTACTTCTAATCATCCCACCCCTATCATCTGCGAAACTATCGACCACTAGAGATAGAGCCTTCTCGATAGCAGGACCGGTAATATGGAACTCTATCCCAGGATACCTAAGCTCTATCAGAGATCCCAAAACATTCAAAAAAGAACTAAAAACATGGTTGTTTAGACAATCATTCACAGACTGATATGACAAATCCTGAGTTATCCCACTTCTTGATTTCTGTAACAAAACTTTTCTACTTACTTAAGTTATATGTTGCCTACTGATAACTTGTTCTAATCTGCTTTTCGCCGATTCGTTATATTTATTATCTATAATTATCCTTAACATAGAACTCGTACTAGTTCTCTGTACGAAGTTGTATAAATCGTTCTCTGTATGAAGTTGTATAACTCGTTCTCTGTATGATGTTGTTGTTTCGCTGTAAACCGGGGTGAAGGCACTAAGCTATACTTCGGTATATAAAAGAATATAAATAAATAAATAAATAAATATGTGTGGTGTGTATTTGAGGCAGGGAGGGTGCTTCTGTGAGAGTGTAATGTGTATGTGAGGCAGGGAGGGTGCTTCTGTATATGTGTGGTGTGTATGTGAGGCAGGGAGGGTGCTTCTGTGAGAGTGTAATGTGTATGTGAGGCAGGGAGGGTGCTTCTCTGTATGTGTGGTGTGTATGTGAGGCAGGGAGGGTGCTTCTGTGTGTGTGTGGTGTGTATGTGAGGCAGGGAGGGTGTTTCTGTGTGTGTCTGGTGTGTATGTGAGACAGGGAAGGTGCTTCTGTGAGAATGAAATGTGTATGTGAGACAGGGAGGGTGTTTCTGTGTGTGGTGTGCGTGTGAGCAGGGAGGGTGATTCTGTGTGTGGTGTGTGTGTGTGAGGCAGGGAGGGTGCTTCTGTGTGTGGTGTGTGTGTGGCGTTTATGTGAGGCAGGGAGGGTGCTTCTGTGTGTGTGTGTGGCGTGTATGTGAAGCAGGGAGGGTGCTTCTGTGTGTGGTGTACATGAGACAGTGAGGGTGATTCTGTGTGTGTGTGGCGTGTTTGTGAGACAGGGAGGGTGCTTCTGTGTCTGTAGTGTGTATGTGAGGCAGGGAGGGTGATTCTATGTCTGTGTGGCATGTATATGAGACAGGGAGGGTGCTTCTGTATGTGTGTGGTGTAATTGTGAGTCAGGGAGGGTGCTTGTGTGTGTCAACGTGTGTGTGCGAGAGAGAGAGATGGAGCATGTTTTTGGCTGGCTGTGCTGTGAGAGAGAGGGGGCATGTGTGCAATTCAGCCTGTTTGTAAGTGAGATAGAACATGTGTGTGATTGAGAGCTTGTGTATAAGTGAAATAGAGAGAGCATGTGTGTGATTGAAAGACTGTGTGTAAGAGAGAGCGAGAGCATTGTGTGATTGAGAGAGACTGGCCAGAGAGGTGACGTGTGTATGTGTGAGAAAGACTTATCAAGGAGATGACTGGTATGTGTGTGCTTGTGTGTGTGAGACAGAAACTGGTCCTGAGGGTGTGACTGGTGTGTGTGTGTGTGAGAGAGAGAAGAGATTGGTTGTGGACCCTAAGGAAGAGGACCATGGGAACAGCTTCAGCAGCTACTGCTGCTTCTGGTGTGGCCTGCAAGGGAAAGGAGTAGGAGAACTGCTGGAGAGGATAAGTAAAGGTGGCTTTTTAAGTTCATTTTTCTGTATTGACAACCATTGGGTAGTATGTGATGTGTCTGCTATTTTGAAATATTTTATTGGTGTTTGGTAAAGCTTTCAAAATTTTCATGAGTCTAATTACTGGATATTCTATTCATCAGCTGTTTTGAAATTATTTTATTAGTATGATTTTACTATTATGATTAATGATTTATGTATCTTGATTTTATTGATTGTTTCATGAGGAATGGTGAAATTTTTGTTTTTCCATTGTTGCACTGTATAGAGTCTGGCCTGATGCGTTTCACAGTTCAGTTTTTGTCTGCATTTCTATTTATACTTTATGTAGCTTTATTCTGTATTTGGTGAGGGTTTGTGTTCTGCATGCAAAGACTGAGATGAAGCATTCTTTTAACATGTGGTTTCTCTGTAGGGATCTGTAGTAGCTTGGCCTGTTCTGTTTTCCTGAAAGGAGGTGCATTGATATTTTAGATTCTGGTGTAATATTTGAGGTATTCTTTTTATGTAGGATTGTTATTGAGTGTTGGCATATTTTATTTAGATTTATATTCCACTTTGCGCACTTTTTTCAGCGCTTCAAAGTGGATTACATTCAGGTTCTCTATCCCGAGAAGGCTTACAATCTAAGGGGTGGAATTATCAAAATGTGGTACGTACCGCATGCGATAGCAAAAGGGGCGTGGTGTATGCTAACGGACCGCATCGCAAATGGCGAAGGTACTCACCGCATGGTCCCGGCTGCTATCGCAGAGCCTAACGCATCTGAAAGAGGTGTTGTTAAAATTGGCGTTATGGCTCTGCGATACCTCTTCGCAGGCAGCCTAACCCAGCCCACTCTCCGCCCAGGTTTTGGATTTGTGTGGCGGAGGAGTTTGGCTTTCCAGGCAGCTGGAAAACCACGTCATGGGAAGAAAAACTCCATTGCCACGTCTGACTGTTTTTTCCTTAAACCTACTCTTAGTATAAAGAAAATGTTTGCTCCGACCGCAGCATATGAACAGCCCCCAGCTAACAGGAAGTCAGCAGGAAACATCTAGTGCAAGCTTTTCTGCAGCCCCAGAATAGCTCATGACCTACTTGCTTTTCACACCTAGATAATTTAATACAAATGCCCATGACCAGCTAATGACCTCCCCCCTCCCTGCCTGAAGACTGACCGCTTGCACCTACTGCCCACTTGCACCCACGTAGTAAAAGGTCAGCATAAACATTTATGTGGAAATATTGTAGCAGTAAATATGTGACGTATGTAATGATTTTACAATAAAAAAGGGGCTGCCCAAAAAGCTGGGAGCACGCTTCACCCTGAAGACCGTCTGAGGTGTTTTCATTGCGACATGTGGTGACCCCGACGTGATCTAAGTCTTGATTCAAGGAGTGACCCGAGACGTGTCAACTCCCTGCTCATTCGGCTGGACAGAAAGCCTAGATGTGCATCGTAAAACAGCAAAACTCGCTCCTGCAAACGTAAGTATTTTTTTTCTCAGCGAGTTTGCTCCCTACAACAGACCCGTCGTAAGTATTTATTCAGCGAGTTTGTTCCTGTAGAACATGCTGATGGAAAAAATACCAGAAGCCTCAAAATGAATTAAGGCTCTGAAGAAAGAAGAAGAAGCTATGGTGAACTATGGCCTAGTTTTGCAAAACAACATATGAACTATGGCCTAGTTTTGCAAAGTAACACACACATTAGCAGAATCCAGGTGAAACGTCAACAAGTAAGTCACAGGATGAGCATGAGATAACAAGATAACAGATCTGAGAAAGGGTATCTGTGAAGATAACAGATCTGAGAAAGGGTATCTGTGAAGAAAGTTTGTGCATATGAAGTAAAGATAAGATCAAACGGGAACAAAGAGTAGCTGCATTTAGCAGCAAGGTTAACTGAAATCTTGTGGTTTGGAACAAATAGTAGTTATCAATTAGCTTACAGAAAATGTATATAAAAAGAGCTTGCAAAAAGAAAAAAACAAGCAAAAGTTCCAGACCTCGATGTGCTATGTACATGTTGTAAGTATACCTTTGCTTCCTAAGTATACCTTTGCTTATACTCAGTATAATAAATATATTATTGTGTGATTTAAGACTTGGTCAGAGTTGTTTATTTACAAACAATTGGTGAAGAATGCGGGCATTCGTCACATGTTTGCGGAAGCAACTCTGATTATTTCTTGGGAAGAGTAGAAGATTCACGTTCTGTTGGTGTGATTCCCTAGGGCTCAGATTGATCAACTGCAGCCCAGGAGTAATCGGTAATTAAAGCCAAAAGTCCTGTGTGAATCGTGGTGATAGTTTTGAGAAAAGGCGCCTGAGGTTTTAACGCTGCAGCAATTGTTGTTTTTCTTGTATTTACTGTGTGGGTTAATATTAGCGTGTATATATTTTGTGTTCTTATTTTGTCTCGGTTACTATATACAGTTATATGTGCGTAGCCTAAGTAAACGACAGTTTAAAATGGTTAAAACACACCCAACCCCTAAAAGGGTCCCAGAAGGACAATTAGGACAGCCTAACACGTTACATACATTATATGTTAACAGTGATGATACATGTACGGCTGTCCAGCATGTAATTAATTTATTTCCATTTGATAAAGACCTTATTAAGAAAACAAATGACAAATGGGGTAAATACTCTGCTAAAGATTCCTTTCTTTCCTGGCCCATGGAAGGATCTTTGAAACTTAGTCATCTATTGCCATTGTTACAATTCCTACAAGATAATAAAAAGAAAAATAGTCTAGAGAAACATCTGCATGTGTGGAATTTATTTTCAGTGACAGGTGACTTATATACAGCTGATAAAGAAATAAAAAAGAAAAATAAGGTTATAGATGAAATAGGATCAAAATCCCTAAATCCGCCCCCATATGTGACTACATGTCCCCTGCTGGAAGACAGTGATCACGAAATTTTAATGCCCATACCAGCAGGCTATGGTCCGTTGAAAGGTCCTGTACAAAAGCCTAAACCCTTATATCCGGACTTAGAACAAGCAGCTAAATTTGAACGGGAAACTGCTGAGTTTTTCCCTGGAACAGATAATTTTAAAATTAAGGGATTAGTGCACCTGACACCTGCCAATGGCAAGGACTGTCAGCAATTACGGGCTGATGTGTTATCAGGTGCCCCCCAGAGTCCTTTATCAGAAAAGGCTCGAAAAGAGGAAGGGTCATCCTTGTCACCAGAGATAATTAAAGAAAGGATTAAAATGATTGAGGAAGGTTCATATGGGGCTCCATGGTGGACCACTGTTAAGACAGAATTAAGCAATGCAAATATAAACATTCCTTGCCACCCAGAAGGGCCAGTAAATGAAGCACAGCTTGCAGAAATAAGGGAATTAATCAGCAAATATTGTAAGGAGTCAGAAGATTGGGAATATATTCAGAAAGGTCTAGACATATGGTTAAAATGTATACAAGATTTAAACTCGCCACCCTTTAAGGGAATAAGAAACAAGAAAGATAATTTGGAATTTCCTATCTTCCTAAGAGATAATGGGCAACAGCCACCCACTGCAGCTTATAAACCATATACACCAGTAGATATTAGTACGATTATACAAAAATTGCCTAGTATACATAAAGGAGCAAGGCTCTGGCTCGAGGCAATAGATACTAATACGGCCGGAACACATTTAGCCATAGGGGATTTTAAGGCGCTATGTGCAGCTTGCGGCATTAGTTTTACCGCAACTATCAGCAGTAAGCGCACGTCCACGACTTATAACCCATATTGCTGATGGACTTCCTTTTCAGGGACAGGACAGGATAGATTTGGTAAATGCTTTAAATGTCCTGTATCCTACCAGCATAGATTTTACAGCCATCACCGCAGCCAAGTGGGATGGCTTAACTGATTTTGCAATGCACTTGACAAAATGTATGGACATGTATAAGGCACAAACCGGGCAGGATGCTGATATACAGCCAAACATCCCTGTATTTTTACATTTATTCTATGCTACTTTGCCTGCAAATATGCAGACTAATTTGAATAATGTTGTGGCACTTTCAACAAAAACATGGCCAGAGGTGAGAAACACTTTAATGCATTTCGCCTCAGTACATTGCAAAATGATAAGAACTTCTAATAAAGAACAACAGAAAATGGCTAGCAAATTAATGACATTACAGATAGCGGACTTAGAGGAGAAAAAGAATATGAAAACACAAAGAAATCAGGATACAGTAAACCTACAAGGCAGTGATATACAGGATTGTTATGTGATACAGGGTCCACCGCGTACCCCGTATGCAGGAATATATCAGGGAGCATATCCCTCCTATATCCCCCGAGGTCGAGGGATGAGAAGGGGAAGGGGAGGAAGAGGTTTTGCACAAGGGATAATGAATAGACCGTCCCCTGATAGAAGAGCTCATGTGCAGTGTTGGAATTGCCAGTCATTTGGACACTATGCAACTGAATGCAGGCGATCAGGAGTCCCTGATCACACACAACAAACATTTTTACAGACACCGCCGCCGCTTAACCAAACATTTTTACAGACACCGCCGCCGCTTAACCAAACATTGCAGACACCGCCGCCGTTATCTGCACCAGATCAGTTACAGGCTGGCCAACAGCCCTCACAATTCCCTGTGTGGGGCCAAGGTAATTATTGACAGACTTCGGGGAATGAAGGAATAATGCAGGGTGATACTGTATTTTTACAGAATTCAGAGCCGTTTGTGCAATTATTAGTAGGTCCTCAGCAGGTTCCAATGCAATTTTTGATTGATACAGGCGCTACATCATCTGTTATTTGTGTTAAACCAAGCGCTGTAAAAAGATCCATTGAAACAAATATCACTATTGGCTTTGATGGCAAGCCCAGTAAAAAACATTTAACTGAATTAACCCCAGTAGTAATTGACACTACACAAGGTAAAAGAGAAGCATCAGTTAAATTCTTAATTGCTGAACATTGCCCTGTAAATTTACTAGGACGAGACTTACTTACTCAATTTGGATTAACTCTCACCTTTAAAATCCCAGCATCTAAAAGCCTCCTTTCATTACTCACTTCAATAGGAAGTGAGGAGGAGAATGAAATCCCGGATGAATGGAAATGGGATCAACTACCTTTAGATTTATGGAGCACAGAAGAGGCTCCTTATGGTAGAGCAAAAACAGCTCCGGCTTATCGAATTAAAACAGTACCATATGAGCTGGGACCAAATGTGAGCCCTTATCCAGTAAAAGAAAAATTAATGGAACCTACTATGAAACATATTGCTAGATTGTTAAAACATGGTATTATTGAAGAATCACAGTCACCCTATAATACTCCTTTGTTCCCTGTGCCAAAAGGAGAAAATGATGTCAGAATTGTTCATGATTTACGTGCATTGAATGATATAGTGATTCCACAATATCCAGTTTGTGCTAATCCTCTGACATTATTACAAACACAGCCCATATATAAGTTCAACTCTGTCATTGATTTATCTAATGCATTCTTTGCAATTCCTCTACATACTGCTTCTCGTGATCTAACATCTTTTGTATTAGGCACAAAAGCTTATCAGTGGGCACGCATGCCCCAAGGTTTTACGGATAGCCCGACTGTATTTTCAAAACAATTGAACAAGGATCTAGAGCAGTTCAGAAGTATTTTACCTAAATCAGTATCTTTATTTACATATGTTGATGACATATTGCTTTCTGCTGAAACTAAAATAGAATGTTGTGAATGGACATTTAAATTATTACAAAGGCTTGGTGAGGCAGGATATAAATGTAATCAACAGAAATGTGTATTAGCTAAGACTCAAGTAAATTTTCTAGGTCAAATAATATCCTCAGCTACTAAACACATAACAAAGGACCTATTGTTAGAACTACAGAAACAGGAGTTTCCCCAGAATTTAAAGCAATTACGAGGTTTATTGGGAACTTTTAATTACTGTCGACAATGGATACCAAGTTATTCAGCGCGCATTTCTCCTCTACTGAGGCACTTACAGGTACCGGCTGGTACTGGTTCTAATGCGCAAATAAAATTGACTGAAGATGACGAAATGGTAATACAAGATGTATTACAGACTTTACTACAGGCTGAACCCTTAGGTACTGTAGACCCCAGGCTGAAAGTGCATATATGGGTCCGAGACATGGGAAACACATGGGCTGCTTTTGTAAATCAAGAAGATACACCGAAACAAGCAGTGGCATTTCTATCTGGATCCTATAGTCCAGTGGAAATGGCTCTACCTGAAATTCCAAAGTTATTAACTGCTATTGTCGCCGCTATTGGTAAATGGCGAGCTATGATGCCATATAGCTCGTTAATTTTACACTGCGCTCATTCAATACATCATTTGCTAACGACTAGTCAGGCTGCATTGACAGCAACCAGATTTGGTAAATATCAAACAATATTGACTGGCCAAGATATAGTAACAGCACCTCTCACGAAAGCTCAGAATAAGTTATTAGATTGTTTTTTTCCTAGTAATGTACAGAGACAAATTGAAAGAAAAGACATCCCGGACCTTTTACTGACCCAGTTTGATCCCCTTGACAAGGGACTAATATGGTTTACAGATGGGGCACAGAAAGACCAGCAAGCGGCGTTTGCAGCATTAAGTGTTACACCCAGTTTAGATATTATTACCAAAATACAGTATCAAACAGGGAAAGGTGTAACAGCACAAGAAGCTGAACTCCTTGCTGTAATAGCAGCTTTGAAATCTTCAGGAATGAAAGAGCACTGCACGATCTATACTGATAGTTCATATGTAGTTAGTTCTCTACAATACCATTTATTGAAATGGAAAAGAAGGGGAATGATTACTGCAACGGGTCAGCCCTTACAACATATCAACAACTGGAAACAAATACTGAACTTATTATCAAAAAGGGAAGGGGTTGGTTCTAAAACTGCTATAGTATGGACGCCAGCACATACTGGACACATGAGCTTTGAGGCACAAGGAAATGACCTAGCAGATAAAGCTGCTGCAGAAGTGCTTACCGTGAAACTAATGACTATGCAAACACGGTTTAGCTCAGAATTAATGCATACTCCATATCCCATGCCACTTGACATATTCCATGAACAACCTAGTGGTGAGGAATTACAGAAATGGGTGACAATTGGATGTTATCAAAAAGGGAAAGAATGGCTCCACCCTAATGGAAAAAAATGTTTGACAACATCAGAAGTGTTGCGATACTTCTTTGCATGGCATGCAACCATGCATCTGTCTGCCACTGCACTATTAGCAGGCATACAAAGTAATCATTGGAACCAGAATCTTTATGCTTTAGCTGTACAGATAATTCATAACTGTTTAGTCTGTTCTACTCATATAGCTCGTCGAGGCCCAGCTGTGAGTCCTGGTAACTTGCCTATCCCCCAGGGACCAGGTTTGGAATGGCACATTGATTACACTGATATGATTGAAGCAGTTAAAGGAAAACGGTATGTATTGGTATGGGTGGATAGCTTTTCACATTGGATAGAAGCTTTCCCATGTACAAAAGAAACAGCTCATGTAGTTATTGATACCTTTTTACATAGAATTTTACCAGCCCATGGATGTCCGATCAAAATTGTATCTGATAATGGGACACACTTTAATAATCAAATTATGAATGAATTACAAGAGATCTGTAATATTATCCATCGACGTGTGTCAGTCTATAAGCCAACCTCGAATGGTTTGGTAGAACGATATAACGGAATATTGAAAACAAAATTGAGGGTATTGCTAGCAGCATTAAATAAAAACAAAACAAACAAATTATATACCTGGTTGGATGTATTACCGTTGGCCTTAATGAATATACGGAATACACCAGGTACAATCCATGAGATTACTCCATTTCAATTACAGACAGGACGGATTATGAATCCGGTGAGAATAAGACAAACTGATACTCAAGTAGAGTATTGGAAAAAAGTTCAGCCCCTAGTAGCCATGGCAGCAGATCTAATACAGACTGAATCGAAAAAGGTTCCTAAACAATCTTTTTGCGCTTCCTTTTCAGTAGGTGATCAAGTACTACGAAAGAATTACACCCACAAGACTTGGAAGGATCCGATATACGTTGGACCTTTCACTATCACAGACCTCAGCCATACTGCTGCTAAACTATCTGAACATTCCACTTGGGTACATTTGTCGGATATACGGACATTTAATCCGATACTATAATTGGACTGTTGCATTATCTTTTCTCTCTGAAGTAGACTGACGACTGCAGGAAATGAAAATGTTATGTTTACTAACCTGTTTATATGTACTAACGTATACATGGCCACTTGTTACTTCTTTCCCTCTCCAACAGGCCCCTGTTTCAGGATTAACAAATTTGTGGGTACAGACAATACATGAATTAGTAAAGGCTCTTCCAGCAGATATTACGGATTGTATCGTCTGCACTCCACATCAAAAAGCCCATTCACATGTCCCAGCCATTTCCTTTCCAGTTCCATTACACCATATTTTAGGATTTAAAGATAATGGACAACACAATATGACCATAGATCCATTAGCAGGACAAACATGGACACAATATTTGGGTAATGCCAAACCTCCCCCACTTACAGCCGATTTACCAAAAAATGGTTTTCTTTGCCTTAGTAATGTTACTTCCCCGAACCCTATTCCTTGCAACTATACTTACTCCACATACAATACAACATGGATTATTCGTAAGGGAACCATCTTACCCAGCACCCCTTTCACTGACATTGTAATAAGCTGTAATTGCACATTTTCACATATTACTGCATCTCCTCCACCAGGTTGCCTCCCATGTATAGCAAATCTGTCCAAGATTGTACATGTAGCCACCGACACCCAATACATACGCACTTTCAATTCCACATACACTGTCTGTCCACGTCTGTGTGACCTCTTCAACATAGCAGACAATAACTGTTCATCTGAAAATGACTTATCTTTGGTTCCTTGTAGTGTATTAGGAAAATATAAATCTCCTTTTGTTTATGGCCCTTATGACAATAGCAATGATACCGTAATACAAAACTTTGCAAATCTTTATGTTGGACATTATTGGTTGTGTGATGGAATAGTCTTCCTCAAACTCCCTACATACTATGAATTTTGTGTGTTAGTTACATTTAACTATTTTTCTCGAATTATTCCATTAAATCACCCTATGCATACCCGCTCCCGAAGGAGTGTTCCCTCAGCTGTCCCTGAAGATCAAGCAATCCAACTCTCGTTGGATTATATTAACTCCACCTACCCTTTAACTAAAACTAGATTAGACGCATTAAGCTATACCTCATGGTTACCATTTGCCCAACCTGCAGTTGCAGCTGAATTGGGAATGGCCATTCGGCGACTACAATCTGTCCTCCATGTAGTCACGCATGAATTAGAGATCGCCCTTAAAGCCCTTCAAGACACGGTAGATGAATTAACTACGGTTTCTACATATAATCGACACGGTCTGGACTATATATTGGCTGCCCAAGGCGGATTGTGTACAGTACTTAATAGCTCTGAATGTTGTACAGTAGTGGTCAATCGCTCTCATATAGTTTACAACGCAATGCAAAAGATACAAGAACTGGCTAGACTTCAAGTTAGCGATTTTGAGGGAGGAATCTCAGTAACTTGGTGGGATTCCATAACCTCCTGGTTTTCTAACTTATCTAGTCATTTGAAGGGGATAGTAGGAGTTTTTCTTGGATTACTAGTTTTAGGTATAATGTTATGTTTTTGTATTCCATGTATTTGTTCAGTATTACAATATTGTCGACCAAAGATGCCAACACCAAAACCAGTAACCAATATGATAGCGTATAGCAATATAAACTTGAGGACTACTAGAATGATCCAAACCACAATCAGTACAGATGATAGCTGGGAAACGGAAAGTGAGAGCAGTTAAAAGGGAGGTCCTAGGGAGGTGTCCACAGATACAAAGAAGTAAACCCTAGTCTCTATGCTGTTCCCCTGTGTGAAGAATGAAGACACCTAATGTGAGCCAGAGTCAATCTGGCTCAAGGGAGGATTGTAGAACATGCTGATGGAAAAAATACCAGAAGCCTCAAAATGAATTAAGGCTCTGAAGAAAGAAGAAGAAGCTATGGTGAACTATGGCCTAGTTTTGCAAAGCAACATATGAACTATGGCCTAGTTTTGCAAAGTAACACACACATTAGCAGAATCCAGGTGAAACGTCAACAAGTAAGTCACAGGATGAGCATGAGATAACAAGATAACAGATCTGAGAAAGGGTATCTGTGAAGATAACAGATCTGAGAAAGGGTATCTGTGAAGAAAGTTTGTGCATATGAAGTAAAGATAAGATCAAACAGGAACAAAGAGTAGCTGCATTTAGCAGCAAGGTTAACTGAAATCTTGTGGTTTGGAACAAATAGTAGTTATCAATTAGCTTACAGAAAATGTATATAAAAAGAGCTTGCAAAAAGAAAAAAACAAGCAAAAGTTCCAGACCTCGATGTGCTATGTACATGTTGTAAGTATACCTTTGCTTCCTAAGTATACCTTTGCTTATACTCAGTATAATAAATATATTATTGTGTGATTTAAGACTTGGTCAGAGTTGTTTATTTACAAACATTCCCAAACATTCGTGAGTATGGAAGATAGCATTTCAATTCAGCATAGAAGTCATGCGGAAGAACTGAAAATATTAGTGAAGAATCATTATTTAGTCACCAAGGGAGAAAGGGTACATATCAAATTGGGGGATATGGAAAAATTGATGAAAGAAATAGTTTGTCGTTGTCCCTGGTACCCCGAATCAGGAACTCTAAATGTAGAAGATTGGATCCAGATAGGTAATAGTCTGCATACATATCCACGAGCTCCTTTAAAGCAGTTATTGCTCTGGAAAAAATGTACAGAGACTTTAGAACACATCAGGACTAAAAATCTCAAGGCACCACTTTTAGTTCATGCGTCCTTAGACACAGACAGTAAAGAAACAGACAGACTGTCCGTCAGCACAGCTAGTACACACACTCATCCCTTACCAGATTTGCAAAAACCCTCAGGAACAGCAACTTCGCTGTATCCTCAGCTTCCCATGCCAGAACCCATGACGCAGTCCATTCAGACTTCCCAGTTTGATTCAGAAAAACAGCTCCTAGGCACAATTGAACCACAACCTGGCCAGTGTGGTCCAATTTGCAAAGAAAATCTTACAGGAGAAGAATTATTAGAAGGACTTCAAGTCTTTCCCATTAAAGAAAGGACTACTGAACTAGGGAGGACAGTATATGAATCCATAGAACATCTGGGAACACACACTCACAAGGCACCGTCCCCAACCACGGCTCCCGTGGTTTCCTCTGCGTTCATCTCAGAGAAAAAACCTCAGGAAGCTAAAGACACTGAAATCAGAGAAGCTAGTCTCTCTCCGCCTTACCCTAAAGCTCTTTCACCACCCATAAATTCCCTGTATCCTGAACTGTCACTGCCTCCTGACCTTCCTGAATTGTCACTGATTCCTGAACCTCCTGACCTGTCACCTAACCCTTGCCTCCAATCCATGCCTATTTTCCTTGAGAATAATGAGAAAGACACGGAGAGTAAGGAGGAAGTTGAAAAAGTCACTGTAGCTTCAGCTGTCGCTGGTCCTCCAGCAGCACAAGTTGCCAAATTAGAACGTTCATTTTTTTATGTCACCATTTGGGTTGATTCATTTCATGGATGGACGCTTGCCTTAAGCCCACAAAAAAGAGTTTGTCCTCTGGAGGGATCTCTGACAGCATTTGAATTGAATACCGCCCGGAATGCCGTACGCAGTAAAAATGCTCCCAGGTCTTCCAAGAAATTAGCATATATGACCTTGGGCCAGGCATTCCTAATATTGCAGCAACATTATAATCAAAAAAGGTTCCAACGTGAGAGAAATGATTTAATAAGACAGTACAATGCTCTATTGGAAACCAGAATAAACAAAACATACGTATTTAAAGCACATTTCCCTACAGGAAATGATAGGGGCCCCTCGCACATCAAAAAAGATTCAATGTATGTTACAACTGTGTTGAAATTTGGCCAAGACACTATAAATTTCATGTGAAATGTTTCCCTTTTCACAAAGTTAAATCGGACCAAAATTAAAATGACCTCGTGATTCTGAACCTTATATTTCATAGCTATTGATTACATTAATAGTGCACAGAATTAGTTTTGTTTAGGATAAAGTAGATTAGGATAAAATCTGACTATTGATTCATTGAATGGAGTTCTCTTTCCTCTGTTTATTTTTCTCTTGAGAAACACACTGTCTTTCTGTTGTTAACTCGTGTGGGGGAGGGAGAACTTTTGAAAATAAAAAAACTGAACTTAGTACTGCAGTTTATCTCTCTAATTCTGTATTTGTATATATCTCTGATATACTGAATTGAGGTTACTGACAAAGACATTTCCTAGTGTTAAAATTTACGATCAGTGCTGAACGGAAGTAAAGGTTTGTGGTGACAGGCACAGCACTGCTTATAGAAGTACTTTTGTCAGTGACTTGTGCGGCGAACGGAAATAAGAAAAAAAAAAAAAGAGTTACTTTTGTTTAAATGGAGCATATTCAAGCTCTACTCATTTGATAATTAACTGATGTTTAAGTTCTAATTATTCTAATTACTTAGTATTGCACATTATACTTCAGCTCAGAATCTTATTGCTTAAATTTATTCTAGGTTAACATCTATAAAGTGATGATAGTGCATCCACTATGAGGCACTGTGTTATTCTACCAAATGTTACTACCAGATGTACCATATTGTTTTTGTTATCTTCATAATTCTTTGAATACTAGTTTTATTTCAGGAAACTTCAGTTTTATTTTCTTTTTCTAAATTTTATTCAGAATTCTGAACTTTTATTTTTTGCTCATGGAGGTTGCTACATCTAAACCAATCCCTCCCAAGTCTTTTCTTGCAAATCCAAATTGATTTTATTAAATGGTATAATAGAATTAATTCTCCAAGGTTCAAAATGTAACAATTTCACTTTAATCATTGCCTTAATAATTTTTTGCTGAGTGCTAGATTTTAATATTTTCCAGATTGACAGTCTTTCTGTCATGAGACATGTGAAGATGAACGCTTTACTTTGCAGCTTCTTTTAACAATTTTTTCAAACATTTCTTACACATCCTTTTGATTTTTGATCTTTGATCTAATTTATTTCTGTTACATCTTGCTATGACACTTAAGCTGATGCTTCATTGTTTTTACTCATAAAGTGGAAAAACATTATATAAGATTAGTAATAGTAAAATTATAGCCATAATGAAATGTCATTAATTAATCTGAATTTCAGTTTTTTCCCTATATTAGGTACCCGACGCTACAAGAAACACATATCACAATTTAAGCCTTGATGAATGAAAAATTGATACACCTTGCTGTAAGATTGCCTATGACATCATTAAATTTTATTAATCTTGCTGCAGCAGTCAGCGCAAAAAGCAGAACTAGCTGCAGTCATTCTACCCTTGCAATTTTTATCAATGCTAATTTAAACATTATTTCTGATAGCCAGTATGTTTGTAATGTTGCTTCTTCTCTTCCTGGAGCATACACACAAACAAACAGAAAGCGGGAAATGCCATGCCATTGGACTTTGCCATTGGTCTTCCCCCCAAAACACTTTAAATCATCTAAATATATCAACTTCAAATCAGACCACAGTCGCGGATAATCATTATGGGACTAAAGTTAGTCACCCACAACCGTCAGTTTTGTATTACCTAATACTGTCTGGCATGGTCCCGTTCCCGGGCATGCTACTGTGCTTTTTTCACAGGTCCAATTTGGGTGCCAATCCATTGTATGAAGCCGTGGAAAGATGGAAAGGTGTCCGGATCCACAAAACCCGATCCCAAACTTCTCCCTGAGCCTCCACAATCCACAGACGGTCAGAGACCGGACTCCCCGCAAAAAGCAGCCCCTGATGACCTGGAGATAGATCAAAGCCCTATCCCACCAATCTGCACAACTCCTGGAACAGCAAGGCTTTGAGAAAACTCCAGAGACCTTCTTATTAGCTGCCTTTTCTTGCCTGAATGCCAACTCATTAACAATTGTGTTCTGTATACTCATATTTAGCTTCATCTCTCCTGCCATTGCGATGTCTGAACAAGAACTATTGACAATCCAATATGTACATTACCGATGCACAGACTTTATCACAACTATTGAACAAACAGATTGAGGGTTTGCATACACATGCCAACCCATTCCAGAGAAGGACTATTGATGCATGCAGTTCTTTTTAACCTATCAGGATGGACTACTTACCCATGGACTTACCAATGGGTCCTTTATAAATTCACCAGTCAATTACACAGTAATGTATTTGAATAGTAGGGTACAAATTAATGCTGTTTTTGTTGGAATATAATAATTACAGTATCACAGGGCTCAGGGTAAGGGAAATACTCATATTGCAATCAAACCTTCATTCTGCACCACATCATATCTAGAAAATACTCCTTCCCTAATGCAACCATCACTGACCACATGCACAATTTCACAAACATCTCCTGGCTCCAAGTCTCAGAAAGACTATTCTCATTGCTGTATATATATATATATCAGATTATAAAGCAAATCTTACACATACCATAGAGCAGATAGAGACCATGATTGCAGAAGAGCCACCCTCAGATAGTACACCAGCATCCCCCTGGGACTGGCTATAGTCCTGGCTTCCTAATATCGGTGGTATCACACGACTCCTTCCTGTTGCATTCCTGAAGATAGGCTTCCTTGTTTGGCTTGCTGCATTCAGTACATTACCCCATCTCATATCCATCCTAAAACCTCAATCTCGGCCTGGATAAAGAGATGTTCTGTATGTTGCTTACAATTAAATAAAATTAAAAAATAGAAAAAGACGAGATGTGGCGGAGGAGTTTGGCTTTCCAGGCAGCTGGAAAACCACGTCATGGGAAGAAAAACTCCATTGCCACGTCTGACTGTTTTTTCCTTAAACCTACTCTTAGTATAAAGAAAATGTTTGCTCCGACCGCAGCATATGAACAGCCCCCAGCTAACAGGAAGTCAGCAGGAAACATCTAGTGCAAGCTTTTCTGCAGCCCCAGAATAGCTCATGACCTACTTGCTTTTCACACCTAGATAATTTAATACAAATGCCCATGACCAGCTAATGACCTCCCCCCTCCCTGCCTGAAGACTGACCGCTTGCACCTACTGCCCACTTGCACCCACGTAGTAAAAGGTCAGCATAAACATTTATGTGGAAATATTGTAGCAGTAAATATGTGACGTATGTAATGATTTTACAATAAAAAAGGGGCTGCCCAAAAAGCTGGGAGCACGCTTCACCCTGAAGACCGTCTGAGGTGTTTTCATTGCGACAGATTTGCATCCCCTCTCCGCCCCTACTCCTCCCAGTTTTTGCATTTGCATCGCACCATATGATATGGTGCGATCGCATGCGGTAAACACGGTTTTGCATGCGTTAAAGGCCTATCGCATGCGAAAACGGGGCTTTTTCGCATGCGATAAGCCCTTAACGCATGTGAAAACGCCTTACCGCATTTTGATAAATAATCCCCTAAGTTTGCACCTAAGGCAAAGGGTAAAGTGACTTGCCCAAGGTCACAAGGAGTGACAGCAGGACTCGAACCCTGGTCTCCTGGTTCGTAGCCCACTGCTCCAACCACTAGGCTACTCCTCCACCCCTATGTTGATACGGGAGGACCAAGCCAAAACATATCATAATAGGTATGATGCCATATGAATTCCAACATGCAAAGTTTTCTTGTTGGCATCACAACAGTGCATGAAATTATCACAATGTGTATATTAATTTTACCTCAAAATATCATTTTCCATTAAAATATGTTATAAATTCATAATTTAAAATTGTGTATGGGGAGGTGGGGGGCGCCAGGCTGTAAGGTTTGCCTAGGGTGCCTAATACCCTTGCACCGGCTGAGGGGGGATTTGATAGAGGTCTATAAAATCATGAGAGGTCTAGAACGGGTAAATGTGAATCAGTTATTTACACTTTTGGATAATAGAAGGACGAGGGGGCACTCCATGAAGTTAGCAAGTAGCACATTTAAGACTGATCGGAGAAAATTCTTTTTCACTCAACGCACAATTAAGCTCTGGAATTTGTTGCCAGAGGATGAGGTTAGGGCAGTTAGTGGATTTAAAATGGTTTGGATAAGTTCTTAGAGAAGTCCATTAACTGTTATTAATCAGGTTGCCTTAGTGAATAGCCATTGCTATTACTGGCATTAGTAGCATGGGATCTACTTAATGTTTTGGGTATTTGCCAGATACTTGTAACTGGATTGGAATCAGGATAGTGGGCTTGATGGATCCTTCATCTGACCCAGTATGGCAACTTGTTATGTTTTTTTAGAACTAAAGACAAAAAAACACAAAATTTACCTTTAATCAGTTGTTGTACTAGTACATTATTTGGCCCCTTGTCTGCACTATGTACAATACAGTTGGCTATCCTGGTTAAATGACCCATGTAGCCACATCGCCTTCCACCTTCAGCCCTGAAACATAAGTCCAACACTTACCAAATGAAAAATATTTTGGAAGTAATGCCCAATTGTTAAGCCCAATTTTATGGAGGGTGAGAAACTTTCTGCCACCCAGATATACTTAGTGATATGTTCAATAAACGCATTCAGCCTTTCGGCAAAGCTTGCTTGGACCTTCCCAAAGCATATAAGACTTCTCAAAAGTCCAGTCATATAGCACGATATAGAAAAGTTCCCCTTTCATCCAAGCATGTTAGACCACCTCTTCCTCTACCCCACAAAACCTGTCTAATAAGACCTTGACTTTCTTGCAGTTTCATGGCATCTCCCTTCATCCCTAGTACTATGACAAGTTATCTCCATGGACATAGAAAGCATGCTATATTACCCTCTCCTTCCTGCACAATCCAAATCTCATGGTTATGGTACGAGACCTGCCCTTTTCCCCATGCAAGATTTCCAGCCTATTACCTTGGAAAAGCCCCCTGCCCCACCATTGCCAGAAAGTATAACAGAAGAGTACTTACTGTTTCTTTTCATTTATGTCCCATGCTTCAAGTATTCTTTCCACTAAATGACAGTTTAAAATTATCTGAGAAACAAGAAGTTTTAATAAGAAATTGTAGCGAGGGAGAATGATTGCCACATACTACCACTGATTATGATAAATGCATTTTTGCACAGAAAACACTTAAGCTTTAATGCCCTTCTTCCTCTTCAAAAAGTAGATACAACAGCATGAATCATTCCTAAAATCACAGGAGATCATTGTAATGATTGTATAGGGAAGAGTCTATCTACAAGTGTTACACTTACTTACATGTTTCAGTAGAAGATGTGCTCCACTTGAATCTTGATAATTAACTATGTCATTTTCTGATTGTTCAAAAGGGCTTGCAAGAATCAATGCAATACATATCTCGACCTGAGTGTGCAGAAAATTATTCCATATATATTTAAAAAACATGTCCTAAAAGAGAAGTTAGAAAAATTATATCTAAAATAATATATACAGATAGATATTATGCAGCACAATTCTGGAAAGGCAGCACTGTGGAGATAATGCTGGAATATGCAAACTATAAAGTTACATTTTCATAAAGCAATGTCACAGAGTGTGAACCCTTCTGGCTGTGGCATGATTGTTGTAGCCTTACAGGCAAACATGTTACGCCCATTCCTACAGCTGGCGAACCCGCTCGGGCTGGGACAAGGGCGAACTTCACCTATACAAACTCCATTCCCCACAGGTTGAGCCCTTGGGTTCAGGACTTGGGCAAAAGTCCTGGACAGTGGGCAGATGAACTAAGGTCCAGGGCAGCTAGCAGACACAAATCCAGGCATGGGTCAGGGCTGTTAGCAATCGGATAACGTCAAGGTTCACGCAGTAGTCAGAGCATGAGAGATCAATCCGAGGAAAGGAACAAGGCAAAGGGTAAATAAGGAAGGACTAGGCAAGCAAGGCTGAGGCAGGCTAGACCAAGGCAAGGGCAGGCTGAACTGACTCGAGACAGGACAAGGCATGGCATGGCTGGGCCAAGGCAAGGCAGGACAAGCAAGAGCTAGCTGAACAGATGCAAAGAAGGACAAAGAGGAACATGGCAGGATGCGAAGAACAACACTCACTGCACAGGACAGCAGGGGCCCTCTTGCTGAAGTGCCGCTGAGAGCATGGTTGGGGTTAAATATTCAGCCTATGCTGTTATCTCCCGACACTGATCTGGATCTCCTACCACTGGTCCTTCCTACTGCAATCAGTGATGCACATGCGCGCATAGGAGATGCCGTGAAGGCGCAATGGCATTGTCCCGGGTGAGTGCAAGCCGGCCACGTCGCAGTTGATTCAGTGTTACAAGCAAACTTATTTCAAATTTTCGTAATGCAATTCAGGAATGTTTTATTAAGACATTATTTATACAATAGGTCTTCACAAAATTATGGTTCATTTAACTAAACACAGATGAACTGCTTCTACTACAGAGTGTATTTTTCTACCTCATAGTATTTTTACCACTTAAGTTACTCTATACCGAAAGATGATGGAAAATAAATCAAAAATTGATTCCCTGAATAGTAACCTGATTGGATTCTGTAGGACAGGGGTGAGCAAACTGAAAGCGGATCCCCCAGGGGGACTTGAACAATCCTTAAGAAAAGGACTACGGGCAGCCCATTCAAGGAAGAGAAAAATGGCTATACTGTCCAGTCTCACTAAAGCAAATGTTGCTTACCTGTAACAGGTGTTCTTACAAGACAGCAGGATGTTAGTCCTCACATATGGGTGACATCACAGGATGGAGCCCAATCACGGAACACTTTTGTCAAAGTTTCTAGAACTTTGACTGGCACCTACTGGGCATGCCTAGCATGGCACTAACCCTACATCCAGCAGGGGTCCCTCTTCAGTCTTGTTTAAAGCTACAAGAAGTGCCGAAAAATAAAATAAGAAAAAAAACCCAACACCGCGGGGTGGCGGGCAGGTTTCGCGAGGACTAACATCCTGCTGTCCTGTGAGAACACCTGTTACAGGTAAGCAACATTTGCTTTCTCACAGGACAAGCAGTATGGTAGTCCTAACATATGGGTGAGTACCGAGCTGAGGATGTCCGAGAAATGCACCAACAGTTGGACCGTTAGATGATCGAAGGGTTCAAAGGGCACTTAGAGAAGATAAGGCCATCGCGGAAAGATTAAATGATTTCTTTGCTTCAGTGTTTACTGAAGAGGATATTGTGAAGGTACCCGTAATGGAGAAGGTTTTCATGGGTAATGATTCAGATGGACTGAATCAAATCACGGTGAACCTAGAAGATGTGGTAGGCCTGATTGACAAACTGAAGAGTAGTAAATCACCTGGACCGGATGATATACACCCAACTCTTGGGTGTATATCATCCGGTCCAGGTGATTTACTACTCTTCAGTTTGTCAATCAGGCCTACCTCATCTTCTAGGTTCACTGAAGGAACTAAAAAATGATATTTCAGACCTATTAGTAAAAAAATTGTAACCTATCATTAAAACCATCCATTCTACCTGAAGACTGGATGATAGCAAATGTAACCCCAATATTTAAAAAGGGATCCAGGGGCGATCCGGGAAACTACAGACCGGTTAGCCTGACTTCAGTGACAGGAAAAATAGTGGAAAGTGTTCTAAACATCAAAATCACAGAACATATAGAAAGACATGGTTTAATGGAACAAAGTCAGCATGGCTTTACCCAGGGCAAGTCTTGCCTCACACATCTGCTTCAATTTTTGAAGGAGTTAATAAACATGTGGATAAAGGTGAACCAATAGATGTAGTATACTTGGATTTTCAGAAGGCGTTTGACAAAGTTCCTCATGAGAGGCTTCTAGGAAAAGTAAAAACTCATGGGATAGGTGGCGATGTCCTTTCGTGGATTGCAAACTGGCTAAAAGACAGGAAACAGAGAGTAGGATTAAATGGACAATTTTCTCAGTGGAAGGGAGTGCACAGTGGAGTGCCTCAGGGATCTGTATTGGGACCCTTACTTTTCAATATATTTATAAATGATCTGGAAATAAATACGACGAGTGAGATAATCAAATTTGCAGATGACACAAAATTGTTCAGAGTAGTTAAATCACAAGCAGATTGTGATAAATTGCAGGAAGACCTTGTGAGACTGGAAAATTGGGCATCCAAATGGCAGATGAAATTTAATGTGGATAAGTGCAAGGTGATGCATATAGGGAAAAATAACCCATGCTATAATTACACAATGTTGGGTTTCATATTGGGTGCTACAACCCAGGAGAGAGATCTAGGTGTCATAGTGGATAACACATTAAAATCGTCGGTACAGTGTGCTGCGGCAGTCAAAAAAGCAAACAGAATGTTGGGAATTATTAGACAGGGAATGGTGAATAAAACGGAAAATGTCATAATGCCTCTGTATCGCTCCATGGTGAGACCGCACCTTGAATATTGTGTACAATTCTGGTCGCCGCATCTCAAAAAAGATATAATTGCGATGGAGAAGGTACAGAGAAGGGTTACCAAAATGATAAGGGGAATGGAACAACTCCCCTATGAGGAAAGACTAAAGAGGTTAGGACTTTTCAGCTTGGAGAAGAGACGACTGAGGGGGGATATGATAGAGGTGTTTAAAATCATGAGAGGTCTAGAATGGGTAGATGTGAATCGGTTATTTACTCTTTCGGATAGTAGAAAGACTAGGGGGCACTCCATGAAGTTAGCATGGGGCACATTTAAAACTAATCGGAGAAAGTTCTTTTTTACTCAACGCACAATTAAACTCTGGAATTTGTTGCCAGAGGATGTGGTTAGTGCAGTTAGTATAGCTGTGTTTAAAAAAGGATTGGATAGGTTCTTGGAGGAGAAGTCCATTACCTGCTATTAAGTTCACTTAGAGAATAGCCACTGCCATTAGCAATGGTTACATGGAATAGACTTAGTTTTTGGGTACTTGCCAGGTTCTTATGGCCTGGATTGGCCACTGTTGGAAACAGGATGCTGGGCTTGATGGACCCTTGGTCTGACCCAGTATGGCATTTTCTTATGTTCTTATGTAGAGGCGGTGACTTCCCGGCCTCTACGTAAGCTGCTCTGATAACTTCTTTAATCCAGCGGGCGATGGTGGGCCGAGAGGCCGCTTCACCTTCTTTCTTTCCGCTGTGCAGGACGAACAGATGGTCCGTCTCTCCTACCTCTTGTGTCAATTCCAGATATCTGGGCAGCAATCTGCCGATGTCGAGATGGCGTAGTAAACGCCCTTCTTCTGATTTCTTCAAACCCGCCGAAGTGGGCAAGGATATGGTTTGGTTGAGGTGAAATTGTGAAACCACTTTAGGTAGAAAGGAGGGAACCGTGCGAAGATGGATAGCCTCAGGAGTGATTCTGAGAAAGGGATCACGGCAGGACAGCGCTTGTAGCTCTGAGATGCAGCGTGCTGAACACACCGCCAGCAAGAACATTATCTTCAAAGTTAGAGAACGGAGAGACAGGCCCCGAAGGGGTTTGAAGGTGGATCCCACGAGGAAATCCAAACTAGGTTAAGGTTCCACAGGGGCACTGGCCACTTCAGTGGCGGACGAATGGGCTTGACTCCTTTCAGGAAGCGAGAAACATCTGGATGCGTGGCAATGGTCTTGCAATCCCTCCTGGGACCGTAGCAGGATAGCGCAGCCACCTGAACCTTGATGGAGCTTAGGGAGAGACCCTTCTGAAGCCCATCCTGCAGGAAATCCAGAACAATAGGAATAGTGGTCGCATGTGGATTGGTGCCGTGAGTGTCGCATCAGGCTTCGAATACTCTCCAGATTCTTACGTAGGTGAGGGATGTGGAAAACTTGCGAGCTCGGAGGAGTGTATCTATCACCGGCTCCGAGTAACCTCTTTTCTTCAGTCTAGCCCTCTCAATGGCCAGACCGTAAGAGAGAATTGAGCCGGATCCTCGTGGAGGATGGGACCTTGACGAAGCAGGTCCCTGAGAGGAAGCAGGGGAAGGGGCTCCCCTGCCAGTAGTCTTCTCATGTCCACGTACCAGGGTCTTCTTGGCCAGTCTGGTGCCACTAGAAGAACTAGGCCCTGGTGCTTCTGAATCTTGTGGATGATGGCGCCCAGCAGAGGCCACGGAGGAAAAGCGTATAGCAGAGTCCCTGGAGGCCATGGCTGAACCAGGGCGTCGATCCCGTGTGAGAACGGAACTCGCTTGCGGCTGAAGTATCTGGGTACTTGAGCATTGGACCTGTCCGCTAGTAAGTCCTTGTCTGGGATCCCCCAGTGCTCCACAATCATTTGAAAGGCTGTGGGTGACAGCTGCCATTCCCCCGGATTTAGGCTTTCTCTGCTGAGGAAGTCTGCCGTGGTGTTGTCCTTCCCGGCAATGTGGACGGCGGAGATGTCCTGAAGATTCGCCTCTGCCCAAGCCATCAGTGGGGCTATCTCTAGGGATACCTGTCGGCTTCTGGTTCCGCCCTGACGGTTGATGTATGCCACCGTGGTGGTGTTGTCGGACATCACTCTGACTGCTCGGTTCCGCAGTCTGTGAGCAAACTGTAGGCAGGCTAACCGGACTGCTCGTGCCGCTAGACGGTTGATGTTCCACCCTAACTCTTCTCTGTTCCACCGCTCTTGTGCGGTGAGCTCTTCGCACAGGCTGGCATCTGTGGTGAGCAGAGTCCATGTGGGGGAGGACATCTTCGACCCCCCTGCTCGTGTGGTTGGACTGCAACCACCACCGCAACTGGGTCCGCACTCTGGCTGGTAGAGGTAGATGCATGGAATAATTCCGGAAGCGGGGGGCTCCAGCGAGAGAGCAGGGAGCATTGTAGAGGTCTCATATGGGCCCTTGCCCAGGAGACCACTTCCAGGGTGGAGGCCATGAGGCCGAGAACCTGCAGATAATCCCAAGCTATGGGCCGGCTGCCTCCCATCAAGGACCGGAGACGCGTCTGAAGTTTTAACCTTCTCTTGGTAGTAAGACTGACTGTGTCTGCCTGAGTGTCGAACTGGATTCCCAGGTATTCCAGTGATTGGGAAGGTTGTAGGCAACTCTTGTTGAGGTTGACTACCCATCCCAGGCTCTCCAGAAGGGCGATCACTCTGTCGGTTGCCCGATGGCTCTCCTCCCGTGATTTCGCCCTGATCAGCCAATCGTCCAGGTAGGGATGGACTAGAATTCCTTCCCATCTGAGCGCCGCTGCTACCACTACAACCACCTTGGTGAAGGTCCGCGGCGACGTGGCTAACCCGAAGGGCAGAGCCCGGAATTGGAAGTGGCATCCCAGAACCTTGAAGCGTAGGTAGCGCTGATGATCCGGATGGATTGGGGTATGTAGGTACGCTTCTGACAGGTCTAAGGCCGTGAGGAATTCTCCTGGCTGTACTGCGGCCTTGACTGAGCGCAGAGTTTCCATGCGAAACCTCGGGACCCTTAAGTATCGATTGACCGACTTGAGGTCCAATACAGGCCGGAAAGTGCCCTCTTTCTTGGGTACCATGAAATAAATGGAATAGTGTCCAGAATTCATTTCCCATACAGGTACTGGGATGATGGCTTTCAAGGACAGGAGCCTCGCCAGGGTAGCTTCCAATGTCGCCTTCTTGTGTATTGGACACGAAGATTCCACAAACCTGTCCGGAGGGAGATGATGAAAGTCCAGATAATACCCCTCTCGGATGATGGCGAGGACCCACTGGTCCGACGTAATCTCGACCCATCTTGGGTAGAAAAGGTTAACCTGCCCCCTATGGCTCCGTCCCCCAGATGGATCGGCTGATTCTCATTGGGGGGCGCGGCTGGGACTGGAACCCGAGCCGCCTCCCCTCTTGCGCTGCTTGTTCCGAAAGGACTGGTTCCTGGCCTGAGGACGAGGTGCCTGGTAGCGACTCCTATAGGGAGTGAAGCGCTGGGAGCTCCTACCTCTGGAGGGCCTTGGAAAGGTGAGCTGGTTCCTTCTGAACCGATCTTCCGGCAGTCGAGGTACTGGAGAGGTGCCCCATGGGCTGGCCAGTTTAACAAGGTCGCTGCCGAACAGGAAAGAACCCCTAAAGGGCATTCTGGTGAGGCGTGTCTTCGAAGGCGCATCAGCTGACCATTTCCGTATCCCGAGCTGCCTCCTGGCGGCTACGGAGGATGAGATCCCCTTGGCTGTTGTACGGACTAGGTCTGACGCAGCATCCATGAGGAACGAGAGAGCTGACTCCATGTCTGTTGCCGGAGCATTGTTCCTGACCTGTGACAAACAGGAAGGCATCACCACTGTGCAGCAGGTTGCGATCCGCAAAGATAGAGCTGCCACCTCAAAGGTCTGTTTCAGAATTGCGTCCAGGCGTCGGTCATGAGCCTCCTTGAGGGCCGCCCCCCCCCCTCAACTGGAATGGTAGTGCGCTTGACCACAGCGCTGACCAAGGCGTCCACCTGAGGGCATGCCAGCATCTCCTTGATTGCTGGTTCCAGGGGGTACATGCCCGTCAGGGCCCGACCCCCTTTGAATAAGGACGCTGGTGCAGCCCATTCCAAATCTATCAGTTGCTGTGCTGCTTGCAAGAAAGGAAAATGGCGGGCTGGAGGACGAAGACCTTCCAGCAGAGGGTTCTGCGTAGAGGGCACCGTAGTGCTGGGACCTGTAATATCCAACTCTGCCAGGCACTGAGATACCAGGTCGGAGAGGTCTTCCTTGGGAAAGAACTGCCTCATGGTTCGATATGGCTCAATCCTTGAGGGAAGTTCCCCCTCCTCCGGGGGTTCGGACTCGTCCTCCGAGACATCAGGGTCCGTCTGAACCGGACTGCTCGGAGGCGGGTGCCCGTGATAAGGGTGCGAAGGTCCAGGGGCAGGATCAGCTGGAGTAACAACCGCAGCGGCCGGAGCAGCAGGGCCTGGACGGGAAGCTGACTGCATCTGTACAAAGGCATGGATCCCCTTAAAGAGATCCACCCAGGAAATGGAAGCGGTCTCGAGTCGTCGGGGTACCAGATCCCCCGGGATCCCAGGTTGTTCGAGACTGCCCGCTAGATCCAGAGTGGCCCCTGGGGAACTGTCCGCAAACCGTGGTTGAGACTGGTCCTGGCCCGAGGCTCCCACTGCCTCCTCACATTGGGCACAAAGGGAGTCTGGCTCCTCGCTATGCGTGGCTCTAAGCTGGCATGCGGAGCAGAGGCCAAGGGCTTTAATGCCTGAGTCAGTAGGCGCCGCCGCTGAAGACACTGAGGCGTTCTGCTCCATTGAAAAATATGCGCTTAATAATATGCGGCAGCAATATGCGCTCAATACAACAGGCGCTCAATAATCTGCGGCAGCAATATGCGCTTAATACAACAGGCGCTCAATAATCTGCGGCAGTAATATACGCCTAATACCACAGGCGCTTAATACAACAGGCGCTCGATACAACAGGCTCGATACTACAGCCCGGATTTTGACCAACACTCACAGACACGATCATATCACACCGGTCCTAAAAGATCTACATTGGCTCCCCATAGCCTCCCGCATACAATATAAGGCTCTCTCCCTCGTTCATAAGACCTTCTACAATCCCGAAATGAATTGGTTTAATGACACCATCCGATTTCACCAATCTAATAAACCCACTAGACACATTCATCTCGCCACCATGCCCACCACCTCGCCTAAACTCTACAAATTAACCTCCACGAGAGCCCGTGCGTTATCGATCGCCGGGCCAATCCTCTGGAACACAATGCCAGTCGAACTTCGACAAGAAGAATGCTCTAAAACATTCAAGCGTAAGCTTAAGACCTGGCTCTTTACCAAAGCATACACATAAATTCTCCTTGCTCTCATCTATGTTCCCCTCATCTCTGTTCCCCCTTCGACCTGGCTTACCAATAAAGCATACACCTACCTCCCCTCTCTCCCTTTTATGTCACCCTACCCCCTCTCCTACCCCTTTTCTCCCCTCCCTCCTCCTCACCTTCACCCCTTACCCTGCACATATGTTAAATTATGTTAATCCCTATTATTGTACATATTGTATATACTTACAATTTTTGCCTACAATAATTTTCATCTACCTTTATTCTTCTGCCACTTTCCCCTTCAATAACTCCTCTGTCACTTTTCCCTACAATAATTTATTAATCTAACTTTATTCTGCTGTCACTTCCCCCCCCTTTTTTTTCTTCTTTTACCCTTTTGTAAACATGTTATTTTAATTTTAGTTTAATTCTTTATTTCCCCCACCTTTCCCTTTACTTTCTAGTTATTAAGTTTCAATATGTTTTTAATTGTATTTTGGTAAACTTGTTCAATGTAAAGCGCCGTTACAGGCACTAGTTTTATGTTATGCTGTGAACCGATGTGATATCTTTGATGAATGTCGGTATATAAAACCTTTTAAATAAATAAATAAATAAATAAATAAATAGGCGCTCAATACAACAGGCGCTTAATACAACAGGCACTCAATAATATGCGGCAGCAATATACGCCTAATACAACAGGCACTTAACACAACAGGCGCTGAATAATATGCGGCAGCAATATACGCTTAATACAACAGGCGCTTAATACAACAGGCGCTCAATAATATGCGGCAGCAATATACGCTTAATACAACAGGCGCTGAATAATATGCGGCAGCAATATACGCTTAATACAACAGGCGCTTAATACAACAGGCGCTCAATAATATGCGGCAGCAATATACGCTTAATACAACAGGCGCTCAATAATATGCGGCAGCAATATACTCTCAATGAGAACCAATATGCGCTCATTAGTATGCGATTAGCAACATATGCTCAGTGCTATCCAATATGCGCTCATTAGTCTGCAGTCAGCAATATACACACAATAATATACCATATGTGCTCAGTAGTATACAATATACACTCAAGGATATCTCATATGTGCTGAAGCATAGACAGGCACCTATCATGGGCGCTCAATACCTGAACAAGGCAGACAAAATGGCGACCTCCACGGCGTGCAACATGCAGACGCCGCCGATCCTCATTCCTCGGAGACACAAAAGTAAGAGATGTACGCCTTACCTGATCCTCGGTGCTTCCCGGTTCGAACCCGGGCGGTCTCCGGCTGCGGGGGGAGAGGGCAAGTACCTTCACCGCCGCATTTGAGGAAATGCACCCGCTGCCTCGTCCATGCCGGGGACCTAGGCGCCTCTTTTCGCCACGCCCGAGCCCTTCTCGCCCAGGGGCTACGTCCCTGCCGCGATTCGGCCACCGGACCGAGGCCTTAAACCTCCGGGGGATCGCGGAAATCACCCCGGGAAACTCAACTGGGGAAGGGACCCCAAGGGTATCACCGCAGGAGTGCGGGGCTCGATGTTCCTGAAGAAATTTAGTAAGAAGAATATAGAAAGTAGAAAAATAGAAAGTAGATTGGAAACACGCTCAGCGAGCGTGCAGGCTCTCCAAACTGCTTTGGAGACGGAAATTACTGAGTTGCTTCGCTTCCTGTGGGGGTATATATACCCGTGCTGACGTCAGATCCGTCTCCAACTGCTAACACGAGCATACTATACCCATTCGTTCTGAATCCATCTGGCTACACGCTAGGAAATGTCATAATGCCTCTATCGCTCCATGGTGAGACCGCACCTTGAATACTGTGTACAATTCTGGTCGCCGCATCCAAAAAAGATATAATTGCGCTGGAGAAGATACAGAGAAGGGCTACCAAAATGATAAGGGGAATGGAACAGCTCCCCTAAGAGGTTAGGACTTTTCAGCTTGGAGAAGAGACGGCTGAGGGGGGGATATGATAGAGGTGTTTAAAATCATGAGAGGTCTAGAACGGGTAGATGTGAATCGGTTATTTACTCTATCGGATAGTAGAATGACTAGGGGCATTCCATGAAGTTAGCATGTGGCACATTTAAAACTAATCGGAGAAAGTTCTTTTTTATTCAACGCACAATTAAACTCTGGAATTTGTTGCCAGAGGATGTGGTTAGTGCAGTTAGTATAGGTGTGTTTAAAAAAGGATTGGATAAGTTCTTGGAGGAGAAGTCCATTACCTGCTATTAATTAAGCTGACTTAGAAAATAGCCACTGCTATTACTAGCAACGGTAACATGGAATAGACTTAGTTTTTGGATACTTGCCAGGTTCTTATGGCCTGGATTGGCCACTGTTGGAAACAGGATGCTGGGCTTGATGGACCCTTGGTCTGACCTAGTATGGCATGTTCTTATGTTCTTAAGATGTGCAATAGGCACAAGGACTGGGGTGGAATTTGGTAGAGGGCATCCTGAACCCTAACGGGCAGGCGGAAGGGTGTTGGTACATCAAGTTGTAAAAAGGTTATGCAAGACAGATTGGCCGAAGATGGAATCTTGTCTTCCAGCCTTGTCTAAGCAATAATGGGTTGTAAAGGTATGGAGAGAACTCCAGGTAGCAGCCCTGTAAATGTCAGGAAGTGGCACCAAGCGTAGGTGCTCTACTGAAGTCGCAATAGCCCTCACAGACTGTGCTTTAACACGGTCTTGAAGTGGCATGCCTGCTTGCTGACAGCAAAAGGATATGTAGTCCGTTACCCAGGAGGAGAGAGTCTGCTTACCCACAGGCTGCCCCAATTTGATGGAATGGAAAGAGACAAACAATTGAGTGCTTTTCCTGTGGGCAGCTGTATGGTCTAGTAAGAATGCTAGAGCCTGTTTGCAGTCAAGGGTATGCAGAGCCTGTTCTCCTGGAATGGAGTGGGGCCTGGGAAGGAAGGTAGGTAGCATAATGGATTGATTAATGTGAAACTCCGATACTACCTTAGGTAAAGATTTAGGGTGAGTACGGAGTACTGCCCGGTCCTGCAGAAGTTTGGTATAAGGCAGATAGGTAACTAGGGCCTGTAACTCACTAACTCTGCGAGCAGATGTTATTGCCAAAAGAAAAATCATTTTCCATGTGACATAGCGAAGATCACAGGATTGGAGAGGCTCGAATGGTGGTTTCATGAGCCGCCCCAAAACCAGATTGAGGTCCTAAGAAGGGGCCGGAGTGTGCAGTGGAGGCTTGAGGTGAAGCAAGCCTTTCAGAAAACATGTTACGAGGGGTTGTACTGAAATAGGAACATCCCCGACACCTTTATGGAAGTCGGCCACCGCACTGACATGCATTCTGATGAAGGAAGTTTTTTGACCTGATTCTAACTGGAGCCAGAGATAGTCTAGAAACGTCTTGGTGGAACAGGTAAAGGGATCAAGGGATTGAGAAGAACACCACGACGTAACCTCTTTCCATTTGTATAGGTAAGACTTTCTCGTGGAAGGCTTCCTTGAAGCAATCAGGACACGGGAAACTGGCTCCGAAAGGGTAAGTGGATGAAGAATTAACCTTTTAACATCCAGGCTGTCAGGGACAAAGCTTGAAGATTGGGGTGGTGTAGGCACCTGTCGTTCTGAGTGATCAGAAGCGGGTCCATTCCCAGGGGAATGTGCTTGCGAATAAAGAGATCCTGAAGTATTGGATACTACACTTGGCGAGGCCTGTGAGGTGCTATCAGGATCATGCATCCTTTGTCCTGATGTAACTTCACAAGAGTCTTCGAGAGAAGTGAAAGTGGAGGGAATGCATATAGGAGACCGGTTGACCATGAGAGGGAGAACGCATCTCTTGGCTGCAAGTGTTGGCTGCGAGTGAGAGAACAAACGTTCTCCACCTTGCGGTTTTGAGGTGATGCAAAGAGGTCTATGCGAGGATGACCCCAACGTTGGAATATTGCGTCCGCTACTGAGGGGTTGAGGGACCACTCGTGCGGATGGAAAGCGCGACTTAGGTTGTCCGCCAACACATTGTCCACTCCCAGCAAATAGGTGGCCCTGAGGTACATCGAGTGGGAGAGGACCTCCGCCCATATATGCGCAGCTTTCTGACACAGTAGGAAGGAGCCCGTCCCTCCCTGTTTGTTGATGTACCACATGGCCACCTGATTGTCCATCTGAATCAGGATGACCTGATTGGAAAGGCGATCCTGAAATACCCTGAGAGCATATCTGATTGCTCGCAGTTCCAGGAAATTGATTTGGTGTTTGGCTTCCTCTAGAGACCAAGTTCCTTGTGTTTGCAAATATGCCACATGGGCTCCCCAGCCGAGGTTGGAAACATCTGTGGTGAGAATTACTTGAGGGTCTGGAGTCTGGAAGGGCAGGCCTTGGAGGAGATTGTTCTGATTTTTCCACCAGGCTAGAGACTGACGGAGTGAGTCGGTGATGTGGACAATGGCTGATAGAGGTTGGACGGGAGTCCATTGTGACCTTAGAGTCCACTGCATGACTCTCATGGCCAAGCGGGCCATTGGAGTAACCTGTACTGAGGACGCCATGTGTCCCAGCAGGATGAGGAAGTGGCGTGCAGTCGTGTGTTGCTGAGACTGTAGCTGGTGTGCGAGGGAGATGAGAGTGAGGGCTCACTTTTGAGGCAGAAATGCCTTTGCCTGCAAGGTATCCAAGTCTGCCCCTATGAATGATAAAGTTTGAGATGGGACTAAGCAGGATTTCGCGTAGTTGACGAGTAATCCTAGCGAAATCAGAGTGTGTAAAGTAAGATGTAGGGAAGAAAGAGCAGCTTGCTGAGTGGGAGCCTTGATCAACCAATCGTCTAGATAGGGGTAGGCATGAACACCTTGAGTCCTGAGGAAGGCTGCTACTACTACGAGGCACTTGGTGAAGACTCGTGGTGCAGATGCCAGGCCGAATGGGAGCATTTGGTATTGATAGAAATCTCAGGAACCTGCGATGAGATGGATTTATCGCAATGTGCGTGTACGCATCTTCGAGATCGAGAGAGCAGAGCCAGTCTTCCTCTTTGCAGAAGAGGAAGGAGGGAACCCAAGGTTACCATCTTGAACTTTTCTCGTTGGAGGTACTTGTTGAGGGCACGTAAGTCCAGAATTGGACAAATGCCTCCCGGTTTTTTGGAGATTAGAAAGTTCCGGGAATAGAATCCTAGGCCTTGTTGAGAGTAAGCTACTGGTTCTATTGCTCTGGACTGGAGGAGGAGGGATACCTCCTGCTCCAGGAGTAGTGAGTGGTCAGATGTTCTCCACGCCGGTAGAGGTGGGGAGTCCGGTGGAATGGAGAGAAAGTTCAGGCAATAACCTTGAGAGATGATGGTAAGGACCCACTGGTCTGAGGTGACTGTGTGCCACCTGTTGTTGAAATGGCACAATCGACCTCCCACTGGTATCTGAGGCAGTGGAAACTGGCTGCTGCTCTCTATGTAGGAGTCAAAAACCGGAAACAGGGCCCGGCTGAGGAGCTGCTTGCGGCTTTTATTGATGAGGTTGACGAGACTGGGCTTTTTGGAAAGGTCCCGTGGAACGAGTCCTAGACAGTGGTGGATAGGACTTCTTTGGACAGAAGAATGTTTAGTATCCTTCCTGAAAGACTGTTTGGAGGAATACTCAGAGGGCATCAGAGAGAGCTGGTGAAGGGTCTCATGATGGTCCTTGAGTTCCGCCACCGTCCGCTGAATCTGTTCCCCAGATTGTCTCCTATGAAGGGCAGATCAGATAATCTCTCTTGTACTTCAGGGCGCAAGTCCGACAACTTAAGCCAGGCCCATTTTTCTTGCTGAAATAGCAGTTGCAGATACCCTGGAAGCGGTGCAAAAGATATCATAAGATCTTATTTCATGCTTCCCTGTCTCAAAACCCTTGTGTACTAGGGTTAGAAGTTGTTCTTGGAATTGCTGAGGGAGGGACTCTGCAAAGTCCTGTATCTGCTTGAGTAAGACCCTGTTGTACTGGATCATATATAGCTGGTAGGAGGCGATCCGAGAGATAAGCATCGATCCCTGGAAGACCCGCCGGCCAATGTCATCCAAGAATTTCTGTTCCTTACCTGGGAGAAAGGAAGAGTGGGGTTTTGATTTTTTTGCCCTTTTTTGGGCAGATTCTACCACCATAGATTGGTGATCCAGTTGAGGTTTCTGGAATCGGGGAGCTGACTGGACCAAATAAGTGGTATCAGCTTTCTTGTTGACTGGAGCAACAGAACCAGGGTGTTCCCAGTTCTTTTTTATCCAAAAGAACCTGGTGAATAGGGATGGAGGTTATTTCCTTGGGAGCATCCAGGATTTGTAACAGCTCCATCATTTGATGCCTGTCATCTTGTTCAATCTGCAATTGGAAGGGAACCAATTTCAGACATTTCCTTCACAAAATTTTTGAAGGATAAATCCTCTGGAGGAGAATGCTTCCTGCTTTCAGTAGGAGAAGGCGGCGATGGCAAGTCATCGGTATCTTGAGAAGAATCGTCGGTCCAGGTGTCATAGGGATCAGGACCTGCCCCTCTAGGAGCCTGAGAAGGATGGGACAATAGTATTCCTGAAGGTCCCGGTCTAGGTTCCGAAGGCATCGAGGGAAGTGCTGGAGGCACCGATGAAGGCATCGAGGGAACCGGTGCAGGGATCGAGGGCATCGATGGATGGATCGGTGGCGCTGATGGGTGCATCGGCATAAATGGTTGAGGCATCGAAAGAACTCCCGATGGAGGAATGAGGAACGGTGTTTCCCCTCCCGTTGACAGGGTAAGTGGGAACCCAGGATCCATCGGTGGAAAAGCGGCTGTAAGCGCTTCCATCTTTGAGAGCAGCAGTGCCAGTGCTGCCGGAATCGGATCGGTGGTCGGTTCCACAATCGGCACAGGTTTCGGTGGCGGAGGAACCTGGAGTCTGTGCATCGCCTTATCGATGGCCTCCTGAACCATCCGGTCCAGTTCTTCACGGAGACCTGGCGCAAGCAGCTCCGGCTCCGGAAGGGAAGAAGGAGGCAGAGGCATAGCTGGAGGGACCACCGTTAAAGGCGGAGTCACGGCTTCCGATACCCATCTGGGTGAGGGTTGCCTCGGTGACCCAGTCGCAGAAAGGATCGGTGCCTTTTCTGGATAGGGTTTCTTCGATAGCTGCTCGGATGATGACGAGATCGAAGATTTTCCTTCCACGATGGTCCGAGACTTGCAGTGTCGATGCTGTTTCTCTCTACGATCCCCTCGGTCCTGACGGGGGAGTAGAGATAGTTGAAGGCCGAGAAGTCGTCGACGCCGGACGGTCACCGGCCGGTGGCCGATACTGGCGTGAAGTGGACGGTGCCTGTTCAGATGACGTTGATGCAATCGATGGCGTCGGAGTTTGAGAATGGAAAAGAAGTTCCATTTTCTCCATTCTGGCCTTGCAACCTTTTGGTGTCATTAAGGCACATTTGGTGCAAGACAGGACATCATGCTCGCACCCGAGACACATTACACAGACTTTATGCGGGTATGAAATGGACATGGTACGAGTACAGTCCGGGCACCGATGGAACCCCCAATGCCATGGCCTTTGAAAAATTTAGCCGCGGTACGGTCGACAGCCAGTAGGCCGCGAGGACCAAACTCGACGGGAATCGATCGAAACCGGGTAAAATACTTACCGGAGTACCGCGGAGACAAAAATTTGAAGGAGGGACTCCTGTAGGGTATAAAAGTTTTTAGTAATTCCGTGAGGAAAATTCCTGTCAGGAATCTCTGGAGCTCCTTAACCTGCGTGGCTACTGCTGTGCGGAAAAAAAGAAGACTGAAGAGGGACCCCTGCTGGCTACAGGTTTAGTGCCATGCTGGGCATGCCCAGTAGGTGCCAGTCAAAGTTCTAGAAACTTTGACAAAAGTGTTCCGTGATTGGGTTCCATCCTATGATGTCAACCCATATATGAGGACTACCATCTTGCTTGTCCTGTGAGAACATAGAAACACTGCAAGCTCAGGAGGGAGGGAGCAGCCAGAAACTTGTCATATATAGTAGTTGCAAACATATCATGCATTTCAGTGGGCCAGGGAAAGAAACTGATTCGGGTGTAGTGGGCTTGGGACAAGGAGTTGCTTACTTTGTGGCAAAATTGACATAGTAGCATCCATTGCAGTGTTCCACAACGCAGAAAGATCTGCCACTCTCAGACCTCAGAACGGAAGGAGTTCCAGCTGTTATCAGGTTCCTAACCAGGGACAAAGGTGTTGCCAACCAGTGGAAAAGAAGTGGTGAGGTAGGAGAGGGGAATGGATAAAGAGGCCAAAGAGAAAGCAGAGCTGTTTACCTGTAACAGGTGTTCTCCTAGGACAGCAGGATGTTAGTCCTCACATGCAGATGGAGCCCGGCACAAAAACCTGCCACTAACCGCGCGTCCACGTGAGGTCCCCCTTCAGTCTTGTAACATAGCAAAATATGAGTGAAGAATAGAACAAAACGAAGGTGAACCCAACATCATGAGGAGGCAGGCGGGATTCCTGAGGACTAACATCCAGCCGCCATGACCTCTTTTGGAGCATCAATGAACTGGAGGACTTCCAGTATCTTATGACGGGAGTCCTTCTCAAACAGGAGCTGGAAGGGAATGGCTTCTGCCATGGCCTTCACAAAGCTGGTGAAAGACAGGTCCTCAGGCGGAGATCGGCGCCGCTCCTCTGGAGGGGAAGGCTCCGATAGGGGGGTCGTTGGAGAATTCAGAAGACGTGTCCGAGGAGTCATCACCCTACGGGTCATGGGGACTGTCCTCCTCACTAGGTTTCGGTGTCAAGGGCAGGGACCAGGAGGGAAGGAAGGCCTGGGCCCCAAGGGCATAGAGGGCCATGGGGGCACCGGCGGCATCGATGGACCCCAAAGCATTGAGGAGGGCATTGGCCGCGGGATGCCGGGAGGAACCGGTGGCGACCCGGGGAAGCACGGGCATGGGCCTCATCCTCCTCGGAGTACTCAGGAATTGGGATCACTCTGGTGGAGGGCATCGGAGGCATCTCGGGCACCGGTTGCATAGGTAGGAAGCCTAGAAGGACGTTCAGATGCTCCAGTAGAGGTGCGAACAATGAAGGCGGAGGCTCAGGCACAGGTATGGGGGTTGGCAGCGCTGGCAGCTCAACGCTCTGAAGCATTTTGAGCATTGCTGATTGTACCCTGCGGTCCTGCTCCTCATGAAAGACCTGGGTAGTAAGGACTGATGGAGGGGGACAAAGCGTCACCGGCACATCCATAGAGAGATTGCGAGGAGGCACGGCGCCCAGCACTATGACCGGTGGGGAACACCTCGGGCTACCGGGGGCCTCCGGTGGCCGGTGCCATTTCGATGGCAGTAGGGCAGCCGCCGATGTTGCCCCGGAACTGGAACCATGTCGGGACAGTGACCGGTGTCGATGTTTCCTGGGTTTCCGGTGCTCGACCCGGTCTTTCCCCGGTGCAGAGGACGAAGATGACCCCAAGGTTAGGGGGAGGGGAGAGACCACCGAGGATCGATCTCCCTCTCCATGATCCTTAGGGGTACTGGAGAGCGGAACCCACCAGGGGAAGCGATGGAGACGGTTCCCCGCAGCCCTTAGGCGTGGAGGACACCGACACAGACGCGGAGTGTTTTGGAGAGCCAAAGAGCTTCTCCATTTTGTCTAGGCGTGCAAAACGTCTTTTGGGGTCATTTGATCGCACAAACGACACCCTCGAACATCGTGTGAGGCCCTCAGGCAGAGGATACACACCTCATGCGAATCAGTGATGGACATGGACCGCGGACACTGGGGGCACCATCGAAAACCTGACGATGCCATCGAAAAAAAGAGACCGGCACGAGGTCAATCACCGACGGAAACCCAAGGCGGGAATAGGAAAATCGACTGCAAAAAAACAACGGCAAAAGCCACAGGTACATACCGAAGAAACCGAATGTGAAGGGGGACCCAATGCAGAAAAAACCCGAAAATTTCAGCAAAATGCTTTTAAGTGTTTGGAGCTCCACAACCGCGAGGCTACTGCACCGCGGAAAAGAAGAGACTGAAGGGGGACCTCGCATGGATGCGAGGATGGTGGCAGGCTGAATTTTCCGTGCCGGGCTCCATCTGATGATGTCACACACGTGAGGATTACCATCCTACTTGTCCTAGGAGAATAAAGAGATGGAAGGGAGAGAGGGAGGAAGGAGAAATAAAAGCAAAAAGTGTAAAAAAAAAAAAAAAAAAAGAAATTACTGCTTACCTGATAATTTCCTTTCCTCTAAGGAAGGCAGGCCAATCCACACAAGTGGGTTTTGAACCTCTTCCAGCAAATGGAGATACTGACATCACGGACATATAGCCCTGCCCCAGCATCAGCCCGCCAGTATTCTCTGGAAAAGCCAAACTGTGAACAAACTGATAATACCTGAACATGACTTAACAGTCAACCACTCGTGCTTCCAACCAACTGGGAAACACTGAGCTCTTACAAAAGAAATAATTCACTAAACTGAGAGGCTGGTTATGACACCAGTCCTCCAACGCAGTGGTTCTCAGCCTTTTTTCGGCCGGAACACACCTGACAGATGGTTCTCACATGTGTGACACACTGAACATATGACCGTTACGGGGCTATATGTAAACATACACTCTGCATCCACGGGAACCCCCTTGACCCTAACAATGGATGTAGAGCAGAACTAGGGCATTACCCATAGAACTCACCATGCAAAAAAAAGATATTTTGGTTCTTATGACATCTCAGTAAAAGCAAAACAAACTTCCTTTACTACCAGGCATAATAGCCCTCCTTATGAAAAGGCAATAATTTACCACTAATGCATATCCTATTGAGAAAACACAACAAATAAGATTGATACAATTGCCTACATGCTAGTAAAATACCTCACCTCAGGCACACACACAGAACCAACCTTCACCAAGTACAGAAAGATCACACATTATAAATATGGAGACAAACTGGAATGGAAAACCAAAAAAAGCCACTCTGCATGCAGTGCAAACCTGGAGAAATGGAAAGAGAAATATAGCACCTAACACAGTCCCAGGATCAGCAATAATGCACAGAAACTAATCTGCACAAAGTTACACCTGCATTATGGAACACAAAACAACCCTGTCTATGAAAAGGCAACACGAGAAATATTAAATCAGGTCCTAAACACTAATACACCTATTAAGAAAACAGGACAAGCCAAGCTGCTATAGATCCACACACAGAAATAACTGTAAAACTATATTAATAAATGTTTCAAAACAGCTGATGAACAGAATAACATCCAACAATTAAAACTCATAAAAATGATTAAAAATTGTCCAAATATCAATAAAATATTTCAAAACAGCAGACACGTCACATAATACTCAATAATTGAAATGGCAGTCAATCAAGAAAAATAAACTTAAAATGCCAACTTTACTTACCCTCTCCAGCAACTGTCCTACTCCTTTCCCTTGAAAGCACAGACCAGGAGCAGCAGCGGCTGCTGAAGCTCTGTCCTCACGGTCCTCTTCTTTAGGGCCCACAAGTCACACACACATCCCCCCCCCCACCACCCCCAATTAAACCCTACGACCAGTCTCTGTCTCAGAGACACCAGTCACCTCCCTGCCTAGTCTTATCTCTCTCTGTCTCTCACACACACACCCCAGTCACCTCCCTGCCCAATCTCTTTCTCTCACACACACTTTGCTTAGAGCCCCAATGATGTGTTTCCCCTTTAATTTCACAGTGGCAGATTTCCCAGTGCTGCTGCTGCTGCAATCTCAGCCGCACTGAAGCAGCAAACATTTATTTTAGAAAAATATGCCACATCACTCAAGCCTCTCTTCTGACTGTCGGGATATCCCTAGGCTCCCGCGGCCCCCAATCTGCCTACTTTTAAGGCCCTGGAAGCTCCAATTGCCCCATCTCTAATCAGCACAGCTGAGTGCCACTTTTCCTTTAAATGCTGTTCTGCCGCACTCACTGTTGCATCGGGGGGGGGGGGGGGGGGAATCCCCAGAGCAACCAGCCTCTTCGTGCTTGCGACTCACTGCCACTTTGGGGAATCCCTATTCTATCGCGGTTCCTGGCGCAGCTGGCCTCTTTTCTTTGTGGCTCACCGCTGTGTTTAATTTCAGCACTTCCAGCCCATGGCGGCCATAGGGTTGGGCTTCTTTGCTGCCATGGGCCTGGACACTGTCCTTCCTCCCAGCCCCCCACACACCACCCCACCCCGGGGCTATGAGATGTCCCCCTTCCTTCCTGCCCCACCGGCCAATCAGAGGCTTCCTCCTCCCACTGGCAGGAAGAAGGGAGGCTTCCGATTGGCCTGCGAGGGCAGGAAGAACGGAGGAGGTTTCCCATTGGCCCGCAGGGACAGGAAAAAGGGAAGAGGTTTCCCATTGGCCCGTGGGGGCAGGAAAAAGGTAAAGGGAAGTATAACTGGGACTGTGGGACACTGGGAGACGCAACACTTTGGTGTGTTGCGACACACCAGTTGAGAATCGCTGCTCCAATGAACAACAGGAACAACACTCTGCGTTGTCTGCACCTAAAAGACAAACTAAAGCAATTCGGCAACGGTGGGTCATGGATTGGCCTGTCTTCCTTAGAGGAAAGTCCCAAAAAACACGAAGGTAGGCGGTCTAAGAAACCGTCAGGAAGAAAAACAAGATTAGACGCCACAGTCGTTTTCAAAAGTTTATTGAAGTGGAGACGTATATATATATATATATATCTCCATGTCAATAAACTTTTGAAAAAGACTGTGGCGTCTAATCTTGGTTTCCTTACAGGAAAGGACATTATCAAGTAAATAGTCATTTTTCCCCAGAGGTGAAGTCTACCAAGTCTCAAGTGCAGAAACAGATAGAATACTACTGCAGTGTAACTGGCATGAGAAACTGGGGAGTTGACGTGGTCAAGCCTAAGGTCATTCACCCAGGTGAATCTGGGCATGGCAGGGTTTTCCTTCTCTCCAGGCATTAAGCTAAGAGATGGCCTTGAGCCACACAGTAAAAACAGAGGCCTAGTTGTCTGCATCGAGTTCTCTCCTTGGATGGCAAACAAGAGCGGATCTATTGCATGGGCTCTTCTGGTGGCAGGGTCACTGGCTTGGCAGTATTAGACAGAAGCGAGGGTTGTAAAGAGGGTGTCCAGGTTACATTCCTCTTTACTAAGCAACCTTCTTGGGCTTGCTCCTTGAGGTCAATGCCAAGCTCATCCTTAATTTGGGGAGAGACGACTTCAAGGAAGATAGTAAGAAGACAGTCTTCTTGCCAAATGAGCTCCATTACCAGTGTTCTAACTTCAATAGCACATTCTTCCAGTGTTCTGGTGCCTAGTCAGAGGTGGAGTAAATCAGAACTCATGACAGTCGTGCAACCAGGCTTCTCAAATACTGTTTTACACAGCTCAGTAAACTGTTGCAGGTTCTGCAGCAATGGTTCTGAACACTCCTGCAGCAATGGTTCTGAACACTCCTGCAGGAGACAGGCCCATGCTAAGATATTCCCATAGAAACATAGAAATGACAGCAGAAGAAGACCAATGGCCCATCCAGTCTGCCCAGCAAGCTTTCGTACTTTTTTTTTTTAAATTTTTTTTCTCATACTTATCTGTTACACTTGGCCCTTGGTCTGACCCAGCATTGCAATTTCTTATGTTCTTAATGACTGCCTGCTGCCTCGATGAAGACCCGGAGGCTCGCCCAGTGAAAATCGCTGCCCAAATAATAAAAATAAATTGTTTTTTTTCTCTTTTCTTCTCTTTTCCCAGGCTCTCTCTCTCTATTCACAGACGCTGCCACCGAACCTGGAAGGAGCATCAAGGCCCCTCCCCCTGCTGAAGCTGACGACGCCGGAAGATCCCCAGGGGGATATAAAAGTGGGCCCGGGACCCGAGGCGCAGGGTGACTGCCTGCTGCCTCGCTGAAGACCCGGAGGCTCGCCCAGTGAAAATCGCTGCCCAAATAATAAAAATAAATTGATTTTTTTTCTCTTTTCTTCTCTTTTCCCAGGCTCTCTCTCTCTATTCACAGACGCTGCCACCGAACCCGGAAGGAGCATCAAGGCCCCTCCCCTTGCTGACGCTGACGACGCCGGAAGATCCCCAGGGGGATATAAAAGTGGGCCCGGGACCCGAGCACACGCCAAAATCAAACCTTGATGGAGTTACAGAAAGGAGGAGGTGGATCGACAACACATCCCATAGAAACATGCACCAACAAAGGTAAGTACAACTACAAACACAATTATTCACAAACACAAAAAGAAAGTAACAAATCACATGGTTACAAAAATACCATCCGACATAATCTCATAGAAGTAAAGAAAACCAAGAATCCAACCAAACTAAGTCTAAATAAAATACTAACCTTATCGTTCATTCTAGTAAATGCCCAATCCATAACTAAGAAATTCCCAATAATTACAGACCTATTGTACGACATTAAACCAAATTTCATTGCTATCACTGAAACGTGGTTAAAAAAATCCGACATTATCATAAAAAATCAAATAGCACACAGAAGCTATGACATATTCTCAATACCAAGGATTAATAAACGCGGAGGTGGCATAGCATTAATTATTGAAAAAAAAATTAAATGTAAACTGATTCCAACAACACTTCCCCCCCCAAACCACGAAATTGCACTATTTGATACAGAACACACACAAATATGCATTATATACTGCCCACCCAGCCTGTGTTATGCTCCTGCCCGCAAGAAGCGTGGGCAGGCTCTTACCTTCTCACAGACAGCCAGCCAGGCTGCTGATACTGTTGCTTGCTTTCTCCCTGAATCAGCTGGGGCTGTCCCAGCAGCTCTTGCCATGCGGTCGGCTCCTCTGTTCCTGCCTTCCCCCGACGTGCTGCTGCGATCCTGGGACCTCCAGTCAGCAGGCCGTCTCTGCCGGTGCCTGCTCAGCCTGGGTCCTTGCCTGGCTGGGAAGCCGTCCCTGCCAGTGCCTGCAGCTTGCTACAGCTCTCTGCTCTGCCTGCAGCCTTACCTCTCTCTGCTTCTTCCTGCTTCTGTCCTTGCAGCTGGGAGCTGCTCCACTGACCTGCCTTCACCCAGCTCCAGCCCAGGGCTGCTCCACTGCTTCCTTGGCCTTCCACGTGGCTGAGGACGCCACCAGCTTCCAGCTCTTCGTCTCTCTGCTCCTCTTCAAGGGCCAGCCAGGTGTGGCCCCCTGCTGACCCCTCCCTGGGCGTTGTCCACCTCAGCCCTACTAAAGGGCTCAGCTTTCATTCTGTCTTTGCCTTCGCAAGGAGTTGGTCACTCCTGAGATCCTTCGCTCCAGGAAGTTGTCCGTGTTCCAGCACTTCTGCAAGGTCCTATGTTTCTTGTTACCTGTCGGAGCTCCTCGTCCAGTCCTGATGTCTGCCTGCCGTTCCAGTCCCAAGGTCTGTCTCTTGATCCAGTCCTGATGTTCCTGCTGTTTCAGATGTCCATGTTCCAGCCCTGAGGTGTGTCTCCTGTTCCAGTATCCGTGTTCCAGTCCTGATCTTACCTGCTGCTCCAGATGTCCTTGTTCCAGCCCTGAGGTCTGTCTTAATCCTTGTTCCTGATCCTGATGCTTTAACCTGCCTTGTGCTGCCAGGAGTGCAGCGTATCCTTGCCTTGAGCTGCCAGGAGTGCAGCAACCTGCTTCTTCCCTGTGCTCTCCCGCTCTCTGCGTGGTCCGCGACCAGCCTTCCAGGGCTGAGTAGGGCGCGCATGAGGCAGGTTGGTCCGCGACTCAGTCCCGCGGGTGGTCTGAGTAGGGCGCCCTGAGGGACGGTGCCCATGTCTTCCTTCAGCCCTCGTTCCTGATTCCACCTCTGTGCATCCAGTCCTGAGTCCACGCCTGTGCCTGTCCACGTCTATGCATCCTACACCTCATTCCTGAGTCCACGTCTTTGCCTGAGTCCACGTCTAAGGATCCTGCATCTATGCCTGAGTCCACGTCTATGGATCCTGCACCTCGTTCCTGAGTCCACTTCTATGCCTGAGTCTACGTCGTTCCTGAGATTCGTCTGAATCCATGTTCCAGTCTTCGCTGCCCTGGCCTCCATCTGGCCTGCCGCTTCGTGCCGTACCCTGCGGCAGGTCCGAAAGGGCTGGGAACGGTCGGAGGACTGTTCACAAGACCAACATTGCGTTGTTGGGTCTTCCAAAGCGTGCAGGTCAGGAGGAGGGCCTGTCTTCTAGTCTTCACTCCAGCTTGCCTCCGTCCAGCCCATGCTCGGGCATGCCTCGCCTCCCGCGGCACCTCTCCAGACCCCTCTGGCGTCGAGCCGCGGCCCAAGGGCACACACATCTCCCAGGAGTGGGATCGCTCTCCTAGCACTCCACAACAGCCTGCTTGACCTAAACCTATCTCCTTTAATAGAATATTTAACAATTAACCTAAACACATCAAAACCTACCATCATAATGGGTGATTTTATTTATTTTATTTAACAGTTTTATATACCGAAGTTCTGGTAACAGAGTTACTAATCATTTCGGTTTACATTACAATTGAATTGACAGTATATAGAATAATGTCTTACAATGAACAAGGTAAATTGAACTTGGAAAAAATAAATAATAATAACTTAAATGAACAAGGAGAGTATAATTTAAATACAATATATTTTGAGGAAAAGTGAACATAATTGCTGGTACTGATTTTGTTGAGACTGAAAGGTATAAAGGAGCATTTTGTGGGTGCTCCAGAGAGGGGTCCCATTATCCGGCTAACATAGCCGCATAACTTTAGACCTGCTCGGAAGCAGGTCTAAAGTTATCTGGCCTCGTGGGGCAGTATAACTTTAGACTTAACTGGATATATTTAAAAAAGAATACATCCGGTTAAGTAAGGTTCCATTTAAAATGCAAAGACCTCACATGGACGTGTTTCCACTAACAAATACATGCCAAACACTAAACGATACGATGGAAGCACTGGGGTTCACATTAATGACAGATAAACCCACACACAAAGCTGGCCACTCCCTCGACCTGACATACATTAATCATAACTTCACTTAAATACCAGCTATAATCAAATTCCATGGTCGGATCACTTCTTAATCCAATCCGACATCAAACTCATAGAACCAAAAGAAATACAGAAAAATGAGCCCTTAGAATTTAAATATTATCCCCCCTTTAACCATGACATTCCAAAAAATAAATTAGAAGAAACTTTAATAAACCTCAACCACCAAAACTGTATAGACGCAACAACAGAATGGATAACTAAAACAAGTAAATTGGCAGACGACATTAACCCCACTAGAACAATACAAATCCATGAACCAAAACAGAAAAACCCTTGGTTTAATGAAAAATTAAAGGAAATTAAACAAAATCTGAGAAAAAAAGAAAAAAAATGGAAAAAAGACAAATCAGTGGAAAATGTAACCAAATTTAGGAAACAACTAGCCTTTTATAAAAAAAATAATTCTTGAAGCAAAAAAACAATTCTTCAATTCAAAAATTGAAAAATTTTCAAACAACCCCACGAACACTATTCAACATAGTTAAAAATCTGACTAAGGATAAAGCAGATATGCCCCAAGCCCCACAAGAGAACAAATGCAACGACCTAGCACACTATTTTTCAGACAAAATCACAAACCTTAAAGCAAAGATTCCATCCCTAACAAAACAGGAAATCAAAATGCAAAAAAGAGATGTGACACAATTCTCCACATTCGACGAGGTATCCCAGACCGAAGTTGAATGCATGATAAAAAAAACTGAATCCTGCACCACATAAAATTGACACCATTCCCACTACAGATATAAAAAAACTAGCTGATATAACCTCATGCACACTAACCAAAATAATTAACCTATCACTCAGTGAAGGAGTTATGCCAGACTCACTCAAAAACGCAATAATAAAACCGATTCTGAAAAAGAAAAACAGTGACCTAACCGTCTTAAGTAACTATAGACCTGTTTCAAACTTGCCCATGATCGCAAAATTAATAGAAAAAGCAGTACAAAAGCAACTAGCAGAACATCTAGACAACAACAACATACTCTTCCCATCACAACATGGTTTCAGAAAGCACTATAGCACCAAAACGTTACTAATCTCTCTAACAGATACCGTACTTCGCGGATTTGACAGCAGAAAACACTACATCATGATACTGCTAGATCTGTCAGCAGCATTTGACACGGTAAACCATGTCATACTATTGAAAAGACTGGAAGAAATAGGATTACAAAACAAAACAACTGAATGGTTCAAATCCTATCTTAACAATAGATCTTATCAGGTACAGATAAAAAACTCAATATCAGACAAAATCACACTAAAGACAGGAGTCCCCCAGGGTTCAGCACTCTCAACAACTCTATTTAACATTTACATGCTCCCCCTCTGCCACCTACTGGCTGGGCTAGGTATCATACACTACATATATGCTGACGACATTCAATTGATTCTACCGGTTGAAGAATCAATTGAAAAAACACTAAACTTTGCAATGTTATACCTAGACATAATTAAACAACTATTAAACCAAATGGAACTAGTAATTAACATTGAAAAAACAGAATTTATACATCTTGAATGAAAAAACATTGAAAGAATTCAAAATCCCATTCGACTTAAAAATGACAAATCAATAGAATTAACTGATAAAGCTAGAAACTTAGGAGTAATTATAGACACGAACTGAGCCTTAAGCAAACACATATCAATAAAAGCAAGAGAAGGCTACGCCAACTAATGTCCTTAGAAGACTAAAACCCTTATTAAATCAGGAACACTTTCGTACAGTACTACAAGCATTAATATTTGCCAGCACAGACTACTATAATTCACTTTTCCTAGGATTACCATACACCACTTTCAGACCACTGCAAATACTACAAAACTCGGCTGCCAGAATACTTATGGTAAAGGCAGAAGAGATCATATCACCCAAACACTTGGCAGATTTACACTGGCTCCAATAGAACAGAGAGTTCAATTTAAAACATTATGCACAGTTCATAAGCTAATAAATGATGAAAATTCTGACTGGCTAAACACCGCATTTCGACTACATGTCCCTCAAAGAAATCTCAGATCGGCCAATAAAGCTCTGCTAACCATACCCTCAGTCAAAACAGCAAAGTTGACCCAAGTTAGAGAGAGAGCACTACATTTGGCAGGACACTACTATGGAATACATTACCCCTGGAATTAAGACTAATGAAAGAATTAAAACTCTTAAAAAAAGCTTAAAAACATGGCTCTTCAAAAAAGCATTTCACAGTAAGGTTAGCGGAATAACAACACATACACAAAGCAGGAAGTCACCGAGAAAAAAGCAGAACTGCTTATTTTTTATTATCTCCTCAACAATTAAGTATTAAATGAGAGACAGTTAATCGTAATGGTAACTACACCCATACCCCAATTAGAGTATTTTATTGAACTATGTAACCGTATAATAATGGCACCCCATGGATAATTTAGGAAACCACATATTGTGCCTAATGTAAACCGTTGTGATGGCGCACTACTAATGACAGTATAGAAAAGTTTTTAAATAAATAAATAAATAATTTCTTATGGATCCACAGTGTTTATCCCACGCCCCTTGAAGTCCTTCACAGTTCTGGTCTTCACCACTTCCTCCGGAAGGGCATTCCAGGCATCCACCACCCTCTCTGTGAAGAAATACTTCCTGACATTGGTTCTGAATCTTCCTCCCAGGAGTTTTAAATCGTGACCCCTGGTTCTGCTGATTTTTTTCCGACGGAAAAGGTTTGTCGTTATCTTTGGATCATTAAAACCTTTCAAGTATCTGAAAGTCTGTAACATTTCACCTCTGCTCCTCCTTTCCTCCAGGGTGTACATATTTAGATTCTTCAATCTCTCCTCATAAGACATTCGATGAAGACCCTCCACCTTTTTGGTTGCCCTTCTCTGGACTGCCTCCATCCTGTCTCTGTCCCTTTGTAGATATGGTCTCCAGAACTGAGCACAGTACTCCAGGTGAGGCCTCACCAAGGACCTGTACAAGGGGATAATCACTTCCCATTTCTTACTCTATATTCCTCTCTCTATGCAGCCCAGCATTCTTCTGGCCTTATCACATTGTTCGCCGACTTCAGATCGCCATCCCATAACAAGAGGATGTAAGTGGTCTTTGTCAAATCGTCCAGGAACAACGGAGCAAAGTGGGAGAAGTGCATGCGGCACTAATTAAAAAATCCTTGACATTTGTAGATATGCCTTGCATATTGGGGTTGGGCTGATAGTGAGGTATAGGCCAGTTAGTTTACTGAAGGTGGCATTGGAGCTGCTACTGGAGGAGGCGGAAAAAATGGGCATGGTCAGGGTGTCTATCTTTGCGGTGACATGATTCATGTCTGTGGCTAAGAGCACTAAGGCCGCCTGCAGTTCTTGAATGCTATGGACTAAGCCAGGGATAGCCTGTAACACAGATAAGTCCACCGGGTCCATGGCCTCGGCGACCTGTTGCGGGCGTGGACCCTTGGACCGAGGTGGAATTGAAGCAACCTACAGGGAGGAGCCTTGCAGGTCCCCACCATCAGCAAGCAGACACAGACGAGGCAGAGGCACAACAGGAGCTTCACCGTTACCAGAACATATTTGGTTTGTATCTTTGAGTACCGAGGCCAGCAGGTCTTAGGTTGGAGACTCTCCTTGTGGAGAGATCCGAGGACGTAGCAAGGTCAGAACAGGAGAAGGCGAGTCTATTTGTTGGCAGGCTATGATTGAAGGCAGGCGGCAGACAGACTGGTCCAGGAGTCAGGCAGTAGTCAGTGGCAGGCAGCAACAAGAATGTCCAGAAGTCAGGCTGAGGTCAATATCAAATATCTGTCCGAAGGGAAAGGAGAGACAGATAGGCAGGGCAGGCAGACAAAGAGTGGAACAAGCAGGTAAGACACACTAAAGAACTGAAAAAGCAACCACAGTAACTGATGAGCAAGACATAAGAACATAAGACTTGCCATACTGGCTCAGACCAGAGGTCCATCAAGCCCAGTATCCTATTTCCAACAGTGGCCAGGATCCCAAGGTGTAGATAGATTCCAAGCTGCTTATCCCAAGAATAAGCAGTGGATTTCTGCAATTCTATCTCAATAATAGTTAACAGACTTGTCCTCTAGAAATTTGTCCAAACTTTTTTTTAAACGCAGCTACACTAAAAACTTTCACCGCATCCTCTGGCAATGAATTTCAGAGCTTAATTGTGTGTTCAATAAAAACATATTTTCTCTTATTAGTTTTAAATGTATTACCTAGTAACATTAATGTGTCCCCCTTGGTCTTCGCACTTTTCAAAACAGTAAACAACTGAGTAACATTTACTCATTCTATTCTACTCATTCTATAGACCACTATCCTATCTCCCCCTCAGCTGTCTCTTTTCCAAGCTGAAGAGTCCTAAGCTCTTTAGCTTTTCTTCATAGGGGAATTGTTCCATCTCCTTTATCATTTTGGTTGCCCTTCTATGCATTTTTTTCTAATTCTGCTATATCTTTTTTGAGAGGTGATGATCAGAACTGCACATAATACTCAAGATGATGGAGCACCATGGAGCGATAGAGGCATTATTTATTTATTTATTTATTTATTTAAGGTGTTTTGTATACCGTCATTTTGTTTCGCCATCAGAACGGTTTACAGTAATCGTGAAAAACAAAGGTTATATAAACATCATCATAGCTTATTGTCTTGGGGTTTGTGGGTTAATTATCCCTTACAGTGTGTTCTAATAAAGGCATAGGATGGGGTTGATAAATAAGGTGGAAGGGAGGGTGGTGGTGATACAGTTAGGTCTGTAACAGCAGGGTTTCAGGGTTCAAAGAAATATATAATAGGTTGCTAGAATTACGATATGAGGTTAGTTTCACAGTATCTTAGAGATTCAAAAGGTGGATGTTGTTTTTGTTAGTTGGGAGATGGAGAATTCTTCATGGTGCATTTTTGTTGATCGAGAGATGTTTTATTCTCCATTCCTTTCCTAATAATCCCTAGCATTCTGCTTGCTTTTTTGGCTGCTGCTGCTGCACACTGAGCAGAAGATTTCAACATATTTTCAGCGATGACACCTAGATCTTTTTCCTGAGTGTTGACTCCTAATGTGGAACCAAGCATTTTGTAACTAAAATTTAGGTTACTCTTCCCTAAGTGCATCAGTTTGCTTTTTTTCACATTAAATTTTATTTCCCATTTGCATGCCCAGTCTCCCAGTTTTACAATGTTCTCTTACAATTTCTAACTATCCTTATGTGATTTAACAACTTTGAATCATTTTGTGTCATCAGCAAATTTGGTCATCTCACTTGTTGTTCCCATTTCCAGGTTATTTATAAATGTATTAAAAAGCAGTGGTCCCAGAACAGATCCCTGGGGCACTCCACCTTTTTCCCACTGGGAAAATTTACCATTTAGCTCTACTCTCTGTTTTCTATCTTTAAATCAATTGGCAATCCATAATAGGACTCTGCCCCCTATCCCATGCCTTTTTAATGTCCTAAGAAGTCTCTCATGAGGGACTCTATCAAATTATTTCTGGAAATCCAGATACAAACTATATCAGCTGGATCACCTTTATCCACAGTGTTAGTTTGTTTTGTCCAGGTGGACAGTAATACAACCCCACTACTATTGTATTCCTTTTTTCACCTGGACTTTCTATCCATAAAGATTCAACATTGCATTTTTTTTCCTGCAGAATTTTTATCTTGTTTGACTCAATGCTCTCTTAACACCATCTTAACATTTGTACCCTGGTATCACAGTGTTCCATTGGTTATCCTCCTTCCACCAGGTCTCTAAGATGCCAATTATATCTACCTCTTCATCCAGTGCTTTACACTCTAACTCTCCCATCTTATTTTTTAGACTTCTAGCATTTGTATACAGACATTTCAAAGTATTATTTTTGTCTGTATTAACAACCTGCACATCAGTTGATGGGGTAATTTTGAATCTTTCTGCACTTTACTTAAAGACACCTGGTCTACTGGGATGTCCTACTTTCTCTGTTCTCTTAATATCCTTCAAAGACAAATCATTCCGAACCATGAGCTTCTGAGCGAATGTCGGCTTTCCCCCATTACCTAGTTTAAAAGCTGCACTATTTCCATTTTAAAAGTTAGTGCCAGCAGCCTGGTTCCACTCTGGATAAGGTGGAACCCATCCTTTCGGAAAAGGCCCCCCTTTCCCAAAATTAAGCCCAGTTATTAACAAACCTAAAACCCTCTTCCTTGCACCATCATCTCATCCACACATTGAGACTCTGGAGCTCTGCTTGCCTCTGGGGTCCTGCATGTGGAATGGGTAGCATTTCTGAGACTGCTGCCCTGGAGGTTATGGATTTCAGTTTTCTACCTAAAACCCTAAATGTGGCTTCCAGAATCCCCCTCCTGCACTTTCCTATGTCATTGGTACCCACATGTACCAAGACAGCCGGCTTTTCCCCAGCACTATCTAAAATCCTATCTATGTGATACGTGAGGTCTGCCAACATCGACCAGGCAAGCTACCAAGCGATCCTCATGTCTATCAGCCACTCAGGTATCAACCTTCCTAATAATTGAATCACCAACTATAACAGCCATCTTAACCCTTCCCTCCTGAGCACATGCCCCTGGAAACCTATCCTCAATGAGAGAGGATATTACATCGCTTTGAGGGCAGGTCCTAGCTACAGGATTAACTGACTGCCTCATCCAGCTGATGTTCTCCTTCCAGGTGACCTTTCTCCTCCCAAGGTAGCACAGGGGCTACCAGACTGGAGGTGGGACTTGTCTACTATGTCCCTGAAGGTTTCCTCTATATACCTTTTTGTCTCTCTTAGCTCATCCAGATCTTCCACTCTAGCCTCCAGAAATTTGACTCGTTATCTGTGGACTTGGATCTTTTCACATTTATTTACTTATTTATTTATAACTTTTTTTATACCGAAGTTCAGGTAACAGAATTACTTATCACTCCGGTTTACATTATAACAAGTAGGAAACAATGACAACATATGTCTTACAATGAACAAGGGAGTGAACAACTTGGATAATATAACATAACATAACTAGGAACAGTAGCAGTATGCACTATTAGAGTGAAACTAGCGCATGGGGAGGGAGGTTTGCTAATGGGGGGGGGGGAGGGAAGAAAGGTTGTTCGTGGACGGGGGGAGGAGGGAGAAATTTCTTATTGATGAGTAAAAACATGAGCATAGGTCCTGGACGTCATCAGTATGAAGACAGTCTATGGGAGCTGTGGAAGACTAAGTAAGTTAAGGGAATGCTTGTGCACACATACAACCTCCTGCCAGCTGGGAGATAATCATACAAGTGGCACTCAGTACAAAAGACTGGAAAGCCTCCCTCTCGCTGCTGAACTACTTCCTGCCTCATAATTTTGTTGATTTGTTATTGAGTTAAAATGTCTAAGGGAGCAGGGATGTAAAGCTAACCTAAAGTATTTTTAGTCTATAGCTTTATTTATTTTATATTTGTCTGGCAATGACCCTTAAACACTACAATTAATCTACCTATATTTTCCTAGTTACCCACCTTATTGACTCTTGTTTTGAATTAAATTCTGTACAAATTCAGTAGAGGGAGTTCAGAAACCTGACGTGCTGAACAAACTGGCGTGAGAAAAACTGTCTTCAAGGTAATTAACCAAAAATAGAGGTCATGCAGCAGCCGAAAAGTAGGAGCCGCCAAGAAATTCAAGACCATAATAAGGTCCCACAGAGGCACCTGTAGCCACAAGGGAGGACGAAGATGATTAACTTCCTTGAAGAACCGGGACACATCCAGAAATCAAAAGCCCACTATTAACTCACCCCCTATAACAAGCGAGCTGCCACTTGACTCTTCAAGATGTTAAGCCTTTAAGTAATCCTTCCTACAAAAATTCCAAAATTAATGGAATTTCCACTTTGAGAGGCTGAGAACATCACTCCACACACCAAGCCAAAAAACTCTCCAAACTCTAAAATTAGCCAGAGACGTAGAAAATTTTCTGGCCCAGAGCAAAGTGGAAATCATGCTTCAATAAATGAGCCCTCTCAAGGGCCAAACCGTAAGACAAAATCAACCCAGATCGTAGTCTAGAATGGGTCCCTGACTCAACAGATCCTACCTGAGTGGCAGTCAGAGGGGTCTGTCCACCAGCAGCCTCTGGAGATCGGTATACCATGGCCTCCGAAGCCAATCCAGAGCCACCAGAAGTACAGTTTTGGTCTGGCCTGGAATCTTTACAATGATCCTGCCTATCAGTGGCCATGGTGGGAAGACATATAATACCCAGTCCCATTGCCACACCTGAATGAAAGCATTGATACCCAGTCGACTGAAGAACCAGGGAACATTTGCGTTGCTGGATGTCACCAGCAAATCCAGATACATGTGACCCCAGTGCACCATTATGAATTTAAAGGTTTTGTCCGCTAACTCCCATTTCTCCAGGGTCCACGTTCTGCCAGAGAAAGTCAACCCATACATTGTCCTTTCCAGCAATGTCTTGAAGATGTTGCTCTGCCATACCATGAGCGCATCTATTTCCTCTAGTACCTGTTGGCATCTGATTCCGCCCCGATGACTGATGTAAGCCATTGTCATGGCATTGTATGACATTATCCTGACCATCCGAGCCTCTAGATGCTCAGCGAACCTCAAGCATGCCAGCCGAACTGCACATGCTTCCAATTGATTGAATGCTCCATTGATGCTAATCAGCACTCCAGCAACCTTGCACCAGCAACTCCTGACAGTGAGCCCCCCAACCCAGAAAGCTTGCATCTGTCATGAGTACTAACCAATCCAGTGTCTCCAAGGAAACTTCCTTCCTGAGATATCCATTTGTTACCACCACTGCAAGTAGACCCTCACCTTCAATGGCAAATGAAGCCTCACCATGTAGTCCTGTGGGAGCGGACTCCACCAGGAAAGTAATGTGTGCTGAAGAGGCCCGCATGTGTGCCTTTGTCTAGGGGACAACCTCTAACTTGGCTACCATCAAACCTATAGATATGACCACTCTGTCGGACAAATAGTCCTCCTCAGTGTTTGAACGCGAGCAATCAACTTCCAAATGTGACTCTCTCGCAGAAACAATCTGCCCTGCTTTGTATCAAAATGAACACTGAGATATTCCAGCATCTGAGAAGGGAATAAGCTGCTCTTGGCCAAGTTCACCAACCAGCCTAATTCTTGTAGTAAGGAGACTATCTTGCGAAAAGATAGGTGACTCTCTTCCACCCTCTTGGCCCAAATCAACCAATCGTCCAGATAGGGATGAACCAGGATGTAAGAAAGCCGCTACCACCATCATGACCTTGGAGAAGCTCCTGAGTGCAGTGGCCAGCTCAAAGGGCAGGGCCTGAAACTGATATGACAAACCACAGCGCCCATTGATGTTTCCGGCAAATGAAAATATGCAAATATGCCTCCATCAGATCCAGAAATGTGAGAAATTCACCTGATTGCATTGCCATTATTATGGAGTGCAGAGTTTCCATTCAGAAATGAGTCACCTGCAAATAACGATTGACTCCTTTGAGATCCAGAAGGGGTTGAAAGGACTCCTTTTTGGGTATGACAAAATAAATGGAATAGTGTTATGTATTTTCTTGTGATTTGGGAACAGGAATTACAGCCTCCTTAAGGGAGTCTCCACTGCCACCCTCTTCTTTACAGTGTTACAGGGAGAGACCATAAAGGCATCCAGAGGAATGCAAAGAAACTCTAGAGCATAGCCTTCCCTTATCACTTCCAGGTCCGAAGTGATCTGGACCCACCTCTGATAAAAGTGAAATAGACACCCAGCTATCTCCTGAACCAGCAAGTGAGTCCACACACCTTAATTATGAAGATCGTGGTGCTCCGCTCCTGGAGTTCACATCCTTCCGAGTCTTTCTGGGCTGAAAGGACTGAGATCTACCAAAGAGACGAGGACTCTGAGTAATCACTCTCTTAAAAGGACGAAAATGCCTGTAATCTCTAGCCCGACCTCTTGCCCCAAAAGGACACGATGCCAGCTTCGCATCCTTCGGCAAACGAAGGAATTGGGATTCCCCCCATCTATTTGCCATTTTCTTCAACTCAATGCAAAACCAAAGACAGCCTTAAAGGGTAACCTTGTGAAACTGGATTTTGAAATTGTGCCCACTGACCAATTTTGCAGCCACAGCTGATGCTTAGCCACTATCATAGAAGCCACACCTCTAGCGGCAGTATGGCCAAGATCACAGATTCCATCAGCTATGAAGGCAGCTCTCAGTTCTATTAAGGTTCTGCCATCCAACTTAGACTAGCCTGAGCCACTAGGAAGCAACAAGAAACAATTTGCAAATTCATCGCCATGGCCTCAAAAGCCTGTTTAAGGAAAGCTTCAATTGTCCTATCCTGAGAGCATCCTTTAGAGCTGCCCCTCCTTCCAACAGAATGCTGGTCCGCTTGGTAACAGAACACACCAGCGCATCCACCTTCGGAAAATACAACTGTTTTCTCGCCTTTGGATCCAAGAGGTACAGACACACTAAAGCACACCCTCCTTTAAAGTTTGCCTCTGTAACGCTCCATTCAACATCAATCAACTCTTGAATTGAATCTAGGATGCGAAAGAAATAACATTTTATTATGGTGACCAATATGGGGTCCTTCTTTTGCACACCCTTACACACACCTCTAGCCACACCAAGCGTCTTCAGAATCTGAGATAACAGACTCGACAACTCATCTCATGAAAGAAAAGGAGCAGAATCTTATGTGACTCTACATCTGGGGGAATTTCCCCCTTTTCCAAAGGGGAGAAACCCAAATCCCTGTCAGAGTCATTAGACGTATCCTTATCCACATCCTCGGAACACTATCAGGGACTGCCTCACCACAGCGCATGCACGCAGTGGCGGTCAAGTGTGAACCCCGAGTACGTGAACCCGATTTAGAAGGTACTGCTGGGTGACCCTGCAGAAAGGTCTGTAGGCCCTGGAAAAATTCCACCAAGGAAAGGAGGAAGGGACCACACCAATCCCCCCAGGCCCATATCGGACACTCTCCGATAGAACATACCCTGAAGATGTCTCTGTCATTGGGAAAACAGAAGAAAGGGTCACCCCTGTTGTGTTGCCTTCAGCTCCACTCCTCTCTGTCCAAAGAAACAGACTAGAGTTAGCAAAATCAGTAGGAGGCAAATCACCTCGAGCATCCAGGCAGCACAGACAGACTCACAGAAATCCCTGGCTGCACTGCCCTTATACGGCAAGCAGCACAGGTTGCTAATGCATAGACTTCTTTGTCACTGATGCCATACTTCCCTACAGTGAGTTATGTGCAGTTTCTCCCATGCTCAAAATAAAGTACGTGCTTACATATGCGCTAAATATGTGCTCAAAATACGCATTCACCAGAAGGCCATAGAAGTACTTGCAAAGGAAAACCCAGCACGTAACTACACACACAAATATAGGCTACGGCCTTGTGCGCGCAGACGTCACTACACCATGTGGTAAGAATGCACACATGCAAGCATGCAAAAAAGTTTGCCGCAGCTTACCATGCAGCTGAAGAGAACAAGCCTGGGAGCAGGGCCTAGTGAAAAGCTGCTCAATCCGCCAGGCCTGTGCCGCCTCCACACCTCACTAAACTCCCCAGAGAAGTGAGAGGGAAGAAGGGAAAAGATGCCGACCACCAACGCCGAGGGAAGAAGCATGAATGGGTCTCCAGCTACAGGGGGAAGGGTGAAAGCCTTCACTGCCAAGCCTCCCTCGTCCTCCAAAAAGTTTCTTTTTTAAGTTCATGCCTGATTAGGCTGCTGGATTCAAGTTGCTCAACTAAGGGAGGAGACCCACCAGTGTCCCCTCAGGAGCTTAAGCGGTGCTTGCAAACTTCTCCTTTTAACATAAGGAGATGCCATACTGGGTCAGACCAAGGGTCCATCAAGCCCAGCATCCTGTTTCCAACAGTGGCCAATCCAGGCAAGTACCCAAAAACTAAGTCTGTTCCATGTTACCGTTGCTAGTAACAGCAGTGGCTATTTTCTAAGTCAACTTAATTAATAGCAGGCAATGGACTTCTCCAAGAACTTATCCAATCCTTTTTTAAACACAGCTATACTAACTGCACTAACCACATCCTCTATCAACAAATTCCAGAGTTTAATTGTGCGGTGAGTGAAAAAGAACTTTCTCCGATTAGTTTTAAATGTGCCCCATGCTAACTTCATGGTGTGCCCCCTAGTCTTTCTATTATCCGTAAGAGTAAACAACCGATTCACATCTACCCGTTCTAGACCTCTCATGATTTTAAACACCCTCTATCATATCCCCCCTCAGCCGTCTCTTCTCCAAGATGAAAAAGTCCTAACCTCTTTAGTCTTTATCATTTTGGTAGCCCTTCTCTGTACCTTCTCCATCGCAATTATATCTTTTTTGAGATGCGGTGACCAGAATTGTACACAGTATTCAAGGTGCGGTCTCACCGTGGAGCGATACAGAGGCATTATGACATTTTCCGTTTTATTCACCATTCCCTAATAATTCCCAACATTCTGTTTGCTTTTTTGACATTTCTTCCTTTTTTTTTTTTTTACTACAAGCAATCCCCAATAGGGAGATGAATGTCCACCATCTGCTGGAGATGGAGATTACAGGTGGGCTGTCAGGGGCAAGGCTATTTGTCCGTGATGTCAGCTTTACTCCATTATCCACCCAAACAATCCAGCGAATCACTCACGCAGACGTCTATCTTCTGAACAACATCCAGTACTAAAGTTAAAGGAGAAAACACACAAAGGATCTTCAAAGGCCAGAGTTGCCCCATCGATCTGCACCAACCACTAACACGCCATACGCCCCAGTTTATGAAGCCATGTCCAACTCATGCCAGGGAGGCGGCCCTAGCACCTTGGTGCCCCAACACCACTGCAAGCAACTACCTCTACAACAGAGGCAATTAATGCAAGCTTCGCCACCAAACCATCCACACTGACCTTTCACAACAACACCCATCACAATCAAAACAAGGCAGCTCTACAACCTGCGAAAGACTCCACTCCCCCCCAACAATCTCCTCATATGTAATTATCCCACCGGTCTCTAATTTCCCACTCTGAAATTTTACATTACCCAGCCTCTACCACCTTTGGTAGCAAACATAAGCTGTATCTTTACCCCATTTGTGCTGCTGTGACTCCCTATCCTTCCTCACTACAGAACCCCTCTTTCTACATCAAACATGTGTTTATTCACCATACCCAGGCGTCACTGCCCTGCACTACACAAACCCCACTCTACACACCCGCACCCCTCCAACCAACGCAAATCCCTGGTCCCCATCATGATATCCCCACTCACTCAATTCTTGGGCCTAACAACAATAGCTATCACCCTTTTCAACTCGCAATCCATTCAAAAAAAAGGCCACATACTATTTGACCTGCTCACTGAAACCAACCCCGACATATGTGCAGTCACGGAGACATGGCTGAAAAACACTGACCAGGTCTTCCTAAACCAGCTCCCAACAAAAACCTACAACATCCTGTCTGTACCAAGGCCAAAAAAGAGAGGTGGAGGTCTACTCCTTGCTGCCAAGAAAAGTCTCGGCCTCAAACTTATACCTCTACAGTCCCCCCCTAAATTAGAAATGTTGAGATTACTTACCTGATAATCTCCTTTTCCTTAGTGTATGCAGATGGACTCAAAACAAGTGGGTATAGTGTGCTCGTGCTAGCAGTTGGAGACGGATCTGACGTCAGCACGGGTACATATACCCCCGCAGGAAGTGCAGCAATTCAGTAATCTTCCTTGCAAAAGCTTTATGGATATATCTGTAGCTGACCAATTGATTAAATGAACAGGATTACCCTGACCGAATGATGGTAGCTGGAGACCGCCAGTGTTCTCAACCAGAAGGCGTTGACACCCTGCAGGGTGGATGCCCTATATAAGAAAACATGGCTTACCGTGAGTCGGTGAATCCCCATGTACACTGGCAGCCGGGCAGGATGCTGAGTCCATCTGCATACACTAAGGAAAAGGAGATTATCAGGTAAGTAATCTCAACATTTCCTAGCGTGTAGCAGATGGACTCAAAACAAGTGGGATGTACAAAAGTTACTCCCGGACTGGGCGGGAGGCTGCCCGAGGTCCATTCAGGATTGCCCTCGCAAATGCTGTGTCCTCCCTGGCCTGGACGTCCAGACGGTAGAATCGAGAAGGTATGGACGGAGGACCACGTCGCGGCTTTACATATCTCTGTAGGCGACAACATCCTAGTTTCTGCCCAAGAGGCTGCTTGCGCTCTGGTAGAGTGAGCCTTGACCCGTAGAGGCGGTGGTTTCCCTGCTTCTACGTAGGCTGCCTTGATAACTTCTTTGATCCAGCGGGCGATGGTTGCCCGTGAGGCCGCTTCCCCTTGCTTCTTCCCGCTGTGAAGGACGAACAGGTGGTCCGCCTTTCGTACTGCTTCCGACATTTCCAGGTATCTAGACAGTAGCCTGCCGATGTTGAGATGGCGTAGTATTCGACCTTCTTCCGACTTCTTCAAACCTTCCGTGGTGGGCAAGGATATGGTTTGGTTGAGGTGGAAGTGTGAGACCACCTTGGGTAAGAAGGAAGGAACCGTGCGAAGATGGATAGCCTCTGGAGTGATTCTAAGAAACGGATCACGGCAGGACAGTGCTTGTAGCTCTGTGATGCGGCGTCCTGAGCATACAGCCAGCAGAAATACCATCTTCAAGGTTAGCAAACGGAGGGACAGGCCTCGAAGGGGTCTGAAGGCTTCTCCCACTAGAAATTCCAACACTAGGTTGAGGTTCCACAGGGGTACTGGCCACTTCAGTGGCGGGCGAATGTGTTTGACTCCTTTCAGGAAACGTGAAACGTCTAGGTGTGTGGCGATGCTGTTGCCGTCACTCCGGGGACCATAGCAGGATAGCGCTGCTACTTGGACCTTGATGGAATTGAGGGACAGACCCTTCTGACGTCCATCTTGTAGGAAATCCAAAATGATAGGGATCTTCGCGGCATGTGGATTGGTGCTGTGAGTTTCGCACCAGGCTTCGAATACTCTCCAGATCCTTATATATGTTAGTGATGTGGAGAACTTGCGTGCTCGGAGTGTATCTATTACCGGCCCCAAGTATCCTCTTTTCTTCAGTCGAGCCCTCTCAATGGCCAGACTGTAAGAGAGAATTGAGCTGGATCCTCGTGGAGGATGGGACCTTGCCGCAGCAGGTCCCTGTGTGGAGGCAGGGGAAATGGAGTCCCTGCCAGTAATCATAAGAACATAAGAACATAGTCCCTGCCAGTAATCATAAGAACATGTCTGCGTACCAGGATCTTCTCGGCCAGTCCGGGGCCACTAGAAGAACTAGGCCTCTGTGCCGCTGAATCTTGTGTACAATGGCGCCCAGCAGGGGCCATGGAGGAAAGGCATATAGCAGGATCCCCTGAGGCCATGGCTGTACCAGGGCATCGATCCCCTAAGATAGCGGATCCCGCCTGCGGCTGAAATATCTGGGTACTTGAGCGTTGGAACTGTCTGCTAGTAGGTCCATGCCCGGCGTCCACCACTGATCCACAATCATCTGGAAAGCTGTGGGCGACAGCTGCCATTCCCCTGGATTTAGGCTTTCTCTGCTGAGGAAGTCTGCCGTGGTGTTGTCCTTCCCGGCGATGTGAACGGCGGAGATGTCCTGGAGATTTGCTTCCGCCCAAGTCATCAGGGGGGCTATTTCTAGGGATACCTGTTGGCTTCTGGTTCCGCCCTGTCGGTTGATGTATGCCACCGTGGTGGCGTTGTCCGAAATCACTCTGACTGCTCTGTTTCGAAGTCTGTGGGCAAATCGCAGGCACGCTAGCCTGACTGCCCATGCCTCTAGTCGGTTGATGTTCCATCCCGACTCTTCTCTGCTCCACCGCCCTTGGGCGGTAAGTTCCTCGCAATGTGCTCCCCATCCATTCAGGCTGGCATCTGTAGTGAGCAGGGTCCAGGTTGGAGAGGACATTCTTGACCCCCGGCTCATGTGGCCGGGCTGCAACCACTACCTTATCTGATTCCGCACTCTGGCTGGGAGAGGTAGGTGTATGGTGTAGTTCTGTGATCGTGGGCTCCACCGAGATAGGAGGGCGCGTTGCAATGGTCTCATATGAGCTCGCGCCCATGGTATCACCTCCACCATGGATGCCATGAGGCCGAGGACCTGTAGGTAATCCCAAGCTGTGGGCCGGGTGGCGCTCAGCAGGGCCTGCAGACGATTCCGGAGCTTTGCTCTCCTCTTGGCGGTCAGACTGACCTTGTCTTCCTGGGTGTCGAATCGGACTCCTAGGTATTCCAGCGACTGAGAAGGCTGTAGGGAACTCTTGTTCAGGTTTACTACCCATCCTAGGCTTTCCAGAAGATATATAACTCTGTTGGTTGCCTGATGGCTCTCCTCCGGGGATTTTGCCCTGATCAGCCAATCGTCCAGGTAGGGATGGACAAGAATTCCTTCCTTCCTGAGGGACGCCGCCACTACTACTATGACCTTGGTAAAGGTTTGCGGCGCGGTGGCCAACCCGAAGGGTAAAGCTCGGAACTGGAAGTGTTGATTCAGGACTTGGAAGCATAAATAGCGCTGGTGATCCCGATGAATTGGGATATGCAAGTAGGCTTCCAACAGGTCTAGGGATGTGAGAAACTCCCCTGGCTGTACTGAATTTTTGACAGACCGCAGAGTTTCCATGCGAAAGCTGGGGACCCGTAGTTGTCGGTTGACTGACTTGAGGTCCAGGACGGGCTTTCTTGGGCACTATGAAATAAATGGAATAATGCCCAGAATGTATCTCCCCTGCAGGCACTGGGATTATGGCTCTTAGGGACAGGAGCCTCTGCAAGGTAACGTCTAGTGCCGTCCTTTTGAGGGGTGAACAAGGAGATTCCACAAACTTGTCCGGTGGGAGCCGAAGAAAGTCCAGGTAATACCCTTCTCGGATGATGGCGAGGACCCATTGGTCCGAGGTAATCTCGACCCACCTGTGGTAGAAGAGGGTTAGCCTGCCCCCTATGGCTGCTACCCCCGGATGGGTCGGCAGATTGTCATTGTGGAGTGCGGCCGGGACCCGAACCCGAGCCGGTTCCCCTCTTGTTGCGCTTAGTCCGAAAGGACTGGTTCCTGGCCTGTGGACAGGGTGCTTGGTAACAGTCCTGTATGGTTGAAGCGCTGCGAGTTTCTACCTCTGGATGGTCTAGGAAACGGGCGCTGGCTCCTCCTTGGCCTGTCTTCTGGTAGACGGGGTAATGGAGAAGCGCTCCATTTATTGGCCAGTTTCTCGAGGTCGCTGCCGAACAGGAGGGATCCCTTAAAGGGCATTCTCGTGAGACGTGTCTTGGAAGAGGAGTCAGCCGACCAATTACGTAGCCAGAGCTGCCTCCTGGCTGCCACTGTGGATGATACTCCCTTGGCTGCCGTACGGACTAGATCGGAGGATGCGTCAGTGAGAAACGAGAGAGCTGATTCCATCTCTTCTCCCGGGGTGTTCTTCCTGGCCTGTGATAAACAGGAACGCGTCACCACGGTGCAGCAGGTCGCAATTCATAGGGACATGGCTGCCACCTCAAAGGCTTGTTTCAAAATGGCATCCATGCGCCGGTCATGTGTATCCTTGAGGGCCGTCCCCCCTTCCACCGGAATGGTGGTGCGCTTCACAATTGCGCTTACTATGGCGTCTACCTGAGGGCACGCCAGCATTTCCTTAGCTGCCGGGTCTAAGGGGTACATGCCAGCCCAGGCCCGACCCCCTTTGAATGAGGCCTCCGGCGCATTCCATTCCAGATCGATTAACTGCTGTGCTACTTGTAGGAGGGGAAAATGGTGAGTCATTTGACGCAGGCCCTCTAACAGGGGGTTCATTCTCGGTTCCCCCGGGATGTCATGGCCCGGAAGAGCCAGTTCCGACAGGCATTGAGAGATCAGGCCTGGAAGATCCTCTTTCAGAAAGAAGTGCCTCATGGTTCCATATGGTTCAATCCCCGAAGGAAATCCTCCCTCCTCGGGCTCTTCATCTTCCTGAGGGCAGTCTGAATCCCCATAAGTGGGGCTTCCGGGTGGCGAGCGGCCGTGCCTAGGCCTTGAGGGTCCAGGGGCCGGGTCATCCGGTACATATGGACCCGTTCGGGGCGCAGCCTGCATTGTGACAAAGGCATGAATCCCCTTAAATAATTCCACCCAGGAAAGCAAGGCCGAATCCGGCCTTAGGGGCAACAGGTCTCTCGGGTTCCCTGGCAGCTCCCCGCTGCCTGCTAGGTCCAGGGTGTTCCCTGAGGAACTGGCAAGTATGCTGGGTTGCGACCGGTCCTGGCCTGGAACTCCCAGGGCCTCTTCACATTGGGCACATAGGGAGTCTGCTTCCTCGCACTGTGTGGCTCTGAGGTTGCATGCAGAGCAGAGGCTTATGCCTGATTCTGGAGGTGCCGGCTCCGCTGACGCATGGGCTCTCTTACGCTCCATCTCATCTTTTAACCCAGCTAGAGGCTGCGCTTTGTAATATGTGCGAAAGATGTGCGCCTAACAAAGTGCGCCTATCCACTGGCGCCTATGAACGGGCGCTTATTATGAACGGGCGCTTATCGACGTGCACGTATCGACGTGCGCCTATCTACGTGTGCCTATCAGCGTGCGTCTCTCAACGTGCGCTTAGCAACTGGTGCCTATGCGCATAGCAGCGGGCGCCTAACTGTATGCGCTTAGCGACGGGCGCCTAAAACAGTATGTGTGCTTATTGCGAAGCAAACAGGCAAAATGGCGACCCCCTTGGCGGGTTGCCATGGAGGCAGACTCTGCTACTCCTCGGTTCCTCGGAGACCAATAAGAAAATGTACGCCTTACCTTGTCTTCGGCGCTTCCCGGCTGCGACCCGGGCGGTCTCCGGCTGTGGGGGGAGAGGGTAATTACCGTCACCGCCGCGCTCGAGGAGGTGCACCCGCTGCCTCAAGGCCGTGCCCGAACTTGTCTCGCTCGGGGGCCAAGTCCACGCCGGGACCGAGGCTGCCTCTAGGCCGCGCCCGAGCCCTTCTCACTCGGGGGCTAGGTCCCTGCCGCGAACCGGCCACCGGACCGAGGCTCTTACCTCCGAGGGACCGCGGAAATCACCTCGGGAAACTCAACTGGGGGAGTGACCGAATGGTATCACCGCAGGAGTGCGGGGCTCGTCTTCAGGTAGGTTTCTTCTAAGAATGTAGTCGTTAGAATTTGGAAAAATGCTCAGCGAGCGTGGGTAGCTCCAAACTGCTTTGGAGACGTAAATTACTGAATTGCTGCACTTCCTGCGGGGGTATATGTACCCGTGCTGACGTCAGATCCGTCTCCAACTGCTAGCACGAGCACACTATACCCACTTGTTTTGAGTCCACCTGCTACATGCTAGGAAATAGCACTTTTTAAATCCAAATCACTACAGATCTGCCTAGTCTATGCCCCCCCCAGGCACAATTGATCACAACCCTTCCCCCATTATTGAATATCTCACTGACAACATCAAAACCGAACTCCCCACAATCATATTAGGAGATTTCAATCTCCACGTAGACGCCTACCCTTCCAACTCAGCCTGCGAGGTCCTGCTGGATACCCTAAAAGCCCTAGGTTTTAGTCAGATCATCAACAAACCCACACACAAAGCAGTTCACACGCTTGACCTCATTTTCGTTAATTCACAACTTTCTACACTTAACCCACCTGTAATCACCCCTGTACCTGTCCGACCACTCCCTAATCAATGTCAGTCTCACGTCCAACACCCCAACTCCCTCCCTGCAGAAGCACAGCAAAACCATCTCTTTCCGCAAACCTTGTAACACAGAAGATATAGCTCTAGCATTTGACAAAACAACCAACACTCTCGACCTTAAAGACCCTGACACAGCATTGCTCTCCTGGAACAATCTCACCACCACCATCGCTAATGAGCTATGCCCTATCATCCACAAGGAAATTCCCCTTACGCAAAGTGAAAAAAGAATCCCATGGTACACGAAGGATTTAAAGATGATCAAAAATGACCTACGATCCAAAGAACGTGCATGGCGTAAACAACCATCTACTACTCTCAAAGCCACTTACATCAACGCTGCACATACCTACCGACTAGCCATCACCCAAGCCAAACGGGACTACTACTCCAAAAAAGTCCATGCCTATAAATTCAATGCAAACGCACTTTTCACTTTTGTCACTGACCTCACTAACCCCGCTACCACACCTCTTCACGAGGACAATTCGAGTAACAGATGCCAGAAACTAGCAGCGTTCTTCAAGAACAAAATTGACAACATCCTCACTCGCCTGCCCACCAACCCCTCCCCTGTATCGCTGCCATGCATTGACAATAGGAGCAAACTCAGAAACTTTGACCCTATAACAAATGCTGAAATTGAAACTATTATAAAGAAAATGAAACCTGTATCCCACTTCCTAGACACTATTCCCTCAAAAACTCTCCTCGCTATCCCAGCCACCATTGCAAAATTCATTGCTGAACTCATCAACTGCTCCATCTCACATGGTAGCATCCCAGACCCTCTCAAACTTGCTGTAGTAAGACCCCCTCCTTAAAAAAACAAACCTTGACCCGTAAGACCTAGCTAACTACAGACCCATTTCCAATCTGCCTTTCATTTCAAAAATTTTGGAAAGAGTCATTAACAAACAACTCTCCGAGTTCCTAGAAGACTACAACATCCTCCACCCCTCTCAATTTGGATTCCGGAAAGCACGCAATACAGAAACCCTACTACTATCAATAACAGATACCATCATCAAAGGTATGGACCATGGAACTTCATACTTGCTCGCCCTCCTAGATATCTCGGCAGCGTTCGACACTGTCAATCATCAAATCCTAATGACCTGCCTGGCTGAAATAGGTATTGCTGACACTGCACTTTCATGGTTCTCCTCCTATCTTAGCCATAGAGAATACATAGTAAAAATTGACAGACACCAATCCTCACACATCCCTATCACACAAGGTGTCCCCCAAGGTTCATCTTTATCATCAACCCTTTTCAATATATACCTCCTACCCCTCTGCCAATTACTACCTGACTTAGGCCTCAAATTTTTCCTTTACGCAGACGATGTGCAGATTATTATCCCAATCCAAAAATCCATTGAGGAATCCATGCACTTCTGGGAATCCTGCCTCTCTTCAATAACGTCAATGCTATCCAACCTACACCTAGCTCTAAACGCTGCAAAAACAGAACTACTCATCATTTCCACCCATCTTGACTGCTCTCCCCACGACTCACCTCAGAACACAACTGCTCCACAACACAAATTACAGGCTGTAAGAGACTTGGGCGTCCTTATCGACCATCAACTAAACTTTAAACCTTACATCAAATCCATCATAAAGGGAGGCTTCTACAAATTAAATATCCTCAGGAAACTCAAACCTCTGCTCCACACCAATGATTTCCGAACTGTAATTCAGACTACTATGCTGTCAAAACTGGACTATTGTAACGCCCTCCTACTCGGCCTCCCTGCTACCACTATCAAGCCACTCCAGATCCTCCAAAATTCCATGGCCAGAATCATAAACACCCGCAAAACACAACACATCACTCCAATTTTAAAAGACCTGCACTGGCTGCTTATCTGCTTCCGTTCACAATACAAAGCACTCACCATTCTTCAGTGCTCATTATACCAACTCAATCACACCTGGCTGGAAGAAATGCCTCGCTTCCGCACTTCCAACCACCCCACAAGAAGTGCTCATGCACGTACCCTACACATTCCTTCCCTGAAGGCTGCGCATCAGTCCCTCACCAGAGAAAGGGTTTTCTCCATAGCTAGCACCTACCTCTGGAACTCTCTCCCCCCTTCCCTCCGAATAGAACCATCACTCAACAAATTCAAAAAAGGAGTCAAAACATGGCTCTTCAAGCAGGCATACCCTGACTCAACCAATACGTAGACTTCTCCTAAATGGACCTCTCTAAATGGACCTTTCTAAGAATCTCCATTACGTGCCCCTCCCCCCCCTTGCTCTTCTCCTTTTTCCATCTGTGCCCCTATCCTCCCCCCCTGGAACTTTGCTCCACTTCATAACCCCTATACCACTTTCTCATTGTTAAAGATAAAGTTTTCTTAGTTTGTACAAAGTTTCTCTTTCTTTCTACCTTTCCTCCATAGCTATTTAGTTCTTTTGTTATTATATATAATCTCTGAATGTTTTTACAATACTTATATCCTACACCATTTGCGTTTAACTATGACATGTTATTCTGTTCATTGTATTTTCCTCCTTTCAGTTCAATGTAAGCCGGTATGATGTGCCTCACAAATGTCGGCAAAGAAAAAGTCTATAAATAAATAAATAAATCTCCATCTGCTAGTAAAGATGCATAACCCACTGGCCCGCCTGAGTGCAGAGGAAGTTAAAAGAATAAATAAAATCATGAGAAAATAAAGATACGCAGTAAAAAAGCAAAAAAAAGTTGAGCAGGGTAGGATGGAGTTTTTCTCTGCTTTTAAAAAATTTTGGCTGCCACCTATATTTTTTGAAAAATGTTCCAGCCCCCTTTATGGTGTGTGGCCTGCATGACTAGGTGGAGCATGGGTCTTTCTGCTTGTCTCGTGGGCTTTGATCTGTGTGTGTGCAGGGTCTGTGTCTGGATGATGTGGTCTTTCTGCATGGTCTCTCACTGTGCTTGGGTAGAATGTGTCTGGGTATGTTGTCTCTATGCATCTCTGTGTCTGTCTGTGGTGTGTCTTCTGACTGCGGGTGACGTGTCTGTGTTTTTCTGTTTATGTGTGGTACATTTGTATATCTGTGCCTGTCTGGGTGTTGAGTTTCTATCTCTCTATGTATGTCTGGGTCTAAGTTTTTAGTATCTTTGTCTCTCTTTTTCTGTCTGGGTGTGGGGTAATTATGTTTATGTTTGTCTGGATTTGTGTTCTGCTCTGTCTGCCTCGTTGTGCGGTGTTTGTGTCTGTCCGTGCATGAGATATTTCTCCTCTCTATATCTCTCTCTCTACCCATGTATCGGGCCGATTCTGTAAAGTGCACTTTGGCTGCATGTTTTCGACGCACGTGTATTACCCCTTACACTATAAGGGGTTTAGCGTGTCGAAAATGTGCGGCCAAACCTCCTGGAAAATAATAGCGCTCATCACTTGAAAATGCATGTTGTTGAGGCTGTCACCTGGGATTCTGAAAGTAAAATGTGCGGCCAATCCTCACATTTTATACTCATAAATTAACCCAAGGACAGGCTTTAATTTATGAGCAGCCCAAAAAAAGTGTACAGAAAAGCAGAAAATACTGCTTTTCTGAACACCCTCCGACTTAATATCCTAGCGACACTCAATTTTCGGTGTCCGTTTTCCTAACTGATGGCTGTCAGCGGGTTAGGAAAACCAACGCACGTAAAATTGAGCGTCGGTTTCCTCAACCCGCTGACAGAGCCATCTCTCATAAGAACATAAGAACATAAGAAAATGCCATACTGGGTCAGACCAAGGGTCCATCAAGCCCAGCATCCTGTTTCCAACAGTGGCCAATCCAGGCCATAAGAACCTGGCAAGTACCCAAAAACTAAGTCTATTCCATGTAACCATTGCTAATGGCAGTGGCTATTCTCTAAGTGAACTTAATAGCAGGTAATGGACTTCTCCTACAAGAACTTATCCAATCCTTTTTTAAACACAGCTATACTAACTGCATGAACCACATTCTCTGGCAACAAATTCCAGAGTTTAATTGTGCGTTGAGTAAAAAAGAACTTTCTCCGATTAGTTTTAAATGTGCCCCATGCTAACTTCATGGAGTGTCCCCTAGTCTTTCTACTATCCGAAAGAGTAAATAACCGATTCACATCTACCCGTTCTAGACCTCTCATGATTTTAAACACCTCTATCATATCCCCCCTCAGTCGTCTCTTCTCCAAGCTGAAAAGTCCTAACCTCTTTAGTCTTTCCTCATAGGGGAGTTGTTCCATTCCCCTTATCATTTTGGTAGCCCTTCTCTGTACCTTCTCCATCGCAATTATATCTTTTTTGAGATGCGGCGACCAGAATTGTACACAGTATTCAAGGTGCGGTCTCACCATGGAGCGATACAGAGGCATTATGACATTTTCCGTTTTATTCATCATTCCTTTTCTAATAATTCCCAACATTCTGTTTGCTTTTTTGACTGCCGCAGCACACTGAACCGACGATTTCAATGTGTTATCCACTATGACACCTAGATCTCTTTCTTGGGTTGTAGCACCTAATGTGGAACCCAACATCGTGTAATTATAGCATGGGTTATTTTTCCCTATATGCATCACCTTGCACTTATCCACATTAAATTTCATCTGCCATTTGGATGCCCAATTTTCCAGTCTTACAAGGTCTTCCTGCAATTTATCACAATCTGCTTGTGATTTAACTACTCTGAACAATTTTGTGTCATCTGCAAATTTGATTATCTCACTCGTCGTATTTCTTTCCAGATCATTTATAAATATATTGAACAGTAAGGGTCCCAATACAGATCCCTGAGGCACTCCACTGTCCACTCCCTTCCACTGAGAAAATTGCCCATTTAATCCTACTCTCTGTTTCCTGTCTTTTAGCCAGTTTGCAATCCACGAAAGGACATCGCCACCTATCCCATGACTTTTTACTTTTCCTAGAAGCCTCTCATGAGGAACTTTGTCAAACGCCTTCTGAAAATCCAAGTATATTATATCTACCGGTTCACCTTTATCCACATGTTTATTAACTCCTTCAAAAAAGTGAAGCAGATTTGTGAGGCAAGACTTGCCCTGGGTAAAGCCATGCTGACTTTGTTCCATTAAACCATGTCTTTCTATATGTTCTGTGATTTTGATGTTTAGAACACTTTCCACTATTTTTCCTGGCACTGAAGTCAGGCTAACCGGTCTGTAGTTTCCCGGATCGCCCCTGGAGCCCTTTTTAAATATTGGGGTTATATTTGCTATCCTCCAGTCTTCAGGTACAATGGATGATTTTAATGATAAGTTACAAATTTTTACTAATAGGTCTGAAATTTCATTTTTTAGTTCCTTCAGAACTCTGGGGTGTATACCATCCGGTCCAGGTGATTTACTACTCTTCAGTTTGTCAATCAGGCCTACCACATCTTCTAGGTTCACCGTGATTTGATTCAGTCCATCTGAATCATTACCCATGAAAACCTTCTCCATTACGGGTACCTCCCCAACATCCTCTTCAGTAAACACCGAAGCAAAGAAATCATTTAATCTTTCCGCGATGGCCTTATCTTCTCTAAGTGCCCCTTTAACCCCTCGATCATCTAACGGTCCAACTGACTCCCTCATAGGCTTTCTGCTTCGGATATATTTTAAAAAGTTTTTACTGTGAGTTTTTGCCTCTACAGCCAACTTCTTTTCAAATTCTCTCTTAGCCTGTCTTATCAATGTCTTACATTTAACTTGCCAATGTTTATGCTTTATCCTATTTTCTTCTGTTGGATCCTTCTTCCAATTTTTGAATGAAGATCTTTTTGCTAAGATAGCTTCTTTCACCTCCCCTTTTAACCATGCCGGTAATCGTTTTGCCTTCTTTCCACCTTTCTTAATGTGTGGAATACATCTGGACTGTGCTTCTTGAATGGTATTTTTTAACAATGACCACGCCTCTTGGACATTTTTTACTTTTGTAGCTGCTCCTTTCAGTTTTTTTCTAACAATTTTTCTCATTTTATCAAAGTTTCCCTTTTGAAAGTTTAGCACGAGAGCCTTGGATTTGCACACTGTTCCTTTTCCAGTCATTAAATCAAATTTGATCATATTATGATCACTATTGCCAAGCGGCCCCACCACCGTTACCTCTCTCACTAAGTCCTGTGCTCCACTGAGAATTAGATCTAAAATTGCTCCCTCTCTCATCGGTTCCTGAACCAATTGCTCCATAAAGCTATCATTTATTCCATCCAGGAACGTTATCTCTCTAGCGTGACCCGATGATACATTTACCCAGTCTATATTGGGGTAATTGAAGTCTCACAAGACGCTGGTGCCGGATTAGAGTTTAATCACCAAGAAATGCTGTTAGAGTGTTTACACAATTAAACATCAAACACATATAAGGATTTAAACTGGCAACTCCATGAATTTCAAGTAATACTTTAAACTCGGCGCTCCGGGTGACATTTTAGAGATTTGAATGTATCCCTGGTTCCCCCCCGACGCAGCCTGGCGAAACACGGGACCGTGTCGGGGGACCGAGTTTAAAGTATTACTTGAAATTCATGGAGTTGCCAGTTTAAATCCTTATATGTGTTTGATGTTTAATTGTGTAAACACTCTAACAGCATTTCTTGGTGATTAAACTCTAATCCGGCACCAGCGTCTTGTGACACTTGCTTATGTGCAAGGCTTTGCTTCTTCTCTTTCTGGTAATTGAAGTCTCCCATTATTACTGCACTACCAATTTGGTTAGCTTCCCTAATTTCTCTTAGCATTTCACTGTCCATCTCACCATCTTGACCAGGTGGACGGTAGTATACCCCAATCACTGTAGTCTTCCCTGACACACATGGGATTTCTACCCATAAAGATTCAATTTTGTATTTAGTCTCATGCAGGATGTTTATCCTGTTGGACTGTATGCCATCCCGGACATAAAGCGCCACACCTCCTCCCGACTGCTCCTCTCTGTCATTGCGATATAATTTGTACCCCGGTATAGCACTGTCCCATTGGTTATCCTCTTTCCACCATGTCTCTGAGATGCCAATTAAGTCTATGTCATCATTTACTGCTATACATTCTAATTCTCCCATCTTACTTCTTAGACTTCTGGCATTAGCATACAAACATTTCAAAGTTTGTTTTTTGTTTGTATTTTTATTCTGCTTTTTAATTGATAGGGATAAGTTAGAATTTTTTAGCTCAGGTGAGTTTTTAGTTACAGGCACTTGGACTACTTTTCTAATTATTGGAACCTCACTGTCGGGATGCCCTAATTCTAATGCATCATTAGTATCCTTTAAAGATACCTCTCTCCGAACCATGCGCTGCTGAGCGACTGTTGGCTTTCCCCTTTGTTCTAGTTTAAAAGCTGCTCTATCTCCTTTTTAAAGGTTAGCGCCAGCAGTCTGGTTCCACCCTGGTTAAGGTGGAGCCCATCCCTTCGGAAGAGACTCCCCCTTCCCCAAAAGGTTCCCCAGTTCCTAACAAAACTGAATCCCTCTTCCTTGCACCATCATCTCATCCACGCATTGAGACTCCGGAGCTCTGCCTGCCTCTGGTGACCTGAGCGTGGAACAGGGAGCATTTCAGAGAATGCTACCCTGGAGGTTCTGGATTTAATCTTTCTACCTAAGAGCCTAAATTTGGCTTCCAGAACCTCCCTCCCACATTTTCCTATGTCGTTGGTGCCCACGTGTACCACGACAGCTGGCTCCTCCCCAGCACTGTCTAAAATCCTATCTAGGTGACGCGTGAGGTCCGCCACCTTCGCACCAGGTAGGCATGTTACCAGGCGATCCTCACGCCCACCCGCCACCCAGCTATCTACATTCCTAATAATCGAATCACCAACTATGACGGCCGACCTAACCCTTCCCTCCTGGGCAGTAGGCCTTGGGGAGATATCCTCAGTGCGAAAGGACAATGCATCACCTAGAGAGCAGGTCCTTGCTACAGGATCCTTTCCTGCTACACCTGGTTGGTGCTCTCCCATTATGAGACCTTCTTCCTCCAAGGCAGCACCAGGGCTGCCAGTCTGAAGTTGGGACTGGACTACTATGTCCCTGAAGGTCTCATCTATATACCTCTCTGTCTCCCTCAGCTCCTCCAGGTCTGCCACTCTAGCCTCCAGAGATCGGACTCGTTCTCTGAGTGCCAGGAGCTCTTTGCATCGCATGCACATGTACAACTTCTCACCGGTGGGTAAAAAATCATACATGTGACACTCGATGCAAAAGACTGGGAAGCCCCCCTCTTGCTGCTGGACTGCTGCCTTCATCTCAATTTTGATCAGTTCCTAGTTAAGTTTTAGGTTGCTATGGGAGTAGGAATGTGTCTAAGTTCCTTTAAATGTATTAGTGAATTCACTATATGTCTGGTAGTGGCCTACTGGGGTCTGATCGAATTCTCAATAAAGTTTTTGTTGATGGGTTTTTTTTTTTTGTGTGCAAGTGGCACCTGCCTATAAATTAAGGGATGAGCTTGGGGTGGGTGGGCGAGGGGTGGGAGGGTTGGGAAGTACAAACAGTCTAACTTTAGTTAGTCAGCCTGAGTGACTCACAGCTCCCTTGATTAACAAATGTTGTTCCCTATTCAAACCTAATCATACTACCTCAACACCTTTCCAAGGTGAGTAACTGAGCTGAACTATTCAACTTTTTTACTTTGATATATACTGCTCCTAGCTTATTTCTAGCTTCTGGCTACTTTTTTGTGGGGTTTTTTTGTGGTTTTTTTTTTGTTTTTCAATACAATGCACTCAGTTATTATTAAATAAAACACTTAGCTCTTTAAAAGTCTGGAGGACACTTTAATAGTCAGGCAGACTTTTAAAAAAATAAACACACTACCTACTGCTACCTTATTGACTGACTAAATACAAACAGTCTAACTTGTTTATTCACTGCCAACCTACTGCTACCTTATTGACTGACTAAAAATACAAACAGTCTAACTTGTGTATTCACTGCCTACCTACTGCTACCTTATTGACTGACTATTTAAAAATGCAAAGTCTAACTTGTTTGTTTACTGCCTGACTATTAAAGGCACAAACACACAAACACACTAAATAATATTCCCAAATAGTTAACTTTGCCCCAATACTTTTAAAAAAGTCAATGTCAATGTCCCAAGCAAAAACTTGCTGATTCCTTTCAGCCACCAGCAAGGTGATCCTCTCCTCTCAGTGTTTCCACTGGAATGTCTCCTGGGCCAAGAAGCTGCTAGGGGTGCGTAATTGTCCCTAGCGCCTCCTTTTAGCATGACCTCTCATTTAAATATAATATGGTGCACCCAGGAGAAGTGGCTGGGCGCACGTTGGGAGAGCAGGTGCTCAACACGGAGCATCCGTTCTCCCACATCTCTTATTGAATCGGCCTGTATGTGTGTGTGTGAGAGATTATTCCTTTCAACAATTTGAAAAGAAACAAAATGGGGACTTTCAGCCACTGGATGGCAGTGTGGCTGCCTCATGAATACCCTTCACATATGTATATGTAACAGTCAGCTAGTTCAGTTATCATTAAAGCCTGGGTGAATCCTTAGTTCAGCTAGTGGATATCAGGTTAGTGAATGGGGGAAGTTAACATTCAAGTGCAGCCCCTCCTTTTGAGGGGTCTGGAACAGCCATCCCACTGAGAGGTTTTTTTTAAGAAATTCTCTCCAGAGATTCTGGAGGCAGTCCCTTATGGTTTTCTAGCAGTTAGGAGATAGAGAAGAGATATTACTGAGTTGTTTTTTTCAGGACCAGTCATAGGAGCCAGGCAAACCCTGGGGACACTGACCTATGTCAGGCGGGTCTTCTTCATCAGTCCACTCCCTGGCTGGATAGGATTTTCCCTCTGAGTATAATTTTGGGATTTTTCCATTCTATGTGCCCTAAGCCTACGCACCGCCTGGGCTTAGGGCACGAGGAACCCTTTATCTGGGTTAGGGAAGATAGCAAAGTTACTTACCTGTAAACAGGTAGACTCCAAGGACAGCAGGATGTTACTCCTCGCACATGGGTGACATCATCGGATGGAGTCCAGCACGGAACAATGATCTCAAAGATTCAAGAATTCTCAAACATGCCCTACTGAGCACGTGCAGCTGTAGGCATCACCCTGCCCCCTAGGCAGAGTCCCTCAGCTCATGATGTATCTAATACATGGAGAAACCAACTCCCACAGCGGGAGGGTTTCGTGAGGACTAACATCCTGCTGCCCTCGGAGAACACCTTACAGGTAAGCAACTCTGCTTTCTCCAAGGACAAGCAGGATGGTAGCCCTCACACTTGGTGAATCCCTAGCTACAGGCTGTCAGAGAAGGACAAACCAGGAAACCGCACAATGCTGAGGCACTACCTCTCTCCTTTGCCTGTGAAGCAGCCATCTCACCAGGGATCCAGGCTGGAGAAGAGTTGGGTTCTACAAAGAAAACAACAGAAAAGACCCCTGCGTAACAGGGGTACTTAAGGCAGAGGTGCAAGCTCTGTATTACAGAAAACAGTAAAAGCAGGGTTCCTGATAAGGTAACCCTGAGAACAGGAGGTTTAGAATCTCCTGTATACAAGAACCCCCCGAAGATGTAGACTAGAGAAAGACTCTGAAATGAAGAACACTCAGTTTCTGTCAGTGTTAAAAGACAATCAAAAACAAGCTAGGGCCCAGACAGAAACTGGGCCCAGACAGAAACTGCGGTACACTGATATCCAACAGACCGAATGTCTCTACAGAAGATTGTCCAGGTTTGGCTTGTAGGCATAATGGGCAGAAGAATCCCAAGCAGCATCTGGAAGAACAAGCGGCACTCATGGCAGGGCCTGGGACAGACATTGCGTTCCAAAGCATCAAACCTAGCTGACCGTGCAGAACAGCGTCAAGGGATTCAGGGGATGAAGGGCAATCCCTGAAACAGACCTTTAGCCCAAATCTCCTGAGCAGGGAGATGAGATAAGGTTGAAGCCCACCCAAGAACACCTGTCAAGAACAGGGTCATCTATGCTGTCCACAGGATAGCACAGGGGAGCAGAAAGGCCCTTGGGCAACCTAGAGAAAAGAGAAAAGCTAAAGGCAGTATTGGCCAGAGCATGGCATAAATATATGGAAAATTATGGTGAATCCTTCCCTGCAGGTAGAGAGAAGATATACCACAAGTGCCTTAGTTTGTCCTCCCCTCCTCTCGACAATTAAATCAGAAGTCAGAAGGAGCAAAAAACTCAAGGAGGCAGACCGGTGGACTGCAGGGGCAAGCACAAGTCACCAGGTTGTCTATCCACTGCCAAATCCAGCAGGGAGTTACCCACCAAGACAGAGCCCTCAGCCTGTTTGGAACAGTGGAAACTAAGAGTGAATGCCCCAAGGGAGAGATCCTGAAAAACTCCACTGGGAGACAGGAAGTTAGGGAGTTGCATGCGCAAACCCCAGTAGAACAGGATTTCATTACTGGCCTGGAAACCCGAAGGAAACCTGGGAAGGCCCAGAGCAATCTCAGAACAGATTACCAAGCACCCGGCTAAAGTATCATTACCTGTTGCGACCGTCGCTGCCCGATGGCTTCACTCCGCCTAACTTTCCATTTTTGCCACTCCTCCTGCTCCTCATGGACCCTTGGCTGCCGTGGATTCCGTCTGCCATCCTCTCCGGCGTCCCCGGACCGGCTTAGGCGCTGCCTCCTGCCATGCTCTTCAGGTACCTTAGGGCGCACGCACCGCGCGGCCCTCATTCTTATTTTCTCTTTGCCGCGTTCCTCAAGGGCGTCCCCGTGATGACGTCACGCTGCCCGGATATTTAAGCCTACTGTTTATTGCTAGCCGTTGAGTTAGCAAGGGTGATCTTACGTATGGGATTCGCTTTCCATACCCAGCTACTCTGCCTTCCAACTCCTACTGGACTCTTTCTGATAACGGGGTACCCGCTCCTCGGGGGCCTCATTGTTTCTTTCAGGTCGCTATCAGGTAACCGGTACTCGCTCCTCAAGGGCCCATGTTCCCTGACTCGCTGCCTGCATCTATCTCCGCTTCTACTTGCAAGAATTCGCTACAGACACCATCAGTGAAGTACTACTATCATCTACTCCTCAGGGCTGTCTCCCTGAAACCAGGCATTCTCTCCTCGAGGGCCTGCCTCCGTTCCAGCGCCAGTGCCATCTCTTACGTGGAACCGCTGTGTGAGTACTTTGCCAACAAGTCTCTCTACCTCCAGGGATCTGGTACTCGCTCCTCGAGGGCCAGCTCTCCCTATCTCGGGGCTTCTCCATATTTGGGACTCTGTGAAAGTTCTATTGTACTCACTTTCTCAGTTCTCTCCACTACAGCATTGCTACCGGAGAAACCGCTTTTCCAGCGCCCTGGGGAATACTAGTCCAGTGGGGCTACAACATCTACTCACTACTGCCATCTCTAGTGGCTTCTCAAACTGTCTAAATAAAGAACTATCTGTGTTTGTGTGTCCAGAGCTGAGCCTGACCTGTGGCCCCTCATGGGACTTCCTCCCGTGGGCCTGGTCAGCTGCCACAGTGTCCAAGGGTCCACCCAAACCTCACTAACTATAACACTACCCCAGCCATGAGTGCATATACTTCGCCCCAAGGAACCACATGGTCCGGCAATGAACAATCATTGCATGTTCCAAGACTCCCCTGTCCGTAGACAGGGTGATCCCAAAAAAGGGGAAGAATAGCTTGCAAGCTACCGCAAGCAAAGAGCAGCGCCTCTGTTATGGGGTTACTCGACCCCCAACACCCTTAGCCATGGTCATGGTGAAAGGGTGAAAGGCATGCTCGCCCATTTGATGGACTAGAACTCTCCTCACAGAGGAGGGGCCCGCAGGCAAGAATGACTGGCAAAAGCAGTCCCTAAGAAAAGATGCCCACAGAGTCCAGCAGGCATCAAAGAGACTCTTGAACAGGGGAATCCCTGGAGGTTCACCAGGAAACAAAACTGGACAGGCTCCCTCGTGAATGGACCCCGCTGTGTCTTAGAGTGACCAAGGAAGAGCGCTAGCATTTGACCGGTTCTCAAAGTTGGCAAGAAACCGAGATCAGTCACCAGCCAGAGCGGTGCCACCCTTTGTCCGGGGGACCCATAAAGGTTGCCCTGGAACCCAGGGGGAGACGGAGCAACAGGATTGAGGCCTCCCGATCCCAAAAGGCTTTTCAATTCCACGAAGAGAGTTGAGGCACAATCACTGATCGTTGAGGTGCTGAAGCGACCAACTCACCACAGGTAGCCAGGCTCGAATGGTGGAGGTTGCCACCGTTGCTGCCGTACTTTGGCCCTAACCTCCAAGGAGGCGCACTGATTCAAACAATTGAGGCTCTGGTTCAGAGAAAACCCCCGCCAGGAATGGAGCCTCAGGGGCTTCCCCACAAAAAAAAAAAGAGGTCTTGGACACAGGAGAGATTGAAAGACATATTCCTCTGCTGAGGGAAGAGAGGACTCCCAAATCACTCTCCCGATGTCTATCCCCCAGACAAATTGCACGCCACTCTTGCGACTTTTCTTCCTATGCATCACCTGGGGCCCTCTTTTTCCATCCTTCATACCTTCTCTGCCCCCCCCCCCTCCTTCTCCTGCCCCATACTCAGCCCCTCCCCTTCAGTCTTACCTTTAGTTACACCTCAGACCTGCAGACCTAAGCACTAGCTTCCTAACCTAGTAACCTATATTATGCACTCGTCTTTCTTCTACATCTTTTCGATACAGGTATTCGGCACATCAACACCTTCACTGTTAAACTCCCACCTGTTCCCCCCCCCCTCCCCCCCCCCACCCTGTCCGGCTCTTACTACCTAGAAAAGCTTGCCACTGTATGTTGGCCTATATTTAGATCAACTCCCGGTATATCGTGTTACATTTAAGTCAATGATACCTATCTGAGTTTTAAAAAAAAAAAATGGTTCCAGTTGCTAAGTTGATTGTTAAGCTTGTTGCATGTACTGCTCCGTTTAATATCTTATTGTAAAGCCTGTTGCTGAATTATTGTTTGCTGTAAACCGAGGTGATGTCCTGTACGTGCCGCGGTATATAAAAATCTCTAAATAAATAAATAAATAAACAAACAAACACTTTCTGATTTGTTTTGAATCACTGTTTTGTTCTATTGGTTGTATTTATTCCTTTTTTAATGTACAAATGTTTCAAAGTTTCAAATGTTCAAATGTTCCTTGTATCGCATCCTTGCGTCTGTTCTGTTGTATTGTAAACCGGTATGATTTGTATTTTATACAGGAATGTCAGTATATAAGATTATATATAAGTATATCTTAAATAAATAAATAAATAAATAAATAAATAAATAAACAAACAAACAAACAAATAAATAAATAAATAAATAAATATTCCTCTTGGGTACAACCAGAAATGCAGTCCTAGGTCAATCCTGTGGCTGCAGAACACAACCTGTTGTATCCATCTAGAGGGAAAAACAAACCCACAGAGACACCCAGACAGCCAAAGGCAACCGGAGGATCGAGACCTCTGCTGTAAAAACACGCTGAGCGGTACTCATGCAGTGGTATCCCATCCTACGAATGGTGGCACACCTATGATCCCAGGCGCCATGCCTGTGGGTAGAATCCCACGCCACAGTGAGGACAAAGCACACGTGCTAGAGTTGGTGGCTATACCCTGCCCCACGAAAAAGCACAGAGTGTGTGATGATGCCTCCCCTGCTCCTTAGCACTGTGTGGTGCAGAACTGACGAGAAGGCTGAGACCATGATGAGACAATGGCAGAAACCTGGCATAGCAGAGGACGGCACACACAGGGAGAACGCTACCTGACATTGCCCGAGGCACTTGGAGTAGATGCCTAGCCTTTCACGACTGCACATGCTGCGCAACAATGTCACAGTAACTCACAGTGGCGTGAAAAAGAAGAGTTTGACTACAGTGTGTCCAGAACCAGTGGTGCTCGGGGTAAGGCATAGTGGAGGGTGGCAGTCTATAGCGTCACCCTCTCCAGTGCTTGATAAACTTCAAGAGGCGGGTCCTCGAAACTGCATCGGGACCGGCTCCTCCAATTCCCTCAGGGAATGACAGCAGCAAAGTCCCTGGCGACCAAAGGTGCCCTTGGGGTTCTACAGTCATGTCCTGCGGCCTCCAACCGCAACCACTGGTTCCCAGAGCAGTGATGATGCCCGTAGGACTCAAGGCTCTTTCTTGCTCACCAATGCAAAGCCACAATAAGAGCACCCAATGTCTCTACACCCAGGGCTCCGATAGCACTTGACCAAACCATAATCAGTTTGACAATTCCCGGCGCCATAGGCACCTATGGACACTGACTGCCCAGTGGCCCCAGTGAAGACTCCGGTATCCAAAGGTATCAATGGACCGGCAGAATCAAGGAAACCATGGGCATCTGCAGGTAAAGGCCCTGCAGCCCACATACCGATCACCAATGCCCAAAGGAACCGAAGGCCGCCAGCGCCATCGACTGTTCCCCTTCGCTCACTCATTTGTCTGAGGGTGTCGATGCTGCAAGCTCAATGGCCTTACAAATACTAAGGCTGATAAAAGCCCTGTTTCTGCCCATTAACCCTAATGGTGTAAGCAACCTGGTGGGGCCTCCAATGCCGAGGTCAACGGCAGCCATGGTCCAATAGCCATAGCCCTGAAGGGACAGCACTGAGCTCCTCAGTGCCTCATAAAGGACTTTACAAAGGAGCCTTGAGGGCACGGGACCACTATGCTCAAATGCCCCAGCATACCAGGGTGCCTTGAGTAGATGGCGACTCCCGTGTTCAATCCGTTCAAGGCAAAACCCCTGCCACCCGAGTGGCTGCAGGGTCAAGCAGGGGCAACCAAGAGCTCTGGCGTCAATGGATTCAGGGACAACCAGAGTGCTCAATGTCAAATCCAGTGCCTGGTTGCTGGTACTCGATGTAGTTGAGGCGGTAACGAGAGGCATCGGTGGCCCCCGCACTTTGATGGCCTAGAGGGCTTCAATGGTATTAGGGCAGCACAGCATAGTGATGACATTGAGGTCATTTTCTGCGCTGGCATCGAGGCCACGCACTGCGACAACCTAGTGGGCAGCCGCAGCATCAAGTGTACGCACCTCAACGGCATCGAGCACTGCTGCAGCATTGAGGCTACACATCTCAACAGCATCGAGGGCCTGCCACCACGTCAACCTCCACAGCCTCGAGGGTGGCCATGCACACCCTTGATGGAATTGAGGGCTTCGATGGCATCGACGGAACCGCGGTGTCAGGGACCCTGTGAGCAACAAGAGCACCATGGGCAAAGAGAGCATAGCATCATCGAGTACCATGGCATCGGGTGCAGCAAAGTGGCATCCTCAAGGATCCTCATTATCAGCGACCTTATTTAACATTTATCTTTTGCCTCTCTGTAAACTGTTAACAGGATTGGGTATTACCCATTTCATATATGCAGATGATGTGCAACTCTTAATTCCTATCAAAGATTCCACAGCAGAAACTCTTAAAATGACTGAAGTCTATTTGTCAGCTATCAGACAATTGTTGTCTCACATGAATCTTAAACTATTGCTGAGCAGGAAAGGTACCTTTGACAAAACCTTTCAGTTTAATACTGATTTCTTGCAGTCTGATTCTGTAGCCCAAGACATAGATCTAGGTATTATTCTTGATCATGAATTAAAATTAAATTCTAACATAAAACATAAAATCAGAGAAGGTTTTTATAAGTTCCATGTTTTAAAAAGTAAATGTTGCTTACCTGAAACAGGTGTTCTCACAGGACAGCAAGATGTTAGTCCTCACATATGGGTGACATCAACAGGATGGAGCCCAATCACGGAAAACTTCTGTTAAAGTTTCCAGAACTTTGACTGGCCCCTACTGGGCATGCCCAGCATGGCACTAACCCTGCAGCCAGCAGAGGTCCCCCTTCAGTCTTATTTGATAGCTACAGGCAGTGCCGAAAAAACAGAACAAGAAAACGTTACGAACCCAACACCGCAAGGCAGCGGGCGGGTTTCGTGAGGAATAACATCCTGCTTACTGTGAGAACACCTGTTACAGGTAAGTAACATTTGCTTTCTCACAGGACAAGCAGGATGGTAGTCCTCACATATGGGTGACTACCGAGCTGAGGATGTCCGAACATGCACCAAATGTACCCAACGGTGTACAACAGGCACAACAACTGGGGTGGAATTTGGTAGAAGGCATCCTGAACACCACCGGGCAGGCGGAAGGGTGTTGGTACGTCACGTTGGAAATAGGTTATGCAGGACAGAATGGCCGAAGATAGAATCTTGTCTTCAGGCTTTGTCCAAGCAATAGTGGGGTGCGAAAGTGTGGAGAGAACTCCAGGTGGCAGCCCTGCAAATGTCAGGAAGCGGCACCGATCGTAGGTGTGCTACTGAAGTCCCCATAGCCCTCACAGAGTTTGCTTTAATACGGTCTTGAAAAGGAATGCCTGCTTGCTGATAGCAAAAAGATATGCAATCCGCCAACCAGGAGGAGAGAGTCTGCTTACCCACAGGTTGCCCTAATTTGTTGGGATGGAAAGAGACGAATAACTGAGTGCTCTTCCTGTGGGCAACTGTACGGTCTAGGTAGAACGCTAGAGCCCGTTTACAGTCAAGGGTATGCAGAGCCTGTTCCCCTGGGTTGGAGTGGGGCCTGGAAAAGAAGATAGGTAGTATGATGGATTGATTAATGTGAAACTCCGAAACTACCTTAGGCAAAAACTTAGGGTGAGTGCGGAGTACCGCTCGGTCCTGCAGGAGTTTACTGTAAGGCGAATAGTTAACTAGGGCCTGTAACTCACTAACCCTGCGAGCTGAAGTGATAGCCAAAAGGAAAATCACTTTCCATGTGAGATATTTTAGGTCACAGGAGTGAAGAGGTTCGAATGCTGGTTTCATGAGCGGCCCGAGAACCAGGATAAGGTCCCAAGAAGGGGCCGGAGGACGTAAAGGTGGCTTGATATGGAGCAAGCCTTTCAGAAAAAGTGTTACGAGGGGTTGTTCCGATATAGGGACATCCCCGGCACCTTTATGAAGGCGGCTACCGCACTGACATACATTCTGATGGAAGAGGTCTTTAGACCTGATTCCGATAAATGCCAGAGATAGTCCAAAAACCTTGGGATTGGACAGAAAAAGGGATCAAGGGATTGCGAAGAACACCATGATGTATAACTTTTCCATTTATAGGAATAAGACTTTCTTGTGGAAGGCTTCCGTGAAGCAATCGGAACACGAGAAACTGAATCTGAAAGGTAAAGTGGTTGAAGTATTAACCTTTCAACATCCATGCCGTCAGGGACAAGGCCTGAAGATTGGGATGGCGTAGACATCAGTCGTTCTGAGTGATCAGAAGCGGGTCGGTTCCCAAGGGAATGTGTCTGCGGATGGAGAGATCCTGGAGTATGGGAAACCACACTTGGCATGAACAGTGAGGTGTTATCAGGATCATGGTTCCCTTGTCCTGATGGAGCTTCTTGAGCGTCTTCGAGAGAAGAGGAAGTGGAGGGAATGCATAAAGCAGACCGGTTGCCCACGAGAGGGAGAATGCATCTCTGGGCTGAGAGTGTTTGCTGCGAATGAGGGAGCAGTAATTGTCCACTTTGTGGTTCTGAGGGGACGCAAAGAGGTCTGTTTGGGGATAACCCCATTGCTGGAAGAGGAAGGTTGCTATCGAGGGGTTGAGAGATCACTCGTGCGGTTGGAAGACACGACTCAGCTTGTCTGCCAAGACATTGTGCACTCCAGGCAAATAGGTGGCCCTGAGATACATCGAGTGGGAGAGCGCTTCCGCCCAAATCTGTGCACCTTCCTGACACAGAAGGAAGGAGCCTGTGCCTCCCTGCTTGTTGATGTACCACATGGCCACCTGGTTGTCCGTCTGAATCAGGATGACGTGATTTGATAGGCAATCCTGAAAAGCTTTGAGAGCATATCGCATTGCTCGAAGCTCCAGGAAAATTATATGTTTGGCTTCTTCTGGAGACCAAGATCCTTGTGTCTGTAGATCGTTCACATGGGCTCCCCACCCGAGGTTGGAAGCGTCGGTGGTGAGAATGAGTTGAGGATCTGGTAGTTGAAAGGGCAGTCCCTGGAGGAGACCTTATGAGACTGGAAAATTGGGCATCCAAATGGCAGATGAAATCTAATGTGGATAAGTGCAAGGTGATACATGTAGGGAAAAATAACCCATGCTATAATTACACAATGTTGGGTTCCATATTAGGTGCTACAACCCAAGAAAGAGATCTAGGTGTCATAGTGGATAACACATTGAAATCGTCGGTGCAGTGTGCTGCGGCAGTCAAAAAAGCAAACAGAATGTTGGGAATTATTAGAAAAGGAATGGTGAATAAAACGGAAAATGTCATAATGCCTCTGTATCGCTCCATGGTGAGACCGCACCTTGAATACTGTGTACAATTCTGGTCGCCGCATCTCAAAAAAGATATAATTGCGATGGAGAAGGTACAGAGAAGGGCTACCAAAATGATAAGGGGAATGGAACAACTCCCCTATGAGGAAAGACTAAAGAGATTAGGACTTTTCAGCTTGGAGAAGAGACGACTGAGGGGGGATATGATAGAGGTGTTTAAAATCATGAGAGGTCTAGAACGGGTAGATGTGAATCGGTTATTTACTCTTTCGGATAGTAGAAAGACTAGGGGGCACTCCATGAAGTTAGCATGGGGCACATTTAAAACTAATCGGAGAAAGTTCTTTTTTACTCAACGCACAATTAAACTCTGGAATTTGTTGCCGGAGAATGTGGTTAGTGCAGTTAGTATAGCTGTGTTTAAAAAAGGATTGGATAAGTTCTTGGAGGAGAAGTCCATTACCTGCTATTAAGTTCACTTAGAGAATAGCCACTGCCATTAGCAATGGTTACATGGAATAGACTTAGTTTTTGGGTACTTGCCAGGTTCTTATGGCCTGGATTGGCCACTGTTGGAAACAGGATGCTGGGCTTGATGGACCCTTGGTCTGACCCAGTATGGCATTTTCTTATGTTCTTAACAATTATAACATATAACATATATACATTATATCATGGTGACAATATAAATTTATGTATCAGAATTGATTGAAGGTAGGCAGAAGGGATGGGTGGGGGGGGGAGTAGGGTCAGGGGGGGGGAACATGGGTGTGTGGGTGGGTCAGGGGAGGGCGGTAAGGGGGGTGAGATGCATGCGGGGGGGTGTGATGCGTTCGGGCAGGTTAAGGGTCTGGTGGGAAGGCTTTTATAAACAGCCATGTTTTGAGATGTTTTTTAAAGACTTGCGAAGAGGGTTCATTTCTGAGCTGGGGGGGGAGGGAGTTCCATAGGGTAGGGCCCGCCATTGATATGGCTTGTTTGCGGGTTGCGTTGAGGTGTGCAGTTTTGAAATTGGGGACGGAGAGAAGGCCAGTGTTGGTGGACCTGAGATTTCTTTGTGTGGGGTATGGGTGTATTGCGGTGTTTAGCCAGTTCATTTCGTTGTTGTTTATTTTTTTGTGTATGAGGGTGAGGGTTTTATATTGGATTCTTTGTGTGATGGGCAGCCAGTGGAGTTCTTTGAGAGTGGGTGTGATGTGGGAGGATTTTCTGCTGTTAGTGATGATTCTGGCGGCGGCGTTTTGAAGAACTTGGAGGGGTTTGATGTGGATTTCTGGGAGGCCAAGGAGGAGGGAGTTGCAGTAGTCGAGTTTTGAGAAAATAATTGATTGAAGGACTGTTCGGAAATCGTGCGCTTGGAGAAGGGGTTTGAGTTTTTTCAGTGTTTGTAGCTTGAAGAATCCATCCTTAATCGTATTGGAGATGTGGCGTTTAAAGTTAAGTTGGTTGTTACGCCTAGGTTTCTTGTGGATGGCGTGAGTGAGATTCCTGAGAGGTTTGGGACCCCTGGGTTGTTTGAGCTTCCTGAGTTGTTTGAGGGGGTGAAATTGAGGGGAGATGAGGGACGGTCATTGTGGATGTGAAGGATTTCTGTTTTGGCTTGGTTGAGGCAGAATGATAGTTGAGAAAGTAGGTGGGATAATTTTGAGCTGAGTTTGTTCCATCTTTCCATGGTGTGTTCAATGGACTTGCTTGTGGGGAGTAATATTTGTATGTCGTCTGCATAAACGAAGTAGGTGAGGTTTGCATCTGAGAGGTATTTGCATAGTGGGAGGAGGTAAATGTTGAAGAGGGTTGAGGATAGAGAAGATCCTTGAGGGACACCATGTGTGAGGGGTACTTGGGTGGATTCAGATGAGTTTGTCTTGACGATGTAAGATCTGGTGCCTATCATCCTGCTCCGTCTGAAGCTGAAAAGGGACCAATTCCGACATTTCCTTCACAAAATTAATGAAAGAAAGGTCCTCTGGAGGAGAACGCTTTCTACTTTCAGTAGGAGAGGGAGGTGAAGGTAAGTCATCGGTGTCTGTGGAAGTATCATCACCCCAGGTGTCATAAGGATCAGCAGGCTGACCTGTAGGACGAGAAGGGGGTTGGATACCCAAAGGGTCCGGCTGAGGCTCCGAGAAAATCGAAGGGGACACCAAGGACACCCTGGGGGGTATCGGTGCTGGCATCGATGGTGCCGATGTGCGTATCGCCCCCGATGAATGAATCGGTGGCGAGGGACGACATGGCATCGATGGCTGAGGCAATACCCCCGAAGGAGGAATGCGGAACGGTGTTTCTCCTCCCGATGAAGCTGTCAACGGAGAGCGCACCGGAGCCATCGGAGACCCGGGAATCACCGGTGGAAGGGCGGTCATGAGCGCCTCCATCCGGGATAGCAGCGGTGCCAGCACTGCTGGAATCGGGTCGGTGACCGGTTCCACTCTCGGTGCCGGTGTCGGTGCCGGAGGAACCTGGAGTCGTTGCATCGCCTTGTCGATGGCCTCCTGGACCAGCCGGTCCAGTTCTTCCCGGAGACCTGGGGCAAGCAGCCCCGGCTCCGTGACGGAAGAGGGAGGCTGAGGCACAGTTGGAGGGACCACCTTAACAGGCAGAACCGCAACTCCCAAACCCCGATCGGGTGACGGTGGCCTTGATGTCCCGGTCGCAGGAATGGTCTGTGCTGTTCCTGGACAGGGCTTCTTCGATGGTGGCTCGGATGGTGGCGAGGTCGATCATTTCGCTCCCTCGACGGTCCGAGACTTACGCTGATAGCGTAAGTCTCGGACCGCTGATAGCGTAAGTCTCGGATGCTGATAGCGATGTTTCTCCCTACAATCCCCTCGATCTTGAGGGGGAGAAACAGGAGTTGTTGCCCGTGAAGACACTGATGGCGGGCGGTCACCGGACGGTGGTCGATGCTGGTGCGACTTCGATGGTGCCGGTTCCGATGACGTTGATGAAATGGACGGCGTCGGGGTGTGAGCATGGAAAAGGAGTCCCATCTTCTCCATTCTGGCTTTGCGACCTTTTGGTATCATGAGGGCACATTTGGTGCAAGTCAGGACATCATGCTCACGGCCTAAACACATTACACAGACTCCATGAGGATCTGTGATAGACATGGTGCAAGTACAGTCCGGGCACCGACGAAACCCCGACACCATGGCCATAGAAAAATCGAGCTGTGGTACGGTCAACGGCCAGTAGGCCGCGAGGGCCAAACTCAATGGTAATCGACGAAAAACGGTGAAAACGGTGAAAACCTTACCGGGGTACCGCGGCCTGAGAAAAGTTAGAGGAGGGATCCCTGTGGGGCAGTTTAAATTTAATTAACTCCGTGAGGAAAATTCCTGTCAAGAATCTCTTCAGAGCTCCTAAACCGCGAGGCTACTGCTGCGCGGAAAAAAGAAGCGGCTGCAAGATTAACCTTTCAACATACAGGCTGTGAGTGACAGGGCCTGGAGGTTGGGAGGCCGCAGCCTGCAATGATCTTGCATGATGAGATCTGGTGAAGTCCCAAGACTGATCTGTTTCAGAATGGACAACTCCCAAAGGAGTGGAAACCAGACCTGTCTCAGCCAATGAGGGGCTAAGAGAATCATGGTCCCTCTGTCCTCACCAAACTTCAAGAGAAACTTCGCTACTAAGGGAATCAGAGGATAAAGATATAGAAGACCCTTGTCCCAATGATGGGCAAAGGCGTCTGAGGCTGGTTTGCCATCTGACCTGTACAGGGAGCAGAACTGAGGCACCTTCTTGTTGCAGAGGGATGTGAACAGATCTACGTCCAGGTTCCCTTAGAGGTGGAATATCCTAATTCACTACCACCTGGTCCAGGGATCCCTCATGGGGTCTGGAGGCTTGACTCAGCCTGTCTGCTACCACGTTCTCCATCCCAACCAGGTTCCTGGCCCTGAGCACCATCCCATGAGACAGGGCCCACAACCAGATCTGGACCACTTCCTGACTCAGAAGGCACGATCCCATGCTTCCCTGCTTGTTGACATACCACACGACTACTTGGTTGTCAGTGTGGATCAGGAAAACTTGGATAGCCGATCTCTGAAAGCCATAGTGCATACCTGATTGCCTAAAGCTCCAGGAAGTTGATTTGAGAACAGCGTTCTTGGGTGGACCAGAGACCCTGAATGCTGAGCCCTTCTACATGAGCTGTCCACCATAGGGTGGATGTATTCGTGGTTAAGACAATTTGGGTAGGGAGATTTCAAAATGAGATCCCCTGTTCCAGATTGGTAAGTAGCTGCCACCAGGACAATAAGTCCCGGAGAGATGGGGTGACACCACTGCAACCTCAGGGTCCATTGAGCTTTGTGCAAGTGTAAATGTGCCAAGGGAGTGACATGGATGGTTGCAGCTATATGGCCCAACAACCTCAACATGTGCCAGGCTGATACCTGCTGACTCTGTTGGATCTCTGCCATAATGGCCGTCAAAGGCAGGAAGGCTTTGGCCTGAGCCATGTCTAGCAGGGCTCCTATGAAGTCCAACTGAAATAATGGACTGAGGTGGGACTTTGGGTAGCTGAGAATGAACTCTAGTGACTCCAACACCCAGACGGTCAAGTGCATGGACCTGGTGGCCCCTGCTTGAAGCATGTTCTTTACTAGGCAATCATTCAAATATGGGAAAACAGGCCCGCCCAGCCTGTGGAAGTACACCGCCACCATGCTAGGCATTTTGTGAAGACCTGTGGGGCTGACGCGAGCCCGAACGCAAACACCTGGTACTGGAAGTGCTGTTTTCCCACAAATCATAGATACGGCAGTGAGCAGGGAAGATCTCAATATGGGTGTATGTATTCTTTAGGTCGAGGGAATATAGCCAGTCCCCTTTTTTGCAAGAGGGGGATCAAGGTGCCCAGAGAAACCATCTTATGTATTTAAAATTATTTGTATACTGTCTAACAATAAAATATTGATCAAAACGGTGTACAATGTTCATAAGCAAACAAAAATGAAAAATACAATCTTGAATTATAATAAAGATTAAAAGTTATAAAACAAAATGTTAAAACAACAACTAACTTTAAACTTTTCTTTTTTTAGAAACTTGTTCAAGGCCCTTAGGTCTAGGATGAGACGGAGTCCTCCTGCTCTCTCTGGAATTAGGAAGTACCTGGAGAAGAGTGCCTGCCCTCTTTGCCCTGGTGGTAGGAGCTTGACTATTTTGGCTGTTAGAAGGGAGGAGAGCTCTGTTAGTAGTACCTCCTGATGTGCTACCAGCCCCCAAAATGGATATGGAGGACTATGTGGCAGGACACCCAACAAGTTCAATTGGTACCCCTGACGGACGATGGACAGAACCCACTGGTCGAGGTTATACTGGGCCATCGGTTCACAAAGAACTGCAACCTTCCTCCGACCAGAAGGTCCATCGTCCCGGGTATGGGCAACTGGCTTACGCTCCAGTCCCTGGAGTTGACTGAGGAGCCAGCTGGGGTGTGGGGGCTCTCTGTTTCCTGGGTTGGCCACGGGAGCCCTGATGGTGCAGAGGGTAGTACTTCCTTTGGCAACAGAAAGTCTTCCTTGGCCCCAGTCTCACCAGCCTCCTGGATGATGAGGACAGGTCCGGAGTACTAGCAGAGAGTTGTTGGAAGGTTTCATGGTGGTCCTGAATTTGGGCTACAATAATCCCTCACCCTATCTCCGAAGAGATTCTCTTCAGTGCATGGCATGTCAGCGAGTTATTCCTGTGCTTCTGGTCAGAGATCCGAGGCCTGCAGCCATGATGTTTTGCGGGAACCAATTCTTGCTGCAGAGACACTCGATGCTATCTCGAAAACCTCATAAGTCGCACGGACCTCATGTTTTCCGCACTCCAGGCACTTACGCACCAGCGACATGAGAGTGCCTTGATGTCTTCTGCACCTGCCCTGCGACTACTGGCTCATGTAGAGCTGGTAGGCGGCAATGCAGGCAATAAACATGGTGCCTTGAAATACCTTCCTTCAAGAGCATCCATCGCTCTATGGTCCTTCCCCAGGGGCACCGAGGAATGAGTCTAAGAGCACTTGCCCCTCTTGAGGGTAGATTTGACCACCAGCGACTGGTGGGACAGCTAACGCTAATTGAATCCAGCAGCCTTCTGGACGAGATAAACTCTGTCTCCCTTCTTATTGACAGGAGGCACTGTGAGGGGGTGTTCCCATATACTCAGCAGCAACTCCTTAAGGATCTCGTGTACCGGGACCACCATGATCTCCTTAGGAGGTTCCACAAACTGAAAGATCTCAAGCATTTTGTGTCTGGCATCTTCCTCCATTAATAACTGTAAAAGGATGGTTTCTGCGATCATCCTCACAAACACTGTGAAGGTCAGGTCCTCAAGCAAAGACTTCCTTTGCTCCTCTGGAGGAGAAGAGTCTGAAAGGAGGCCCTCAGAACCCTCTGAGCCCTTGGAGGAGGCCTCCGAAGCTTCATCCCCCCAGGTGTCATAGGGTTCCTCATCCTCATTGAAAGCAACAGGGGATGGGCCCCTTGGTGCTTGATCTACTTCCAAAGGTGCAGGCACCAGTAGAACTGGACAGGAGGGTGGCAGGCCTCCGCATCTCTGCTAGCCTCATTGGAGCTTCTTCCTCCTCGGAACCGGCGACGACCATATCAGTAGGGAGAGGCCTCGATGCTGTCCTGGGAACCAACGCCATCTGGGTTGGTAACGACCAATGAGTACGTTGAGCTTTTGGAAGTGGTAAGAGAACGGGCGGCACCGAATATGGTGCCGTCAGTGCCACAGGATCGAAACCCTGCAGTACCTGGTCCACCATTAGCTGGACTTGGCGCTCCAGCTCCTCCTCAAATTTTGCAAATGCCAAGACCGACTGGGAGGAAGGAGAGTTAGCTGGATCTTCTTTGGACCCTCGTGGTGGATCGTTGACTTGGCATCAGGACCACTGGAGACCATCATAGATCCACGGCACTGATGGAGGATTTGCACTACGCCTCGCGGGGTCACTTCAGGGGCATCACAGAAAAAGCCAGTGCCTCCCCAAACCCAGCACCGTGCATTGACAGGAAGCAGTGCCAATACTTCTTCGGCTTCCCTCAATGCTTGGCCCTGTCCTTCCCGAGTGCCGAGGAACTAGACTTCCTTGGCCTGGAGGAAGATTGACGATAGCTGGTCTCCGGTGCCCCTGTCCGCCAGCAACATCGATGATACTAATGATCCCACTGATGCCGATGGCTCAGACTTCTTCAACCTGAAGGGCTGTTCTATCTTGTCGAGTCAAAGTTGACATCCCTTCAGGGTCATCTGAGCTCATAAGCAGCAACTCCAGACGTGATGCGATGTCCTTAGGCAGAGGACACATCTCATGGGGATAAGTAATGGACATGGATCTTGGGCACCAGGGACATCACTGAAAACCGGACATGGCCACGTCAGATGAAATAAAAGGAGCACTAATGGAAGACAAAGGTGGCGGGAAATCGATGGCCGGTGAGCATTGATGCACCACCACCCTGGGGGAATCGACCGCCAAAAGAAACTTACTCGAATTTAATTTAATTTAAAAGCTTTTCTATACCGTCGTTTAGTAATGTATCATCACAACGGTTTACATTTAGGCACGAAATAGGTTTGGTTTATAAGTTATCCATGGTGTGCCAATATTTGCGGTTACATAGTTCAGTAATATACTCTAATTGATAAGTGGGTTGGGGTTACCATTTATATGATTGTTTGGATAATCATATATGTGTATACTGGTTTTAATTTAATATTTAATTATGAGTAATAAAATCAATTTTTATTTTTATATCTATAGGTGACTTTCAGCTGTGTTTGTTGTTATTCAGCGCCTTCACTGTGAAATGCTTTTTTGAAAAGCCAAGTTTTTAGGCTTTTCTTGAAGAGTTTTAGATTTCATTAGTCTTAGTTCGAGTGGTAGTGTGTTCCATAGTAATGGTCCTGCCAAAGATAGTGCTCTCTCTCTAACCTGGGTCAACTTTGCTGTTTTGACTGAGGGTATAGTTAGCAGTGCTTTATTGGCCGACCTGAGAGTCCTTTGGGGGACATATAATCGTAGTGCCGTTTTTAGCCAGTCAGCATTTTCGTCATTTATCAGTTTATGAATTGTGCATAGTGTTTTGAATTGTACTCTTTGTTCTATTGGGAGCCAGTGTAAATCTGCAAGTGTTTGGGTGATATGATCTCTCCTGCTTTTTCCAGTCAGTATTCTGGCAGCTGAGTTTTGTAGTATTTGCAGCAGTCTGATTGTGGTATATGGTAATCCCAGTAAAAGTGTGTTACAGTAGTCTGTGCTAGCAAATATGAGTGCTTGTAATACTGTATGAAAGTGTTCTTGATTTAACAAGGGTTTTAGTCTCCTAAGTACCATTAGTTTGGCATAGCCTTCTCTTACTTTTATTAATATGTGTTGTTTAAGGCTGAGTTCTGTGTCTATAATTACTCCTAGGTTCCTAGCCTTATAAGTTAACGCCACTGATTTATCATTTTTAAGTTTGATGGGATTTTGAATTTTTACAATGTTTTTTCGTTCAAGGTGTATGAATTCTGTTTTTTCTATGTTAATTACTAGTTCCATTTGGTTTAATAGTTGTTTTATTATGTCTAGGTACAGCATTGCAAAGTTCAGAGTTTTTTCAATAGATTCCTCTACCGGTAGAATTAGTTGAATGTCGTCAGCATATATGTAGTGTATGATACCTAGCCCTGCTAGTAGGTGGCAGAGGGGGAGCATGTAAATGTTAAATAGAGTCGCTGATAGTGCTGAGCCCTGGGGGACTCCTGTTTTTAGGTCGATCTTGTCTGATATTGTGTTTTTTATCTGTACCTGATACGATCTATTTGAAAGATAGGATGTGAACCATTCAATTGTTTTCTTTTGTAATCCAATATCGTCCAGTCTTTTTAATAGTATGTTATGGTTTACTGTGTCAAATGCTGCGGATAGATCTAGTAGTATCAAGATGTAGTGTTTTCCGTTATTAAATCCTCGTAGTATGTTATCTGTTAAAGAGATTAGTAATGTTTCGGTGCTATAGTGTTTTCTGAAGCCATGTTGTGATGGGTAGAGTATGTTATTGTTGTCTAGATCAGTGGTTCTCAACCGCTGTGTCGCGACACACTAGTGTGTCGCCAAGCACCGGGTAGTATGTCGCGTGCTCCGGGTCTCTCCCGCTGCTCTTTCTTCCCTGCTGCCGTTGCTGCTAGGCTATCAGCACGTTCAAGCCCAGCGGGAACGGCAGCGGCGCTAAAAGAAGCTGTGGCACTTGTGGCTGGGCCTTTTCTTCTTCCCGCGTTCCCCCCCCCCCCCCCCGTGACCCGGAACAGGAAATGATACGCGGTGCACGGGAAGGAGAAAGAGCCGGCCCGTGCCGCGTGATAAAGTAGCAGCGGCAGCAGCGTCATCGGCCCCCGGGCAATCGAAGCAGCTGGTAATCAAGAAAGGAGAGAGCAGCTTGAGCCTCCCGCAGCCGATGGGATTCTTCTTTCTTGGCTTGCGGGGGCTGGAGGAGGAGGCTGCTGCAGCTAACATTTGTGCTCGGGGAGGGGCGGGGAAGAGGAAGTGAGTGAGAAAGAAGCAGCCAGCCTGCGTGTGATTGAGAGCATGAGTGTGAGTGAGAGAAACTGGTCAGAGAGCTGATGTGTGTATATGTGAGAGACAATGAAAGTGACTGCTCAGGGAGATGACTGATGTGTATGTGAGAGTGTGAGACATTAGTCAAGGAAGTGACTGATGTGTGTGTGTGAGAGAGAGAAAAAGCATGGAAGTGAGAAATCTGGGTATGTGAGAAAGCATGGGCGTAAGAAGCCTGGTGTTGGGGGGGAGGGGGTGTGTGTGTGTGAAAAAAAGCATGGGAGTGAGAAGCCTGATTATGTGAGAGAAAGAGCATGGGAGTGGGAAGCCTGTGTGTGTGTGCATGCATGAGAGCGAGAGACTGGTTGGTAAGGTGAAGGGGTGTGTGAGAGAAAGAGACTGGTGTGTGTGAATATGAGAGAAAGAATGTGATTCAGGGAATGAGAAGCCTGTGCAGTGGAGAGCGAGCATGGAAATGAGAGCGAGACTGGTGTGTGTGTGTGTGTGTGTGTGTGTGTGTATGTATGTGTGTGTAACAGAGAGAAAGTGATTATGGGAATGAGAAGCCTGTGCATGTGAAGAGAGTGAACATGGGAGTTAGAAACCTGGGTGTGTGTGAGACACAGCATGTGAGGGAGAAGCCTGTATATGTAAGACAGAACATGGAAGTGGGAAGCCTGTGTGTGTATGCATGAGAGAGATCAGGTGATTGGTGTGTGTGTGTGTGAAAGAAAGTGATTATGGGAATGAGAAACCTGTGCTTGTGAAGAGTGAGCATGGGAGTGAGAAACCTGGGTGTGTGTGAGACACAGCATGGGAGTGAGAAGCCTGTATATCTGAAAGAACATGGGAGTGGGAAGCCTGTGTGTGTGTATGCATGAGAGAGATCAGGTGACTGGTGTGTGTGTGTGTGAGAGAGAGAGAGAGAGAGAAAGAAAGTGATTATAGAAATGAGAAGCCTGTGCATGTGGAGAGAACAAGCATGGGAGACTGGTGAGTGTGTGTGAGACAGAGAAAGTGATTATGAGAGTGAGAAGCCCGTATATGTAAGTAGAACACGGGAGTGGGAAGCCTGTGTGTGTGTATGGCATGAGAGAAACTGTTCAGGAAGGTGACTGGTGTGTGTGTCAAAGACTGGGAGATGATTAGTGTGTGAGAGACAGAAACTGGTCATGGGGGCATGACTGGTATGGTGTGTGTGTGTGTGAGAGACATGGGCATTAAGGAAGAGGACCATGAGTATAGAGCTTAGCCTCTACTGCTGCTTCTGCTGTGTGCTACGGCCTGCATGGAAGAGGAGCAGGAGAGCTGCTGGAGGGGGTAAGTAAAGGTGGCTTTCTAAGTTTATTTTTCTTGATTGACTGCCATTTTAATTATTTAATATTATGTGATGTGTCTGCTTTTTTTGAAATATTTTATTGGTGTTTGGAGAATTTTTTAATAGTTTTTAATAGTTTTTAATTGTTGGATGTTATTCTGTTCATAGCTATTTAGAAACATTTATTCTGCTTATTAGTATAGTTTTACAATTATTTCTGTGTGGGGATCTATAGCTGCTTGCTAGTTCTGTTTTCCTAATAAGAGGTGTATTGGTTTTTAGGGCCTGATTTAATATTTATATTGTTGCCTTTTCATAGATAGGGTTGCTCCTATTTGAGTGTATTCCATAATACAAGTGTAAATGTGTGTGGATTAGTTTATGTGCATTACTACAGATCCTGGGAGTATGTTAGGTCGGTTCTGTGTCTGTTACCGAGATGAAATATTTTACTAGCATGTAAGAGTTTTATCAGTCTTATTTGTTGTGTTTTCTCAAGAGGACATGCATTGGTTGTAAACTGCTGTCTTTTCATAAGTAGGGCTATTGAGCCTGGAAGTAGAAGGAGTTTGAGTTGCTGTTACTGAGATGACACCAGAACCAGAATACCTTTTTTGTAGGGTGAGTTGTATGGGGAATGTCATAATTCTGCTTTACATCCATTATTGTGGGTCAGGGGGGTTCCCGTGGATGCAAACTGAACTTTTACATCTAGCCCCATGACGATCATGGGTCAGTGTGTCACGCATGTGAGAACCATCTGTCAGGTGTGTCCCGACAGAAAAAAGGTTGAGAACCACTGGTCTAGATGTTCTGTTAATTGTTTTTGTACTGCTTTTTCTATTAATTTTGCGAGCTTAGACAAGTTTGATACAGGTCTATAGTTACTTAAGACGTTTGGGTCAATGTTTCTTTTTTTCAGAACTGGTTTGATAATTGCATTTTTCAATGAGTCTGGCATTACTCCCTCACTGAGTGATGAGTTAATTATTTTGGTTAGTGTGTAGGAGGTTATATCAGCTAGTTTTTTTATGTCTGTGGTAGGAATGGTGTCGATTTTATGTGGAGCAGGGTTCAACCTTTTTATCATGGATTCTACTTCTGTTTGTGATACCTTGTCAAATGTGGAGAATTGTTTCACATCTCTTTTTTGCATTTTGATTTCCTGTTTAGTTAGGATCAGAATCTTAGCTCTGAGGTTTGTGATTTTGTCTGAGAAATAGTGTGCTAATTAGTTGCATTTGTTTTCTTGTGGGGTTTGAGGTATCTCTGTTTTATCATTGGTCAGTCACTGAAAACCCTGAATAGGAGACATTACAGGAAGGCACAAAGAGGGATCCAGTGTTAGAACAAGAAAAAAGCCATGAAAAACACAAGAAAAACAACGTTTTCCACAAGACCAAAATACAGCCAAAGTGAGCTCACTCACACCGTGATGCTTACAGCTCTGCAGAAAAAGAGAGACTCTAGAGGGGCCTTGCATGAACGTGTGGTATAAGACATGCTGGGCATGCTCAGTGTGCCTAGTCAAAGTTCTAGAAACCTTGACATAAGTTTTCTACATCAGGGCTCAATCTCATGTCACCCATGTGTGAAGACTACCATCCTGCTTGTCCTCAGAGAACTGCCCTTCCAAACCCTCAACAAGGATGGAGGAGGTGGTGACCCACTGCAAGGAGGAATGCCAATGTTGGTTAAAAGGAAAAGAGACTTGTGTTCAAGATCCAGAATGAAGTTTTGACTGCCTCTTCCTTCCTGTATTGGAGCAGAGAGAGCTGCCTGCTTCCAGGGATCCCTCCCATCAAGGATCCAGCAAAAGTAAGAAATCAGAGAAATATCAGAAGAACTTCTAACCATGAGTAAAAGAAACCAACTATCACTGGGGACACCCATCCGGTTCATCACCCCTAGGGAGAGAGATTTGTCTCTCTGTGCCAAGGACACTTTTAACCTTTTTGCCAGTGCTGGAGGGGTTTGGCTGCCCACATAATGAATCTTCTGACCACCTAGTAACTGCACTGTTCCATGCCCTGTAGGGTAGGGGTTTCCCTGCCTTGTTACAAGTTACTCCTGCACAGACAAAGGAACGAGAGACTATTGCAAAAGGAATTCTGTGGTGCTAAAGATTAATTTGTTGTACTATCTAAAGAAATGACTCCAAAGGGGTTCTTGGCACCTAGAGCACACATTGAGGATCCCTCCCCATGGGGGCAGAGACAGAGAAGCAAGTCCCCTCTCCCAGAGAAAATCCAAGGAAAATTCATCCTTAGCACTTGGGGCACTGGGGAAAGAGACTGATGGAACAGCTAGCCAGGATTCCAGCCCCAAATAGATTATAAATAATTTTATCGCCCCATCAGAGTGCAGCCTGCTCCTGGAATGGGGTTTAATATATATGTGTACTTGTTTATATATATAAACAAACTTGGGGTGACCTAACCAACTGCATGAATGGAAGGGGGCCACGGCTCAAAAAGTTTGCTCATCCCTGCTGAAGGAGATAAAATAATCAGCCGTGCATAACTCTGAAAAGGCCACAAAATAATAATTTTATTGCCTAACACTAACAAGAGTAGAGCACTGCAAATAAACCAAGATTTGTGTAACTGAAAGCCTGCTTCAAGAACCATAACCTTCATCTTAACAGAGCTCCCTTTAAAAGCACATAATATATTCTAAGACTGCAGCTGCAGACAGTTATGAAGGAACTCTACGCTTAATCAGCTGAAATATGCCAGGCACATACTAAGTTTGAGACCAAAAATGTGTATGAAAGAACATCCATCACTTTAGCTAGAGAACAATAACGCACTTGTAAAGATGCAACAGATGGTCAGAATAAATGAGCTCACTCTGTACATTAGATGCAATATGAACATGCCCAGGCTTACCAGTATGACCCCTACTGTTGTGAGTTCAATTAGTTGCAGGTTTATGCTTTGCGTATTGGTCTGCAGGAGGCTGGATACCAACCGAATCACATTTAACCGTGTATTCCCAACAGGAGGATCTAACTCGCCCCAGGTAGTCTTCAGAATACATGTCTACACAAGAAAAGTCAAGGGAATTTAATTAGTCAGGCAATTCTGGCAATTGGTCAAATATGAACAGGATTCATGTATATTACCAAGGTTCCTGAAAAGACAGGGAAGGGACCTCAAAAAATTAGGTATCACATTCTCCCCACCCAAATTAAATGCCCCTAAACTAGGGATTTTCAACTTTTGTTTCTAAGACTCACTCCCCCTCGGTTGTAAAAGTTCCTCCCCACCCAACACAAATATATTTTCTGTATAGGACACACCTTTTTGTATTTGTTATAAATTAGCTAAACAATTTTACATGTGCATTTGTCTTATTTTTATTTTTCCCACTTAATCTCTCATCTAAAATGACATAGTAAATAACAGCAGAAAAAGACCCAAGTAATCCATCCAGATTGCCCAGCAAGCTTTATTGATTTTATTTCTTTTTATTCTGTTAATGTAATAACTGCCTGAAATGGGCAGGTTCTGGTAAGAACATAAAAACATAAGAAAATGCCATACTGGGTCAGACCAAGGGTCCATCAAGCCCAGCATCCTGTTTCCAACAGTGGCCAATCCAGGACACAAGAACCTGGCAAGTACCCAAAAACTAAGTCTATTCCATGTTACCATTACTAATGGCAGTGGCTATTCTCTAAGTGAACTTAATAGCAGGTAATGGACTTCTCCTCCAAGAACTTATCCAATCCTTTTTTAAACACAGCTATACTAACTGCACTAACCACATCCTCTGGCAACAAGTTTAATTGTGCGTTGAGTAAAAAAGAACTTTCTCCGATTAGTTTTAAATGTGCCCCATGCTAACTTCATGGAGTGCCCCCTAGTCTTTCTACTATCCGAAAGAGTAAATAACCGATTCACATCTACCCGTTCTAGACCTCTCATGATTTTAAACACCTCTATCATATCCCCCCTCAGTCGTCTCTTCTCCAAGCTGAAAAGTCCTAACCTCTAGTCTTTCCTCATAGGGGAGTTGTTCCATTTCCCCTTATCATTTTGGTAGCCCTTCTCTGTACCTTCTCCATCACAATTATATCTTTTTTGAGATGCGGCGACCAGAATTGTACACAGTATTCAAGGTGCGGTCTCACCATGGAGCGATACAGAGGCATTATGACATTTTCCGTTTTATTCACCATTCCCTTTCTAATAATTCCAAACATTCTGTTTGCTTTTTTGACTGCCGCAGCACACTGAACCGACGATTTCAATGTGTTATCCACTATGACACCTAGATCTCTTTCTTGGGTTGTAGCACCTAATATGGAACCCAACATTGTGTAATTATAGCATGGGTTATTTTTCTCTACATGCATCACCTTGCACTTATCCACATTAAATTTCATCTGCCATTTGGATGCCCAGTTTTCCAGTCTCACAAGGTCTTCCTGCAATTTATCACAATCTGCTTGTGATTTAACTACTCTGAACAATTTTGTGTCATCTGCAAATCTGATTATCTCACTCGTCGTATTTCTTTCCAGATCATTTATAAATATATTGAAAAGTAAGGGTCCCAAATACAGATCCCTGAGGCTCTCCACTGTCCACTCCCTTCCACTGAGAAAATTGTCCATTTAATCCTACTCTCTGTTTCCTGTCTTTTAGCCAGTTTGCAATCCACGAAAGGACACGAAAGTATACTGATAGCAAGTCACGTGTGGAAGCAGATAACACAGACACAGGAGATTATTAGAAAAGTTTACTTTATAAAACAGTAGTGCAATATAAATGGGTTCTGTTAAAAATATAAGTGACTCAAAGATGGCAACTTATGTGCATGTAAGAAAATAAAGAAAAAAACTATTGCTACCACCATGCTTATGCACACAACAGCAGAGAGAGAGAGAGAGATATGATCATATAAAAGGTACATCAGAATGTATTGCTACTAACTAAATGATGCATAGACAATAAACAAATAAAGAACTAATATTTACAATTCAATTCAACATCTGCATTCATCCCTGAATATGTTTCCTAAGTATCCAGCAGTGGCAGTTAGGTTATTTGCCTTCAGGATCTCGACATTGGGGTCAGATATATTGTTGAGCATTTGTTTCCTTCTAAATTGAGGAATTTGGGATTGGGAATGTTTCCCTCTGTATCAAGCACAGTAACAGAGTAACATAGTAATGACAGCAGAAAAAGACCAAGATGGTCCATTCAGTCTGCCCAGCAAGCCTCCCAAGGCAGTAAACGTCACCCGATGCAGGTTAACCCCACATTTCTGTTAAGGGCAGTAACTGCTGCTCCGTGCATGTTACCCCAAAGCTTTTTTATTTATTCCCATCCTCTAGCCTTTAGGGATCCACAGTGTTTATCCCATGCCCCTTTGAAATCCTTCTGGGGAACTGGGGAAACTTTTGGGGAAAGAGGAGACTTTTCCGAAAGGATGGGCTCCACCTTAACCAGAGTGGAACCAAGCTGCTGGCACTAACTTTCAAAAAGGAGATAGAGCAGCTTTTAAACTAGAACAAGGGGGAAAGCAGACAGTCACTCAGCAGTGCATGGTTCAGAGAAATGTATCCTTGAAGGATACTAATGAAACAGGTGTCATGAATTGCACTGCCCTCGGGTCCCCCCGCGAGCAGGCCACTCACCCCACGCTGTTATCTTCACCGATGCGGCAGGACGCCGCCGGTCTGCCCACGTGGCCCGGAGGCCGCCTGCGATCCTCTTCTGCTCCGCGGTCAGAGCCGCGGCCCTTCTGCTGCTCCATGGGGCTGGGACTGCCCCTGATGTTGATTCTATCTTCGCGGCGTTTAGGCCACAGCCCCGGGCTTGAGTAGCGGCAGGAGCCGCCCCCGGGGCCTCCGGCAGCGGCTGGAGCTGCTGCTCACGTTGGGCCTGCGTTCCAGGCCAGCCCTGCCTCGTCTGATGCTCCTACGCGCTGTACGTCGGTGCAGGCCACTGTCCGCGGTCCTGCACAGCTCCTGCACTCTACTAGGTGCGCGGCCGCATCTCTTTGCTGTATTTAAAGGGCCAGACACAGGAAGTGTCTGGGCCCCACCTTGATGACTGTTTCCTGCTTCAGCCCTATAAAGGGCTGCTCCGTTCATTGTTCCTGGCCTTGCACCGTCGTCGTCTCTTCACTCTGGAGGCTCCGGCCTGCCAGAGTCCATGTAAGGTCTTCTTCTCTTCGTGGAGCTCCTCGTTTTGTTCATTGCTCCATGTTCAAGTCTTCGTGCCTGAGGTCCATGTCCAGGTGTCTTCGTTCTCCTACGTCCTGGTGTTCCTGCCTTCCGTGATGTTCCTTCCTACTCCATGCCTCGTCAATGCTCTCGAGCCTTCTGGTACAGGTAGGCCGAGGGTCCCTCAGATGCAGTTCTCCTGAGTGGACTAGCCTGCCGGTGGACAGTTGTCCTGTGCGCCTGAGCCATCAAGTCCTGATGTGTGTTCCTGTGCTGTCCCGCTCCCGTAGTGGTACCTCTCCAGGCACTGCACTCTCTTATCTTTAAACTATAATGTTTTCTTCAGAGTTGTTTAAGCAAAACAGCTACTTGTGCATAGGAAAAACAATTCTTGTACTCTAGTAAAATATCTTTCTCTTTACTATCAAGCTATAGCATTTCTTTAGGGAAACTTTCATTTAGACTACCTTATTGCTTGTTTAGGCAAAATGATATTTTATGCTTCTCTTGGTGGCAGTGTTCCACTTAACATGGGACTGTCCCTATGCATACATCTAGTTATCTTCCTGTCCACTCTCCCTTTCTAACCTTTAACCACTAAGGATCCTCTGTGACCATCCCAAGCTCTATTTATTTATTTGTTTAAAAGTGTTTGTATACCGCTTTTACAATTGAAAATTAAACAAAACGGTTCACAATGTTAAAACATAATTAATCTGTGTAAAATAATAAAAAGCATAAAACATTGGGGTAAACAGAAATAACACAAAACACAACTCTGTTACAAAATAAATACAGAAAATTGCCAGTAGATGAGGAAGTCAGGATGGGAGACACAGTAATACTTAAGAACCAGTACTATTGAATTCCATTACAGTTCTCGTCTTAAGCATCTCTATCTGCCTGGAGGGCACTCCATGCATCCACCTCTACCCTCATGTTTCTGTAAATGGTAGTAACTGCCGCTTCATGCAGGATATTCCAAGACAGTAATATTAACAATCAAAACCAAGCAACTGTCAAACTCATAGCAAAATTACTGGTAGCAACATTTTACAGGGTGAGAAGCCTTCTTGATAATTCAGAAAACGCTGCTTGAATGTGCTTTGCTTTTGAACTTGGCCAGAGAAGCAGTCCTGTGTTTTTTCTCTAATATCTCTAAAAGTCAGGGCCTCACATTGGCTGTCATCTAACTCCAATTCCCCCTTTTTCCCCCTGCCGTTATCACTCTTTTCTCCTCAGAATAGGTACCATTTACTACCAGTCGCTGTCAGCTGCAGTCAACCACTTTGTAATCCATTCTACCACTCTGGGACCCACTCCCAGGCTCCACATTTTGTTCATGAGCCTTCTGTGTGAGCCAATATTGAAAGCTTAGCTGAAATCCAAATAAATCACATAAAGTGCTCTTCCTTGATCCAATTCTCTAGTTGCCCAATAAAAAAAAAATTATATGAAATTTGTTTCCCTAGCCTTCCTCTGGTAAAGCACAGGTGTTCTCCTAGGTCAGCATGATGTTAGTCTTCACATATGCATGACATCATCAGATAGAGCTTGGCATGGGAAACTTTTATCAAAGTTTCTAGGAACTTTGACTAGCACACTGAGCATGCCTAGCATGCCACTATCCACGCGTCCATGTGAGGTCCTCCTTCAGTCTCGTAACATAGAGAAAAATACGAGCGAAAAAATAAAATAAAATGAAAGGAGAACCCAACTCCACGGGGTGGCAGACGGGTTTTCTGAGGACTACCATCCTGCTTTCCTAGGAGAATACCTAATACAGGTAAACAACTGTGCTTTCTCCTAGAACAAGCAGGATGGTAGTCCTCACATATGGGTGAATACCAAGCTCCTGGCTGTCCCCGGTGGTAGCCAAGATCAACAGTTACTGAGCAAGGTGCCTCGGGCACAAGAACAACTGCGGTGCTGTTGGTCAATAGGGAGACAGTCTTGTTCCAACCAGGGGCCCTAGGCAGGAAGAGTTGGGTTTAACCCTGGAAGAGATTGGGTAGGACAGATTGGCCGAAGGCACTGTCTTGACGACCATCCTTGACCAAGCAGTAGTGGGCAACGAATGTGTACAGTAAACTCCATATCGCTGCCTGACAAATTTCGGCAACAGTAACCACTCACAGGTGAGCCACTAATGGTGCCATGGCACGCCAAGAGTGAGCTTTGATTAGTCTTGCAAGCTGAAGGCCTGCTTGTGCATAGCAGAAGGTAATTCAATCCACTAGCCAGTTAGATAGGATCGGTTTACCCACTGTTGGTATCGAAAGAAACAAAGAGTTGAGTGGACTGCCTGTGACTGGCTGTGCGTTCCAAATAGAAAGCCAAAGCCCTCTTGCAATCCAAAGTATGAAGAGCCCATTCACCTGGATGGGAATGAGGCCTGGAAAAAAGGTGGGTAAAACAATGGACTGATTGATATGGAAATCAGTCACGACCTTCGGCAGTAACTTGGGGTGGGTACACAAGACCAGGTGAGGAACTTTGGGTTGCAGGAGCGCAAAGGCTCGAAGGGAGGACGCATGAACCGCACCAGGACAATGTTGAGGTTCCAGGACACAACAGGAGGCTGAAGAAGGGACTTTAGTTGGAGCAGGCCCCTCACAAAGCGACCTACTAAAGGCTGTACCGATATGGGTATCCCAGTGACACCCTGATGGTACGCACTAACAGTACTGAGATTAACCCTAACTGAGCTGGTCTGAAGCCCAGACTCGGAAAGGTGCCACAAGTAGAGTAAGAACTGGGGAAGGGGTGCATGTGAATGGATCCAAGCCATGCATCACTCATCAGGTGGAGAATCCTTTCCTTTCCTTTCCATTTTTTTTTTTTTTTTATTTATGCATTTTTTACAATTTAAACACCAAGAAAATATCTGGTGTAGAAAGCATTTAACAATAATCAAATATATTCTTACATAAACAGTCATATTACTCCCAGAACATAACATGACATGTAAAGCATATACTATTCCCATAAAACATCTATGCTTTTAAAGTCCTCATAATGGTGAGGTGGGGGGTACTTACACAACTATAGGCAATAAACCAATAATTTCAATTAAGTGACAAGACCTTATTCGGGATATACTTTTCTAAAGGATCTAGCCATAAACTTTAATACTTTTAGCCATCCTACAGAGGAGATGATGTTATAATCTCAGGGGAGTACTTTTTTACAAAGTTCTCTAATTGATCAGGATGGAAGAAGATATAAGAAATATTTCTATACTTTATACAGCACTTGCATGGGTACTTAAGTATAAACATAGCCCCTAATTTCAAAACCTGTGGTCTTAAATTCTAAAAAAGTTTCCTTCTGAGCTGTGTTGTACATGCCAGATCGGGAAAAACTCCAACTTTTAAACCCAGAAATAATTCAGCTCTATTTCGAAAATATGTTCTTAAAATCCAGTTCTTATCGGATTCAAGAAGAAATGTCACTATTAATGTGGCTGGTTTACTTGAGCTGTTTGTGTCATTTCTATTAAGTTTGTTATATCCAATTTTGAAGTATCTGGGATTACAGATATTATTGGAGTCAATACTTGATATTCATTTTCACCTTCTTTTTCCTTTTTCCTAAAGAATGGTATATAATATATTTTTGATGTTGGGGGGATCGCCGCTTCAGGGACCTTTAATATCTGTAAAAGATATTGTCTCCACATGTCTCACGGGGTCACCATAGGGTCTTTAGGAAAATTAATAAAACGCAAGTTTCTCCCTCTAATTTGGTTTTCAATATTTTCCATACGGTTCTCCAATATTGTGTTTTCTTTAATAATACAGCTTTGAAGATCTTTCATTTCTTTGATGTCATTTTCAGCCTTTGGCGTCTCCCAGGCTGGTTTCTTCCCCCGTGTGCAGCGTTAGATGGTCCTCTCCTCCGCCTTCCTCGTCCACCGACGATCCTCCGGCGAGTTCGCTCACACTCCTCCGGGTAGAACCTCCCTCACCGTCCTCTCGCAAGGCCGCGGGGTTTCCTGGGGGCATCTGAATAACCGGGGGAAAAGTTGTTTGAAGCTCCTGAGGTGAGGCGGTCTTGTCTTCCACCCGCTCTCCCTGCTGCGAGCCAGCATCCGGTTTTTGTTCCCGAATGACGTGAGAGTCCATCGGGCCCTGGACACGACCCTCCAAGGTATCGCCAATACTTTCTCTTTAATTCTCCTTTTTCTTGCAGTATGCGGCATTGTACTTCACGATTTTACTCAAATTTCTCAGAGCCCAGGTCAAACGCGTCCGGTCCTGTCAGCCATCTTGGATCCCCCTCCTTGAATCCTTTCCATTTTAACCTGTAAGACTTCCTGGTGGAAGGCTTTCTGGAAGCCACCAGCACCTGAGAGACGTTTTCTGAGAGGTCCAGGGACTGAAGGACTAGGCGCTCAACATCCATGCCATCAAGGCTAATGCCTGAAGGTTTGGATGGCGCAGAGTGCCCTGGCTCTGAGTTTTCAGATCAGGTGCAGTTTCCAGTTGGATGGTATCCCTGATCAACAGATCTCGAAGGAGAGGGAACCAGACCTGGCCAGTAGGGCGCAATGAGTATCATGGTCCCTCGGTCCTGTTGAAGCTTCAGGACAGTCTTCAAGAGGAGTGGAGAGGGTATACGTACAGGAGGCCCTTCCCCCAATGAAGGGAGAAAGTTTCTGAGGATGGACAACCATCCTGTGCGACCAGGGAGCAAAAATTGCTCACCTTGCAGTTGTCCAGGGAGGCGAAAAGGCCCAAAACGAAGGTTTCCCACCCGTGAAAAATCCGGGCCGCCACTCTCAGATTCAGGGACCATTTGTGCGGCTGAAAGGAGCGGCTTAGACGGTCCGCCAGCATGTTCACAGAGTCCCGGGCAGGTACATCGCTTGCAGCGACATCCCCTGCAACAGGACCCAGGACCAAATCTGCACTACTTCCCAACAGAGATGGAAGGGTCCCGTGCCTCCCTGCTTGTTGGTATACCACATCGTGACCTGGTTGTCCATCCTAATCAGGGCTTCCTTGTGTGAAAACCGTTCCTGGAATGCCCAGAGCGCGTAACTAATTGCCCAAAGCTCTAACAGATTTATCTGACACACAGCTTCCTGAGTTCAGTGGCCTTGCATGTGGAAGCCATCCACATGGGTTCCTCAGCCCTGAGGGGAGGCATCGGTGGTAAGGACCACTTGAGGCAGGGCAGCATGGAAGGGAATCCCCTGCTCTAAACCGGAGAGGTTCTCCCACAAGGACAGAGAGATTCTCAGAGGTTGTGTGACGGAGACATGGGCCTTCAGGTCCTGGGATGTCTGCTGCCATTGCGATCGCATCATCCATTTGTGCCTTTCGCATACACAGGCGGGCGAGCAGAGTAACATGGAATGAAGCCGCCATGTAGCCCAACAAGCAAATCAGAAGGAGGGCACTCACATGCCGACTGCTGCGTACAACAATTGTCAACAACGCAAGGGCAAGAGCCCGATTGTGGAGCAGAAATGCTTTCACCTGCACCGTGTCCAGCCTGGCTCCTATGAAGTCCAGCTGAGGAGATGAGCAGAGGTGAGATTTTGGGAAGTTAACTCCAAGGACTGTAGCATCTGCATGGTCAGGGCTAAAGCATCCAGCACCCCTGTGCACAAGTTGCTTTGCACCAACCAGTGGTCCAGGTATGTAAAAAGTGCACCGCACAATGCCCGAGATACGCAGCCACCACCAGCAGTCAATTGGTGAAGACACAAGGGGCTGAGGCTAACCCAAAAGGCAGCACCCTGAATTTGTAGTGAGCCTTCTGTACTGAATCTGTATTGCAGGCTCCTGGAAGAGAGAGGAGTTAGCAATCTGTTCTGGTTTGATGCTAGGCATTAGCAATCTGTTCTGGTTCTGATATAGATATGAGTGGATCCCTGGGCCAGTGGCAGATGACCACAAGCCCGGGAGAATATTCCGAGAGGGACCACCGGCTAGGCTTGAGTATGGAGACATATTAAACAGGTATTGAAACCACCAAAGGTGGCAGTAGTGAGCTGGATATGCCCAGCAGGGCTGTAGTCCCTCAGGTACTGGAACAACGATCCCAGGATGGCTGAGCTGCTGAGAAACTGTAGAAAGTGAGTAGGCAGAGGTCATGAACAGAACTAGATGACAAAACTCACATAAGGTCTCAAGGAAGCTCAGGAGCTGGAAAGGTTTAGGCCCTCGAGGAGCGAGTACCTGGTTCCAGGGAAAGCTCTGAAAGAGCGATGGTAACTCACAATTGTTTATTTATTTATTTAAGGTTTTTTTATACTGGCATTCAAGAACTCGTTCTCATCATGTCGGTTTACAGAAAACAGGGGTGCAAAAATATAACCAAAAACATAAACAAACGTGATGAAGAGATGCAGTTACAATTAACAAGGGCTAATGAACTGGGATTGTAAGAAATAAAGAGAGATAGAGGAGGTTAATTATATACAAGTGTACAGTATAAATATGTTTGTAGCAGCGATGTTTGTAGCAGCGATAGCTTCCAAGCAGTTGAGAATCTTCAGAGTGTCCAGGAACATGGGCCCTCGAGGAGCAAGTACCGGTTCCTATCTGTAATCTGAAAAGTAAAGAAAAGAGTGAGGCCCCCGAGGAGCGGGTACTCCTGGTAAGTCCGAGGAGGCAGAGTTACTTGGGGGGAGTAGTCCGAAGGTAGCGAGACACATTCCCATACCAACCCCCTTACTAACTAGATTTGTTAGCGATATCAAAGACCTTTAAATATTGGAAGCAGATGTCATCTCAGGGGGTCACCCCTGAGGTTTGCGCCTTTGCTGGTACTTCAGTCAGAGTGTGTGCGAGCGCACACCCTAGGATATCAGGCAAACATGGCGGATCTGCAACATCGAGCCGGTCCAGGGATGCCGGAGAGAGATGGTATGGAGACGCCACGGCAGCTAACCGTCAATCAGACCCGGAGGGAGTCGCCACAGAGGTAGAGAGGGCGGAGTGAGGGCGTCGAGCAGTGACGGATGCAACAGCTTCCCCACCACGAAGCGAAGGTACTTTCTGTGGCCGGAGAAGATGGCTATGTGAGAGTAAGCGTCTTTTGAGGAGGGGAATCAGAGTACCAGAGAGACCTTTTTGAACCTTTCTCTGTGAGAAATTTGTTTAATGCCCCGAGGTCGAGAATGGGGTGCAAGCCTCCAGTTCTCTTCAGTAGGACGAAATACCTTGAATTGAACCCTTGCCCCTGCTCTACCACTCTTGCAGTGAGAAGGGCGGACAATTCTGTCTGAAGCATGACCTACTGGGCAGATGAACTATACGATGGACATGGGGGAGAACTCTCTGGGATCCTTCTGAAATGGTGGCGGTACCCCTGGCGAACTATGGTAAGGACCCAGTGGTGGGCGAAGCCAAGGATCCTGGGGGATCCAGCACCAGGGTTACATCCTGCTGACTTGGGCTCCCTCGTCACCAGTCAAAAACCCATAGTTGAGACTTGCTGGGATGCCAGTTAGTGCCTAGGTGCCTGCTATTGACAGGAATGGCCCCTGGAGCTAGCTCGGGGTGAGTGAGTCCAAGAGGCAGAGGGATAATACTTTTGCTGCCTGTAAAAGGACTTCCTGGAGCTTGGTCTGGACAACTTCCTGATGGAGGAAGGTGCGTCTGAAGTACCAGCAGAGAGCTGTTAGAGGGTTTCGTGATGGTCCTTCAATTAAGCTACCGCATCTCTGACCTTGTCCACAAAAAATGTTGTCACCCATGCAAGGGAGGTCAGCCAGCTTCTTCTGTACCTCTGGACGAAGATCGGAAGCCCAGAATCAAGCTATTCTACGGGTGCCAATGCCCATGACGGCCACCTGGGCTACCGTCTCAAAGACCTCATAGGTGGATCTCACCTCGTGTTTTCCAGCCCCCAGACCTTGCAGGAGAATGGCAGAAAGTGAGTCCTGTTGCTGTTGTGGCAGGCTTTCTGTAAGTTCTTGGACCTGTTTCCACAGGTTTCAGTGGTACTGGGTCATGTACAACTGGTAGGAAGCGATACGAGTGATGAACATAGCGCCCTGAAAATCCTTCATACCCAAAGCATCCAGCTCCCTATGTTCTCGCCCTGGGGCAGCAGAGGCATGGGTATGGGAGTGTTTGGTCTTCTTGAGGGCGGACTCCACAACCACAGACTGGTGAGGGAGGGGACGCCTCACAAATCCTACGGCCTACTGCACCAAGTAGGTGGCGTCTGCCTTCCTATCAACTGGAAAAATGGAGATCAGATGTTACCACATTCGAAGGAGAAGCTCCTTAAAAATAACATAAATGGAAACAGACACTATCTCCTTAGGAGCGTTGACAAATTGGAGGACTTCCAACATCTTATGTCGCACATCCGCAACCATGAGAAGCTGGAAGGGGATAACTTCGGCCATGACCCTGACAAATCCCACAAAAGAGAGGTCCTCCTTATAGGGGGGAACCAACACCTTTCCTCCAGTGGGGAAGGCTCGGAGAGGGCGGGTGTCATCCAAGAATTCAGATAAGAACTCCGAAGAATCGTCACCCCTAAAGGGCCTTGGGGCTATGGGGAGATACCAGTTCCGGAGATGGTTTTCAGGGGTGATGAGTCAGACGAACTGAACGAATTCACTGTGAACCTGGAAGATGAAGTAGGCCAGATTGACAAACTAAAGAGTAGCAAATCACCTGGACCGGATGGTATGCATCCTAGGGTTGTGAAGGAACTCAAAAATGAAATTTCTGATCTATTAGTTAAAATTTGTAACCTATCATTAAAATCATCCATTGTACCTGAAGACTGGAGGGTGGCCAATGTAACCCCACTATTTAAAAAAGGCTCCAGGGGCGATCCAGGTAACTATAGACCAGTGAGCCTGACTTCAGTGCTGGGAAAAATAGTGGAAACTATTCTCAAGAACAAAATTGTAAAGCATATAGAAAGACATGATTTAATGGAACATAGTCAACATGGATTTACCCAAGGGAAGTCTTGCCTAACAAATCTGCTTCATTTTTTTGAAGGGGTTAAAAAACATGTGGATAAAGGTGAACCGGTAGATGTAGTGTATTTGGATTTTCAGAAGGCGTTTGACAAAGTCCCTCATGAGAGGCTTCTAGGTAAACTAAAAAGTCATGGGATAGGAGGCGATGTCCTTTCGTGGATTACAAGCTGGTTAAAAGACAGGAAACAGAGAGTAGGATTAAATGGTCAATTCTCAGTGGAAAAGGGTAAACAGTGGAGTGCCTCAGGGATCTGTACTTGGACCGGTGCTTTTCAATATATATATAAATGATCTGGAAAGGAATATGACGAGTGAGGTTATCAAATTTGCAGATGATACAAAATTATTTAGAGTAGTTAAATCACAAGCAGACTGTGATACATTGCAGGAGGACCTTGCAAGACTTGAAGATTGGGCATCCAAATGGCAGATGAAATTTAATGTGGACAAGTGCAAGGTGTTGCATATAGGGAAAAATAACCGTTGCTGTAGTTACACGATGTTAGGTTCCATATTAGGAGCTACCATCCAGGAAAAAGATCTAGGCATCATAGTGGATAATACTTTAAAATCGTCAGCTCAGTGTGCTGCAGCAGTCAAAAAAGCAAATAGAATGTTAGAAATTATTAGGAAGGGAATGGTTAATAGAACGGAAAATGTCATAATACCACTATATCGCTCCATGGTGAGACTGCACCTTGAATACTGTGTACAATTCTGGTCGCCACATCTCAAAAAAGATATAGTTGCGATGGAGAAGGTACAGAGAAGGGCAACCAAAATGATAAAGGGGATGGAACAGCTTCCCTATGAGGATAGGCTGAAGAGATTAGGACTGTTCAGCTTGGAGAAGAGACGGCTGAGGGGGGATATGATAGAGGTCTTTTAAGATCATGAGAGTTCTTGAATGAGTAGATGTGACTCGGTTATTTTCACTTTCGAATAATAGAAGGACTAGGGGGCATTCCATGAAGTTAGCAAGTAGCACATTTAAGACTAATCGGAGAAAATTCTTTTTCACTCAACGCACAATAAAGCTCTGGAATTTTTTGCCAGAGGATGTGGTTAGTGCAGTTAGTGTAGCTGGGTTCAAAAAAGGTTTGGATAAGTTCTTGGAGGAGAAGTCCATTAATGGCTATTAATCAATTTTACTTAGGGAATAGCCACTGCTATTAATTGCATCAGTAGCATGGGATCTTCTTAGTGTTTGGGTAATTGCCAGGTTCCTGTGGCCTGGTTTTGGCCTCTGTTGGAAACAGGATGCTGGGCTTGATGGACCCTTGGTCTGACCCAGCATGGCAATTTCTTATGTTCTTATGTTCCTCACTGAGGCCGTCATGGGATGTGCACAGGCGAGGCCTATGGAAATCCCTAGCCCTGGGCTCGGACGACCTCAAAGACGACCTCAAAGGATTGTGGGCATTCCATGCCTGGAATGCCCTTCCAGAGGAAGTGGTGAAGTCCAAAACTGTGAAACACTTCAAAGGGGCGTGGGATAAACACTGTGGATCCATCAGGCCTAGAGGACGCGTATAAAGAGCAGGCAGCAAAACACTGCACGGAGCGGCAGTAGCCACAGAGGCATTCATGGAGCGGGATGCAAGTGGTTGGTGTTCCACCTTCACGAAGCGGAAGGATGGAGGGCTGCCATCTCCCAATTAAAAAAAGAAAAACAAAACAAAACAAAAAAAAACAGGGATGGGTTCATGGGCTATAGGTATTACCAATTATTAGGCTTATTCAATTACCAATTATTAGGCTTTTCAATATTTGATGATAGTTAATGTGACTTTCAAGGCATACTTCACTTTCAATTCATATCCAGCATAGCTCCCTGCTTCAATGGCAGGGGAGAAGAAAAACTAATACTTCACGCATATCTCTTCTTCAACGGCAGAGAACTATGCTGCCGCTACCCAACTAATCAAACTTAACATTTCACTTGGAAGCAGCTCCATCACTGCTCTCTACATTAATAGTGGGGGTGATAGGGAAATAGAACCTAAGGTTACTAAGAGCCAAGAGAAACAGATAAGTATGAGAAAAAAGAAGTGTGAAGCTTGCTGGGCAGACTGGATGGACCGATTGGCCGCCTTCTGCCGTCATTTCTATGTTTCTATGTTTCTAAGGCACCGAGGGCACCGGGGAATTGACGGTCCCACCGGTAACGGAGGAACCAGATGCCACGGGAGGCCAGAAGGCTCAGGCAAAGGCTTTGGGACTGCAGCACCGGCTGCATTTTCCTCCTCCTCGGACCCAATGATGGAAATTGCTCCCGAATAGAGCATCGGTGGCCGCTGGGGAACGTCCAGACGCTCAAGCAGGGACGCCAAAATAGATGGCAGAGGCTCTGGCACCGGGACAGGTGGAGGGGTCGGCTCAATGATCCACAGAGCTTGGAGCACCGCACTCTACACCCTGCGATCCAACTCCTTCTGAAAGTCCAGTAAGGTCAGGACTGAAGGGGGGGGGGGGGCGAGGCATCTCTGGTGCCTCCTTGGTCCTCCGAGGATGCACAGTGCCCGGCACTGAGATCAATGGGGAACACCTTGGACTCCAGGATTTATTGGAAGATGGGGCCTCTGAACCACAGGGTTGCTTCAGTGGCGGTATAGCAGCTGCCTGTATCGCACTGAAACCAGAGTTATGCGCTGACGCCGACCACTGTCAATGTTTGCACAATCTCCCACAATGCTCGGTCCGGACTTTCTTCAGCGCCAGGGAGGCAGAGGATCCCAATATCCTGGAAACCGGTGAGATCATGGAAGAGTGATCACCCTTTCCTTCGGATCTTAGAAGATGTAGTTGGAGGGGTAGCAAAGGGGAACATATCGAGGGACTCCCCTCAACCCTCAGGTGTCAAGGATTCTAACACAGGTGTTGATGGGCGGACTTTTTGGGACCAAAACGTTTCTCCATTTTATTGAGTCGCATACAATGACCCTTGGGGGTCACCTGGTCACACAGCTGACACCCTCGGACATTGTGTGAGGCCCCCAGGCAGAGGATGCAAACCAGGCCAAGGGTCCATTAAGCCCAGCATCCTGTTTCCAACAGTGGGCAATCCAGGGTACAAGTACCTGGCAAGTACCCAAAAACTAAGTCTGTACCATGTTACTGATGCTAGTAATAGCAGCAGCTATTTTCAAAGTCAACTTAATTAATAGCAGGAAATGGACTTCTCCAAGAACTTATCCAAACCTTTTCGAAACCCAGCTACACTAACTGCACTAACCACATCCCCTGGCAACAAATTCCAGAGTTTAACTGTGCGTTGAGTAAAAAATAATTTTCTCCGATTAGTTTTAAATGTGCTAAATGATAACTTCATGGAGTGCTTCCCTAGTCCTTCTATTATCCGAAAGAGTAAATACCCGATTCACATTTACCCATTCTAGATCTCTCATGATTTTAAACACCTCTATCATATCTCCCCTCAGCCGTCTCTTCTCCAAGCTGAACAGCCCTAACCTCTTTAGTCTTTCCTCATAGGGAAGCTGTTCCATGCCATTTATTATTTTGGCCACCCTTCTTGTACCTTCTCCATTGAAACTATATCTATTTTGAGATGTGGCAACCAGAATTGTACACAGTATTCAAGGTTTGGTCTCACCATGGAGTGATACAGAGGCATTATGACATTTTTTATTTTATTCACCATTCCTTCCTAATAATTCCTAACATTCTGTTTGCTTTTTTGACTGCCACAGCACACTGAGCAGATGATTTTGATGTATTATCCACTATGAAGCCTAGATCTCTTTCCTGGGTGGTAGCTCCTATTATGGAAACTAACATCGTGTAACTACAGCATGGGTTATTTTTCCCTATAGGCATCACCTTGCCCTTATCCACATTAAATTTCATCTGCCATTTGGATGCCCAATTTTCCAGTCTCACAAGGTCCTCCTGCAATTTATCACAATCTGCTTGTGATTTAACTACTCTGAATAATTTTCTATCATCTGCACATTTCATTATCTCACTCATCCTATTCCTTTCCAGATCATTTATAAATATATTGAAAAGCACGGGTCTTAGTACAGATCCTTGAGGCACTCCACTGTTTACCCTTTTCCACTGAGAAAATTGTCCATTTAATCCTCCTCTGTTTCCTGTCTTTTAACCAGTTTGTAATCCACGAAAGGCCATGACTTTTTACTTTTTTTAGAAGCCTCTCATGAGGAACTTTGTCAAATTCCTTCTGAAAATCAAAATACACTACGTCTACCAGTTCATCTTTATCATCATGCTTATTAACCCCTTTCTTGTTGTGGTTGATTCATTCAGTTTTGAGCCATGACTACCAAGAGTTTAAAAACTTTGAGTTTTTCCGAAGCTGACTTACAAGTTCTTCTGTCTAATCCAACTATTTTCATTTCTTCTCTGGGAGACAAAAACTCTTACACCGGTCAGTACATGTGACTCTGCATGCTGATACCCTCTTGGAGTATCATAGAATTCAATGGATACCGAGAGGCTTATGTATTTTAAAAGAACATCTCTACAGTGAAGATTCAGATTTTCTCACGAATTGACCATGATTTTGAATAAATGCAGTCTTGATTTGATGATTCTTATTAGAATCGCACAAAACTCTGAATCGCATTTGTGAGAATAGATTGACTCTTTAAAGGCCTCTGTGAAGTCTACCAGGGATTTGGCTCATTATACAGCACATTTAAAATCACTAGAAGATTTGATCGATAAATTTCATGATTTTAAAAAGATAAAATTTGACATGTTTTGTAGAAATGAACAGGATTATTCAAAATGTCTGGTGTATCCGTGGATGGGATTTCGGGCATTGGGTAGAACTAAAATGTGTGTTACCTTTGACTCAAGTGGAGATGATTCTTCTGGCAATGAAGATTTACGTGATCATGATTGGTGCATAAGCAGCGGATCACAAACAAAGTTTGGTGGACTCTGACAGCGAATGGAGATCGGTCCGAAGTTGTGGTAAAAAAATAGCAAGATGATTTGTGCTTAGAACCAATTGTTAATTTTAAGGTGAGTGTTTTGGAGATTTAATGTGGTGAGTGGTGTTCACAGGGTGGTATGTTGAGGCCGGATACACATATAAATATATGTTTTTTGATGGAATGATATAAGAATTTGGTTTTAAAAGGACAATTAAACAGATGATTAAGTGATGTGTATATTTTTATACAGAGGAAATGAATTCGCTGATGAGTAATATTAAATTAGAGAGCACGTTTGTTATTGAAGATTAATGGGTTTATTGATTGAGAATGTGAAGATTTGTGTGTGTTTTTTTTTAAAGAGTGTAGGTGGAGTTTCCCCATATATGAAAGGATATTGGACAATTGCAACCCCTGATGAAACCTACAGGTGAAACAAGAGCTTCTTGTCGGGAGATTGTCGTTTTGGGAGTTTATGGAGACATCAAGAGTGGAAATAACATCAGAAGTGGGAACATGTGGAGTGATTAATATCCAGAATGAGCAATTAAACACATAATTAACGAATAATATTGGGAATATATAATAAGGAAAGGGATAATCCTGTTAATTAACAATTTTCAAATATGGGACAGATTGTGGGATAGTATATAAGGGAAATACAGAGCAGAGTAGCTCTAGTATATTAAGTATATATGTAGTTATATGTTGCAAACTGTTGCGGACTGGACAGTGGACCCTTGTGCCGACCTGGTGGAGGAAGATGGTTGGAGGAGAGCTCCACGGAGATGGGACAGGCCAGGAGGCGGTACCAAGATAAACACAGGAACAGAATCTTCACCCCGGAGATCCCCCCGGGAGGAGCCCTTGAGGATCCGGACCGCTGGGACTTAGGCTGCAGAAGCGAGTCCTGAAGAGAAGATGTAATCCTCACCCTGGAGATCCGAGATCCCCCCGGGAGGAGCCTTTGAGGATCCGGACCGCTGGGACTTAGGCGGCAGCAGCGAGGACGGAGCAGAAGTCGAGAAAGGTGACAGACACGGAGTATCAGAGGTGAACCGGAATCAGGAACCAAGGAGACAAACCGAGAAGAATCCAGAAGATGAGCAGGATCAGAAACACAGCAGGACCAGGATTAGAAACACAGCAGGACCAGGATTAGAAACACAGTAACTGGTGCCTCCAAGGAGAGAGCCTCGTTGCTAGGCAACCTCCTTAGCCAGACACCAGGCTTAAATACCTTGCCGGCATCTGACATCATAAAGGAGGCGGGCTGGAACTTCCTGCAGGTGAGTCTTTAAAACAGTCTCCCTCACGCGAGAGATGAAGGTGAGCGACCGGGACTGCAACAGTACCCCCCCCCCCCCCCCCCTCTTATGCCCTCTCTTCAAGGGACCCGGTTTACCAGGATGGTCTTGATGGAACTGTTGCAGGAGAGATTTGTCCAGGATGTTGCGAGTAGGTTCCCAGGTGTTCTCCTCCTCACCGCAGCCCTCCCAAGCCAACAGGTACTCCCAGCCGCGGTGGAGGAATCGGACATCAAGGACCTCCCGAACCTGGTATGTGGGATCAGCAGCAGCAGGGGTATCCACAGGGTCTGTAGGTCTTCGATGAAACCTAGAAAGAACAACTGGTTTGAGAAGAGAGACATGAAATACATTGTGAATACGTAAGGAAGTGGGCAACCGTAAGTGATAGGAAACCATTCCAACTCTTTCAGCAATTCAGAATGGACCGCAAAACTTAGGAGCCAATTTCTTCGAAGGCAATCTAAGGTGAATGTTCTTTGTGCTTAACCAACTTTGTCTCCTAGAAGAAACACTGGTGCAGGTCGACGATGCCAATCGGCATGCCTCTTGGCAGAGCTTGCTGATACAGTTAATCTGGTTTGGATGGAATTCCAGAGATTATGCAATTGCTGAGCAGACACCTGGGCTGCCGGTGACGGAACGGTCAGAGGCAGGGGTAGCGGTGGTTTAAGTTGCTTACCATACACAACTTGAAAGGGTGACTTCCCCGTGGCTGAGTGAATCTGAGTATTGTAAGAGAATTTTGCCCATGGTAGTAACTCTACCCAGTTGTCTTGTCTTTCATTGGCAAAGGCGCAAAGAAATGTTTTTAAGGAATGGTTCATGCGCTCATTCTGGCCGTTACTCTGGGGATGAAAGGCAGTGGAGAAACTGAGTTGAACCCCAAACTTCTTGCACAGGGCTTTCCAATAATGGGCCGTAAACTGGGGGCCCCGGTCAGAAACAATGTCCTGTGGAAGTCCATGAATCTGGAAGATGTGCTGAGTGAAAAGCAGAGCTAACTCTGGTGCAGATGGTAATTTGGCCAACAGAACAAAATGGGCCATCTTGGAAAAGCGATCCACCGTTACCCAAACAACTGACTTCCCGTTCTATGAAGGTAGATCCATGACGAAGTCTGTGGCAATATGAGTCCATGGTTCCCACAGGCACAGGCAGTGGTTGCAGCAACCCCCAAGGTTGGCCAATACGAGGCTTTTGTCTAGCGCAAGCGGGGCAGGAACATACGTAGCTGCGAACGTCGGTTTTCACATTTGGCCACCAATAACGGTTTAGCAAGTCTAATGTTCTTTCTTGGCCAGCATGACCACCAGAAAGGGAGTCATGGGCCCACCTTAATACCTCCTTTCGGAGACGCTTTGGGACTACCATCCTTCCTAGTGGGCTCACTGTCACTGCCGCTATGTTGATTCTTGCTGGATCCAAGATGTACTGGGGAAGCTCTCCCTCTTCTTCTAGTTCCATAGTTCGTGACAAGGCGTCCGCACGAGTATTCTTGGCCGCTTGACGATACCGAAGTGTAAAGTCAAAGCGATTGAAAAAGAGGGACCACTGGGCTTGTCTAGGGTTTAACAGCTGGGCTTGGCACAATAATTCTAAATTCTTATCAGTGTATATCGTATACATACAAGGAGAGATTGAAGAATCTAAATATGTACTCCCTGGAGGAAAGGAGGAGCAGGGGTGATATGATTCAGACTTTCAGATACTTGAAAAACTTTAATGATCCAAAGACAACGACAAACCTTTTCCGTCAGAAAAAAATCAGCAGAACCAGAGGTCACGAGCTGAGGCTCCAGGGAGGAAGACTAAGAACCAATGTCAGGAAGTATTTCTTCACGGAAAGGGTGGTGGATGCCTGGAATGCCCTTCCGGAGGAAGTGGTGAAGTCTAAAACTGTGAACGACTTCAAAGGGGCGTGGGATAAACACTGTGGATCCATCAAGTCTAGAGGGCGTGAATAAAGTGGAGGCAGAAAAACACTGCACGGAGCGGCAGTAGCCACAGAGGCATTCAAACACTGCACGGACCGGCAATAGCCACAGAGGCATTCACGGAGCGGGGTGCCAGTGGCCAGTAGTTAGTGTTCCACCTTCACGGAGCGGAAGGATGGAGGGCTGCTATCTCCAAAAAAAATAAAAACACAAACAAAAAAATAAAAACAGGGGTGGGTAAGAGTATGGGGCAAGGGTGTGGCCTGCTTGTTACAGTGGTTGCTACCCCTAATTGATCTGGATGTCACTTGGATGCAGATACGGCGCTGCTCTCTAAATTGGTGGTGGGGTGGAGGGGAATTAGGGCTGGAGGGTACTGGAAGCCAATAGTAAAAGGTGGGAGAGAGAAAAAGGGGAAAAAAATGGATAAAGTGCGTAGCTTGCTGGGCAGACTGGATGGGCCATTTGGTCTTCTTCTGCCGTCATTTCTATGTTTCTATGTAATCGGGAGCGCTGCCCCCTCCAGCCATTGCCTCCATTCTTCAAATGCTAACTTGATTGTTAGGAGTTCCTTGTCTCCTATACTATAGTTACACTCGGCTGCTGAAAACATTTTGGAAAAGTAAGAACATGGAAGTAGTTTACCCGAGCAAGAGTGTTGACTTAAGACTGCCCCTACTGCAATGCTGGAGGCGTCCACCTCTACAACGAAAGGACGACGGGGATCTGGATGGTATAAACAAGTGTCCAACAAGAATGCTTGTTTCAGATCCTCAAAAGCTTGACAGGCTGCTTTGGGCCAAACTTTAGCATCCGCCCCCTTTTTGGTTAACGCAGTAAGAAGTGCGACTCTGAGAGAATAACGTTGTAACGCCTTCACCCCCACAGGTCGAGGCCAGTCCTTTATAGCGGACACCTTCTCCGGGTCCATGTGGAACCCGGTAGATGAAACGACATATCCCAGGAAGGGGAGTGACTCACATTCAAACATACACTTTTCTAGCTTCGCATACAATTGATTGTCTGAGAACTTGCAGTACTTGTTTAACGTGTTGACGATGGGACTTCAGATCTGGTGAATAAATCAAAATATCATCAAGATATACTATTACATAGGAGTGTAGCATTTCACGCAACACCTGCGGAATTTTCCCTGCCAAGGATCCCTTCTTTGGTAACCCCTAGAGAACTATATAAATCATCTCTAGTACTCTCTATTACCACCCAAAGAACTCTCAGGTCATCTATGAATCCTTGGCAGTCTAAAAATCAAATACCCAGCCTTATACCTATCACCTATTTCTTTAGCCTACATCTGGCTCCGTAGCATTTATGTTATGTTGTTAACCCCATATATCTGTATCCAAGTTCCAGCTACCTGTTCATTGTAAGACATTAACTTGTCAATGTTTCTGTTTAAAATGTAAACCAAATTGATCAGTAACTCTGTTATTGGAAAGTCGGTATATAAAAGTGCTAAATAAATAAATAAACACCTCATTCATGAGGTTTTGGAAGACTGCCAGAGCATTACATAGGCCAATGGGCATCACTAAATATTCGTAATGCCCGTCTCTCGTGTTGAAGGCAGTCTTCCATTCATCCCCGGGGCGGATTCGAACTAGGTTGTAGGCCCCTTGCAGATCAAGTTTGGTAAAAACCTTGGCTCCTTGCAATCTGTCCAGAAGTTATGGGATTAATGGCAGCGGGTACAGATCACGCTTGGTTATGGCGTTAAGACCCCTGTAATCAATGCAAGTTCTGAGCGAGCCGTCTTTCTTTCCCACGAAGAAAAACCCCACCCCAGCTGGAGATCGGGAGGGTCTGATAAAACCTTTAGCGAGATTCTCAGAGATGTACTCAGACATAGCACGTGTCTCTGGCAAGGATTGAGGGTATACCCTCCCACGCGATGGAATGGTTCCCGTTAAAAGGTCTATTGTGCAATCAAAGGGGCGATGCTGAGGCAAAATATCCGCTTTCTTCTTGGAGAAGACTTCTGCAAATTCAGAGTAAGGTGCAGGTGGCAATACGGAAGTAGTCAACAAGGACACAGACGGTGGACCCGGAACCTGGAGACAGTGATCAAAACAAAAAGGACTCCCACGGACGATTTGTAACGAGTCCCAATGGATCATGAACGAATGGCGTTGTAATCCCAATACTACCGGATGAACCACTTTCTCCAGGATCAAAAAGGAAATTTCCTCAGAATGTAGCACTCTGGTCCGGAGAGTAAGCGGAGCCGTGGAGTTAGAAATACTATCAGGCAACACTGTCCCTTGGATAGACATAATCCTAAGAGGAGGAGTCCGAGGACGAGTAAGTAATTGAAGTTGCGGTACCAAATCGGAAAGAATAAAATTCCCACCGGCTCCGGAGTCAATAAAGGCGAGTGTGCTGAAAGACCCTCCAGGATATTCTAGTGTCACTGGTACAGTACATTGAGGAGCAGCATTAGCACAGCCTAGGAGTAACTCCTCAGTTTTCCCTAAGCCTTGGCGTTTCCCGGACGCTCTTTGCATTGGGCTAGCAAGTGACCCTTGCTGCCACAGTATAAACATAGGCCCAAGGCCCGACGCCTTCGCCTCTCCTCCACAGTTAAAGGCATGCGACCCAACTGCATAAATTCCTCTGTAGAAGAGTCAGAGTGTGTCGCCCCAGGACGTGACGAGGTTCTAAAGGGTCTAGCGAAGGCAGGTGCCAAGGATATGGGTCGACGTGGCAGACGTCCCTCCCTTACTCTTTGCTAAAGTCGACGAACGATCCGGCCAGCAAGGTCAATTACTCCGTTGAGGTCGTCCAGAATGTCCCTAGCCACCAACTCGTCCTTAATGCGTGGTGACAGACCCTCCAGGAAAACTCCCTAGAGACTGTCTTCATTCCAACCTACCTCCATAGCGAGGGTGCAAAATTCAATTGCATAGTCTGACAGGGAGCGAGCTCCCTGACTTAGCTGTAATAGCTCTGACGTAGCAGTGGGCAAGCGTGCGGGTTCATCAAATGCTTGCTTGAAATTAAGAACGAACTGCTGCAGATTACTTAATAAGGGATCCTGGCACTTCCACATTGGTGTTGCCCAGCTTAACGCTCTCCCTTCCAAAAGTGACAAGATATAGGCTATTTTCACAGAGTCCAAGGAGAACTGACCAGGGAGTAAAGAGAACCTGATGTAGCACTGGTTCAAAAATCCCCAGCAGCCTTTGGCCTCTCCTGCGTAGCTTGAGGGCGCAGGCAATTGAGTGGGAGCAGTAATGTTCACAGTAAGAGCCGAAGGCAGTAATGGCGGTGGCTCTAGTGGCGTGGCATCCAGGCAATTCGCCCGCCTCTCGACGGTGGCAGCCAGAACGTTGAGACAATATTGCTGCTGTTGCAAGCATTGGGCCATTCCCGGAATGGCTTGCAGACCAGAGATATCTGCCAGGTCCAGGCCTAGCAAACTGTTGCAAACTATTGCGGACTGTGGACCCTTGGGCCAACCTGATGGAGGAAGATGGTTGGAGGAGAGCTCCGCGGAGATGGGACAGGCCGGGAGGCGGTACCAAGATAAACACAGGAACAGAATCTTCACCCTGGAGATCCGAGATCTCCCCAGGAGCCCTTGAGGATCCGGACTGCTGGGACTTAGGCGGCAGCATCGAGACCAAAGCGAGGACAGAGCAGAAGTCGAGACAGACAACAGACACAGAATATCAGAGGTGAACTGGGATCAGGAACCAAGGAGACAAACCGAGAAGAATCCAGAAGATGAGCAGGATCAGGAACACAGCAGAACCAGGATCAGGAACACAGCAGGACCAGGATCAGGAACACAGCATGACCAAGATTAGAAACACAGTAACTGGTGCCTCCAAGGAGAGAACCTCTTTGCTAGGCAACCTCTTAGCCAGACGCCAGGCTTAAATACCTTGCCGGTGTCTGACATTATCAAGGAGGCGGGCCGGAACTTCCTGCAGTTGAGTCTTTAAAATAGTCTCCCTCACGCGAGAGAGGAAGGTAAGGACCCGGTCGCGAGTCTAGCGACCGGGACTGCAACAGTTTTATATATATATATATACTTTTTAATAATTAGAGTGCAATATTGGGATATATAATAAATGTACTTGTTGGTTTTTAATTGTTGTGAAATATATGTTATATGTACTGATATTGTTGGTACGTTTGTGAGAATGAATGGTAGAAATGTACTGTATTGGTTATATAAACTATGGTTATGTTTATTTTTAAATATAAATAATAATAAAGTTCTCTCTAAAATGATACACTGGTATGTTGTTCGAAGTATGTGATGTAATGATAATACCTGTTTAATTTACCCTCACATGTATGTGGATATTTGACCATCCCTACCTAGCCATTACTTTCAATGCTGAAAAAGCGTTTGATAGAATAAATAGCTCCACTCCACCCTATGTGCTGCGCACAATGGGATTCGAGAGATTTTTTCTTCAGGCTATTCAATTATTCTATGCTGCCCCGCAAGAAGAAAATTATTCCTTACCTGCTAACTTTCGTTCCTGTAATACCATGGATCATTCCAGACGGTGGGTTATGTTCCATGTCCAGCAGATGGAGTCAGAACACAAAATTCCCAGGGGAGGACCCATATAACCACACCTCCCCTGTAAGAGCTCTCAGTAACTAGACTAACAATGCCCAAAAGAGAGAGACTAAAAACATAGGAATCAAGTAATCAAAGAAGGAACTGAAATAACCGCTGTCCAAATAAACAGCAACTAAATTCTGAACAGTGAACTTGTGAACAGCAGTGCGTGAACAAAAAAGACGCGCAGTATTCGAAATACAGAGTAAAAGATTGTTAAGACAGGTAGGCAGGGATGTCCCACAAGCAAAACCCCCAAACCAAGGGAGGGTGTCTGGAATGATCCATGGTATTCCAGGAACGAAAATTAGCAGGTAAGGAATAATTTTCTTTTCCCTGTACATACCAGGATCATTCCAGACGGTGGGATGTACCAAAGCTTTCCCATCACGGGTGGGCTGCAGACAGCCCTGCTCATATTACCTTGTCTCCAAGCTGACCGCCCGATGGAGCACCGACGTCCAGGCGATAATGTCTCGCAAAAGTATGGATCAACTTCCAGGTGGCCGCCCTACAAATCACCTGAGTGGAGACGGAGGAGCTCTCCGCCCAAGATGTCGCCTGGGCTCGAAGAGAATGAGCCTTGACAACCAGCGGAGGGGACTTACCTACGCCAAGGTACGCCACTATGATCCCTCCCTTCAACCACCGCGCTATAGATTGTTTGGAGGCCATTCAACCCTTCCAGAGTCCGGACCAGAGGATAAACAGATGATCGGAGAGCCGAAAATCATTAGTCACCTCCAGATAGCGTATCAGAGAGCGCCGTACATCCAGTTTACGCAGGTCTCCAGACTCAGAAGAGGCAAAAGATGGTAATTCCACTGATTGGTTGAGGTGGAATGCCGAAACCACTTTAGGGAGTAAAGAAGGAACTGTCGTCAGCGAAAATCCTTCAGGCGTGAAACGAAGGTATGGTTCACGACAGGATAGGGCCTGCAGCTCGGAAATACGTCTTGCTGAACTGATTGCCACAAGAAAAATGGTCTTGAGAGTTACGTCCTTGATGGTAGCCGAGCTTAGAGGTTCGAACGGCGAACCACAGAGGACTCGGAGCACCAGATTCAGATTCCACGACGGACAAGGTGGGCGAATCAGAGGCTTCAAGTGTTTCACTCCTTTAAGGAAACGGGAGACGTCCGGGTGCGAGGACAGAAACTCCTTATTTCCACTGTGAAGAAAAGCCCCCAAGGCCGCCACCTGAACCCGAAGAGAATTGTAAGCAAGACCCAAATCCAAACCTGCCTGCAAGAAGGAAAGGACTTGTGACACTGAGGCCTGCATGGGAAGAATGTCATTCGCTCCACACCAATCCTCAAAGACCTTCCAGACTCGAACATAGGTAACAGAGGTGGACATCTTACGTGCTTTCAGTAGCGTTGAAATAACCGGCTCCGGATAACCGCGCCTCCTCAACTGACGCCTCTCAAAAGCCAGGCCATAGGACAGAAGCAATCTGCCTCCTTGAAAAATATTGGTCCCTGGCGTAGAAGACGTGGCAGCTGACCGAGACGAAGGGGACCCTCCACCGTCAAATTGCGCAGATCCGCGAACCACGGTCGTCGGGGCCACTCTGGCGCCACAAGGATTACCGGCCCTTGGTGCGCCTCTATCCTGCAGATGACTTTGCCCACGAGGGGCCATGGTGGGAAAACATATAGGAGACAGTGGCGCGGCCAGGGCAGGACCAGCACATCCACGCCCTCGGCGCCGCGCTCCCGCCTGCGGCTGAAGGAGCAGGCGGCCTTTGCATTTCCAGCGGTTGCCATTAGGTCTAGGTGCGGTGTCCCCCATCGCCGTACTATTATCCGCATCGCCTGCTGCGAGAGCTCCCACTCTCCGGGATCCAAGTTTTGTCGGCTGAGAAAGTCCACCTGTACGTTGTCCATTCCTGCTATATGCGAGGCCGCTAGTCGTTGGAGGTGAAGCTCTGCCCACTCCATCAATTTGTCAGTTTCCAGAGAGACCAACCGACTTCTTGTGCCTCCCTGGCGATTGATGTACGCCACTGTAGTCGCATTGTCCAATAGCACCCTGACTGCTTGATGGCGTACTATGGGGAAGAAATCCTGTAATGCCAGATGCACCGCCCTGGTCTCCAAGCGGTTGATGGGCCACTTCGACTGTTCCTCCGTCCATCGACCCTGGATTGAGCTGTCCCGACAGACTGCTCCCCAGCCTGTGAGGCTGGCGTCCGTGGTGATAATCACCCAATCCGGGTCCTCCAGCGACACCCCCTGAGCTACGTGCCGCGGTTCCAGCCACCAATGGAGACTGATGAAGGTTCCTCTCGGAATCGGAAGGATTGCCTGGAAATCTCTCGACACCGGCTGCCACCGGGAGAGTAGGGATCTCTGCAGAGGCCTCAGATGCGCGAATGCCCAAGGAACCAGATCGATGGTCGAGGCCATGGTCCCCAGTACCTGCAGGTAGTCCCAGGCAGTGGGCGTCTCGAGCACCATAAATCCTTGAATCTGATGACGGAGAGAATGAGCTCTGTCCAGATGCAGAAAAACCCTGGCATTCTTGGTGTCGACGTGAGCTCCCAAATAATCCAACAACTGGGACGGGACCAGGCTGCTTTTGGTGAAGTTGACAATCCATCCCAGAGATTGGAGAAGTTGTACCACTCTGTCGACTGCGAGGATACACTGCGCTCGTGACTTTGCACGGATGAAACAATCGTCTAGGGAAGGATGCACAAGGATTCCTTCCTTGCGCAAGGTTGCCGCCACTACCACCATGATCTTCGTGAAAACCCGTGGAGCTGTGGCCAGGCCAAAGGGAAGAGCGCGAAATTGGAAGTGTTGACCCAAAATTTTGAAGCATAGGTAAGGCTGATGAGCTTGACAAATTGGAATGTGGAGATACGCCTCCGTGAGATCCAACGAAGCCAAGAATTCTCCCGGATGAACTGCCGCTAACACTGAATGGAGTGTCTCCATGCGGAAACGAGGGACTCTGAGGGACCAGTTGACCTGCTTGAGGTCCAGGATAGGACGAAAGTACCTTCCTTCTTGGGAACCACGAAGTAGATTGAATAATGCCCCCGGCCCAGTTCGGCGGCTGTCACCGGCACTATGGCCCCCAGTTGAAGGAGACGATCGAGGGTCTGCCGCACGGCTCCCTGTTTGATTAAGGACCCGCAAGGGGAAAAAAGGAACCGGTCCCGAGGAGCGCAAACAAAACCCAAAGCGTAACCGCGTCTTAGAATATCCAGAACCATTGATCCGATGTGATTTGGACCCACTCTTCGCAGAAGAGAGCAAGGTGACCCCCCAGTCGAGGGACCACCTCACGGGTCCGTCTGGCTTCATTGGGTAGATTTAGCGGATGTACCAGCACCCTGCGCTTCTTTACCCTGGTGGCGCCCATGAAAGGGCCGGTTCCAGGAGTGCAAACGAGAAGAGGGAGCCCGAGGTGGATGTTGCCTCTGAGGACGCGCTCTCCGTTGGTTACGATAACGGTTTCTGGAGTAATTATATGATCTTGACGAACGGGGTCGATCTTGGGGCAACTTGTGCACCACGTTCTCATTAAGGGACTTGATGATCTGATCCAAGTCTTCACCAAAATGATACCTACCCTTAAAAGGAAGGGACCCCAAACGTGTCTTGGAAGAGGCATCAGCCGACAAATTGCGAAGCCAAAGGAGCCGATGCGCTGAGACCGCCGCCACCATGGTTCGGGCTAGGACCCTTAAAAGATCATAAAAAGCATCCGCTCCATAGGCAACCACGGCTTCCAGTCTGTCCGCCTGGTGAGCCTCAGTGTCTGGTAAGTACTGGGAGGTGAGAAGCTGCTGCACCCACCGTAGACCTGCTCGCTGTGCGAGGGAATTGCAGATAGCCGCCCACATCCCTAAGGCCGAGACCTCAAAGATACGCTTGAGGTAAACCTCCAGCTTCCGATCCTGCATATCCTTCAACGCCATCCCTCCAGTGACAGGAATAGTGGTATGTTTTGTGACCGCTGATACCGCAGAATCTACGGCGGGAACTTTGAGAATTTCCAAAAAATCGGCCGGCAGAGGATACAATTTTTCCATAGCTCTACCGACCCTAAGGTTGGCCTCCGGGGAATCCCATTCCCGAGTGATCAACTGCAAGATCTTGTGATGAGTGGGAAAAGACTTGGCTAGAGGCCGCAGTCCTGCTAGGAGGGGGTCCCCCTTCTTGAGAGCCGGGTCAGGCCCCACCGGTTCCGGAGGGGGATCAATATCCATTTCCTAGAGGATGTAGGGAATGAGGTCATCTAACTCCGCCGCTTGGAAGATGCAGAGGACCGTAGGGTCGTCGCCCTCCACCTGGGCCGCCAAAGTGGGGTCGTCCACGTCAGGGTCCTGGGATTGTCCTTCCCCCGACGAAGTCTGTATTATCGATGGTGTCCCGGTAGGGCCACGAGATGTCCCCGCTCCCCCGCCTACTACAGGGGGGCGAGCCTGAGGGAGGGTCCCACCCAGGAGGGGGGTAGGACATGGTATCTTGGGGGGAGAGGGTCCCCAGGTCCCGAAGGTCGTGTCTCTGCTCTAAAGAAAAGCCCTGTGCATCAGGACTATGAATTCAGGGGAAAAGGCCTGGCATCCTGAGGGGTCACCCCCCGGGGAATCCCCCCTCTGCCTACCAGGATTAGACTCAAAGTAAGGGTCCAAAACGGGCCTAGAAGTGGGGAACGGATTATCCGTGTCCTCCTCAGAAAACGCGGCATCAGAATATTGCAACAAAATGGTCGCGTTCCCGCGTTGAGAGGGAACGGGGCCTGGCGCTTCCTTCCCATGCGGTCTGCAGCTCGAATGTCCTTGTTAGTAGCTGGCGCACATTCCCCCTCGGGGAAACAGCCTGAGCACAGACCCTCTTCAGAAAATAATCCGTCCCTGTCGGAGCCCTCACAAGGCGCCGCGGACTGCATCGCCGCAGGGAGAGAGAGAGGGGAGGGAGGCTCTACAGGTGGCTCGCACCTAAAATGAGCGCCGACCCGGCAACAGACGCTTGCCGCGGTCCCCCACCGACCTGAAGAAGAACTGACGGGGAATTACCCTCCCGACAGCAGGCAGCCCCGGGGAATGTTGCTTCGCGGGGCCGCGGGTCAGGACGTCGGTCGCTCCCCAAAAGGGAGGGGGGAAAATCCTGGGTCAGGAGGGAGAGGCCGGCGCTACCGACTTTCACCTCAGAGAGCTGAACGGAGTCCAAAAAATTGCAGTCTTCTGCTGAAAAAGAAGATGAAACAAAAATACACTTACCCCAAATGAGCCCTCAGTGAGGAAAATGAGAAAGAAAGAAAGAAAACAGGCAACAGCCTGTCAGCAAGTCACCAGGCTAGAGAGTGATGAGCCAGCACCAGCGGAGAGCTCTACCCCTGCTGTAAGAGGAGCCTTAGCTAAGTGACCTAAACTGTAAATTTAAAACTTCTTTTTTTTTTTTTTTTTTTTTTTTAAACTTGATCCCCCTGAGGAGGTAGCCTTAAGCTAAACAAGCTGGGGACCACAAGTCCCCTGCTCACATCTGCTGGATTCAGAACGTTACTGAGAGCTGTTACAGGGGAGGCGTGGTTATATGGGTCCTCCCCTGGGAATTTTGTGTTCTGACTCCATCTGCTGGACATGGAACATAACCCACCGTCTGGAATGATCCTGGTATGTACAGGGAACTGTCATTATAGCTAATGGAGCACAGTTGGAACCCTTTCTTGTGATGCGCGAATCACACACCAGAAATTTGAGGCATTCGCATGGGCTCTAGCATATTCAAGTGTGTAGCCTTTGCGGATGACTTATTAGTTTTTATTACCAACCCCCTCCCCCCCCCCTCTTTGGCCCCGCTACTGAGATTGATTGGGACTTTTGGGGCCTTTTCAGGGTTGCAATTAAATGAGTCTAAGTCCTCTGCACTAGCTTTCCCACTCATTCTGCGGGACCAATGGCCAGATCCTTTTCCTTTGTAACGGGCGGGAGACAGTCTTTGCTATTTGGGAGTATTTCTTCCATTGGACCCAGATTACTCAGACTCGGGATACCTTAACCAACTGGAGGTCTCTATCTCTCTCCATTGGGGGACGTGTCAATCTATTTAAGACGACCATTCTCCCGAAATGGCTTTATCTTATACAAAACTTCCCCTTGTTGGTGACGAAGAGGGACCTCAACCATTTGGATAGCACCCTGCGACGCTTTTGTGTGGCGGGGTGGGAAGCCTAGACTTCTTCTCAAGTGGTTGAAAAACTGTTGGGGAGCAGGGGTTTTGGGAGTTCCTGACCTCGCCCTTTACAATCTAGCCTGTAATATGAGGATCATCCGAGATTGGCTCTTGGGCACCTCGACTCATGTTCTGCTGTCAGCGGATCATGCATTAATATCCCCGCTGGCCCCCTTACGTCTTACAATCAGGACTGAGCCACCTCCCGTCTTTTTTAACCCGTACAGCGCTTGTTAGACCTGTGCGGCAGACCTAGATACGCCTTTCTAAATTTTTACAAATTCCAAGAATGTGTGCCTACTTTCTCCCTGTCATAGGCAATGCTGAGTTTCCCCCAGGATCTCAGTCTGGTATGTTTTGGGAGTGGGAATCACAGGGAATCACATACTTGGGTCAGTTGCTTACACGGGAGGGTGTGGTTTTACATTTCACGGAGTTTCGCAGTCTCTATAATTTGGGGGTTAAGCACACTTTCCCCTATCTGCACATACGCCACTATGTGGGAGCCCTACCTATTATAACTAAGAATTCTGCAGTGTTTACCACTTTAGACCATATGTTTCACTTCATGTGTTTCCTTCATTGTCTGTTTATTACAAAGCTTTACAACAACAGGGTGGGTATTTGTTCCTGTTTGGTGACTCGTTGGAACAGAGATAGCAAATGTTGCTTACCTGATGTAACAGGTGTTCTCACAGGACAGCAGGATGTTAGTCCTCACAAATGGGTGACATCGAGGATGGAGCCCCAACCACGGAAAACTTCTGTCAAAGTTTCAGGAACTTTGACTGGCCCCTACTGGGCATGCCCAGCACTGCACCAACCCTGCAGCCAGCAGGGGTCTCCCTTCAGTCTTGTTTTCAAAGCTACAGGCAGTGCCGAAAAGATAAAATAAAAACTAACCCAACACCGCGGGGTGGCGGGCGGGTTTCGTGAGGACTAACATCCTGCTGTCCTGTGAGAACATCTGTTACATCAGGTAAGCAACATTTGCTTTCTCACAAAACAAGCAGGATGGTTGTCCTCACAAATGGGTGAGTACCGAGCTGAGGATGTCCTGACTTGCACCAAATGTACCCAACAGCGTGCAACAGGCACAACAACTGGGGAGGAATTTGGTAAGGACATCCGCACCCTACCGGGAGGTGGAAGGGTGTTAGTACATCAAGTTGGAAAAAGGTTACGCAGGACAGATTGGCCGAAGATGGAGTCTTGTCTTCCAGCTTTATCCAAACAATAGTGGGCTGCAAAGGTATGGAGAGAACTCCAGGTTGCAGCTTTGCAGATGTCAGGGAGCGGCACCGATCGAAGGTGTGCTACTGAAGTCGCCATGGCCCTCACAGAGTGTGCCTTAACACAGTCTTGGAAAGGAATGCCAGCTTGCTGATAGCAGAAGGAAATGCAGTCCGCCAACCAGGAGGAAAGAGCCTGCTTACCCACAGGTTGTCCTATCTTTGTGGATGGAAAGAGACGAATAATTGAGTGCTCTTCCTGTGAGAAACTGTACGGTCTAGATAAAAAGCTAGAGTCGTTTACAGTCTAGGGTATGCAGAGTCTGTTCCCCTGAGTTGGAGTGGGGCCTGGGAAAGAAGATAGGTAGTATGATGGATTGATTGATATGAAACTCCGAAACTACCTTAGGTAACAATTTAGGGTGAGTGCGGAGTACCGCCCGGTCCTGCAGGAGTTTAGTGTAAGACGGATAGGTAACTAGAGCCTGTAATTCACTAACCCTGCGAGCTGAAGTGATAGCCAAAAGGAATAACACTTTCCATGTGAGATATTTTAGGTCACAGTAGTGGAGAGGTTCGAAAGGTGGTTTCAAAAGGCGACCAAGAACCAGATTAAGGTCCCAAGATGGGGCCGGAGGGCGTCAAGGTGGCTTCAAATGGAGCAAGCCTTTAAGAAAACGCGTTACCAGGGGTTGTACTGAGATAGGGACACCCCCGATACCTTTATGGAAGGCGGCTACCGCACTAACATGCATTCTAATGGAAGAGGTTTTTAGACCTGATTCTGATAGATGCCATAAATAGTCCAAGAATTTAGAGATTGGACAGGAAAGGGGATCAAGGGACTGAGAAGTGCACCATGATGTGTACCGTTTCCATTTGTATGAGTAAGATTTTCTTGTGGAAGGCTTTCGTGAAGCGATCAGGACACGAGAAACTGAATCCGAAAGGTTAAATGGCTGAAGGACTAACCTTTCAACATCCATGCCGTCAGTGACAAGGCTTGGAGGTTGGGATGCAGGAGGCATCCGTCGTTTTGAGTGAGCAGATGCTGGTCCGTTCCCAGAGGAATGTGTCTGCGGATGGAGAGATCCTGTAGTATGGGAAACCACACTTGGCGTGGCCAGTGCGGTGCTATCAGGATCATAGTTCCTCTGTCCTGACGCAGCTTCACGAGAGTCTTCGATAGAAGAGGAAGTGGAGGGAATGCATAAAGCAGACCGGTTGTCCACGTGAGGGAGAACGCATCCCTCGGCCGAGAGTGCTGGCTCCGAATGAGAGAGCAGTAATTGTCCACTTTGTGGTTCTGAGGGGACGCAAAGAGGTCTATGTGGGGATAACCCCACTTGTGAAATAGAGAGGTCGCTACCAAGGGATTGAGTGACCACTCGTGTGGTTGGAAGACACGGCTCAGCTGGTCTGCCAATACATTGTCTGCTCCCGGTAAGTAGGTAGCCCTGAGATACATGGAGCGGGAGAGGGCTTCCGCCCAAATCTGCGCAGCTTCCTGACACAGAAGGAAGGAGCCTGTGCCTCCCTGCTTGTTTATGTACCACATGGCCACCTGGTTGTCTGTTTGAATTAAGATTGCGTGGTTCGATAGGCAATCTTGAAAGGTCCTGAGAGAATAGCGGATTGCTCGCAGCTCCAGGAAATTTATCTGGTGTTTGGCTTCCTCTAGTGACCAGTATCCTTGAGTTTGCAGATTGTGTAGATGGGCTCCCCACCCGATGTTGGAAGCGTCGGTGGTGAGGATTATCTGGGGATCTGGTGGAAGAAAGGACAAGCCCTGAAGGAGGTTGCATTGATTTGTCCACCAGGCAAGAGACAGACGGAGTGCGTCTGTGATTGTAACAATGGAGGACAGGGGCTGAAGAGCTTGAGTCCATTGTAGTCGTAGAGTCCATTGTGTGACTCTCATGGCCAGACGGGCCATGGGAGTTACTTGAACTGAGGAGGCCATGTGTCCTAGTAGAATGAGGAATTGGCGAGCCGTGGCTGTGTGTTGAGACCGCAGCTGGCGAGCTAGGGACACTAGAGTCACTAGACACTAGACACTAGAGACACTAGAGACACTAGACACTAGACACTAGAGACACTCCTACCTCTTTCCCCGCTCCTCCCTCCTTCTCAGCTCTCCTCTCTCCTCCTCCCTCCTTCTCAGCTCTCCTCTCTCCTCCTCCCCTTTCTCCCTCACTAGCCTGCCTGCACTTCTTAGTCTTTTTCCATTGTACATATGTATATATTTGCAAACGTTGCTATAATATAATTTAATCCAAACTTTCCCATGTTATCTCCCACCCCCTTTTAATACCTTGTTCGCATGTTTTAATCGTTCAATGTAAAGCGCCATGCCTAGCGCCAGTTTATGTTACAATGTGAACCGATATGATATCCTGGATGAATGTTGGTATATAAAAATTTTAAATAAATAAATAAATAAATAAATAGAGTCTTGGCCCGTTGATGAGGGAGGAAGGCTTTTGTTTGTAAGGTGTCCAAGTCTGCCCCAATGAAAGATAAGGTCTGAGATGGGACCAAGTAGGATTTCTCGTAATTGACAAGAAATCCTAGAGAGAGCAAAGTATGAATTGTTAGGGTCAGGGAGGACCGAGCTATTTGCTGGGTTGGGGCCCTGATTAACCAATCGTCCAGGTAGGGGTAGGCGTGGACACCTTCCTTCCTGAGGAATGCTGCTACCACCACGAGGCCTTTGGTAAAGGCTCGTGGTGCAGACGCCAGGCCGAAAGGTAGTACATGGTATTGGTAGTGGATTCGGCCTACTAGAAAACGCAGGTATTTGCGATGAGATTCTGTGATCGCAATGTGGGTATATGCGTCTTTCAGGTCTAGAGAGCATAGCCAATCCCCTCTTTGCAGTAGAGGGAGCAGCGAGCCCAGGGTTACCATCTTGAACTTCTCCTTGGAAAGGTACTTGTTGAGGGCCCGTAGATCTAGGATTGGACGAAGTCCTCCTGACTTTTTTGGGATCAGGAAGTACCTGGAGTAGAACTCTAGTCCTTGTTGTAAGGGAGGAACGGGTTCTATAGCGTTTGACTGTAGGAGAAGAGAAACTTCCTGCTCTAAAAGAACAGAGTGATCGGTGAGTCTCCACGCCTGCAAAGGTGGGGAGTCGGCAGGAAGGGATAGGAAGTTGAGGTGGTAACCCTGTGCAATGATTGCTATCACCCATTGATCTGTGGTGATTTGATGCCACTTTTCTAGGAAGTGGCACAGCCGTCCTCCTACCGGTATAGCTGGAAGAGGGGTTTGGCAAATGCTCTCTAAGTGAAAGTCAAAAACCCGCCACAGGGCCCGGTTGTGGAGCTGTTGCAGGCTTTTGTTTACGAGTCTGGCGAGGCTGAGTCTTATGGTAAGACCGTGCAGGCCTAGGCTTGGTTGATGGGGGATAATACTTTCGTGGCCTAAAGAAAGACTTCTTGGAGTCCTTTCTAAAGGGCTGTTTAGAAGGCAAGTCAGGAGGAATGGATGAGAGCTGTTTAAGTGTCTCATGATGATCCTTTAATTCAGCAACAATTTGTTGAATTTGCTCACCAAACAAATTATCCCCTAGGCAGGGTAAATCAGAGAGCCTGTCCTGAACTTCTGGACGAAGGTCAGATGATTTAAGCCAAGCCCAACGTCTGGCAGAGATGGCCGTAGCAGAAATTCTAGTGGAAGCATCAAAGATGTCATAGGCTGTTCGTATTTCATGCTTCCCAGCTTCAAACCCTTTATTTAGAAGGGATTGAAGCTGTGGCTGGAACTGTTCAGGCAAGGCATCAGTGTATTCCTGCATCTGTTTCAGGATGACCCTATTATATTGAGTCATATAAAGTTGATAAGAAGCTATTCTAGAAATCAGCATAGCTCCATGATATACCTTCCTACCTATACTATCTAGGAATTTGTTTTCCTTAGTAGGAGGTATGGAAGAGTGTGGCTTTAGTCGCTTAGCTTTCTTTTGAGCTGATTCTACGACTACAGAATGATGGTCTAACTGAGGTTTTTGAAAACCAGGTGCTGACTGTACAAGGTATGTAGAGTCAGCTTTTTTGTTGACCGGAGAAACAGATCCGGGAGATTCCCAATTCTTTTTAAGAAGGTCTAGAAAGACCTGATGAATGGGAATAGAAGTGATGACTTTCGGGGCATCCAAAAATTGGAGCAATTCCATCATCTGGTGCCTGTCATCTTGTTCAGATTGAAGTTGGAATGGGACCAACTCTGACATTTCCTTCACAAAATTTATGAAAGAGAGGTCCTCAGGGGGAGAATGCTTTCTACTCTCCGCAGGAGAGGGCGGTGAAGGCAAATCATCAGTGTCAGTAGAGGTATCATCACCCCAAGTATCATAGGGATCTGGATGATGACCTGCAGGGCCTCGAGGGGGCTGAACACCTGAAGGCCCAGGTTGAGGTTCCGAAATATCGGTTGGAATCACCGGGGGCATCGAGAAAATCCTCGATGGAATCGGTGCCGATATCGGTGCCGGTGTAGGCATCGAGGGAACCGGTGTCGGTCTCGATGGAATCGGTGTCGGCATCGGAAACCTCGGTGGAGCAGAGGTGCGTATCGCCCCCGAAGAAGAAATCGGTGGCGAGGGACGACCTGGCATCGATTGAACAATTCCCCGAAGGGGGAATTCGATAAAGTGTTTCTCCACTTGATGATAAACCTGTCGGTGACAGCGGACTTACCGGTGTCGGTGACTCAGGTATCACCGGTGGAAGGGCTGTCATGAGTGCCTCCATCCGGTGTAGCAGCGGTGCCAGTGCTGCTGCAATCGGCTCGGTGACCGGTTCCACTCTCGGTGCCGGAGTCGGTGCCGGAGGAGTCTGGAACCGTAGCATCGCCTTGTTGATGGCCTCCTGGACCAGCCGGTCCAGTTCTGCCCGGAGACCAGGGGTAACAAGACCCGGCTCAACGGGAGAGGGAGGCTGAGGCTGAGCCGGAGGGACCACCGTCACCGGTGGGATCGCGGCGCCCAAACACCGAGGGGGTGAGGGTTGCCTCGATGCCTGCGAAACAGTAGTGGACGGTGCCACTTCTGATCGAGACTTTTTTGGCGGTGGCTCGGTCGGTGCTGAGGTCGATGACGTCGATTCCTCGAAAGGCCGAGACTTATGACGTCGATGGCGATGTTTTTCTTTCCGATCCCCTCGATCATCAGGGGAAGGAACGGGAGTCGATGGCCGCGAAGTCATCGATGGCGGACGGTCACCAAAGGGTTGTCAATGATGATGAGACCTCGACGGTGCCGGTTCCGATGACGTCGATGCAATCGATGGCGTTGGGGTACGAGCTTGGAAGAGGAGCCCCATCTTCTCCATTCTGGCTTTGCGACCCTTTGGTGTCATTAGGGCAGATTTGGTGCAAGTCAGAACATCATGCTCACTCCCTAAACACAAAACACAGACTCTATGAGGGTCTGTGATTGACATAGTTCGGGTACAGTCCGGACACTGACGGAACCCCGACGCCATGGCGAAAGGCCAAAAATTTAGCCGCGGGACTGTCGACTGCCAACGGGCCTCAAGGGCCAAACTCGACGGAAGTCGACCAAACGACGGCCAAAACTTACCGAAGTTCCGCGGACCGAAAAATTTGTCGAAGGGAGACCCCTGAGGGGCAAATTTTTCTTCAGAATTAATTATTCGAAATTCCTGTCAGGAACTGGGTTAAGAGCTCTTCTACCGCGTGGCTACTGCTGCGCGGAAAAAAGAAGACTGAAGGGAGACCCCCTGCTGGCTGCAGGGTTGGTGCTGTGCTGGGCATGCCCAGTAGGGACCAGTCAAAGTTCCTGAAACTTTGACAGAAGTTTTCCGTGGTTGGGGCTCCATCCTCGATGTCACCCATTTGTGAGGACAACCATCCTGCTTGTCCTGTGAGAAAGGGATTTTCAGATTACGAACATTATCTTACGAGTCTGCTTTCGGCGTATAGCCAGGATCTCTGCCAATATGTAATACCGGGAGCTACAATTTAAATTTTTATGCCGGGCATATGTGTCTCCCTAACTGGCCCATAGATTGATCATCGCCCCCTCGCCCACATGTACCCGGTGCAATCGGGCCTAGGATACTTTGTCTCATGTCTTCTGGACTTGCTCCCTTGTCCATAGATTTTGGCGCAGGTGGCAAACTACATGGCGGATTTACTTGATATGGCTTTTCCCATTTCCCCCATTTGGCTTTTATTCGGCTGTATCTCCCCCATTAGGATTCGAGATCCTGGTTCACACCTTTTGTTACAAAAAGCCAGTTTAGTGGGGAAGAAAATAGTTCTGTTGGTCTGGAGGTCTTCTGACGCACCGTCATTTTGGGCCTGGAGAAACCACTTTCACGCCATGATGACGATGGAAGGATTGGCCTCCCGAGGCTCCCCACGTCGATGACGAATCTTTCTCAGTATATGGAATACTTACATTCAACATCTCTCACACCGAGCTTGCAGTCTACTGCTGAATGACTGATCGGAGGCCTGCCAATGCGCACAGTGACGTCTGACTCATGAGAAGGGATTAATGGGGAGGGCTTTGTCGAAGGGAAGAATGATGTACTTGTTTACTGTCTGGGATTGATATTATACGGAGGGATCAGAAACTACCCTCCTCACTGTATGTTTGTTATGGAAAACCCAATAAAAATTGCTTATGCATAATGTGGACAAGGGCAAAGTGAAGCACTTAGGGAAGAGAAATCTAAATTATAATTACACGATGCAAGGTTCCACATTAGGAGTCTCCATTCAGGAAAAGGATATAGGCATCATCGTGGATAATATAGGGAAATCCTCTGCTCAGTGTATGATGGCAGCCAAGAAAGCAAATAGAATGCTAGGAATTATTAGGAAAGGTTTGGAGAATAAAACAGAGGATATTTATTTATTTAAAATTTTTTCTGTACTGTCGTTAAGTTATATACCATCACAATGGTTTACAGTAAGGCACAAATACTAATGTTACAATAATGACAGTGAGTAGTACATTATCAAAAGTTATAAAAAGTGCCATCAGGGTTCCGGTTACAGAAAATTTCAATATAAAGACTATTTGATGATTAACCTCATGTTTTGTCCATTTGAAACATGTATCCTCAATTTATATGTCGATCTTTCTTGTTCTTTATCTAACGTTAAAAGTGCATCTTAAAATAAAATCACATAGAATCTTGGTGCCAAGTGCTATTATGTTGCCTGCTTTACTTACTTTCTTTATCTCAGTTTTCTTTGTAAAATGCTTGTTTGAATAACCAGGTTTTTAAACTTCTTTTAATTAGTTTGAAGTTTCTCTGCAATCTTATCTCAAGCGGCATTGTGTTCCATAGTATAGGTCCCGCCAGTGACAATGCTCGCTCTCTGACCTGGGTCAGTCTTGCTCTTTTTAACAGAGGGGACGGTTACTAGTGCTTTGTAGCCGATCTTAGGTTTCTATGTGGCACATGTACGTGCAGAGCTGTGTTAAGCCACTCGGCTTTGTCATCATGGATTAATTTAGGTATTGTGCATAGTGCTTTATATTGTATGCTTTGTTCTATGGGTAGCCAGGGTAGTTCAGCTAGTGTTTCAGTAATGTGATCCCTTTTCCTTTTACCAGTAAGTATTCTTGCGGCAGAGTTCTGAAGTATTTGGAGTAGTCTCATGGTTGTGTATGGTAGACCCAAAAACAGGGCGTTGCAGTAGTCCGTGCTTGCAAATATTAGAGCCTGCAGTACTGTTCAAAAATACCATAATGCCTCTCTATTGCTCCATGGTATGAACATATCTTGAATATTGTGTGCAATTCTGGTCAACATATCTCAAAAGAAATATAGCAGAATTAGAAAAGGTACAGAGAAATGCATCCAAAATGCTAAAAAAAGATGGAAAAAATAGTTTACATCGCTGAGGGGAGATCTGATAGAGGTCTATAAAATAATGAGTGGAATGGAACGGGTAAATGCAAATCAGTTGCTTACTCTTTCAAAAAAATACAAAGATTAGGGGACATTCAATGAAGTTACTAGGTAATACATGTAAAACAAATAGGAGAAAAGATTTTTTCACTCAACGTATATTTAAATTCTGGAATCCATTGCCAGAGGACATAGTGAATGCGGTTAGTAGCTGGGTTTAAACTAGGTTTTGGACAAGTTCCTGAAGGAAAAGACCATAAACCATTATTTAGGTGGACTTGGGGAAATCAACTGCTTATCTCTGTGATAAGCAGCATGGAATCTGTTTTATCTTTTGGGATCCTGCCACGTGCTTGTGACCTGGATTGGCCACTGCTGGAAACAGGATACTGGGCTTGATGTCCTTAGGTCTCACCAAGTATTCAAATCTTATGTTATGTTCCTTCATTCCCTTGTCACCCCCCTCCATGATTCCCTCACTATTTCATTTACTTCTCTGCCCCCACAATCCCCTCACTCTCCTTCATTCACTTCTCTCTCCTCATGATCCTTTCCTTTTAATCACTTCTTCCCCCATCCCTCTACACTCCTCCATTCACTTTCCCTCCCATGTCAACTCAGAGATAGGAGGATAACGGTATTGTAGCACCTTAGACTGCATCCTTCTTTTCCTCTGCAGCCAAGGGATAAGCTTTAAAGTGTGATACTCAGGCCCTGGCAGCAGAAGAGGATGACGCAGCCTGAAGCTCTGCAATGCCACTGTCATTCTCCTCTCCCCAAGTAGGAAAGTGAGTAGGGGAATCAAGGTGAAGAGGACATCATTGCTATCACTGCCACTGCTGCCAATGCCACTTCTCCTCGTGACTGGACCCGGACCCTAGTTTCCTGTGGCAATTTGAGTGTGACCAGCTGAATTCTGCAGTCTTTACTGCAGCATCACAGGAGACCAGTGATCCTGAAAGTAGTGTTACTTTTTAGTATGATCACACTCAACTATTGCACATTTCCTCCACAATACTTCATTAAACTTCAAAATACAAATCTAAGAGGTCCCACTTAGGTCAAAAGACAGATAATCTCCAAACCTATGCCCCAGAGGAGTCGGACTTATTGGAAAGCTATTGAAAAGGAGTTCCTGGGAACAGGGAAGGCTGCCACTGAACTCTGGTTATGTGTTGGCTTTTAGACTGAACCTGCCTACCCGTGACATATAACTACCTTTCTTGCTTGTGAAATCCCTTGAGCTGTGGTTCACAACTAGGTTCCCAAGATCAAAGGTAACCTGTTTACATCTGTTATTTCATCTAACATGGAAGAAAAAGCCTACATCCTGCTTGGTCTGTTTGGAACCCGTGACGAGACTTGACAACATTTTTTGCAACATCTCTACTCAGAGTGGTTTTTTTCTCTGAACTCAAAAAATAAAATAAAGTAAGAACATAAGAACATGCCATACTGGGTCAGACCAAGGATTATTTTATTTTATTTATTTGCTTTTATATACTGACATTCGTTGGCATACATCATATCGGTTCACATGAAAACAATTGGAATAGTATGACAAGGGTCGTACTATTTTACATTTAACAAAAACTGGTTGGAACTGAGTATTCAATGTAACAAAAAAAGGTTCCATCAAACCCAGCATCCTGTTTCCAACAGTGGCCAATCCAGGCCATAAGAACTTGGTAAGTACCCAAAAACTAAATCTATTCCATGTTACCATTGCTAGTAATAGAAGTGGCTATTTTCTAAGTCAACTTAATTAATAGCAGGTAATGGACTTCTCCTCCAAGAACTTATCCAATCCTTTTTTAAACACAGCTATACTAACTGCACTAACCACATCCTCTGGCAACAAATTCCAGAGTTTAATTGTGCGTTCAGTAAAAAAGAACTTTCTCTGATTAGTTTTAAATATGCCACATGCTAACTTCATGGCGTGCCCCCTAGTCTTTCTATTATCCGAAAGAGTAAATAACCGACTCACATCTACCCGTTCTAGACCTCTCGTGATTTTAAACACCTTTATCATATCCCCCTCAGCCATCTCTTCTCCAAGCTGAAAAGTCCTAACCTCTTTAGTCTTTACTCATATGGGAGCTGTTCCATACCCCTTATCATTTTGGTAGCCCTTCTCTGTACCTTCTCCATCGCAATTATATCGTTTTTGAGATGCGGCGACCAGAATTGTACACAGTATTCAAGGTGCGGTCTCACCATGGAGCGATACAGAGGCATTATGACATTTTACATTTTATTCACGATTCCCTTTCTAATAATTCCCAACATTCTGTTTGCTTTTTTGACTGCTACAGCACACTGAACCGACGATTTCAATGTGCTATCCACTATGACGCCTAGATCTCTTTCTTGGTTAGTAGGACCTAATATAGAACCTAACATTGTATAACTATAGCATAGGTTATTTTTCCCTATATGCATCACCTTGCACTTATCCACATTAAATTTCATCTGCCATTTGGATGCCCAATTTTTCAGTCTCACAAGGTCTTCCTGCAATTTATCACAATCTGCTTGTGATTTAACTTATCTGAACAATTTTGTATCATCTGTAAATTTGATTATCTCACTCGTCGTATTTCTTTCCAGATCATTTATAAATATATTGAAAAGTAAGGGTCCCAATACAGATCCCTGATGCACTCCACTGACCCCTCCCTTCCACTGAGAAAATTGACCATTTAATCCTACTCTCTGTTTCCTGTCTTTTAGCCAGTTTGCAATCCACGAAAGGACATCGCTACCTATCCCATGACTTTTTACTTTTCCTAGAAGCCTCTCATGAGGAACTTTGTTAAACGCCTTCTGAAAATCCAAGTATACTACATCTACCGGTTCACCTTTATCCACATGTTTATTAACTCCTTCAAAAAAGTGAAGCAGATTTGTGAGGCAAGACTTGCCCTGGGTAAAGCCATGCTGACTTTGTTCCATTAAACCATGTCTTTCTATATGTTCTGTGATTTTGATGTTTAGAACACTTTCCACTATTTTTCCTGGCACTGAAGTCAGGCTAACCGGTCTGTAGTTTCCCAGATCACCCCTGGAGCCCTTTTTAAATATTGGGGTTACATTAGCTATCCTCCAGGTACAAAGGATGATTTTAATGATAGGTTACAAATTTTTACTAATAAGTCTGAAATTTCATTTTTTAGTTCCTTCAGAACTCTGGGGTGTATACCATCCGGTTCAGGTGATTTATTACTCTTCAGTTTGTCAATCAGGTCTACCACATCTTCTAGGTTCACCGTGGTTTGATTCAGTCCATCTGAATCATTACCCATGAAAACCTTCTCCAGTACAGGTACCTCCCCAACATCCTCTTCAGTAAACACCGAACCAAAGAAATCATTTAATCTTTCTGCGATGGCCTTATCTTCTCTGCCCCTTTAACGGTCCAACTGACTTCTTCACAGGCTTTTTGCTTTGGATATATTTTTAAAGGTTTTTACTGTGAGTTTTTGCCTCTACGGCCACCTTCTTTTCAAATTCTCTCTTAGCCTGTCTTATCAATGTCTTACATTTAACTTACCAATGTTTATGCATTATCCTATTTTCTTCTGTTGGATCCTTCTTCCAATTTTTGAATGAAGATCTTTTGGCTAAAATAGCTTCTTTCACCTTCCCGGTATTCGTTTTGCCTTCTTTATACCTTTCTTAATGTGTGGAATACATCTGGACTGTGCTTCTAGAATGGTATTTTTTTTTTTTAACAATGACCACGCCTCTTAAATGATAAGATTTGTAGCTGCTCCTTTCAGTTTTTTTCTAACAATTTTTCTCATTTTATCAAGTTTCCCTTTGAAAGTTTAGCACGAGAGCCGTGGATTTGCATACTGTTCCCCTTCCAGTTATTAATTCAAATTTGATCATATTATGATCACTATTGCCAAGCGGCCCCACCACTGTTACCTCTCTCACCAAATCCTGTGCTCCACTGAGAATTAGATCTAAAATTGCTCCCTCTCTCGTCGCTTTCTGAACCAATTGCTCCATAAAGCTATCATTTATTCCATCCAGGCAAAACCTGAAGACCTGGTTCTTCAAACACTCATACACCTAATATTCACACATTCACCCTCACCCCACCCCCCCAACTCCCTACCTCTCCCCTTCCCTCTCCCCCCACCTACTTTCCACCTCCTTTCTACCCCCTCCCTCTACTTAAACCTCCCTTAAAGTGAATTTTATCAGGACAACATATTGTATATAAAAAAAAAAAAAAAAAATTTGTTCCCAACCATGTGTATATATACCTCCTTTAAGTGTGGATACCCTCCTATATACCAGAATCTCCCCCGCCCCCCCCCCCCTTTTTAGATAACCTCTTGCTCGTATCCCACTTTGCTAATTTCTACTTGTATAATCTAATCTGTTATTTGTATGTTCTTAATGTTCCTTATTTAATTATGCAATAATTGTAAAGCCTGTTGCTAAGTTCTGTTATATGTAAACCGGCGAGATGTTGCCAACGTTCGTCGGTATATAAAAGTTATTAAATAAATAAATAAATAATCCAGGAATGTTATCTCTCTAGCGTGTCCCGATGATACATTTACCTAGTCAATATTGGGGTAATTGAAGTCTAAAAAACTGATAACATCAAGAGTCAAGAGTTATCCACTGTAATCCATGTTACCAACAACAAAAGTGGACAAAATGAAATTTAGAAATAAAGGCTAAAGAAGGCATCAGCAAGCCTGACGTTGTATGTTCACAAAGAGACACCAACCGGTCTTTTCAATCATTCGCCTTCTTTTAAATTTATTAACTTCCAACAACTTTTTATTCAAAAAAATTTTTCTTTTTCTTAAAATATCCTCCGTCAGTCATAGACTCTTTAAAGCGGATGTATTTAATTTCAATACGGCCCTACACGGCCCGTGTTTCACCTGAAAGCTTCCTCAGGGGCGTATGAACGCTATAAATACAAGAGTCTGTATCCTATAGTAATAGTAAAACAATAATTAAATCCTTTATCTTCAAGAAGGTTAATGAAACTTGTACTTATCTTAAAGGTAAGCCAGGTACCGATTCATCCGGACAACACGTCTCAAAACCGAGAAAATGGAGGGAGGAAGGAAGAAGCCAAACCTCACGTCTTTTTAAACAAACGAGATTTCATGATGTCATTAACCACGCCAGATATGCATGACGTATCATCTGACGACATCCATCAGGGTAGGTAGTCATCATCCAAGAAAGAATGTAGATCCAATTCAGCATTTAGTCCTCTAGGGGCAACAGTGTTCAATCGAAAGATCCATCGTTGTTCTGATTGTAACAAAAGACGTTCTCGATCACCACCACGCCAGTGCGGGGGAATATGATCAATTCCACAAAAAAGCAGATCCGAAAATGTGTGATTTAATTCCATACAGTGTGTCACGAGAGGTTCATCTTCTCTTTTGTTTTTGATGTTAGAACGATGTTCTATCATTCTAGTCTTTAAGACCCTTTTGGTCTTACCAATATAGAGAAGAAGACACGGGCATTGTATCAGATACACCACCATCACAGAATTACACGTTGTAATGTGTTTTAAGAAAATCTTATAACCTGATGCAGTAGTCAAACTGCCTTGGATGTCCATAGAAGAACCACATACAGAACAATTTTGGCAAGGTTGATGTGAACCTGTTAATGGCATAGATGAAGAGGAATCAATCGAAGTATCAGATCTTATTAAAGCATGTTTCAAATTGGTAGCTCTAGAAAAAGTGATGCGGGGAGGTGTTTGAAAAATATCATGCAGCTGTAGTACATGCCAATTTCTTAAAATCGAACGAATAAATGTAGTTTAGATCTAATGATTTTGATCATTAAGAAAGCCCAAACCACAAAAATTGCAATAGATGAAGAAATTGAACTAACCAAGGCCATGTTAGTGTCTACAGTGCAGAAAGATCAATATGAGGCACAAATGAAAATCACAGAAGAATTAATTGATAAATTTCGTACAGAATTAAAAAAATTTAAATTTGAGAAATTATGTAGAGACGAACGGGACTACACTGAAGGCTATGTTTATCCGTGGATGAACAAAGAACAACGAACAAAAGCCTCTAGACATGTAACATTTGACTCTAGTGGAGATGATTCATCAGGTGATGATCGCCCACGATCACGAGCTGAATCGTCTATGGCACAGTCTTTTTTAGGACGGAACCAACGAGGATCCCGGCGACCATACCGCAATCGATACACGCGGTACAACCCACCCGGGTGGCAAGACAACTACGAGCCCCGAATCACGCGCTCACACAAGGATCCCTAGTTCTAAATTTATCATCGTGGGCCTTGACATCAAACCAATTACAGGTTTTAGAACGTGGATTATCTTTTGTGCCTAGTACACTAGGTGACAAATTTTCTTTACAGGTTGCGCTATACCGATTTGTTCGCAATTTGAAGATAAAAAAATTTTTTGAGACTCATATACCGACTATGGATTTATCAGTGCTATCTAATGCCTCTACTTGGATACCGCCTGGACCAGAAGATCCTGCCTTAAAAGTCTTCTATCAATTAGTGTCACAAGATATTACATCCCTGCATTTAGATACACAGAATCAACCATTTTTCAACATGTCACGTAATGAAAACACTGCCCTTCACGAATTACAATCAGCTCAAAACATCATCATAAAACAGGCTGACAAGGGTGGGAAGATCGTTCTGCAAGATCGGTCAGATTATGACAGAGAGATTCACCGTCAACTTAGTAATTCTAAATTTTATAAATGTTTGGATTCGGATCCTACTCTTGAGATTCAACAAGAGATTTCTGACATTGTAAAAAAAGGTACTAAGCTTGGTTTTCTGACTCCTAAAGAAGCGGTCTATTTAACTAAGAGACATCCTCGCGTACCGGTGTTTTACACCCTGCCTAAGATTCATAAAGACATTCATAATCCTCCAGGACGTCCGATTGTATCGAGTTGTGACTCCTTATTAGAACCGCTCTCACGTTTTGTGGACCATTTTTTGGCACCCTTTGTCCCTTGCATTACATCGTTTATCAAGGATTCATCTGAAATGATTATTTTTTTGGAAAATCTTGATATGGACTCCACAAATGTAATGATGGCCACTTTAGATGTGGAAGCCTTGTACACATCGATCCCCCAAGATGAAGCAATAGAGATTGCTGAAGCAATTTTTGAACAACGTCCTAAACCGCATAGGATCCCAAGTGCCTTCCTTTTAGATCTATTGACTGTTGCTCTGAAGAAGAATTTTTTTGCGTATGATCGTCAATTTTATCAACAGATTTGTGGTACAGCCATGGGGGCCACCATGGCCCCAGACTTAGCAAATTTGTATATGGCCTCTTTCGAATCACAATGGCTGACAAATCATCCTTTTCCATTACAATTAATAACATGGAAACGTTACATCAATGACGTGTTTATTTTATGGAGAGGTGACACAGATTCCTTCAAAACATTTACGACTTGGTTTAAACTCTTGTAATGTAAATTTGAAGTTCACGTCTCATATCGAATCGACCACTATTACCTTCCTGGATATACAAATTACTTTGACTGGTGGTAAATTCATTACATCATTATACCGGAAGCCTGTTAACTCTAATACTTATTTACATTATTCCAGCGCTCACCCGATGAGCTTGAAAACTAATTTGCCAGTGAGTCAATTCATTAGAGCCCGACGCCTATGCACTACAGTCGCAGATTTTGAATACCAATCCTCGATTCTAAAGGATCGTTTTCTGGCTCGTGGTTATCCACGCAAGTGCATCCGAAGAGCTTACCATAGAGCTAAATATTGCCATCGTGAGTGGCTTTTCCTTCCTCGATCTGCTGAGACTGAGTCACGTCATACGTGTGTCCTCCCCTTTTCCACATTTGCCTTGGAAATTCGTCGTTCGATTTTAAGAAATTGGCATGTACTACAGCTGCATGATATTTTTCAAACACCTCCCCACATCACTTTTTCTAGAGCTACCAATTTGAAACATGCTTTAATAAGATCTGATACTTCGATTGATTCCTCTTCATCTATGCCATTAACAGGTTCACATCAACCTTGCCAAAATTGTTCTGTATGTGGTTCTTCTATGGACATCCAAGGCAGTTTGACTACTGCATCAGGTTATAAGATTTTCTTAAAACACATTACAACGTGTAATTCTGTGATGGTGGTGTATCTGATACAATGCCCGTGTCTTCTTCTCTATATTGGTAAGACCAAAAGGGTCTTAAAGACTAGAATGATAGAACATCGTTCTAACATCAAAAACAAAAGAGAAGATGAACCTCTCGTGACACACTGTATGGAATTAAATCACACATTTTCGGATCTGCTTTTTTGTGGAATTGATCATATTCCCCCGCACTGGCGTGGTGGTGATCGAGAACGTCTTTTGTTACAATCAGAACAACGATGGATCTTTCGATTGAACACTGTTGCCCCTAGAGGACTAAATGCTGAATTGGATCTACATTCTTTTCTTGGATGATGACTACCTACCCTGATGGATGTCGTCAGATGATACGTCATGCATATCTGGCGTGGTTAATGACATCATGAAATCTCATTTGTTTAAAAAGACGTGAGGTTTGGCTTCTTCCTTCCTCCCTCCATTTTCTCGGTTTTGAGACGTGTTGTCCGGATGAATCGGTACCTGGCTTACCTTTAAGATAAGTACAAGTTTCATTAACCTTCTTGAAGATAAAGGATTTAATTATTGTTTTACTATTATTATAGGATACAGACTCTTGTATTTATAGCGTTCATACGCCCCTGAGGAAGCTTTCGGGTGAAACACGGGCCGTGTAGGGCCGTATTGAAATTAAATACATCCGCTTTAAAGAGTCTATGACTGACGGAGGATATTTTAAGAAAAAGAAAAAAATTTTTGAATAAAAAGTTGTTGGAAGTTAATAAATTTAAAAGAAGGCGAATGATTGAAAAGACCGGTTGGTGTCTCTTTGTGAACATACAACGTCAGGCTTGCTGACGCCTTCTTTAGCCTTTATTTCTAAATTTCATTTTGTCCACTTTTGTTGTTGGTAATTGAAGTCTCCCATTATTACCACACTACCAATTTGTTTAGCTTTCCTAATTTCTCTTAGCATTTCACTGTCCGTCTCACCATCTTGACCAGGTGGACGGTAGTATACTCCTATCACTATAATCTTCCCCGACACACAAGGGATTTCTACCCATAAAGATTCAATTTTGCATTTAGTCTCATGCAGGATGTTTATCCTGTTGGACTCTATGCCATCCCGGACATAAAGCGCCACACCGCCTCCCGGGTGCTCCTCTCTGTCATTGCCATATAATTTGTAGAACATAGGAATCCTCACATAAAGGTAGTTTCAAAAAGATTGTGTCAACCCATGACATTATGGAAGCTATTGTACAAGTTCTGATAACCCTGTCGGACTGACGTTGCTGCATGCAAAAGACGGTGAACAAATCCAGACAGGAGTTGGGGTTGGTCTTCAGGGTCTGGTATAAAGAATTGACCTTTGCTGGAAACTCCACCAGTTTCAGATTGGTATTGAATTACCACAGGATTCCCCAGGGATCAGCCCTGTCAAGCTACACTTTTTAATATCTACATGTTCCTAATTTATAGATTGCTACCTGATCTCAGCACAGGATACAGGATATATATCAATCTTTTCAACAGTGAAGTAGTGGCTCTTTAGCAAACTAGCTCTGAATTTACAAATAAACAGAAATTATATATTTATTTACTGCACATTCTCACAATCATGCCAGTTCAAAAGCTTAAATCATACATAATTATCAAAGTCTACAATTATTGCCATCTATAATTACAATTATTGCCATCTATTTATATTTTATATTTAATATTTACCGATTTACATTCTTTTGTTCTAAACTCTGTTTAATGTTTAATGTAACGCCTTACCCTTGTTTAATGTTCAATACTTAATGTTTAATGTAACTCCTTACCAGCGACAGTTTTGTTCTATGGAAACCGACCTGATTCGATATTTTATATCGAGAATGTCGGTATATAAAAACCCTAAATAAATAAATAAATACAAACGGATCCAAGACAAATCACACAAATTCTGGGCCCGAACTTTCTCAATATGGTGCTCTTGCTGGATACAAAATTAATTACAACAAATGTGATCCTTTTCCTATTGGCCCTAAATTCAAAATTCCAAACTGCCTATCTGGCTTTCTTTTGGTATGGAATGGGTTCAGATACCTTGAAATCTTCATCCCCAGGGAACTTAAGGACCTTTATTCTAGGAAGTATAGCACAATTCTCAATAAAATTAAACATGATCTAGATGACTGGGGAGATTTACCTCTATATTTTACTGTATATCCCTGTAAATCCCTGTTCATTGTAACTTTATCTTTCTAGTTAACTGGTTACCCCTTGTTTCGCTGTAAACCGGTACGATAAGACCCTAGTCTTGAGTATCGGTATATCAAAAGAACTTAAATAAAATAAATAAATATTGGGACAGGAAAATTAATTTGCTTAAGATGAATGTTTTACCCTAATTATTGTATCTTTTCAATACTTTCCTCTGTGGTTATTTAGTGCATATACTGTATACCACTAGAGTGTGAAGAAATCTAGATGTGATGGCGAGACAGATATTCCTTGCTATAAGTAAAAAGGGACAGAGAAACAGCTGCAGATATGCTGTGAGGGAACTATACATGTAAGCAGGAAAGCTATTTCCATTGAAGCTACTGTGGGTGAACTTGCGGATAGTCAATTTGATAAGCATGCTGCTTTGAACATATATGAAAGGAAAGAATGGCATAAAAGGACATTAAAAGGCAGAATACACTGCATCCTGCTTGACTCCCCAGCACTGTATTCCCTCAGAAAATACCCTGCAGCAAGCGGGAGAAAGAGGGAACTCTCCCAAAGGAACGTATGTAAATATATTTTTGCTATCTTTCTTATTTCTGTCTAATATTCCAATTAGTCAGTATTGTCAGTAAGTCTGCATTAGTATTAAGTATGCAAACACTTTCTGCTTAACTAGTTTATAATTGTAAACAAATATTTGGAGCCAACACCTGCTTTTAGTATCATGTGATTCTTACAAACCTCTAGGATTGGCAATATACCAGGTGACTTGCCTTCCTCATTACACCCATAAGCTGCAGTCAAGTGTTATTTTCTTACTGTGTTTGTGTGACCCAGACTCCTACAGTCCCATGCACAATACTGGCTAAAGTTTTTGTAGATTTATATAGTCAGATTACCAAATTTATATGGTATCATAAACAAGCTAAGATTAAACTGAGTTTCTACTGGCTCCCTAAAAGACAAGGGGCATGACCTTACCCAATCATACAAAATCTAATTCCAAACTTAATTTTAAGAACATAAGAAATTGCCATGCTGGATCAGACCAAGGGTCCATCAAGCCCAGCATCCTGTTTCCAACAGAGGCCAAACCAGGCCACAAGAACCTGGCAATTACCCAAACACTAAGAAGATCCCATGCTACTGATGCAATTAATAGCAGTGGCTATTCCCTAAGTAAACTTGATTAATAGCCATTAACCAGAATTAAAGTAAACTTGATTAATAGCCATTAACCAGAAGCGCATACAAGAACCTGCTAATCACCCAGCCGGCAAAACCCTCACTGAGGAAACGCGCAATATCCACAGCGGGCCCCACACTCTGGAATTCACTCCCTCCAGACCTTCGCCTTGAACCCTGCCATAATACATTCAAAAAGAAACTAAAGACTTGGTTCTTTACACAAGCTTTCCCGGAGAACTAAGAGCAGGAAGAGCTAATACTTTATCAGTTTAGCCTATGACCAGACCCACCTGTCGTCCATAAGTTCTTGAAGAGCTCATCATTGAATCTTAATCAACCTCGATTGTCTACTGTAATCTCCTCTAATCTCCCCCAGTTCATTTATGCTCCTTTAAGCTCCACCTTACTCCTTCATGTCTATCAGTTAATTGTTTACAATGTTATTTATTTAGTTATTTATTATGTTATCTGTTAGAATGTAAAATGTATTTATAATGTTATTTATAATGTTATTTGTTATAATGTAAGCCGCCCACGTGGCGACAGTTTTATTTCACTGTACACCGGTGTGATATGTATTTTATACAGGAACGTCGGTTTATAAAAACTAAAAATTAATTAATTAATTAATTAATTAATTAATGGACTTCTCCTCCCCCTGTTATAAATTGTGAACAAGTGATAAATCTGTTCCCCATAAGTGGAGTTTTTTTGGTACTTACCCAATTGTAGACACTACTACTGTGTAGCTAGACTAGTTTGTCTCAAAAGTTAGTTCTATAATAGGGACCTTAGTTGGCTCCTGATGGAGAAGGGGCAAGCTGGGGAAACTTGGGGGTTCAGCTTCTGCACAGAAACTATTGGACCCCTGTATTTCTCTCTTACCTATTTCCTACCATTGACATGTCATGCTGGACAGGATGTGGAGAAGTGGGTACTTATTTTCATTCATCTGGTTTCTGAAAGAAGGAGCCTGAGAGATAAGTGAGATTATAGATCTCCACATTCACGTTATGCCCCTTTTGGGGTTGCTGGTTCTGTGGGACGGTTCACTAATATTTGTCAAGCTAAGACTCTTCATGGATCAGCTTCTTCTTGCCACCAGGTTTAATATTGCTACCCATTGGAAATCTAACCCCAACATTGATTACTGTCCTGCCCAAATCAGTGACATTGCCAACATTGAGAAAGCAGAGTTGCTTACCTGTAACAAGTGTTCTCCCAGGACAGCAGGATGTAGTCCTCACATATGAATGATGTCATCAGGCGGAGCCCTATTACGGAACATTTTTGTCAAAGTTTCTAGAAACTTTGACTGGCACACTGAGCACACTCAGCATGCCTAGCATGCCATGATCCTATGTCCACAGGGGTCTCCCTTCAGTCTTGTTTGTAGCAAAAAGCACGAGCAAAAAATAAAATAAACATAAGCGGACCCAACTCCGCGGGGTGGTGGGTGGGTTTCGTGAGGACTATATCCTGCTGTCCTGGGAGAACACCTGTTACAGGTAAGCAACTTTGCTTTTTCCCAGGACAAGCAGGATGGTAGTCCTCCCACATGGGTGATTAGCAAGCTACAGGCTGACTCATATTACAACAGGCCAATAGCAGACAACTCATGCAGCAGACACAATAAGTGGGGTGCTATTGGCAATGATGAGGCAACCTGAAATCACAGCAGGTGGTTGTGGAAGGAGTTGGGGATTATACTGGAACAAAGTTTTCCAAGACCGACTGGCCAAAGGCAGAGTCTTGACAGACTTCCTTATCTAAGCAGTAGATGGCTGCGAATATGTGAAAAGAGCTCCATGTCGCAGCCTAGCAGATGTCGGCAATTGGTACTGAACGATAGTGTGCTACCGATGTTGCCATAGCCCTTACAAAACCTCACCCCTGGAGAGGAAGACCTGCTTTCTCATAGTAGAATTCGATACAGTCTGCTAGCTAGTTGGAGAGAGTTTGTTTGCCCACTGGAACTCGCAGCTTGTCATTGTCAAAGAAGCAAAGAGTTGGGTGGATTTCCTATGGAGTGCAGTGTGGTCTAGATAGAACGCAAGTGCATGCTTACAGTCCAAGGTGTGCAACACCCTCTCACCCTTGTGAGAGTGAGACCTTGGGAAAGAGTGATCAGACTATAGACTGAGTAAGGTAAGAGGCTGTGTCCACCTTAAGAAGAAATTTAGGGTGAGTACGGAGGACCATTCGGTCATGGAGAAATCTAGTGTCGGGTGAGTATGCAAAAAGGGCTTATAACTGACTTTTTTAGCAGAAGTGACTTTTTAGCAGTGGTGATGGCTACGAGGAAACAAACTTTCTATATCAGAATTTTAATGTTATAGGAATGCAAAGACTCGAACGGGGAACGTATGAGCCTTGTAAGCACTACATTTAGGCCCCATTCCGTAACCGGTGATTGTAGAGGAGGCTTAATTTGTAGAAAACCCATGATAAGCCGACTCCATAATGGGTTGAGCCATTTACAGGGCAACCCCTACTCCCTGGTGGTACCCTAAGATGGAACTGAGGTGTACCCGTGTAAAGGATGTCTGGGGACCAGAATCTGAAAGGTATCCTAGATAGCCTAATAGAGATGGAGTGGGGCAGGAAAAAGGGGCCAATACCTTTTTTTGCATGCCATTTGGTAAATCTTGCCCATTTCGAATGGCAAGATTGACGTATGGCAATACGAGTTATTTTATTATTGTCTATGTAATATTTAATTTGTATTATTTATATTTATATGTTATAAGTTATTTGTTATTTGTTACTCATATGTTAAGAAACACTGTTTAATGTAACGCCTTTATTGCGACAGTTTTGTTCTTTGTAAACCGACCTGATTCGATACTTGTATTGAGAATGTCGGTATATAAAAATCCTAAATAAATAAATAAATAAATAAATAAATAAATAAATAAATAAATGGCAGGTTTTCGTGAAGCTGCAAGTACCTGAGAATATTAGTGAGTCTGTGTTATGAGATTCACCTGTGGGCAGGCGAATTGGTTCCTGGAGTGAAAGGTTGAGAAGTATGGGGAAGCATACTTGTCGAGGCCAGTACGGGGTTATGAGAATCATTTAAGACTGCCCTGCTGTAGCTTCACGAGAGTTTTGGCTATGAGCGGTATCAGAAGAGACGCATATAGGTGGCCTTTGTTGAAGGGGCGAGCAAAGGCGTCCATGGCTAACGCATTTCGATGCCTGTGTAGGGGGCAGAATCTGTCCACTTTGTGGTTCAATTCGGATGCAAAGAGGTCGATGGTTGGTTGACCTCAGCACTAGAAGATTTTGCTCGCTACACATGGATTCAGAGACCACTTGTGAGGATGGAGACATCGATTGAGATGGTCTGCTAGTACGTTTGGTATGCCTGTTAGATAAGTGGCCCGGAGATGCATGGTGAGTGCAAGGCCCAGGCCGAGAACTACGCGGCTTCCTGGCAGAGCAAATACCACATTGCCACTATATTGTCTGTCTGTATCCACAAAGTTTTGTGTGAGAGGCAGTGTTTGAAGGCATAAAGGGCATAACGCATGGCTCAAAGCTCAAGGAAGTTGATCTGAGAATTTTGATGGAGCGGAGTCGACGCATTTTGGGTTTGGAGGGTTTTGATATGAGCTCTCCAACCCAAATTGGATGCGACCGTGGCCAAGATCATCTAAGGATTTGGATACTGGATCAGTGATATGGATCAGGGACTTAAGCGGCTGAACGGCTTAGAGCACTGAAATTTTAAAATCCACCGAGTTTTCTCATGGCTAATCTGGCCATAGGAGTGACGTAGATTGTGGAAACCATGTGGCTCAGCAATGGAAGAATTGATGGGCTGAGGCTATGTTGCATGCGTGCAGAGATGTGGACAATTTGATAGGATATCTGCGCGGTTGTTGGGCAGGAAGGCCGTTGCGACTGTAGAGCCCAGATCTGCTTCCTATGGGATTTAGGGTAGTTGGTCAGAAATCCCAGCCAAATTTAGTAGATTTATAGTGAGTCTTAGAGAATTTAGAGCTCCTTGTTTGGATTGACTCCTTATAGGCAGACATACAGGTAAGGAAACGCGTGAATGCTGTTCTTTGTAGATGAGCGGCAGTCACTTCTAGGCGTTTGGTGAAACACACAAGTTGTCGAAGCTAGTTCAAATGGTAGAATTTGGTATTGAAAATGTTGACTTACTATGAAGTAAGTCCAGAGAATAGAGGCAACCCCCTTGTTGTAGTAAGGGAAGTATGGTGCCGAGAGACACCATTCTGAACTTTTCTTTCTGAAGAAATTGGTTGAGATTTCTGAGGTCCAGGATGGGCGGAGGTCACCTATTTTCTTTGAAAGTAGGAAATAGTGGGATTAAAATCCTCTGCCTTGTTGCGTCCGGGGAACGGTATCCTGAGCCCTGGTCCTCAGTGGGATGGACCGTTCTGTTCTCTGGCAAGGTTGAAAAATCCAGGAGCCTGCCCGACTGGCGGAGCTGGTGTGATCTGGATATCAGTTGGTCTCATGCGAGAGTGTGAGTGGTAAAAAGTCCTTCCGGCATCCCTCTTTGCTGTGCAAGAAATGTAGAGAGCTGTCACAGGGTTTCGTGGTCGTCTTGCAATTGAGCCATTGTCTGCTGGACCTTGTGCACGAAGAGATTATCTGTAGTGCATGGCAGATCAGCTATTTATCTTGCACTTCAGGCCGTAAGTCAGGTTACCATCTGGTAAGGAGTCCTGTTGCTGGCAACGGGAGGATATTTCAAAGCAATCACATGCTGCTCGAATTTCATGTGGATGGCAAAGAGGTTCCCTTGGTGTTGTGTCAAACATAGCTGGTAAATAGCAATATGTGCCACCAATATGGTTCTTGGAAGATGTTACGATTTAGAACCTCCCGAAAACTTCTGGTCCTTTTTAGTGATCAGGTTGAAAGGGATGGTTGCAGACTCGTCCTTTACTTAGGTCTTCGTGGGATCGGTGCCAAAGCGGGATTAGAATGCCCATCACCCTTCGAGGATCCCGGGATAGGTATAGGGGTCCGTGGAGGCTCAGAAGGACAAGTCAGCGTCAATGGCTTAGGCTGTTGTTGGTAGGTGCCACCACGAAGCAGTGCCACAGTGGTGCGAATATCGATGGCTCCGGTGTTAGTAGATTCCAGAAGGCATTGAGGACAGCCTGACGGACGAGGACGTCCAGCTGCTCCCTGGAAGCTGGTATAGGTAGCACAGCTACAGGGGGAGACAGGCTAGGCGTTACTGGCACTTCCACATGAATCTGTGGTGGCTCAGTACCCGGCACCGGTGTCGGTGGGGAACACCTCGGTGCCTCGGGTGCAGAGGAGCATGGAGACTCTTGTACCCGCTTCGCAACTGGCTCAATTGGACATTGATGCCGGTGTGGTATCAGTGCTGGCACCGAACGTGGAACCACGTCGTGCTGGCGACGATGTTTCCCGTGGTGCTTAGCCCAGTCATTCTCCAGCACCGAGGAAGATGCCCTCGTTATTGGTGATGAATGGTCACCGTACCTCTACTGCTCCTGGCATTGTTTCTTGCCCAAGGATTACACAGAGCTCTGGTTGAGAACCCCAAGTATGGAGCCTTTCCTTTAGTCGAGGGCATCGATGGTGGCATCGATGGCATTGACGGCACCAAGGGGGGCATTGACGGCACCAAGGGGGGCATGACAGAGGCATCGACGGCGACAGCAACGGGAACCATGGACATCCCAATCCCTCTAGCCCCGATGAACCCGGTGGAAGATCGCAGCAAGGACACTCGCGGGCATCGTTGGGTGGACCGAGGGTGATAGACATAGGGAGAAAAGAGGGCCGCAATTCGGTTGGTAAGCCGGGGGAACAGATAGTGAAGTGACAAGAACCGACCGGAGAACAGGGCATCGTACTCACCGTCGATGAAATATATGCAAAGGGAGACCCATGTGGGGAAATTATTTGTGAAGTAAAACTTCAAGTGTTTCCATGAGGAAAAGTTGTGAGAAAAATCTCACAGAGCTCCTAAATGCGAGGCAAACTGCAGAGCGGGAAAAAAAGAGACTGAAGGGAGACTCCTGTGGACACAGGGATCATGGCATGCTGGGCATGCTCAGTGTGCCAGTCAAAGTTTCTAGAAACTTTGCAAAAGTGTTCCATAATAGGACTCCACCTGATGACATCACCCATATGTGAGGACTACCATCCTGCTTGTCCTGGGAGAATTACATTTTATTTTGAAAGAACAGCATTTTAAGAATGATCAGATATGGAAATGTTATAAAATGCATTATGCATTATTAGATAGAACAAGCAAGAATTTAAAAAGAAGTTGGGCAAAGAGGCAAAAACTCGAAATAAAAGCTTTTATAAATATATCCGAAATAGGAAGCCTCAGAAAGAGGGCTGGACCATTAGATGATAGAGGAATTAAAAGGGCACTTAGGGAAGATAAGGCCATCGCGGAAAGACTAAATTCATTCTTTCCTTTAGTGTTTACTATTGAGGATTTTGGGGAGATACCCGCTCCGGAGACTGTTTTCAAGGTTGATGATGCCGATGAACTGAACCAAATCATAATGAACCTGGAAAATGTAGTTGGCCAGATTGACAAATTGAAGAGTAGCAAATCACCGGGACCAGATGGTATACACCCCAGGGATCTGAAAGAACTCAAAAATGAAATTTCAGTCCTATTACTAATAGTTTGTAACCTATCATTAAAATTGTCCTTTGTACCTGAAAACTGGAGGGTTGCCAATGTAACTCCAATATTTAAAAATGGCTACAGGGGCGATGCGGACAACTATAGACCTGTAAGCCTGACTTCAGTGCTGGGAAAAATCCTAGAAACTATTCTAAAAGGAGAAATTACTACTTACCTGATAATTTCCTTTCCTCTCGTAAGAGCAAGTCAATCCCAATGAGTAGTTATGCACCTCTGCCAGCAGATGGAGACGGAGCAAAAGCAGACATCACAGCGTTAGAGTTCTGCCCCAAAATCAGCCTGCCAATATTCTCTGGAAAAGTCAAACTGTGGACAAAACTGAATATACCTGAACATTACTATCAATAACAACCATTCATGTTTCTCAACCAACAGGAACACTGAGATCAGTCAAAAGAAGGAGCATATCTAGCAAAGTAAGGGCTAGAGAAGCCACTTACCAGTTTTCAATGAAGAGCAGGCATCATACTCTGCATAGCTCGCCCAAAGAAAGGCTAACCACAAATTTAAACATCAGCAGCCAAGGGTAGGTCTGGGCCTGAACTGCCCTTACTAGAGAAAAGGAAATTATCAAGAAAGTAGTAATTTCTCCTTCCCCAGCATTCGGGCAGGTCAAAGCCAACAAGTGGGATGTACCAAAGCTAATCTCGGAAAGGGCGGGAGGCTGCTAGTGGTCCAGTCAATACCACCCATTCAAACGCGGTGTACTCCCTAGCCCTAACATCCTAGTGGTAATGTTTGGAAAAGGTGTACAAAGATGACTATGTCGCTACTTGGCAAATTTTAGCAGGTGACAACAAACGAAGTTCAGGCCATGATACTACCTGAGCACTCGTGGAATGTGGTCTAATCTGTTTCAGTAAGGCAAACCCAGCAGCCACATAGGCTGCCGTAATGATTTCCTTAACTCAGCAGGCAATGGTTGCCTGTATCACCAGTGCTCCCTGCTTACCTCCACTATAGAACATAAACAGGCGATCAGACCTCCGAACAGCCTTAGTCATCTCCAAGTACCACAGTAAATGATGCTTGACATCCAGCTTCATCTCTGTTCCTGTCCAAGGCAGGTAGAGAAATGGACTGATTCAAATGAAATTCTAAAACCACTTTGGGCAAAAAGGAGGACACAGAACCAAGTTGAACAATACCTGGAGTCAATCGGAGAAAAGGAGAAAGTCTGCAGCTCAGAAACCAGACATGCCGAACAGATTGCTACCAGAAACATCTGTCTTCAAGGTAAGCAGCCACAAGGAAAGAGTACACACTGGTCAAAAAGTTGGACTAACCAAAAACTTGAGGACCAAGTTAAGGTTCCACAGATGCACCGGAAACCGAAATGGGGGGTGAAGATGCTTAAGTCCCTGCAATAAACAGTACAAAGGCCCTCCATTGACTCCCCCACTATAACAAACTAGGGTTGCAACTTGAACCTTCAAGGTGTTAAGGGCCAAACCGTTAAGAAAGCCGTCTTTTATTATTATTATTATTTTTTATTATTATTTATTTAATTTTATATACCGGCAACCGTTTGCACATCGTGCCGGTTTACAGATAACTTAAAACAAGGATATATATAGGCAAAGCCTTTACAAGGAACATTGTGTAACCTAGAACATAGTAACAGATCAATAACTAAATAAATAGGGGAGGGAGGGGAGGGGGTGGTCGAGACAAAGGGGGGGGGCAGGGGGGGGTGAAGACGGAAACGTGAGGAGAAAATATGTACAGGGAAACAATGAATAAGTGGTATGTACATAGGTTGTGTGCAATATTTGAGAATATTTGTAAAAATTCCAAAATCAAAGGTATATACCTCGAGTGCATGAGTACCTCTCTCAGAATACCAGGCTTCAAACTCCTCCACTCTACCATAGGCTAGAGAATTAGAAAATTTCTGGGCCCGAAGAAGAGTGAAAATTACCGCAGGCGAAAAACCCCACTTCAACAACCAAGTCCTTTCAATGGCCAAACCATAAGACAGGATTGACCCAGATACTCATGCAGAATGTTCCTCTGACACAACAAATCTGTCCGAGATGGTAGCCTGAGGGAACTGCCCACCAGAAGTCTCTGGAGATCAGCGTATCACAGCCAAACGGAACCCAAGTCAAGTCAAGTCAAGTCAAGCCATGTTGGCTTGACTTGCAATCTTCTGGACCAGCCTGCATATCAGGTACAAAAGACATTTACCCAATATTGACTGGGTAAATGTAACATCAGGACTTGCTAGAGATATAAAGTTCCTGGATGTAATAAATGACTGCTTCATGGAGCAATTGGTTCAGGAACCTACAAGAGAGGGAGCTATTTTAGATTTAATTCTTAGTGGAACGCAAGATTTGGTGAAAGAAGTAACGGTGGTGGGGCCACTTGGCAACAGTGATCATAACATGATCAAATTTAAACTAATAACTGGAAGGGGGACAATAAGTAAATCTGCAGCTCTAACACTAAATTTTAAAAAGGGAAACTTTGATAAAATGAGGAAAATAGTTAGAAAAAAAATGAAAGGTGCAGCTGCAAAGGTTAAAAGTGTTCAACAGGCTTGGACATTGTTTAAAAATACAATCCTAGAGGCGCAGTCCATATGTATTCCGTGCATTAAGAAAGGTGGAAGGAAGACAAAACGATTACCGTCATGGTTAAAAGGTGAAGTGAAAGAGGCTATTTTAGCCAAAAAAACATCCTTCAAAAATTGTAAGAAGGATCCATCTGAAGAAAATAGGATAAAACATAAGCATTGTCAAGGTAAGTGTAAAACATTGATAAGACAGGCGAAGAGAGAATTTGAAATGAAGTTGGCCATAGAGGCAAAAACTCATAATAAAAACTTTTTTAAATATATCCAAAGCAAGAAACCTGTGAGGGAGTCGGTTGGACCATTAGATGACAGAGGGGTTAAAGGGGCTCTTAGGGAAGATAAGGCCATTGCAGAAAGACTAAATGAATTCTTTGCCTCCGTGTTTACTAATGAGGATGTTGGGGAGATACCAGTTCCGGAGATGGTTTTCAGGGGTGATGACTCAGACGAACTGAACGAAATCACTGTGAACCTGGAAGATGTAGTAGGCCAGATTGACAAACTAAAGAGTAGCAAATCACCTGGACCGGATGGTATGCATCCTAGGGTTCTGAAGGAACTAAAAAATGAAATTTCTGATCTATTAGCTAAAATTTGTAACCTATCATTAAAATTATCCATTGTACCTGAAGACTGGAGGGTGGCCAGTGTAACCCCAATATTTAAAAAAGGCTCCAGGGGCGATCCGGGTAATTATAGACCAGTGAGCCTGACTTCAGTGCCGGGAAAAATAGTGGAAACTATTCTCAAGATCAAAATTGTAGAGCATATAGAAAGACATGATTTAATGGGACACAGTCAACATGGATTTACCCAAGGGAAGTCTTGCCTAACAAATCTGCTTCATTTTTTTGAAGGGGTTAATAAACATGTGGATAAATGTGAACCGGTAGATGTAGTGTATTTGGATTTTCAGAAGGCGTTTGACAAAGTCCCTCATGAGAGGCTTCTACGAAAACTAAAAAGTCATGGGATAGGAGGCGATGTCCTTTCGTGGATTACAAACTGGTTAAAAGACAGGAAACAGAGAATAGGATTAAATGGTCAATATTCTCAGTGGAAAAGGGTAAACAGTGGAGTATCTCAGGGATCTGTATTGGGACCGCTGCTTTTCAATATAAATATATATAAATGATCTGGAAAGGAATACGACGAGTGAGGTTATCAAATTTGCGGATGATACAAAATTATTCAGAGTAGTTAAATCACAGGCAGACTGTGATACATTACAGGAGGAGCTTGCAAGACTGGAAGATTGGGCATCCAAATGGCAGATGAAATTTAATGTGGACAAGTGCAAGGTGATGCACATAGGGAAAAATAACCCTTGCTGTAGTTGCACGATGTTAGGTTCCATGTTAGGAGCTACCACCCAGGAAAAAGATCTAGGCATCATAGTGGATAATACTTTAAAATCGTCGGCTCAGTGTGCTGCAGCAGTCAAAAAAGCAAATAGAATGTTAGGAATTATTAGGAAGGGAATGGTTAATAGAACGGAAAATGTCATAATGCCTCTATATCGCTCCATGGTGAGACCGCACCTTGAATACTGTGTACAATTCTGGTCGCCGCATCTCAAAACAGATATAGTTGCGATGGAGAAGGTACAGAGAAGGGCAACCAAAATGATAAAGGGGATGGAACAGCTCCCCTATGAGGAAAGGCTGAAGAGGTTAGGGCTGTTCAGCTTGGAGAACAGACGGCTGAGGGGGGATATGATAGAGGTCTTTAAGATCATGAGAGGTCTTGAACGAGTAGATGTGACTCGGTTATTTACACTTTCGAATAATAGAAGGACTAGGGGGCATTCCATAAAGTTAGCAAGTAACACATTTAAGACTAATAGGAGAAAATTCTTTTTCACTCAACGCACAATAAAGCTCTGGAATTTGTTGCCAGAGAAGGTAGTTAGTGCAGTTAGTGTAGCTGGGTTCAAAAAAGGTTTGGATAAGTTCTTGGAGGAGAAGTCCATTAATGGCTATTAATCAATTATACTTAGGGAATAGCCACTGCTATTAATTGCATCAGTAGCCTGGGTTCTTCTTAGTGTTTGGGTAATTGCCAGGTTCTTGTGGCCTGGTTTTTGGCCTCTGTTGGAAACAGGATGCTGGACTTGATGGACCCTTGGTCTGTCCCAGCATGGCAATTTCTTATGTTCTTATGTTCTTAGGTCAGGGCAGAAACACATATAGTAGGGCACTACGTGGCCACTCCTGAACAAGAGTGTCGATGCCGATCACTTTTGGGTCCTACCTGCAAATGAAGACGTGTGGAATCTTTGCGTTGCTGAAGGTTGCCAACAGGTCTAGATCTGGTAGGTCCCAGCAGTTCACCAGTTCCTATTTTCCTGGGTCCAAGTTTCTCCTGCTGAGGAAACTTGTCCTTTCCGGTAATGAGATAGGCGGAGATGCTTAGGAGCGCAACTATCTCCTCCGACACCATTTAACTCTTGATTCTACCCTGATGATTGATGTAAGCCACAGTTGCCACCTTGTTGGACACGATCCGGACCACCCGAATCTCTAGCCGCCCGGCAAACCGCATGCACGCCAACCAAACCGCTCATGTCTCTAGTCTGTTGATGTTCCACTGACACACTGCTGCATTCCAGCGCCCTTGCACCACTAACTCCTGACAGTGAGGCACCAGCCCCGGAGGCTCGCATCTGTTGTGAGTACCAACCAATCCGGCATTGTCAGAGAAATTCCCTTCCGAGATGATCCACGTGTAACCACCAGTCCAACTGGGATCTCACCCCTAACAGAAGAAGCAGCTTCACCGCAGAGTTCTGTGACTGCGGACTCCATCAAGAAATCAACGCGCACTGAAGAGGGCCAATATGTGCCCTTACCCAGGGAATCACTTCTAAAACGATCAACCCCCAGAGTTGCAGATAAGATCACACGGTCAGATGAACAGAGTTCTGCAAGGATCAAATTTGCAGTATCAACGGGTGGATCTGAAACTCTGACAGAAATACTCTGCCCTGCCTTGTATCGAATTGAACCTTGAGACACTCCAGGGTCTGAGATGGCTGCAAATTGCTCTTAATCAGATTCACACCCAACCTAGTTCCTGTAGCAAGGAAACCAACCTGCGGGAAGCGCAAAAACTCTCTTCTACTGTCTTGGCTTGAATCAACCAGCCAACCAGATAGGGGTAAACTAGAATGGCCTCCTTGTGAAGGGCCACCAATAGTATCACCATGACCTTGGAAAAGACTCTGGGTGCCCTGGCTAGTATGAAAGGCAAGGCCTGAAACTAGTAATGATAATGGATATAGAAAACCAGGAAGACAATCTATCAATGCCATGAGGATAACAAAAGAAGGGATAGAGCCGAAAGTCTATAAAATACTTTATTGTAATGAAGACAAATCTCAAATATTGCCCAACTCTGGCCGAGTTTCACCCGCTTAAAAGGGGCTGCTTCAGGGGCTGTAAATTGTAAGCAATTCAAAGAGATAACATATATGGTAAAATAAAATAATATGAGAGACACGTACTCCCGTGCGCAACCTTTTAAAATCTACCCCTATATGACCGCATTATCTTATCCTATCAGTTACAAATACTAAATTTATGTGGTCTGAATAGTCGCATTTATAGAAACATAGAAATGATGGCAGAAGAATACCAAACGGCCCATCCAGTCTGCCCAGCAAGCTTCGCACTTTTTTTTTTCTCATACTTATGTTTCTCTTGGCTCTTAGTAACCTTTTGGTTCTATTTCACTTCTACTCCCACCATTAATGTAGAGAGCAGTGTTGGAACTGCATCTAAGTGAAATATCTAGCTTAATTAGTTAGGGGTAGTAACCGCCGCAATAAGCAAGCTACACCCATGCTTATTTGTTTACCCAGACTATGTAATTCAGTCCTTCTTGGTGGTTGTCTGTATACAGATCCACTTTTCTTCATTCTCCCTGCCGTTGAAGCAGAGAGCTATGCGTGAAGTATCGGCCTTCCTCCCCTGCTGTTGAAGCAGAGAGCTATGCTGGATATGCGTGAAGTATCGGTCTTCCTCCCCTGCCGTTGAAGCAGAGAGCTATGCGTGAAGTATCGGTCTTCCTCCCCTGCTGTTGAAGCAGCGAGCTATGCTGGATATGCGTGAAGTATCGGTCTTCCTCCTCTGCCGTTGAAGCAGAGAGCTATACTGGATATGCATTGAAAGTAAAGTATCAGGCTTATTTGGTTTGGGGTAGTAACCGCCAAAACAAGCAAGCTACCCCCCGCTTTTTTGTGAATGCAAATCCTTTTTTCCACATTTCCTCTTGCCGTTGAAGCTTAGAGCAATATTGGAGTCGCATTAACTGTGTGTATATTTATTGAATAAGGGTATTATCTCCAGGTAGTAGCCATCATTCCCGCGAATCACCTACTCTTCATTTACGTCCTCTAGACTTTATGGATCCACAGTGTTTATCCCACACCCCTTTGAAGTCCTTCACAGTTCTGGTCTTCACCACTTCCTCCGGAAGGGCATTCCAGGCATCCACCACCCTCTCACTTCACTTAATGTATGAGCTAAATTTTACTCATTTATTTATGAAGCACTTGAAAGGTAAACTATCACAACATACCGGGCCAGATTTTCAAAAGCATTTACTCGAGCAAAACTGGTTTTTGCTCGAGTAAATACACTTTACTCAAGTAAGTGGGCTTTTCAAAATTGCTACAATATATGCCATTGAATTGTCCATAGGATTTACTCAAGGAAGTGCACTTTACTCGAGTAAATAGCTTTTGAAAATTGCTACGATAGTATGTCACATTTACATGCGTAACTCCTTTGAAAATGACCCCCACCATTTTCAACTAAAAATGCATCAACTTAAACTTAGAAACTATACTTTTAAACAATTGAATTGTTCCGGATACCTTAACTGACCAATGTCGGCTTGTCCTTTCGAGCTCCAAACAGTGTTGTATATGCAATACTTGCAGCGGAAACCGCAGATTAAATAGGTCTAATGGCGCGAAACAAAATGTCAATCACTGTGAAAAAGGCATGGCCAATGTAGAATCTACTGGATGTGTAACAAAATTGATGAAAAAAACTCAATGAATGTGCTAAGATAATTTTTTATGAGAACAGTGATACCAAACTATGATCATTTATATCTAATATACTAAAAGAGTGATTAAGAAGGCATACACAGTGTAACCGCGTATGATTTTATCAACTAGGATATTTTAGTGTGTGTAATTGCATGTATATATAAATGTGTGTGTATATATATATCACAGTGCCATTGGCGTGAAAATGTACAAACAGGACAAAGTACTGTGAGTAATACTGTTAATTTGAGAATAATACAATTACACCGTGCTGCCAAAAAATTAATACTAATAATTGGGGGGAAAAAAAACCTGCGGGGTTCTGGAAAAAGTGAAATAAACTGAAGTACTGGGGTATCTGGTAAACAATATGATAAGAAAAAATATTTATTTATTTATTTAATGGTTTTTTATATACCGCGGAACGTTTCAAACATCACCTCGGTTTACAATGAACAATAATTTAGCAACAGGCTTTACCATCAATTCAGTTAAAAATCAATTCAGTTACAAATCAATTACAATCAATATAAATAACAACATGAAATGGAATGACGAAACTTATGGTTAAGTGTGACAATATTACTTCTATGATGATAATATTATCTAGAGGTTAAAAATATTCAAAAGATCATGCAAGAGACTAAATGCTCAGTAGAATCTATATGGGTAGAAATCCCGTGTGTGTTGGGTAAGAGTATAGTAGGAGTATACTACCGTCCACCTGGACAAAATGGTCAGACAGATGATGAAATGCTAAGAGAAATCAGGGAAGCAAACCAATTTGGCAGTGCAATAATAATGGGAGATTTCAATTACCCCAATACTGACTGGGTAAATGTAGCATCAGGACTTGCTAGAGACATAAAGTTCCTGGATGTAATAAATGATTGCTTCATGGAGCAATTTGTTCAGGAACCAAAAAGAGAGGGAGCTATTTTAGATTTAATTCTTAGTGGAACGCAAGATTTGGTGAGAGACGTAACGGTGGTGGGGCCACTTGGCAACAGTGATCGTAACATGATCAAATTTAAACTAATAACTGGAAGGGGGACAATAAGTAAATCTGCAGCTCTAACACTAAATTTTAAAAAGGGAAACTTTGATAAAATGAGAAAAATAGTTAGAAAAAACTGAAAGGTGCAGCTGCAAAGGTTAACAGGCATGGACATTGTTTAAAAATACAATCCTAGAGGCGCAGTCCATATGAATTCCGCGCATTAAGAAAGGTGGAAGGAAGTAAAAACGATTACTGTCATAGTTAAAAGGTGAGGTGAAAGAGGCTATTTTAGCCAAAAAAACATCCTTCAAAAACTGGAAGAAGGATCCATCTGAAGAAAATAGGATAAAACATAAGCACTGTCAAGCTAAGTGTAAAACATTGATAAGTCAGGCGAAGAGAGAATTTGAAATGAAATATTATACAATAATTGTAATTGTTGCTTGCAAACTGTTATTTTTAACATCCAGTATACCTGCATTTCTATTATTGTATAGCTGTTCTTTAATAATCTGGTTAATATTGGCACAGAAGTGCTGAGGGGGTCCTTTAATAGGTAATAACTAGAAGGTTCCTAAGGTGTCCAGTTAAGTCCAGATTGGGTGTGGCAGAGAAGGTAAATAGTGAACTGGCTGGGCATTGCAGACTGCTTGAGGCAGCCCCAGAGAGGATTCTTCTTCTGTTCCTGTGCAGATAAGACTCTTAATTTTCTGTGGTGCTCTTCTGGGGGAAAAAAGAAAAAAACCAAAAAAAAAAACCTGCTGGTTTTCTTTCACTATTCCTTCTAATTAATTGCTCTGTGCTCCACTAATATCTGGGCTCTCTGAGCAGTAGAACTGCTGTGTTTTATACCTTTCTCTAGGTCTGTTATTATACAATAATTGTAATTGTTACTTGCAAACTGTTATTTTTAAGATCCAGTATACCTGCATTTCTATTATTGTATAGCTGTTCTTTAATAATCTGGTTAATATTGGCACAGAAGTGCTGTGGGATCATTTAATAGCTAAAGGACTAATTAAGTTCCAGAAAGTGTCCTACTCTACCCAGCTTGTCCCAGGTTCAACTGTTTTATTCCCTCCCACCCTACCCCTCTACCCACCCACCCCTGGGATTAGATTACTAATACAGACTGACTAAATTAGCATTAGCAACAAGATAAATTAGTATGTTAACAGCTAAGGTCATACCAATCCAAAACTTAACCAATATGAGAACTATCCAATGCAACTGTTGTAGAGCCTTTATTCTGAGGGAAAGCATCTGGAGACTTGGAGCTTGCCCGATCTGTGCACAGCTCTCTTCTTTGAAAACGGAGCTGACTGAGGTTAAAGCTCAATTAGCTTCAATTACAAGAATTACACCCACATTGCATTACTCAGAAAATAATTCCCCAACACCAAAGAATAACCAGGAGTCAAGAAAAAGAAATACAGTAGACTCAGGTAGGATAACACATGTGTCCCACAGTCACCCATTCTTGACAGATGGGAAGCCAACAAGTATACCCCCCCACTCAATCAGTTCATCAAGTAAATCATTAAAAAACAGGATCACAGTGGGCTCTGGTAGAATTAGACCTGTAACAAGGAGACACACACAGTATCAAATGCAACAAGAACATAAAGCCCTCCCTATATTAACTGAAGAAATTCTAGAGAAAAACATTGACGTGTTACCAGAAAAGAGAAAAAACCAATGCATGCAGAACTTCAAGATCCATAACCAAAAGAAAAAGCTAATTGAGATGGATAACTCTGTCATCAATGGCACAACTGCAAAAGGAAAGAGTAAAGTGAATAACAAATCTCAACTAAAGTCTCATAAGGAATACAGGAAAAGCAATAACCGTAAAGAGAGTACCTGGAAAGCTATGACTACAAATGCTCATAGTTTGGGAAATAAAATCCCAGATCTGCAGGCCCTAATGACAGAGGCAGAACTGGACATCGTTGCTATCACAGAGACATGGTTCACAGAATCTCATGATTGGGATACGGCAATACCAGGCTATACCTTGTTAAGGAAGGACAGAGTGGATAGAAAAGGGGGAGGTGTGGCTCTTTATGTCAGAAATAATATCCAAGCATCTGAGCTGCAAGGAAGTTGGGGCAAGGAAGAAGCACTATGGGTCGACCTAAAAACAGATGATGGAGCATCCATTTATATTGGAGTGGTTTACAGGCCTCCAAACCAAAAGGAAGAGCTGGACAGAGATCTGGTTGAAGACATCCATAAGATAGGTAAGAAAGGGGAAGTGGTGATCGTTGGTGACTTTAATATGCCAGATGTAGACTGGAAAATCCCATCTGCAGAATCTAAAAACAGTAGAGCAATAGGGGATGCCATGCAAGTATCTTTGTTCAAACAAATGGTATTGGAACCCACAAGAGAAGGAACTATTCTCGACTTAGTGCTCAATAATGGAGATATCGTCTCTGATGTCAAGGTGGGCGCCCACCTCAGCACCAGTGATCATCAAACGGTATGGTTTAATATCACTAAAAGAATATGGAAAAGAAGCACAAAGACCAGAGTTTTACAGTTCAAAAACACAGACTTTGAGGAAATGGGGAAGTACCTAGAGGAAGAACTAAATGGATGGGAAAATGAGAGAGATATGGATCAGCAGTGGACCAATCTAAAAGGAGCAATCGCCAAGGCAACTGCTCTATATGTTAGAAATGTAAAGAAAAGCAAAAGAAAAATGAAACCTATCTGGTTCTCAAAGGAGGTGGCTGACAAAATTAAAGCTAAAAGAACTGCATACAAGAAATACAAAAGATCCCAAAGGGAGGAGCACAAAGAAGAATATCTGATTCAACTGAGGGAGACTAAGAAATTAATCAAGTTGGCAAAAAGTCAAGCGGAAGAGAGGATTGCCAAGGAGATAAAATATGGTGACAAAACATTTTTCAGATACATCAGCGAAAAGAGAAAAGTCCAAAGTGGTATAGTGAAATTGAAAGGTTGAAATGATCAATGTGTGGAGAGAGACGAAGAAATGGCAGAAATATTAAACGAATACTTCAGCTCTGTGTTCACTAAAGAAGACCCTGGAGAAGGACCATCTCTACACAACAAGAAACTGAAGGGAAGCAGAACAGAGAAAAATCCATTTACAGTAGATAATGTATGGGAAGAGCTAAAGAATCTGAAAGTGGACAAAGCCATGGGGCCTGATGGGATTCATCCAAGGATACTGAGGGAGCTCAGAGATGTGCTGGCGGGACCGCTGTGCGACCTGTTCAATAGATCTCTAGAAACGGGAGTGGTGCCGAGTGATTGGAGAAGAGCGTTGGTGGTCCCGCTTCACAAGAGTGGGAACAGAGAGGAGGCTGGTAACTACAGACCGGTTAGCCTCACTTCGGTGGTGGGAAAAGTAATGGAGTCACTGTTGAAAGAGAGAATAGTGAACTATCTACAGTCGGGAGAATTGATGGACCAGAGGCAGCATGGATTCACCAGAGGAAGATCCTGTCAGACAAATCTGATTGACTTTTTTGACTGGGTAACCAAGGAATTGGATCAAGGAAGAGCACTCGATATTATATACTTGGATTTCAGCAAAGCTTTTGATACGGTTCCGCACAGGAGACTGGTGAATAAAACGAGAAGCTTAGGAGTGAGTGCCAAGGTGGTGACCTGGATTGCAAATTGGTTGACAGACAGAAGACAATATGTGATGGTAAATGGAACCTTCTCTGAAGAGAGAGCGGTTTTAAGTGGTGTACCGCAAGGATCGGTGTTGGGACCGGTCCTGTTCAATATCTTTGTGAGCGACATTGCGGACGGGATAGAAGGTAAGGTTTGTCTTTTTGCGGATGACACTAAGATGTGCAACAGAGTGGACACGCCGGAAGGAGTGGAGAGAATGAGACGAGATCTAAGGAAACTGGAAGAGTGGTCGAAGATATGGCAGCTGAGATTCAATGCCAAGAAGTGCAAAGTCATGCATATGGGGAGTGGAAATCCGAATGAACTGTATTCGATGGGGGGGGAAAGGCTGATGTGCACGGAACAGGAGAGGGACCTTGGGGTGATAGTGTCTAATGATCTGAAGTCGGCGAAACAATGTGACAAGACGATAGCTAAAGCCAGAAGAATGCTGGGCTGCATAGAGAGAGGAATATCGAGTAAGAAAAGGGAAGTGATTATTCCCTTGTACAGGTCCTTGGTGAGGCCTCACCTGGAGTACTGTGTTCAGTTCTGGAGACCATATCTTCAAAAAGACAAAGACAAGATGGAGGCGGTACAGAGAAGGGCGACCAGGAAGGTGGAGGATCTTCATCGGATGACGTACGAGGAGAGATTGAAGAATCTAAATATGTACACCCTGGAGGAAAGGAGGAGCAGAGGTGATATGATACAGACTTTCAGATACTTGAAAGGTTTTAATGATCCAAAGACAACGACAAACCTTTTCCGTAGGAAAAAAATCAGCAGAACCAGGGGTCACGATTTGAAGCTCCAGGGAGGAAGATTCAGAACCAATGTCAGGAAGTATTTCTTCACGGAGAGGGTGGTGGATGCCTGGAATGCCCTTCCGGAGGATGTGGTGAAGACCAGAACTGTGAAGGACTTCAAAGGGGCGTGGGATAAACACTGTGGATCCATAAAGTCAAGAGGCTGCCAATGAAGAGTGGGTGACTCGCCAGAATGATGGCTACTGCCTGGAGACAATACCCTTATTAAATAAACATACACATGCTTACTGTGACTCCAACATCGCTCTAAGCTTCAACAGCAAGAGGAAATGTGGAAAAAAGGATTCGCACTCACAAAGAGGTGAGTAGCTGGCTTGTTACGGCGGTTACTACCCCAAACCAAATGTGCCTGATACTTCACTTTCGATGCATATCCAGCATGGCTCTCTGCTTCAACGGCAGGGAAGAAGAAAAACTGATACTTCACACATCCAGCAGAGCTCTCTGCTTCAACGGCAGGGGAGAAGAAAAGAGGGTTCGCACTCACAAAGCGGGGAGTAGCTGGCTTGTTACGGTGGTTACTACCCCAAACCAAATGTGCCTGATACTTCACTTTCGATGCATATCCAGCATGGCTCTCTGCTTCAACAGCATGGGAGAAGACTGATACTTCACGCATATCCAGCATAGCTCTCTGCTCCAACGGCAGGGGAGAAAAAAAGAAAACTGATACTTCACGCATATCCAGCATAGCTCCCTGCTTCAACGGCAGGGGAGAAGAAAAACAACCAATAAGGGCTGTATAACATAGTCTGGGTAAAACAAAAAAGCATGGGTGTAGCTTGCTTATTGGCAGGGGAGAAGCTTGCTTATTGGAATGGGAGAAGAAAAACAACCGATAAGGGCTGTATAACATAGTCTGGGTAAAACAAATAAGCATGGTTGTAGCTTGCTTATTGCGGCGGCTACTACCCCTAACTAATCAAGCTAGATATTTCACTTGGATGCAGCTCCATCACTGCTCTCTACATTAAAGGTGGGGGTGGAAGGGAAATAGAACCAAGAGCTAAGAGAAACAGATAAGTATGAGAGAAAAAATGTGTGAAGCTTGCTGGGCAGACTGGATGGGCCATTTGGTCTTCTTCTGCCGTCATTTCTATGTTTCTATGTTTCTAAATTGGCCATAGAGGCAAAAACTCATAACAAAAACTTTTTTAAATATATCCAAAGCAAGAAACCTGTGAGGGAGTCGGTTAGACCATTAGATGACAGAGGAAAGATAAGGCCATTGCAGAAAGACTAAATGAATTCTTTGCCTCCGTGTTTACAAATGAGGATGTTGGGGAGATACCAGTCCCGGAGATGGTTTTCAGGGGTGATGAGTCAGACGAACTGAACGAAATCACTGTGAACCTGGAAGATGTAGTAGGCCAGATTGACAAACTAAAGAGTAGCAAATCACCTGGACCGGATGGTATGCATCCTAGGGTTCTGAAGGAACTAAAAAATGAAATTTCTACACTTGCCAAGTGTAGTGTATACTCAATTGTGTTTGCAGTTGTTTACAAGTTGCTCCAATAAAAAAATTGTTATTAAAAAATGAAATTTCTGATCTATTAGCTAAAATTTGTAACCTATCATTAAAATTATCCATTGTACCTGAAGACTGGAGGGTGGCCAGTGTAACCCCAATATTTAAAAAAGGCTCCAGGGGCGATCCAGGTAACTATAGACCAGTGAGCCTGACTTCAGTGCCGGGAAAAATAGTGGAAACTATTCTCAAGAACAAAATTGTAAAGCATATAGAAAGACATGATTTAATGGAACATAGTCAACATGGATTTACCCAAGGGAAGTCTTGCCTAACAAATCTGCTTCATTTTTTTGAAGGGGTTAATAAACATGTGGATAAAGGGGAACTGGTAGATGTAGTGTATTTGGATTTTCAGAAGGCGTTTGAGTCCCTCATGAGAGGCTTCTACGAAAACTAAAAAGTCATGGGATAAGAGGCGATGTCCTTTCGTGGATTACAAGCTGGTTAAAAGACAGGAAACAGAGAGTAGGATTAAATGGTCAATTTTCTCAGTGGAAAAGGGTAAACAGTGGAGTGCCTCAGGGATCTGTACTTGGACCGGTGCTTTTCAATGTATATATAAATGATCTGGAAAGGAATACGACGAGTGAGGTTATCAAATTTGCGGATGATACAAAATTATTCAGAGTTGTTAAATCACACACAGACTGTGATACATTACAGGAGGACCTTGCAAGACTGGAAGATTGGGCATCCAAATGGCAGATGAAATTTAATGTGGACAAGTGCAAGGTGTTGCATATAGGGAAAAATAACCGTTGCTGTAGTTACACGATGTTAGGTTCCATATTAGGAGCTACCACCCAGGAAAAAGATCTAGGCATCATAGTGGATAATACTTTAAAATCGTCAGCTCAGTGTGCTGCAGCAGTCAAAAAAGCAAATAGAATGTTAGGAATTATTAGGAAGGGAATGGTTAATAGAACGGAAAATGTCATAATGCCTCTATATCGCTCCATGGTGAGACCACACCTTGAATACTGTGTACAATTCTGGTCGCCGCATCTAAAAAAAGATATAGTTGCGATGGAGAAGGTACAGAGAAGGGCAACCAAAATGATAAAGGGGATGGAACAGCTTCCCTATGAGGAAAGGCTGAAGAGATTAGGGCTGTTCAGCTTGGAGAAGAGACGGCTGAGGGGGGATATGATAGAGGTCTTTAAGATCATGAGAGGTCTTGAACGAGTAGATGTGACTCGGTTATTTTCACTTTCGAATAATAGAAGGACTAGGGGGCATTCCATGAAGTTAGCAAGTAGCACATTTAAGACTAATCGGAGAAAATTATTTTTCACTCAACGCACAATAAAGCTCTGGAATTTGTTGCCAGAGGATGTGGTTAGTGCAGTTAGTGTAGCTGGGTTCAAAAAAGGTTTGGATAAGTTCTTGGAGGAGAAGTCCATTAATGGCTATCAATCAACTTTACTTAGGGAATAGCCACTGCTATTAATTGCATCAGTAGCATGGGATCTTCTTGGGTAATTGCCAGGTTCTTGTGGCCTGGTTTTGGCCTCTGTTGGAAACGGGATGCTGGGCTTGATGGACCCTTGGTCTGACCCAGCATGACAATTTCTTATGTTCTTATAATAGGTATATATTTATTTATTTAGTTAGTTACGTTTTTTATCTACCGGCATTCGTAAGTACATCATGCTGGTTTACATAGAAGAATGTTAACAGGGAAAAAGAGTTATATACAACTGGAACAATAGTAACGGAGTTAACGAAATAAAAATATTTCAAAAGGAAAAAGGTAAATGAGATAAAAACAATAAGAGAATGGCAATAAGAACATATGCATAAAATTGCATATAATATAATATAGTTGCATATAAAAATGCATAATGCATAAAATGGCAAAATGAGAATATATGCATAAAATTGGATAAAACAGTATAAAAAACCTTTTTTTATTAAAAAACTTTTTAGTGAATCAATAAAAGCGCAAGTAAAAAGTATCAATGTCTTTAAAATAATATTAAAAATGATTATTAAAAAGTAATAAAAGCAAGTTTGCTTACCGTAAACGGTGTTTCCGTAGATAACAGGATGAATTAGCCATGCTGTCATGGGAACTGTCCTTCAAGGCCCAGGAGGCGGAGCTTCAATAGTAGAATACAGAGCTTTGCTCTGTGCTGCTGCGTATGCCTTTCTGCGCAGCAGAAGATATTCTCCTCAGTCTGTGATTAAGTAGGAATTTGTTGACTGACTATCCAGGGAAGTGCGTGGGTCAGCATGGCTAATTCATCCTGCTATCTACGGAAACACCGTTTACGGTAAGCAAACTTGCTTTTTCCCGTTGATAGCAGGGCTGAATTAGCCATGCTGTCATGGGAGTCCCAAGCTCCCTATCATGCTGAACACTACATCATACACCTCATAGTCACGGTTTTGATTGATATTCACTGAATCTTTGTGATCTAGTTAACTTTTTTTTTTTTTTGCGTGATATTGGTGGTGGATAGTGTAGTCTAGGATTAATCAATGACAGAGTGTAGGATGGCTCTGCCTACTTGTGCATCATCTCCCGCTTGTTGATCTAAACAATAATGAGACGTAAATGTGTGTAAAGATGACCATGTTGCTGCTTTACACGGAGATGCGCTATAGAGGTTACCATTGCTCGTACTTGATGTGCGTTCGGAGTAGAAGTCAGGATTATTTTCTGTTTTTGGTAACAGAATTGGATACACTGAGCAATCCAACTGGAAATAGTCCTTTTTGCCACTGGAAGGGCTGGTGCATTTGGATGAAATGAGACGAATAATTGCAATGATCTGGATGTAGAGTGTGTTCTAGACTTGTAATATGCTAACGCTCTTTTACAGCCTAAGGTATGTAGTAGTCTTTCACGGTCATTTCGATGTGGTTTAGGAAAAAATATCGGTAACTCTATGGATTGATTTAAATGGAATTGAGATACCAGTTTTGGCAGAAAAGATGGATGAGTCCGCAGGATCACCTTGTTAAGGTGAAACTGTAAGTACGGGTTGTAATGCACCAATGCCTAAAGTTCGCTGACTCTGCGTGCAGACGTTACTGCGACCAGAAAAACAACTTTCCACGTGAGATACTTTACGTGAGTGGATTCAATTGGTTCGAATGGAGGTAACATGAGTTGTTCCAGTACAATGTTTAGATCCCAGGAAATTGGTGGTCGTAAGTGTATGAGACCCCTGAAAAATCTGGAAACTATCGGATGTAAAGATATGGGTTGCCCTTTGTGCAGTCTATGATATGCTGATATAGCACTGAGATGCACTTGAATGGATGATGTTGTCAGTCCCGCTGTATAAAGGATATGGAAATAGTCTAGTAAAGTTTCTGGAGAACAATCTATGGGCTGGAACCCCTTAGCTAGACACCAGTTGGCATATCTTTTCCACTTGAAACTGTAATTACGTGTCATGGGCGGTTTTCTGGATTGTAAAAGTATTTCCTGGGCAGCTATTGATATTCCCTGTTCATTTAATAGGAGCTGTTCAACCTCCACGCCGTTAAGTGAAGGGATGCTTGCATCGGATGCAGTAAAGTCCCTGCTTCTTGCGTTAGAAGGTTTACCTGAGTTGGTAGTGTGAATGGTTCTTCCATGGAAAGATTTAGAAAGTAAGTGTACCATGGTTGTGTGGGCCAAGCTGGTGCTATTAAAATCATCTGTGCTGCATCTTGTATGCACTTTTGTATGGTTTTCGTGATGAGTGGAATTGGGGGAAAAGCATACATAAGAGGTTCCGTCCACGGAATCAGAAATGCGTCCTGCGCCACTTTGTGATTGCTGCTCCAGAGCAGAAACGAGGAACTTTTGCATTGTGTTCAGTAGCGAACAGGTCTATTGAGGGCATTCCCCATTTTCTGAATATGGTTATTGCCACTTGTTGATTCAACTCCGATTCGTGAGGGTAGAATATTCGACTTAGTCTGTCTGCTCGAGTGTTCACCACTCCTGGTAGATAGGTTGCTTGTACCTGTATACAGTGCTGATGTGCATGCTCCAGAATCTGAATATTTCCCTGCATAGTATCCAGGAACCGGACCCTCCTTGTTTGTTTATATAAAACATGGCTACCTAATTGTTGGTATAGACCATAATTCTTCGACCTTGAAGGTGAGGAAGGATGTATTCCACACATTAAGAAAGGTGGAAAGAAGGCAAAACGATTAACGGCATGGTTAAAAGGGGAGGTGAAAGAAGCTATTTTAGCCAAAAGATCTTCATTCAAAAATTGGAAGAAGGATCCAACAGAAGAAAATAGGATAAAGCATAAACATTGGCAAGTTAAATGTAAGACATTGATAAGACAGGCTAAGAGAGAATTTGAAAAGAAGTTGGCTGTAGAGGCAAAAACTCACAGTAAAAACTTTTTAAAATATATCCGAAGCAGAAAGCCTGTGAGGGAGTCAGTTGGACCGTTAGATGATCGAGGGGTTAAAGGGACACTTAGAGAAGATAAGGCCATCGCGGAAAGATTAAATGATTTCTTTGCTTCAGTGTTTACTGAAGAGGATGTTGGGGAGGTACCCGTAATGGAGAAGATTTTCATGGGTAATGATTCAGATGGACTGAATCAAATCACGGTGAACCTAGAAGATGTGGTAGGCCTGATTGACAAACTGAAGAGTAGTAAATCACCTGGACCGGATAGTATACACCCCAGAGTTCTGAAGGAACTAAAAAATGAAATTTCAGACCTATTAGTAAAAATTTGTAACTTATCATTAAAATCATCCATTGTACCTGAAGACTGGAGGATAGCAAATGTAACCCCAATATTTAAAAAGGGCTCCAGGGGCGATCCGGGAAACTACAGACCGGTTAGCCTGACTTCAGTGCCAGGAAAAATAGTGGAAAGTGTTCTAAACATCAAAATCACAGAACATATAGAAAGACATGGTTTAATGGAACAAAGTCAGCATGGCTTTACCCAGGGCAAGTCTTGCCTCACAAATCTGCTTCACTTTTTTGAAGGAGTTAATAAACATGTGGATAAAGGTGAACCGGTAGATATAGTATACTTGGATTTTCAGAAGGCGTTTGACAAAGTTCCTCATGAGAGGCTTCTAGGAAAAGTAAAAAGTCATGGGATAGGTGGCGATGTCCTTTCGTGGATTGCAAACTGGCTAAAAGACAGGAAACAGAGAGTAGGATTAAATGGGCAATTTTCTCAGTGGAAGGGAGTGGACAGTGGAGTGCCTCAGGGATCTGTATTGGGACCCTTACTGTTCAATATATTTATAAATGATCTGGAAAGAAATCCGACGAGTGAGATAATCAAATTTGCAGATGACACAAAATTGTTCAGAGTAGTTAAATCACAAGCAGATTGTGATAAATTGCAGGAAGACGTTATGAGACTGGAAAATTGGGCATCCAAATGGCAGATGAAATTTAATGTGGATAAGTGCAAGGTGATGCATATAGGGAAAAATAACCCATGGTATAATTACACAATGCTGGGTTCCATATTAGGTGCTACAACCCAAGAAAGAGATCTAGGTGTCATAGTGGATAACACATTGAAATCGTCGGTGCAGTGTGCTACGGCAGTCAAAAAAGCAAACAGAATGTTGGGAATTATTAGAAAAGGAATGATGAATAAAACGGAAAATGTCATAATGATCTGTATCGCTCCATGGTGAGACCGCACCTTGAATACTGTGTACAATTCTGGTCGCCGCATCTCAAAAAAGATATAATTTATTTATTTATTTATTTGAAAACTTTTATATACCGGTATTAGTATGCAAACATCATACCGGTTCACATTGTAACTAAAGGCAGAAATTACAATCAACAGGGAGGGGAAAACAAGGAGGATTATACATAGAGAAGGGGGCATAGAAATTAAAGCATTAAAACTGTAACGAGCTATTTAGAGGACTATATACAAGTTTAGGCAGATTATTTACAAGAGTTGAGGCTGTAACGTGCTATTTACAGGAAAGAATACAAATTTAAGTGTTGCGATGGAGAAGGTACAGAGAAGGGCTACCAAAATGATAAAGGGAATGGAACAACTCCCCTATGAGGAAAGACTAAAGAGGTTAGGACTTTTCAGCTTGGAGAAGAGACGACTGAGGGGGGATATGATAGAGGTATTTAAAATCATGAGAGGTCTAGAACGGGTAGATGTGAATCGGTTATTTACTCTTTCGGATAGTAGAAAGACTAGGGGGCACTCCATGAAGTTAGCATGGGGCACATTTAAAACTAATCGGAGAAAGTTCTTTTTTACTCAACGCACAATTAAACTCTGGAATTTGTTGCCAGAGAATATGGTTCGTGCAGTTAGTATAGCTGTGTTTAAAAAAGGATTGGATAAGTTCTTGGAGGAGAAGTCCATTACCTGCTATTAAGTTCACTTAGAGAATAGCCACTGCCATTAGCAATGGTTACATGGAATAGACTTAATTTTTGGGTACTTGCCAGGTTCTTATGGCCTGGATTGGCCACTGTAGGAAACAGGATGCTGGGCTTGATGGACCCTTGGTCTGACCCAGTATGGCATTTTCTTATGTTCTTATGTTCTTAACATACAAATCGCATTCTTGATCGCTCGTAGTTCCAGTAAGTTGGTTTGCAGGTGTTGTTCTTGGGTGGACCATAAACCCTAAGTCTGCAAATGATCCAAATGTGCCCCCCAGCCCTTGCGAGAGGCATCGGTGGTTTAGGCTGCATTATTTTGAGGTGGGTTGAACAAAGCTCCCTTTGTCAATGTTTGCCTTTTCAACCACCAGTTCAAGTCCTTTGTCATCTCCGCGGTGAGGGATATCTTGGTTGCGAGAGGCTGCGAAAGCTGTTTCCACTGCCTTTAATCCCCATTGCAATCGGCGCATGTGCAGTCTCGTGATGGGAACTGTATAGATGGCTGCTGCCATAAGTCCCAAGACAGTGAGAACTTGTTGTGCTGTCGGATGTGGAGTTAAGCGGAGAGATCATATCACACGACGCATCTCTAACGTCTTGTCGTGTGGTAGAAACACCCTTGTCTTTATGGTATCCAATTGTGCTCCAATGAATTGAAGAATCTGCGTTGGTTCGAGAATGGATTTTTGATAATTGACTTATTCCCAGTCAGTCCAAACATTGGATCGTCTGATGTAGATGTTGCCGGAGTATCTCGGGTTGTGATGCTGCTAACAGCCAATTGTCCAGATATGGGAAGATACGGATGCTCAGTTTCCTTAAATGTGCCACCACTACTGCCATGCATTTCGTAAAAACCCTGGGGGCCGCCGAGAGACCAAATGGGAGGACTCAATTGATAATGTTTGCCCTGAAATTGGAAGGATAGGTAGTGCCACAAAGAGGGGTTGATTGGTATGTGCATATACGCATCCTTCAGATCTATGGAACATATCCAGTCCTTGGATTGTAGAAGTGATAGAATATTCTTTAATGATACCATCTTGAACTTTTCTCTGCTTAAGTGTTTGTTGAGCTCCCGGAGATCTAAAATTGGTCAGTGACCTCTTGTTTTCTTAGGAATGAGGAAGTATGGTGAATAAAAACCCCTGTGGCGAGCATGCGGTGGAATTAAGTGAATTGCTCGTTGTTTCTGAAGGGATAGTATTTCCTTCAGTAGTAGGGGTTGTTGTGGATGTGTTACCTTGCGAATAGGATGAGGGAGCTGAGGGTTTATAGCAAATTGTAGTTGGTATCCCTTCTCCACTACTTCCAGAACCCTCTGGTCAGTTGTTATGTTCTTCCATTCTAATAAGTGGGTTGAAATCCTGCCCGGCGGATATAGATGTGGTAGTGGTGGCTGTATCTGTATCTTTAAAAAGAGGATTGAGTTTTGGTTGAAAATGTGGTCTGTTGACTCTGTGGACGTTGTCCTCGTGGTCGACCTCTTCGTTGTTGTGATTGATTTTGCTGTTGTTGTTGACCACGTTGTGGTTGATTATAAGGTTGAGGTCGATATGATTGGTACTGTCCATCGGCCTACGATGATAGGATTGTTTGCGTAGGGGATTATAGTATTTTCTCTGTGAAGAGAATGTTGATGGCTGAATCAGGGACTGGACCGCTACTGCTTGTTCTTTTGAATTGGCTACAATCTCTTGAAATTTATCCCCAAAGAGAATTATCCACTTTGCAAGGTAGATTTGCAAGTTTCGAGTATAGATCCTCGCGAATGGCACTTGACTGAAGCCATGCGAGTCTTCTCGCCGCTATCGCCAATGCTGAGATGTGAGATGAAGTTTCAAAAGACTCATAAATTGTACGTAGCAGGTGCCTAATACCTTCTTCCATATCACTGATTGGGTGATTAGTCTCGGTAAGAAGATGTTCCGAGCCTGGTACATTGTTCTTCATCTGTTGCACACACTCAAACAAATACTTAACAATATAAAATTGATGTTATTGAATGCGAGCAGACAGCATTGCTCCCTAAAAAGATTTTCTTGCAAATTCATCGAGGAGCTTTTGATCCCTACCCAGTGGTACCGATGTGTGCAGCTTGGATCTTTTGGCTCTCTGCATCGCCGACTCCACCACCAGCGAGAAGTGCGTAAGTTCTTGGACAGAATAACAGGGAGAGTGCCTCATTCTGAATTTTAAACCTGTTTTCCTGGATAAGGATGGAATTGAAAATGGCGTTTCCCACGACTTTTCAAGGACTGAGTCTAAGACCTTATGTGAAAGTAACGATGTGGGTTCAGCTGGCATGTCAAATATTTTGAGTTAATCCAAGGTGTCTGCCCTTGAATCTGGTGTTTTTTGGATCTCAAGATGTAACATCGATCCAACTTTTTCCAGGAATTTTGGGTAGGATAGATCCTCCGGAGGAGAGTATGGTTCAGGGGGTTCTTCTGAAGGATCAGATGGGAATCCCGTGGATGATGAAGGTGATGTTTGAGGGGAGTTAGATTCCGTAATGTACATCAACTGGTTGATGTACCGATTGTGGAGGAGTTAGCTCCTTCGGAGGTGTTGCTGTCACTTCCCCTTGGGAGGAGGATGAGGAAGAACGTGGTACGTCACCTCCTGTTGGTGAAGTCGGCATGTCAAACGACGACTGCATGACCCCAAAAAAGTGAGATAGTGCTAACGAGAATTGCATAAATTTTTCCTTCGTTTGTGTCGGCATGTTTGGCTTGGAGCTGGTCTTTAACTCCCGAGATGGGGTGTGTGACAGATGTCTGGTAGGTTTAGTAGGTTGAGAATGTAACCCATAGGTTAACTCTTCTCTCCTATTTTTCTGATGCTGGCCTCGACTATAGTAAGCTTCGCTTCAACTTAGTCACATCGTGCGTCTTTTGCGATGCAGCGTCCCCCATCTTCGACCGTTTTCTGTCTGCGAGTTGACCCTCCGACGCGGTTGATTAAGGCAGAGATGGGTCCCTGCTCTTTTTTGAGGTCTTTTGATGCCAGTTTTCCTCCAGCCTGCGGCCCTCATAAGTGAGGTGTGGAGTTCGACGGACGCTGATCTTCTTACCTTCGGGCCTGATTCCTTTAATGGCCCCGGTGAGGAATGGGCCTCCGATGAAGGGCCGTGAGACTCATCTGCTGCTAATTTTAGCTGCTGAATCTTTTGAGCTCGCTGCCGCTGAGCTCACAGCAACATGCAGCAGCAATGAGGGCATGAGGCTTGAATATGGTGAGGCCCCAGGCACCGAGAACATCGATTATGTCCATCGATGATGGACATGATCTTTCCACAGTTACATTTTTTAAAACTGGAAGGTCTTGGAGTCGACATATTGCTTGTGTCTGAGAACACGAAGCCCTGCGTGCGATCCTGCGCGCGGAAAGAATAGACTGAGGAGAATATCTTCTGGTGCGCGGGAAGGCATGAGCAGCCGCACAGAGCAAAGCTCTGTATTCTACTATTGAAGCTCCACCTCCTGGGCCCTGAAGGACAGTTCCCATGACAGCATGGCTAATTCAGCCCAGCTATCAATGGGAAAATAAAAATTATAGGAACACTGAAAAATCAATTTCTTGGTTCAAACCATAAGGTGCCATAGTCTTGAAGTCATAGATATATTTCCGTTCTAGCCATAGGAGCAAATTATCTAGATTTCCACCTCTCCAATTAAGTATTGGTTGCTGAAGAACACAGAATCTATAGTCATTAAATTTATGATGTGCCTGACCAGAAGGCTCGACCAGCGGTTTTGATTCTACTGTTCTATTTACTCTGTTTTTGTATTCAATTATTCTTTTATTGAATTGTCTCTTCGTATTTCCAATGTACATTTTGTTATATGGACAGATAGCAGCGTACATTACAGTTAGTAAAGCGCTTTAATTTATAGTTCTTATTTTGACCAGGAATGTTCAGAATATCTACTCTCATATTCTCATATTTACATTGCACACAGAAAAATTGCCACACGTTCTTGGAACGTTTTTTGGCAATTAACAGATTTTTTCTTTAAAATTCGGTAATACTTGCATGACTGGCCAGTTTTTTTTCAAGATTGATATGTTGTTGTGCGACATATGTGTATATGTAATTGAGCAGACAATTTGGTCATTGGTTTTCTTTCCTTTGCTAACTAGTAGGTCTTTTCTAATCTTTTTTTACTGCTTTTTGGTAACCATTTCTGATATATCTGGGATGTAAAGTTATTATTATAAGTTCTTCAATTTACCTTTGTATATAATTTGTTGAAAGTTACCTGAGTTACCATGGTTGCCTCTCTCTTCTCGCCTTCTGCCCTATCTTTTCTACCTCTCTCCTATTTTCCCGCCCCCTCTTCCCCTTTTTCTTTTATCTGCACCTCTTCCCCTCTCCTCGTTCATTGTAATTTCCTCCTTTCGAGTTATTTGTGAACCGGTGTGATGTGCCCCACGAACATCGGTATATTAAAAGTTCTTAAATAAATAAATAAATAAATAAATATCTTTCTAGATATTCTCTATTGATGAATCTTTGTTTCATCTCAATTGATCTCACTAAAAGAGCATGAATAATATAATTCTTTATTCTTACTAATCTTCTATTTTCATACTATTAATTTTTCAAACCGATGCCCTTTTTTCAAATTATAGAACTTTAATGCTTTTACATAAAATGTAGTATCCTTGTCCCACAGATCAACCCTCATCGTTGTTATCAAAGGACTAAGAAATATAGTATAGTTAGTGTTTTCAGGTTTACATAAGAACATAAGAAAATGCCATACTGGGTCAGACCAAGGGTCCATCAAGCCCAGCATCCTGTTTCCAACAGTGGCCAATCCAGGCCATAAGAACCTGGCAAGTACCCAAAAACTAAGTCTATTCCATGTTACCATTGCCAATGGCAGTGGCTATTCTCTAAGTGAACTTAATAGCAGGTAATGGACTTCTCCTCCAAGAACTTATCCAATCCTTTTTTAAACACAGCTATACTAACTGCACTAACCACATCCTCTGGCAACAAATTCCAGAGTTTAATTGTGCGTTGAGTAAAAAAGAACTTTCTCCAATTAGTTTTAAATGTGCCACATGCTAACTTCATGGAGTGCCCCCTAATCTTTCTATTATCTGAAAGAGAACCGATTCACATTTACCCGTTCTAGACCTCTCATGATTTTAAACACCTCTATCATATCCCCCCTCAGTCGTCTCTTCTCCAAGGTTTAACTTTATACTTGAATTAATATAACTATCCGCATTCCCATTACATTCATGTATTTACTTAATATTTATTTTGGCTTATCCTCTATGTAACAAAATTAATTCATGCAAAGAATTACCGTCTATTCATCCAATAGAAAACATTTGATTTACCTTCAATTGTAATTTCTTGTTATTTCTTAATTTTTTGAACAATTTCTCTGATATATTATCTCGATAGGTTTCTTATTCTGAACACAAAAATGCATTCTATATCTCATGCATACAGGTAATAATTACAATGAAAAATAAATGTTTTTAATAAAAATATATAAAATTAACAATTTTGATAACATGATTACAATTCAGTTTAATCACTATGAACACTAACTTGCCATTTCTTACAGTGAGTATGTATTTTCTGTTATTTATCTTGATTATGTGCTGTTTTACATCTATATTTGACTTGATCTTATTTTAATTGTTTTAAAATTATAGAATTATTATATTAATTTTTATAACTTTTTTTGACAAATTTTTATGTTAACACTTTATATGTAATAATTGTTGCGATCCTGCCCATGAGGAGCGCCGGCAGGCTCTTACCTTCATGCGGCCAGTCGGGCTGCTGACTCTATTCTCTTCGCGGCGAGCCTGCCGCTATCGCCGGGCTCCTCCCCGGCAGCCTCTGGTCCTGCGCAGCACGGTCGGGCCGCCGGGAGCTCCCTCATGCAGCTGGGGACTGCCGCTGCCGCTCCTGCTTCCCCGAATCAACTGGGGCTGTCCCCACAGCTTTTTCCACGAGGCTGGGGTCTTCAGCCGGCAGGGAGGCCGTCCCTGCCGGTGCCTGCTGCAGTCTGGGTCCTCGCCCGGCAGGGAAGCCGTCCCTGCCGGTGCCTGCAGCCACCTTTAGCTCCCTGCTCTTCCTGCAGCCAGCCCTTCTTCTCTTCCTGCCTTCCTGCTTCAGTCTTCGTGGCTGGGAGCAGCTCCTGTAGCCTGCCATCTCTCCAGTTCAGAGCAGAGCTGCTTCTCTGCCTGCCTTGCTCCTTGGGCCTTCCACGTGGCTGAGGACGCCACCAGCTTCCAGCTCTCTCTTCTCCCAGCACTCCTTAGGCGCGGGCGCACGCCTCTCTCCAGCTTTTCAAGGGCCAGCCAGGTGTGGCCCTCTGCTGACCCCTCCCTGGGTGTTGTCTTTAGCCCTACAAAAGGGCTCAGTGTCCATTCCAGCTTTGCCTTCGCAAGGAGTTAGTCACTCCTGGGATCCTGCTGTCCTTCACTCCAGGAATCGTCCTTGTTCCAGCACTTCTTCAAGGTCCTGTGTTTCCTGTTCTTCGTTGGAGCTCCTCGTCTTGTCTTATTGTCTACGTTCCAGTTCTGATGTTCACCTGCTGTTCCAGATATCAGTGTTCCAGCCCTAAGGTCTGTCTCCTGATCCAGTATCTGTGTTCCAGATGTCCGTGACCCAGCTCTGATATTGCTTCTCCTGATCCTGAAGTCCATGATCCTGTCTTGCTCTCCTGAACTCCTGGTTCCTCGTTCCTGAGTCTTCTGTACGCTTGGTACCCTGCGGCAAGCCATGTCGTGGTCCGCAACCAGCCCCACGGGTGGGCTGAGTAGGGCGCTTTATGATGCAAGCCTTGTACCTTGTTCCTGAGTCTTCTGTACGCTTGGTACCTCACGGCAAGTCATGTCGTGGTCCGTGACCAGCCCCACGGGTGGGCTGAGTAGGGCGCTTCATGATGCAAGCCTTGTACCTTGTTCCTAGGTCTTCTGAAAGCCTAGTACCTCGTTCTTGGTCCCGCTCCCGCGGATGTAGGACAGGGTGGTCCGGGACCAGACCAGTAGTACTGGCTGAGTAGTGTGCCCTGAGGGATCACGCCACTGTCCATATACCCCGAAGTCTTGTCTGTGCATCCAAGTACCTGATTCCTGAGTCTTCGTCTGTGCCTGGGTCTATGTCTGTGCATCCCAGAACCTCATTCCTGAGTCTCGTCTGAATCTCCATGTTCCGGTCTTCGCTGCCCTGGCCTCCATCCGGCAGGTCCGAAAGGGCTTGGAACGGTCAGAGGACTGTTCATAAAGACCATCATTGCGTTGTTGGTCTTCCGAAGCGTGCAGGTCCGGAGGAGGGTCAGTATCTCCAGTCTTCAGTCCAGCCTCGCTCCTGTTCAACCCATGCTCGGGCATGCCTCGCCTACCGCGGCACCTCTTCAGAGTTCCTCTGGGGTCGAGCCGTGGCCCAAGAACACACATCTCTTGGTAAGTGGGACCGCTCTCCTAGCGCTCCACAACAATACTTTTATATGTTGTTTTAGGTCTCTCATATTATTTTATTTTACCTTATATGTTATCTCTTTGAAATGCTTACATTTTACAGCCCCTGAAGCAGCCCCTTATAAGCGAGCGAAACTCGGCCAGAGTCGGGCAATATTTGAGATATTTGTCTTCATCACAAAGTATTTTAAGGACTTTTGCATCTATCCCTTCTTTTGTTACTAGTAATGATGATACAGGATAGCAAATTGGAGGAAACGCTGATGTTCCTGCTAGATGGGAATATGCAGATATGCCTCCATTAGATACAGAGACGTGAAGTACTCCCCTGCTTGAACAGCCTTTATAGCAGAGCAAACCGTTTCCACCCTGAAATGCATGACTCAGATATCGACTGACGCCTTTGAGATCCAGTATGCTCCAAAAAAACCCCTTCCTTCTTAGGCATGACAAAATTAATGGAATAACGGCTTATATTTTGCTGCAATTTGGAAACAGGAATCACCGCTTTCAGATTCAACAGCCACTGTATTGTTGCTTCCACTTGTACCCTCTTCTGAGGGAGAGACCATGAAGGCATCCGAAGGAATGCAAAGACATTCTAGAGCATACCCATCCCAAATAATTTTGAGAATCCATTGATCTGAAGTAATCTGGACCCACCTATGATAAAAACGGGAAAGGCAATAACCTATCTCCTGCAGCATCAGGTGAGGCTGCAAACCTTCATTGGGAAAGCAGAGGGGCTCCACCTCCAGAGCTCGCATCCTTTCAAGATCCTTGGGGGAGAAAGGACTGAGACCTGCAGAAGGAATGGGATCTTTGGAAAGAACCTCCCCTATATGGCCGAAAACGCTGATAGTGTTGAGAGCGGCCAGTCGCCCGAAAAGCAGGGCAATGGGTTTCTTGTCCTTTGACAATTGAGGGACCTGGGTCTCTACCCATTTTACTTGCCATTTTTTCCATTTCACTGCCAAACAAAATTGAGCCTTTGAAGGACAGCTTAGTAAGAATAGACTTTGAAACAGTATCTATGGACCAGGTGTGCAGCTACAGCTGCTGCCTGGCTGCAATAACTGAAGTAGATCCTCTGGCAGCTGTGCTTACCAAGACACAACCCACATCAGACAAGAAGGTGGCCCCCAACTCTATCCTAGGTCCAAGATCAGGAACCCAGAGCCACCAGATTCTTGACAAAGACGTAAGGTAGCCCGAGCTACCAAGGCACAACAAGAAACAGTTTGCAAATTCAGTGTCACTACCTGAAAGACTTGCTTTAGGATAGCCTCAATCCTCCTATCCTGAGCATCCCTCAGTACTGTACCACCCTCTACAGGGATGATGGTATGTTTCATTATAGAACACAGCAAGGTTTCCACCCTAGGGAAAAGCAACTGCTCTCTGGCCTGTGAATCTAAGGAGTATAAACCCACCAAGAAATGTTACCCTTTAAAAGACGCTTCTGGCGCACTCCATTCCAAATCAATCAACTCCTGGATTGCATCCAGAAGGGAAAAGAAACAAGAAAGCTTGCGCAGGGTAACCAAACTAGGATCCTTCTGTGTCCCCAAGGAGTTAGGTCTAGCCACTCCGAGGGTCTTCAAGGTCCGAGAAATCAAACCTGGCAACTCATCTCTCTGAAACAGGGGTCGGGAACCCATGGCTCGCGAGCCAGATATGGCTCTTTTGAGGGCTGCATCTGGCTCGCAGACAAGTGTCGCTACACTTTCCCGCTGACCCAGCTGCTCCCCGGTCCTCCTCCGCCCGGGCTTAAAATGCTGTCAGCCCGGGCGGAACGCGGCAGGACAGCTGGAGTCAGCGGCACCGGCGTGCTCTCTTCTTCCCGCCCCCCCCCCCCCCCCCGCGGCCCGGAAGAGGAAGTGGAGAGTATCGGGTGCGTGCGCGGCAAGAAGAGGCCACGCTAGTGTGCTCGGCATCGGCCAGAAGAAAAGAAGACTGCAGCGCGGCTCGGAGGAAAATGAAGAGCTTCAACCGCGGCCGATGGGACTCCGCCTCCGCGAGGGCTGAAAATGAAGAGGTTAGCGTTGGGAGGAGGCGGCTGCTGCCGCGAGTTCCCGGGGTGGGGGAGAGAGAGAGTGAATGAGCGAGCAGTGTTTGCTCGCTCATTCACTCTCTCTCTCCCCCATCCCCACCCCGGGAACTCGCGGCAGCAGCCTCCTCCCAACGCTAAACTCTTCATTTTCAGCCCTCGCGGAGGCGGAGTCCCATCGGCCGCGGTTGAAGCTCTTCATTTTCCTCCGAGCCGCGCTGCAGTCTTCTTTTCTTCTGGCCGATGCCGAGCGCACTAGCGTGGCCTCTTCTTCCCGCGCACGCACCCGATACTCTCCACTTCCTCTTCCGGGCCGCGGGTGTGTGTGTGTGTGTATGTATGTGAGAGATTGCATGTATGTGAATGATTGAGAGCCTGTACATGTGAAAGAGAGTATGTCTGTGATTGAGAGCCTGCCTGTGAGAGAGAGAGAGAGCATGAATGTAAGTTTACCATTGGGAACCTGTATGTTTAAGTTTGTGATTGAAAACCTGTTTGTGGGAAAGAGTATGTGTGTATGATTGAGATCCTTTGTGTGTGAGAGAAATCATGTGTATGTATGATTAAGAGCCTGTGTATATAAGTAAGAGAGAGATCATGTGTGTGTGTGATTGAGAGCTGGTTTAGGTGAGGGAGCATGTGAGTATGTGATTGAGAGCCTGTGTGTAAATGAGAGAAAGAGAGGACATGTTTGTAAGCATGTGAATGAGAGTCTGTGTGTGAGAGAAAAAGACAGCATGTATTTATGTGATTGAAAGCCTGTGTGTATGTGTAAGCATGAAAAGATAGACAGCATGTGTGTAAATGTGTAATTAAGAGCCTATATAAGTGAGAGAGAAAAAACATGTGTATATGTGAGTACTGAGAGCATGTGTGTATAGGTGTGTCATTGAGAGCCAGTGTGAGAGAGAGCGCTGGTATGTGACTGAGAGAGGAGAAAGTTCCAAGCAAACCACCCCACCTCCTGCTAATTCAGAACAACCTCAGGACACCTGGATATCAAACGTTCCCAGGTATGCAGAGCAAAAAAAATTTTGTATCCTTATTATTTTTCATTACTGGGTCTTTGTGTCTGCTATTTTGAAATATTTTGTTGGTATCTGGAAATGTTTTTTATGAGTTTTTAATTATTGGATATTCCACTCATCAGCTGTTTCGAAATATGTTCTTTTTGTTAGTACACTTTTACTGCTGATGATTTTATATTTCTTGATTTGTTTTATAAGGATGGGTGATGTTTCTTTTTTCCTTTGTTACACTGCATACAGAGACTCTGGCTTGTTGCAGTTTCCAATTCAGTTTTTTCTGCATGCTTCTTGTTATGCGTTTTGGTCTCTTTATTCTATGTTAGGTGAGGGACAGCACGTGATTCAGGTGAGGTTTTCTGCTGGCATGTAGTTTCTGTGTAGGACTCTATAGCAGCCTGACTTGGTCCGTTTTCCTAATAGAAGATGTATTGGTGTCTTAAGGCCTGGTGTAATATTTTCAGAGACTTATTGTACTTTAAAAGTGTGATCTTACATAACATGCACACATTTACTTGTATTTAGTTTTAAACATATGGTATGGCTCTCATGGAATTACATTTTAAAATATGTGGCGTTTATGGCTCTCTCAGCCAAAAAGGTTCCTGACCCCTGCTCTGAAAGAATCAGAGAAGAATTCTAAATGGCTCCAAATCTGGGGGAATGCTCCCCTTCCTCACCAGGAGAGCCACCCCCAACATCATCGGTATCACCATGATCCACCTGCATTTGAGCTCTGTCAGAATTGCACTGTGCCATGGTGGTTGACCATGGAGACAGGCGGAGGAGCATTCGGAACTACCTTAGTAGGTGCTTCCGATTCAGAAGAATGGCCCTGTAGAAATGTGTGCAATCCCTGGAAGAATTCTACCCAGGAAAAGGAGAACAAGTTCATTCCAGGCCCCACAGGCCTGAACATGACGTCCTGACAGCTAATGTCCCCTAAGGACTCGACCCATGGTTCAATCAAGGGAGGGGATACCCTTGCCATGTCTTCCTTGGTCCTTCTCCCCTCAGACTGAGGAGATGGACCATCACTGGCAAAATCAGGAGGAGGTAAATCTCCCCCAAGAATCCAGGAACTGCTGACAGAGGCTTAAAGAAAGCTCTGGCTGAATGACCCTGATGTGGCATGCAGCACAAATAGATAGGTATTTAGGCTTCTTTGCCACAGGCGCCATGCTGTAAACGTACAGACCGATAAAGGCTCACACCTAGATTAACTGCACATATTCTTCAATCCTTGATATTTGCCAAAATAGACTACAGCAGCGCTGTACTCACAGGCCTACCCAGCTCAACCACCAAGCCACTACAGATGATACAGAAAGCTGCGGCCAGAATTTTGACCGGCACCAACCGGAGAGATCATATTACGCCCATCCTCCGAAACCTACACTGGTTACCAGTCAACCACAGAGTCCTACACAAATCACTAACTTTAATACACAAATCCATCCATAATCACCTTCATCTCGACCTTGAAATCCCTTTCAAACTCCATACTTCCAACAGACCAATGAGAGAAATCTACAAAGGAGCGCTAGAAGCCCCTCTTTCCAAAGCCACGCGCCTCATCTTGACCAGGGACCGAGCTTTTTCGACAGCAGGCCCAGCCATCTGGAACAACCTCCCCGCAGAACTCAGGCTGGAACCTTGCCTACTAACATTTAAGAAAAAACTCAAAACTTGGCTGTTCCGCCAAGACTTCCCGGATCCCTCGGACACACATTAGATGATTAATCTGCTCACGAGCAATGGAACTTCACTCCTCCTCTAAATACTTCATTTGCATTAGTACTCCCTCTAATAATTTGACTAGCACTAGACCGGATTCTGTTATGACTCTCTTGTATTTAATTTAATACCCTCTTCGAGCCTTTTTCTTCCAGCTGCTTAAGCTTCCAAGTTTACAGTCCTCGTTAAATGTAACTTTTTGTTTCTTCTGATTATAAAAAAGTTGTTCCTTCCGTTACAGTTATCTATCCCTGTTCGATGTAAACCGATCTGATATGGTATTTAACCATGAAGGTCGGTATAGAAAAATGCTAAATAAATAAGTAAGTATAAGCTGCACCCAAAGTGGATGCACAAAAAATGTGCTTCGAAGCACATGTGCCTAGGCCACTCATCCAACTGGATGCCATGTACCCACAACTAAGCTGGATGCACAAGATGTTCCTCCAGAAGGAATTATGCCCAAACTGGAGGCACATATGAGAATGGATGCACACACTGATTCGCAGGCACGAGCCAATGGCCTGCAGCAAAGAAATGTTCAAAACTACCCTGCAGCCTACCACGCACCAAAATTGGAGAAGCCTGGCAGTGGGGCCTAGCCAAATAGCTGCTCAACCCGTCATGCCTGAACTATCCCCTCACCTCACAGAACTCCCTAGAGATATAGGTAGGACAGCCAAACACAGAGAAAACAGACTCTTCTCCTGCTTTCTTCTTTTTTGTTCTTTTTTTTTTTTCTTTTAAGTAAAAAACTTTTACCTGAGCTCAGCCCTCCCTGGCTGAGAGCAGGAACAGGTCCCAGCTACAGGGAGAGAGGGCAAAAGCCTTCAGTGCCGAGCTTCTCTCGGCCTGCAACTGCTAATTAAAATTTAGGTCCACGCCAGTCAAGGCTACCGGACTGAAGGCATTTTACTGAGGGAAGGACCCCATGGTATCACCTGAGAGGCAAGCGGTGCTACATAGACATCTTGTCTTTCCGATATCACCTTTCCAGCTTCTTTCTTCCTTTCTTCTAATTTCTGTTTTCTTTTTTTTTTTTTACTCGAAGGGAAATGCATGACCACCATGTACTGGAGATGGAGAATACTGGCAAGCTGATGTTGGGGCGGGACTATATAGCCTTGACGTCAGCTTTTGCTTCAGCTCCATCTGCTGGCAAAGGTGCATAAAGAAAAACTGGTTCTTACCTGCTAATTTCTGTTCTTGTAATACCACAGATCAGCCCAGACAAGTGAGTTTATGCATTCCTATCAGCAGATGGAGGTAGAGAACAAAAACATTTGTGGCACTGCTACATAACCGAGAGTGCCACCTGCAGTCCCTCCGTATTGACTGGTACCCAAGCCAAGATTCGAAAAAGAAAACCATTCCCCTAAACCAGGGCGAACTAGACCCTAGGGTTGGATTCCCTGGGAAATGGTAATCAACAAACTCTTAGCAACTGCTGAACTCAAAAAAACTAATAAGCCCTATTGTAAGGAATACTTTGGAGAGCCTTAAAAAAAAACACTTGGACAATCAGTCTTTCGGCAGTACCAACAGGGTGGGCCCCTGGACTGATCTGTGGTGTTACAGGAACGGAAATTAGCAGGTAAGGACCAATTTTTCTTTTCTGAATATGCCCAGATCAGTCCAGGGAAGTGGGATATACCAAAGCACCTCTAGACTGGGCGGGAACCCAAAAGACACACTCTTAAAACAGCTTCCCTTCAAGATGTTGTTCCGCCCACGCAAACAGCAATTGAACTTCCCGAGCCACCACGTGACTCCTGGTTCCTCCTTGACGGTTGATATACGCCACTGTTGTCGCATTGTCTGAAAAGACGCAAACCATGCGACCTTGCACCAGCGGCAGAAATTCTTCATAGACTCTGCGCACCGCCCTTGTCTCGGTTGATGGACCACGACTTTTCCTCCGGTGACCAAAGTCCCTGTGCCGAACGACCCAGGCACACAGCTCCCCAGCCCCTGAGACTGGCATCCGTGGTCACCACCACCCAATCTGGGACTTTGAAACTCACTCCCTTCTCCAACTGGGGCCGGGATAGCCACCACAACAGGCTAGCTCTGGCTTCCTTCCCTAGTGGTAATGGAAGGTGGTATTGCTCTGACATTGGATCCCAGAGGGATAACAGGTATTTCTGCAGTGGATCCCAGAGGGATAACAGGTATTTCTGCAGTGGGCACATGTGAGCAAAGGCCCATGGAACCAGCTCTAACGTCGAGGCCATGGAACCCAGGACCTGTAGATAATCCCAGACCTTCCGAACTTGGAGTCGTGTGACCTGTTGTTTGAATTTGACTAACCTGTCTGCCGTCAGGAACACCTGGCCACACCAGGGATTGAACCAGGCCCCTAAGTATTCCACAGATTGAGAAGGCGTCAGCTGACTCTTCGCCAGGTTGATCACCCAACCCAGCGAGCATAACATCTGCATAACACAGTCTACTGCACAAACGCACTCCTCCTGTGTTTTGCCCTAGATGAGCCAATCGTCGAGGTATGGGGTATACCAACACCCCTCCCTTCCTTAAGGCCACTGCTACCACTACCATCTCCTTCGTGAAGGTCCACGGAGCCATGGCTAGCCCGAATGGGTGTGCTCGGAACTGGAAGTGTTGACCCAGAACCTTGAACCTCAGGAATTTCTGATGGATCTGCCGTATAGGGATATGCAAGTAAGCCTTGGTGAGATCCAATGATGCCAGGAATTTTCCCTTGCGGACTGCCGCAATCATTGTGCGCAGCATCTCCATCCGGAAACGTGGGACCTTCAAGCTCTGGTTTACCTTCTGTAGATCTAAGATGGGACAGAATGTGCCCTCCTTTTTCAGAACCACGAAGTAGACTGAGTACCTTCCTTGCCCCGGCTTGCTCGCCGGCACCTGGAAAATAGCCTCCAGACTTAACAACCTTTGTAGGGTTCCTTCCATGGCCTCCCGTTTGTTGCGGGAAACACAGCACGTCTCCAGAAAAGCTTCTCTGAGTGGTCGAAAAAATTCTAAGATGTAGCCATCTCTTATACCCTTGAGCACCCATTGATCGGAAATAATCTTCACCCAGTCTCCGTAAAAATGGGACAACCGGCCCCCGACCACTATTTGGGGTGAGTGGGTGGGTCAGATCTCATTGGGCTGGCTTACTTCCTCTGGTGATCCGAAAGGACTGACGATGGCTGGGCAGCTGCTCAGATCCAGAGAAGGTCGCTCCACTTACAGAGCGAAATCGCCTCGGCTGCCAAAAGCAACCAGAGAAGGGCTTTACATTCTTCCTGTCCTCTAGCAATCTATTCCCTTAAGCTGATCCAGATCCTCCCCGAAGAGAAGCTTTCCTTTAAAAGGAAGGTGACATATCTGCACTAACCACTTGGAACACATGTCCACTGACCAGTTGCACAGCCACAGAAGTCGCTTCACCACCACTACAGAGACCAAATTGCGAGCTGCTGTGTGCACCAAATCATGCAAATCATCCGCCACATAGGCCACCCCCACGCCTCCAGATGGGCTGCCAGCACAGAAGAGAGTACTCCCGAAGCTACTGGCTCCTGAGGCTTCTGAATCCAACATAGGCAGGCGCACTGCATCATGCTAATGCAGACTGCCGCGCAGAGACTTAGGGCCACATTTTAAAAAACCTACATGTGTAAATCCACTGGATGTACGCGCATAGGTGGGGTTACGCGCGCTGGGCCTATTTTAGAAAGGCCCGGCGACGAGCGTAAAGCCCCAGGACATGTCTAAGTCCTGGGGCTTTGGGAAAGGGGCAGAGAGGTGCGGGGCGGGGCGAGAGGCCTCGGGCCATTTGCCGCTGTGTCGGATGATTGCGTGCGGGCCAGGTGGCGGCGCGCAGCAGGTAAAACAATTTTATTGGGGGGGCCTAGATTAGGGATAGGGGATGGGTTGGTTAGGGGAAGGGGAAGGAAGGTTAGGATAGGGGGATCGTAAGTTCCCTCCCAGGCCACTCCGAAATCAGAGCGGCCTGGGATGGAACGGATGAAAGCCGCAGGCGTCACCACACGCAGGGTGCACAACTGTGCACCCCCTTTCGTGCGCCAACCCCTGATTTTATAACAATTAAACTCTGGAATTTGTTGCCAGAGGATGTGGTTAGTGCAGTTAGTATAGCTGTGTTTAAAAAAGGATTAGATAAATTCTTGGAGGAGAAGTCCATTACCTGCTATTAAGTTCACTTAGAGAATTTATTTATTTATTTATTTATTTTATTTATTTAACTTTTTTATATACCAACAACCGTTTGCACATCGTATCGGTGTACAATGAAACTCAAAAACAGGTAGACAGAAGCCTTTACATGGAACATTAACTATAAAATTTGGATTAAAAAGGTATAACTGGAGGATTTACAGGAAACAAAATGGTAGGCAGGGCAATTCCTAGAGCAGTATCTATAAAATTAAAGATAAAGGTATTTAAAAAAAAAAAAATTTTTTACAAAGTATTTACAAAGGAAGTCAAATAGTCTTGTGGAAAAAAAGATATATACATTATATGGATGGAGTAGCGGGAGGGTAGGCTTGTTGGAAGAGCAGAGTTTTTAGTTTTTTTTTAAATTTTGGGGGTGGATGTTTCCATGCGGAGATCTGGAGGGAGAGAGTTCCAGAGAGTGGGGGCGGCGAGGGAGAAAGCTCTAGTCATAGTATATTTTAGCTTGTAGGGTTTGATAGAGGGGGAGCGGAGTGTTCCTTGTAGGGCAGGACGTGTGGATCTGGTGGATGTGCGAGGAAGGAGTGGGGGGCAGAGCCAATTGTAGTTTTCATTGGCGATACTTTTGTGAATCAGGGAAAGAGTTTTGAACAGGATACGAGATTGGATAGGTAGCCAGTGGAGATCAAAGAGGGTAGGAGTGATGTGAACTCTTTTTCTAGTGTTGGTAAGGATACGTGCAGCAGCGTTTTGTAGGAGTTGTAAAGGCTTGGTATGGTTGGAAGGGAGGCCGAGTAGGAGAGCATTACAGTAATCGATCTTGGAGAGGATGATAGATTGGAGTACTGTGCGAAAATCTGAGAAGTGTAGGAGGGGTCTGAGTTTTCTGATGGTTTGTAGTTTAAAATAGCAGTCACTTAAGATAGCTTTGATTTGGGGTTTGAAGGAGAGTTGATTATCAAGACGAACACCAAGGTTGCGGATGTGTGGGAGGAAGGCGGTGGAGGAGTAGGATGGAGGAGGGGATGGGAGAAGTAGTTTGGTGGAAATGATGAGGAGTTCGGTCTTTTGGGGGTTGAGGGCAAGGTGCATGTCAGTGAGTAGTTTGTTGATGGCGGTAAGGCATGATTCCCAGTTTTGTAGGGCTGAGTTAAGAGAGTCAGAGAAAGGGAAGAGGATTTGCACATCATCTGCGTAGATGAAGTGTTTGATGCCAAGATTAGTGAGGAGGTTGGTGAGAGGAAGCATGTAAATGTTAAATAAGGTAGAGGAGAGAGAGGAGCCCTGGGGAACGCCCTGATCCAGTTTAATGGCATCAGATTCGTGGTTGTCTAGGAGAACTGTAAATTGGCGATTTTGTAAATATGATTTAAGCCAGGAGAGTGCAACTCCAGTGATACCGATACTGTTTAGGATATTAAGGAGGATGGTGTGGTTAACAGTATCGAAAGCTGCAGAGATGTCTAACATCAGCTATCCCTTATTATTCCTCACTTTTCCTCGCATTTTGTATTTACATTCTGCTATTCCATACCCCCCCACTGTTACGCAATTTAGGCTATTGTATGCAATGTGACATTGGTCTCGTTGCTGACAGTTAATTTGCTCCTGCGAATACATGGTTATTTATATTTTATTGTTTGATATTTAATGATGTATGCATATTATCTTTAAAACCCTTGTTTCTGTAAAGCCTGTTGCTGTCAAATGTTTTACTGTTTGTTTGTTTTTTTGGTTTTTTTTTAAACTGTTACATGTAAAGCCTGTTGCTAATTTATTGTTTCACTGTAAACCGAGGTGATGTATGTCTATACGTACCGCGGTATAAAAGAATCTAGAAATAAATAAATAAATAACTAACATAGCAAGGAGGTAGGAGGTACCAGAGTCAGTTCCCTTGAATAGCCACTGCCATTAGCAATGGTAACATGGAATAGACTTAGTTTTTGGGTACTTGCCAGGTTCTTATGGCCTGGATTGGCCACTGTTGGAAACAGGATGCTGGGCTTGATGGACCCTTGGTCTGACCCAGTATGGCATTTTATGTTCTTAGGTAGTCTAGGAACCTTGCAGTGGAACAAGTGAAGGGGTCTATGGACATGGAAGTACACCAGACCGTTAACCTCTTCCATTTAGAGCGATAAGACCTTCTTGTTGAAGGCTTTCATGAAGCCACCAGACCTCGGGATACTGACTCTGAAAGGTTAAGAGGTTGGAGGATTAACCTTTCAACATCTAGGCCATCAGAGACAGAGCTTGGAGGTTGGGGTGACGGAGATACCCTTCGTTCTGAGTGATTAGAAGGGGATCCTTCCCCAGAGGAATGTGTCGGCGTACTGATAGGTCTTGGAGGATTAGAAACTACACCTGGTAAGGACAAAGAATCATTAATCCTTTGTCCTGCTGGAGCTTCACGAGAGTCTTTGAAATGAGAGGAAGTGGAGGGTACACAAAGGAGACCGCCGGCCCAGGAGAGGGCAAAGGCATCTCCTGACTGTGAGTGGTGACTGCGAATGAGAGAGCAGAAGGGGTCTACTTTGTGCTTGTGTAGCGACGCAAAGAGGTCTATGCGAGGGTAACCCCAACGGTGGAATATCGCGTCCACTACCGTGGGGTTCAGAGACCACTCATGCGGATGGAAAGTGCAACTCAGCTTGTCTGCCAAGAGATTGTCCACTCCCGGCAAGTAGGTTGCTTTGAGGCACATCGAGCGGGAAAGGGCTCATGCCCATATCTGTGCAGCTTCCTGACACAGGAGGTAGGAGCCCATTCCCCCTTGTTTGTTGATGTACCACATCGCAACCTGATTGTCGGTTTGAATCGGGATAGCTTTGTTTGATAGGCAATCTTGAAAGGCCTTGAGGGCATATCTGATCGCCCATAGCTCCAGGAAATTTATCTGGTGTTTGGCTTCCTCTGGAGACCAGGTTCCCTGAGTTTGCAGGTCGCCTACATGTGCACCCCACCCAAGGTTGGATGCGCCTGTTGTTAAGGTGATTTGAGGATCTGGAGCCTGAAAAGGAAGGCCTTGAAGGAGATTGGAGTGGTACATCCACCAGGCTAGTGACGGACGGAGCTGTTTGGTAATGTGGATAATGCTGGACATTGGCTGACAAGCTTGAATCCACTGGCATTTTAAAGTCCACTGCATTATTCTCATGGCTAAGCGAGCCATCGGAGTGACATGCACCAAGGATGCCATGTGACCCAACAATATGAGGACGTGACGAGCAGTTGAAGATACTCAAGACTGTAAGCTGATGCGCCAGAGATATAATGGTGAAAGAACGATCCTCAGGGAGGAAGGCTTTCGCCTGTAGAGTGTTTAGGTCGGCCCCTATAAAGGATAGGGTTTGAAATGGAACTATCTTGGATTTGGGATAGTTGATTAGAAACCCTAAGGAGATCAGGGTGTTGATAGTGAGACGCAGGGAAGTTAGCGCGCCCTGCTGAGTCGGAGCCCTTATCAACCAATCATCGAGATAAGGGTAGACATGGACACCCTGATTCCTGAGGAAGGCTGCGACCACCACCAGGCACTTGGTGAATACTTATGGAGCAGACGCCAGGCCGAATGATAGTACACGGTACTGGAAATGACAAGTGCCGACCAGGAATAGCAGGAATTTGGGATGAGATGGTGTGATTGAGATGTGTGTGTATGCATCCTGGAGATCTAGAGAGCATAGCCAATCTCCTCTTTGCAGAAGAGGAAGTAGAGAGCCCAAGGTTACCATCTTGAATTTTTCTCTGTGCAGAAATTTGTTTAGTACACGGAGGTTCAGTATCGGGCGTACGCCACCTGACGTTTTTGGTATTAGAAAATACCGGGAATAAAATCCCTGCCCCTGCTGGGAGAGGGGTACCGGTTCTATTGCTCGGGATAGGAGGAGGGATGAGACCTCCTGTTTGAGCAAGGGAGAGTAGTTGGACTTCCCCCACATCAGCCGAGGTGAAGAGTCCACTGGAACAATCAGGAAATTTAGATGTTAACCTTGGGTGACTACTGCAAGTACCCACTGGTCTGTGATGACTGTGTGCCAAGCGCTGTTGAAGTGGCAGAGTCGACCGCCGACTGATATGGATGGAAGAGGAGGTTGGGTTACACTCTCTAGGAAGGAGACAAAACCCCGATGCTGGTCCAGGCTGAGAAGCTGGCTGAGACTTTTGAGGCAGAGTCTGCCTGGATTGACCTTTTTGGTAAGGTCTGGAAGGGCGTCCTCTAGAAGCCGGAGGACAAACTTTCCTTGGCTTGTAGGTTGGCCCCAGAGTCTCGTCTGAAAATTCTCTTAGGGGTGGAAGGGAACTCAGACAGCACAGAAGAAAGATGGCGCAGCGTTTCATGATGGTCCTTCAACTGTGCCAGTCTCTCAGATCTTTTCCCCGAAGAGATTATCGCACACACAGAGTAGATCTGCTAACCTGTCTTGGACTTCTGGTCTTAAGTCCGAGGATTTGAGCAAGGCCCATCTTCATGCACTAATTCCCGCTGCAGAAACTCTAGAGGCAGTGTCGAAGATATCATAAGCAGCACGGACCTCGTGTTTTCCAGCATCCAGACCTTTTTGAGCCAGAATATGAAGGCGAGTCTGGAGTTGCTCTGGTAATGAATCAGAGAAGTCCTGGATCCTTTTAAAGAGGTCTCTGTTATACTGGGTCATGTATAACTGGTAAGAGGCTATGCAAGATATGAGCATGGAGCCATGGAAGACACACCTGCCAAAAGCATCCAGGGATTTTTGTTCTTTCCCTGGAGATATGGAGGAATGAGGTTTTGAATCACAACGAGATCAGCCCAAACACCCTGTACTCCAGAAACCTAGGTACAAGTATGCAATAATAGAACAACTGGTTTCCTGGTCATGAGCTAAGTATTACAACTTTGCTGATGTTCATGCATTTCATGCTAAAAGTGAATCTCCAAGTATTTTTTAATTCCCGTGGCAATATGGACTGTTTTTAGTGCACTTAAAAAAATCTAAAAAATAGTTTGAAGATATAATTTAATAAAGTAATGTGACCTTTCCATGGTGGGTCTGATTGACATACAGACTCATTGCGTATTGGTCCTACATATATAAAATAACACAATAAGAATTTGTTTCCCCATTGGATTGTGTATATGCGGCACTGTATAATCATAATAAGATTGACCAGGAAAGCAGTTGTTCTATTACTGCGGAATGAGGTTTTGAACATCGTGCCTTCTTCTGGGCTGATTCAACAAAACAAAATGATGATCCAACTGAGACTTCTGGAACCCAGAAGCTGACTGCACCAGATAGGTGGCATCTGTCTTACGGTTGACAGCTGGGACGGATCATGGGTGTTCCCAGTTTCTTTTCAGGAGATCAAGAAGGATTTCATGAATAGGTATGGACATCATTTCCTTAGGAGCATCAAGAAATTGGAGTACTTCCAGCATCTTGTGCCTAGAGTCCTCTTCTGCTGAAGTTGGAAAGGAATGGTTTCAGACATTTCCTTGATGAAATTGATAAAAGACAGATCTTCTGGTGGAGAACGTCATCTTTCATCTGGGAGAGATGGCTCGGATAGTAAATAATTTGTATCCAGGGACGAATCATCGGTCCAAGGATTGTAGGGTTGATCTACAGCACCTAGGGGGTCTCCAGCAGGGAGAAAGGATGCTAATCTTGAAGGACCAGGCCTAGGCATCGATGGCATCGAAGGTGGCACAGACTGCATCGATGGAGGCACCGGAGGCATCGATGGATGAGTCGGTGGTAAAATCCCAGATGGTGGAATGGGAATCGGTGATTCTTCATCATCCGATGATAATGGAATCGGTGTAGAAGGCACTGGACCCACCGGTGCTCTCGGTTCCATCGGAGGCAGGGCACCGATCAACGCATCCAGTCTACCCAGTTGTGGTGCGAGCACTACGGGAATCGGATCGGTGACCGGCTCAGGGACTGGTACCGGCGTCGATGGTGGATGGAAGCCCTGAAGTGCATTACCAATGGCCTCTTGGATCATCCGATCCAATTCCTCACGGAAGCCTGGGGCTTGGAACCCCGGCACCGGAGTAGGAGGCAGCACTGGCGTAGCGGGAGGTTCCACCGGTGAAGGTGGAATACCGGATCCCAGCACAACTGAAGGTGGGGATTGCCTCAGTGACCCGGTCACAGAAGAGGATGGGGCCTTTTCTTTGTCGGTGGCTCTATCAACGTCGATGACGAGGCCTGGATCGATGGACTGAGCCTTCCGATGCCATTGTCGACGCTTTTCACAATGTTCTCCTCGGTCCTTTTCCTGAGGAGGCAAGGAGGCTATAGACATTTTTGGAACTGTGGGTGCCAGTCGAACAGCAGCGGTGTCCCGGTGCTGGCAAGAGGTCGATGGCCCCGGCTCGGACAACGTCGAAGCTATCAATGGAGTCGGGGGTTTTAACTGAAGAGAAAGTCAATTTTATCTAATCGGGCCTTACAGCCCTTCAGTGTCATTTGGGCACATTTAGTGCAAGTTAGGACATCGTGGTCGGACCCCAAACACATAACACAGACCCCATTTGGGTTAGTGATGGACGTTGTCTGAGTACAGTCAGGGCACCGACGAAAACCCGACGCCATGGCTCCGACATAAATTTATCCGCGATGCAGTCGATGGCCGGTAGGCCCCAAAGGGATAACTCGATGGGAATTGACAAGGGTAAAACCTTACCTTTAAACCGCGGAGTATGGATATCGATAGAATTTTTTGAAAATTTTTGAATGAGGTTCCGTGAGGAAAATTCCTGTCAGGAATCTGAAGAGAGCTCCTTAACCAGCGTGGCTACTGCTGTGTGGAAAAAAGAAGACTGAAGGGGGACCCCTGCTGGATGCAGGGTCAGTGCATTGCTGGGCATGCCCAGTAGGTACCAAAGTTCTAGAAACTTTGACAAAAGTGTTCCGTGATTGAGCTCCATCCTGATGATGTCACCCATATGTGAGGACTACCATCCTGCTTGTCCAGTGAGAATCCATAAACTGCTATTTGTTAAGTTGATTTAAGGGATAGCCATTGCTTTATAATAGCATTAGTAGCCTGGGATCTATTTAATGTTTGGGTTCTTGCCAGGTACTTTTAACTAGGTTAAAAGTGGCCACTGTTGGAAACTGTTGGCCACTGTTGGAAACGAGATGCTGGGCTTGATGGACCCTTGGTCTGACTCATTATGGTCTCTTCTTATATTATGTTCTTGATTAAAAATTGTTGGTCCTTGCTGCAGTAAATTTCATTTTTTCTTCTTGTTTTTAATACTGCTTTACTCACATTGGGCCAGATGATGTTTTTTTCTGTTTTCTTTGTAATATTTTAACTATATATTCTCTGTTTAAATGAAAATACTCTACTTTTCTGCCAATGTACTTGCCTATATGCCTAAAAAAACTGATAAAGAGTTCAAGAAAAAAAAAAAACACAATGAAGAATTACACAAATGGCACGGAATCAAAGTACGTAAGAACTTAACTGCTTTCTGTCTCCATTAATGTTGAGATTACTTACCTGATAATCTCCTTTTCCTTAGTGTAGACAGATGGACTCAGAATGAATGGGTATAGTATGCTCGTGCTAGCAGTTGGAGACGGATCTGACGTCAGCACGGGTATATATACCCGTGCTGACGTCAGATTTTAGGTCTTAGTTTTTTAATTTACTACCCTCTTAAGCCTTTCTTTCCAGCTGTTTAAGCTTCCAAGTTTTGCAGTCCTTGTTAAATGTAACTTTGTTTCTCCTGATTATAATAAGTTGTTTAATGTTTACTGTTTTTATGTCCCTGTTCGATGTAAACCGACCTGATAAGGTATTTAACCTTGAAGGTCGGTATAGAAAAATGCTAAATAAATAAAAATAAATAAATATACCCCCACAGGAAGCATAGCAACTCAGTAATCTTCCTTGCAAAAGCTGTTATGGATATATGTGTACTGACGATCAATGAATTAGTGAAAAAGGATTCCCCTGACCGATTGATAGGAGCTGGAGACCACCAGCATTCACAACTGGAAGGCGTCGACACCTGGCAAAGGGGACGCTCTTAACTAAGAAAATGACATGGCCTACCTGGAATCGGTGAACCCATGTATACTGGCAGCCTGGGCGGGATGCTGAGTCCATCTGTCTACACTAAGGAAAAGGAGATTATCAGGTAAGTAATCTCAACATTTCCTAGCATGTAGCCAGATGGACTCAGAACGAATGGGATGTACAAAAACTTTACTCCCCGCTTGGGTGGGAGGCTGCCTGAGGACCGTGTAGGACTGCCCTCGCAAATGCTGTGTCCTCCCTGGCCTGGACATCCAGATGGTAGAACCTGGAAAAGGTATGGAGGGAGGACCATGTCGCCGCTTTACATATTTCTGCAGGCGACAGCATCCTGGATTCTGCCCAAGATGCTGCTTGGGCTCTGGTAGAATGAGCCTTGACTTGAAGAGGCGGCGATTTCCTGGCCTCTACGTAAGCTGCTCTGATAACTTCTTTAATCCAGCGGGCGATGGTGGGCCGAGAGGCCGCCTCACCTTGTTTCTTTCCGCTGTGCAGGAGGAACAGATGGTCCGTCTTTCTTACTTCTTGTGTCAATTCCAGATATCTGGGCAGCAATCTGCCGATGTCAAGATGGCGTAGTAAACGCCCTTCTTCTGATTTCTTCAAACCCGCCGTAGTGGGCAAGGATATGGTTTGGTTGAGGTGAAATTGCGAAACCACTTTACGTAGAAAGGAGGAAACCGTGCGAAAATGGATAGCCTCCGGAGTGATTCTAAGAAAGGGATCACGACAGGACAGCGCTTGCAGCTCAGAGATGCGGCGTGCTGAACACACCGCCAGCAAGAACACCATCTTCAAAGTTAGAGAACGGAGAGACAGGCCCCGAAGGGGTCTGAAGGTGGATCCCGCGAGGAAATCCAAAACTAGGTTGAGGTTCCACAGGGGCACTGGCCACTTGAGTGGCGGATGAACGTGCTTGACTCCTTTCAGGAAGCGAGAAACATCTGGATACGTGGCAATGGTCTTGCCATCCCTCCTGGGACCGTAGCAAGACAGCGCAGCCACCTGAACCTTGATGGAGCTTAGGGAGAGACCCTTCTGAAGCCCATCCTGTAGAAAATCCAAAACAATAGGAATTGTGGTCGCATGTGGATTGGTGTCGTGAGATTTGCACCAGTCTTCAAATATTCTCCAGATCCTTACGTGGGTGAGGGATGTGGAAAACTTGCGGGCTCGGAGGAGTGTATCTATCACGGGCTCCGAGTAACCTCTTTTCTTCAGTCTAGCCCTCTCAATGGCCAGACCGTAAGAGAGAATTGAGCTGGATCCTCGTGGAGGATGGGACCTTGACGAAGCAGGTCCCTGAGAGGAGGCAGGGGAAGGGGCTCCCCTGCCAGTAGTCTTCTCTTGTCCGCGTACCAGGGTCTTCTTGGCCAGTCTGGTGCCACTAGACGAACTAGGCCCCGGTGCTTCTGGATCTTGTGGATCAGGGCGTCCAGTAGAGGCCACGGAGGAATGGCGTATAGCAGAGTCCCTGGAGGCCATGGCTGAACCAGGGCGTCGATCCCGTGTGAGAACGGATCTCGCTTCCGGCTGAAGTATCTGGGTACTTGAGCATTGGACTTGTCCGCTAGTAAGTCCATGTCCGGAATCCCCCAGTGATCCACAATCATCTGGAAGGCTGTGGGTGACAGCTGCCATTCCCCCGGATTTAGGCTTTCTCTGCTGAGGAAGTCTGCCATGGTGTTGTCCTTCCCGGCAATGTGGACGGCGGAGATGTCCTGAAGATTCGCCTCTGCCCAAGCCATCAGCGGCTATCTCTAGGGATACCTGTCGGCTTCTGGTTCCGCCCTGACGGTTGATGTATGCCACCGTGGTGGCTTTGTCGGACATCACTCTGACTGCTCGGTTCCACAGTCTGTGAGCAAACTGTAGGCAGGCTAACCGGACTGCTCATGCCTCTAGACGGTTGATGTTCCACCCTGACTCTTCTCTGTTCCACCACCCTTCTGCGGTGAGCTCTTCGCAGTGTGCTCCCCAGCCGCTCAGGCTGGCATCTGTGGTGAGCAGAGTCCATGTGGGGGAGGACATCTTTGACCCCCTGCTCGTGTGGTTGGACTGCAACCACCACCGCAACTGGGTCCGCACACTGGCTGGTAGAGGTAGATGCATGGAATAATTCCGGAAGCGGGGGCTCCAGCAGGGAGTGTTGTAGAGGTCTCATATGGGCCCTTGCCCCGGGGACCACTTCCAGGGTGGAGGCCATGAGGCCGAGAACCTGCAGATAATCCCAAACTATGGGCCGGCTGGCTCCCATCAAGGACCGGAGACGAGTCTGAAGTTTTAACCTTCTCTTGGTAGTAAGACTGACTGTGTCTGCCTGAGTGTAGAACTGGACTCCCAGGTATTCCAGTGATTGGGAAGGTTGTAGGCAACTCTTGTTGAGGTTGACTACCCATCCCAGGCTCTCCAGAAGGGCGATCACTCTGTCGGTTGCCCGATGGCTCTCCTCCCGTGATTTCGCCCTGATCAGCCAATCGTCCAGGTAGGGATGGACTAGAATTCCTTCCCGTCTGAGCGCCGCTGCTACCACTACAACCACCTTGGTGAAGGTCCGCAGCGACATGGCTAACCCGAAGGGCAGAGCCCGGAATTGGAAGTGGCGTCCCAGAACCTTGAAGCGTAGGTAGCGCTGATGATCCGGATGGATCGGGATATGTAGGTAGGCTTCTGACAGGTCTAAGGCCGTGAGGAATTCTCCTGGCTGTACTGCGGTCTTGACTGAGCGCAGAGTTTCCATGCGAAACCTCGGGACCCTTAAGTATCGATTGACCGACTTGAGGTCCAATACAAGCCGGAAAGTGCCCTCTTTCTTGGGTACCATGAAATAAATGGAATAGTGTCCAGAATTCATTTCCCATGCAGGTACTGGGATGATGGCTTTCAAGGACAGGAGCCTCGCCAGGGTAGCTTCCAATGCTGCCTTTTTGTGTATGGCACACGAAGATTCCTCAAACCTGTTCGGAGGGAGATGATGAAAGTCCAGATAATACCCCTCTCGGATGATGGCGAGGACCCACTGGTCCGACGTAATCTCGACCCATCTGGGGTAGAAGAGGGTTAACCTGCCCCCTATGGCGCCGTCCCCCAGATGGATCGGCAGATTCTCATTGGGGGGCGCGGCCGGGACCTGAACCCGAGCCGGCTCCCCTCTTGCGCTGCTTGTTCCGAAAGGACTGGTTCCTGACCTGAGGACGAGGTGCCTGGTAGTGACTCCTATAGGGAGTGAAGCGCTGGGAGCTCCTACCTCTGGAGGGCCTTGGAAAGGCACGCTGGTTCCTTCTGAATCGATCTTCCGGCAGTCGAGGTACTGGAGAGGTGCCCCATGTACTGGCCAGTTTATCAAGGTCGCTGCCAAAACAGGAAAGAACCCCTAAAGGGCATTCTGGTGAGGCGTGTCTTCGAAGGCGCATTTACTGACCAATTCCGAATCCAGAGCTGCCTCCTGGCGGCTACGGAGGATGAGACCCCCTTGGCTGTTGTACGGACTAGGTCTGACGCAGCATCCGTGAGGAATGAGAGAGCTGACTCCATGTCTGTTGCCGGAGCATTGTTCCTGACCTGTGACAAACAGGAACGCGTCACCACTGTGCAGCAGGTTGCGATCCGCAAAGATAGAGCTGCCACCTCAAAGGTCTGTTTCAGGATGGCGTCCAGGCATCGGTCATGAGTCTCCTTGAGGGCCGCCCCCCCTTCAACTGGAATGTAGTGCGCTTGACCACAGCGCTGACCAAGGCGTCCACCTGAGGGCACGCCAGCATCTCCTTGATTGCTGGTTCCAGAGGATACATGCTCGTCAGGGCCCGACCCCCTTTGAATGAGGCTGCTGGTGCAGCCCATTCCAAATCTATCAGTTGCTGTGCTGCTTGCAAGAAGGGATAATGGCGGGCTGGAGGACGAAGACCTTCCAGTAGAGGGTTCTGCGTAGAGGGCACCGTAGTGCTGGGACCTGTAATATCCAACTCCGCCAGGCACTGAGATACCAGGTCGGAGAGATCTTCCTTGGGAAAGAACCGCCTCATGGTTCGATATGGCTCAATCCCCGAGGGACGTTCCCCCTCCTCCGGGGGTTCGGACTCGTCCTCCGAGACATCAGGGTCCGTCTGAACCGGACTGCTCGGAGGCGGGTGCCCGTGATAAGGGTGCGAAGGTCCAGGGGCAGGATCAGCTGGAGTAACCACCGCAACGGCCGGAGCAACAGGGCCTGGACGGGAAGCTGACTGCATCTGTACAAAGGCATGGATCCCCTTAAAGAGATCCACCCAGGAAATGGAAGTGGTCTCGAGTCGTCGGGGTACCAGGTCTCCCGGGATCCCAGGTTGTTCGAGACTGCCCGCTAGATCCGGAGTGGCCCCTGGGGAACTGTCAGCAAACCGTGGTTGAGACTGGTCCTGGCCCGAGGCTCCCACTGCCTCCTCACATTGGGCACAAAGGGAGTCTGGCTCCTCGCTATGCGTGGCTCTAAGCTGGCATGCGGAGCAGAGGCCGAGGGCTTTAATGCCTGAGTCAGGAGGCGCTGCCGCTGAAGACGCTGAGGCGTTTTGTTCCATTGAAAAATATGCGCTTAATAATATGCGGCAGCAATATGCGCTCAATACAACAGGCGCTCAACAATCTGCGGCAGCAATATGAGCTTAATACAACAGGCGCTCAATAATCTGCGACAGCAATATGCGCTTAATTCAACAGGCGCTTAATCCAACAGGCGCTCAATAATATGCGGCAGCAATATACGCCTAATACAACAGGCGCTTAACACAACAGGCGCTCAATAATATGCGGCAGCAATATACGCTTAATACAACAGGCGCTTAATACAACAGGTGCTCAATAATATGCGGCAGCAATATACGCTTAATCCAACAGGCGCTGAATAATATGCGGCAGCAATATGCGCTTAATTCAACAGGTGCTTAATACAACAGGCGCTTAATAATATGCGGCAGCAATATACGCTTAATATAACAGGCGCTCAATAATATGCGGCAGCAATATATTCTCAATGAGAACCAATATGCGCTCATTAGTATGCGATTAGCAACATATGCTCAATGCTATCCAATATGCGCTCATTAGTCTGCGGTCAGAAATATATGCACAATAATATACAATATGTGCTCAGTAGTATACAATATACACTCAAGGATATCTCATATGCGCTTAAGCATAGACAGGCACCTATCATGGGCGCTCAATACCTGAACAAGGCAGACAAAATGGCGACCTCCACGGCGTGCCACATGCAGACAACGCCGCCGATCCTCATCCTCGGAGACCAAAAAGTAAGAGATGTATGCCTTACCTGATCCTCGGCGCTTCCCGGTTCGAACCCGGGCGGTCTCCGGCTGCGGGGGGAGAGGGCAAGTACCTTCACCACCGCGCTTAAGGAAATGCACCCGCTGCCTCGTCCACGCCGGAACTGAGGCGCCTCTTTCGCCATGCCCGAGCCCTTCTCGCCCGGGGGCTACGTCCCTGCCGCGATTCGGCCACCGGACTGAGGCCTTAAACCTCCAGGGGATCGCGGAAATCACCCCGGGAAATTCAACTGGGGGAGGGACCCCAAGGGTATCACCGCAGGAGTGTGGGGCTCGATGTTCCTGAAGAAATTTAGTAAGAAGAATATAGAAAAATAGAAAGTAGATTGGAAACACGCTCAGCGAGCGTGCAGGCTCTCCAAACTGCTTTGGAGACGGAAATTACTGAGTTGCTACGCTTCCTGTGGGGGTATATATACCCGTGCTGATATCAGATCCGTCTCCAACTGCTAGCATGAGCATACTATACCCATTCGTTCTGAGTCCATCTGGCTACATGCTAGGAAAAGCTTTGTTCCTTCACTATTTGTCTCTAAAGATCATGTCCTTAAGGCTTTTTTGAAGGCATTTGATCTTGCATCAGTCTTAGATATTCAGGCTTTTAGTTACATAAAATTGACCTGCTAATGTGAGGTCTCTTACTTCCGCCAAGCGTGTCTGATGAACAGTCTGAATCACTAACAGCCCCTTATTGGCTGATCTTAGCGAGCACCATGGAGTGGGTATATGAAGGACAGATCCCAACCAGATCACATGAGAGTTGTTGATAATGCTGATGGAATACAATTTTTCATTCCAATAACCAATTTACTCAAATTTTCTCTAAAGCTGAGTGAATTTTTATTTATTTTATTTATTTAGAAGAGTTTATATACCAATGTATAGCAAGCTGCCTTCACTCCGGTTTACATTTTAAACAACTTATTACAGGAGGAAAAAATAATAGATAACATTAACACATAACATTTTTCTATGTACAGTCAATGTGAGAAGGGAAAAGGTAAAATAATGTAAAATAATAAAAATAGAAACATCAACTGGTAAATTGCTTATTGAAATGAAAAATTGTATGTCATCAGCACAATAACAAACATTTAGCCCCAGACCACCTAGCAGCTTGCACAGTGCTGATAAGTAAACATTAAACTGAGTTGCAGACTCAGAGATAACTCTACCAAACTCCCACTGTATTACAAGTCAAAAGTCTTGGTGTCATCTTAAACTTGAATCTTACAATCCATGCCCATGTGAAATCTGTTAGCAAGGCAGCATTTTTCAAGTTACACTTACTACAGAAACGTAGGCCCCTATTAGGTGTTATGATTGTCGGTCGCAGACGGCTGCGACCGCGTCTACTAACATCCTGCACTGTCTTGTTTCCATCTCCGGGCCTGCTCGCGGTGGGGGGCCAGCCTCTGCCGCCACGTACCCCATGGGTCCTCGTGGCGGATGGGACGCCGCCGCCATCCACGCCGACTCCGGGCCTTCCTAGGCGCGCACATCGGACCCTCTTTTGAAGCTGCTATGGCGGGATCCTTAGGGTCATCCCTGATTCATGATGTCATAGGATTAGGGTTCTTAAACTCCGCTTTCACCCCCTGCTAGCCGACTTGGCAACGAGTTAATTCGCTACTCTACGAGCTCCTGTCCTCCCGAACCTGTGGTGGCCTTCGGACTCTTCTTGGACTCTGGACTGTGGCAGGTACCCGCTCCTCGAGGCCTGCGTGTGCCTTCATCAGAGACCTGGTCTCCTGGCTTCCCCCACTCCTCGGGCTAGCCTGCACCTTCCTGAAGTCCTGTTCAGCGGCTCCCCGCTCCTCGGGGTTGCCTCTGGGAATGCCTTCACCGCTGGGAGTTCTATCTTCTCGCTTCCCCGCTCCTCGGGTCAATGCCTATGTTCTACACAAGAGACTGCCTGCACTTCCCCGCTCCTCGGGGCAGTGCCTACTATTTACACCAGAGACTATCTGAGCTTCCCCGCTCCTCAGGGTCACCTTTGTCATCGCCTGGAGACCTGACTCGGGCTTCCCCACTCCTCAGGCTAGCCTATGTCATCATCTGTACCTCTCTTGCTGTGCAGCTCCGCCCCTCGGGGATGCCTCTGCAGTACAACTCCTGCTGTGCCTGACCTCGCCTCCCGACGGTGCGGACCTGTGGGGCTCTTCCCCACAGGTAGTAACAACGCCCACAAACCATAACATTAGGCTTAGCTGGTTTTCACACAGTTCTCTAGGCATTGCAAGCCTGAAGTATTGATTATTGCAATTCAGTCTACATTAGGATGCCAGCAAATGTCCTAAGGGCTCTCCAAATTATTCAGACAAACTTAAAGATCAGAAATCATATAACGCACATTTTGTATGGCCTTCACTGGTTGCGAGATAGAGAATTAAATATAAAATGGACATACTGACAAACTCTTGAGTAAGAATACATTCCTATGGATGAATGATTATGCACATTTACAATCCCACATACATGCTTAGGTCAGTCCAAGGTGGCCTGTTTTATAATCAACTTGGCCCATCTCACAGATAGCAAAGAAATGGCATTTTCGAATGCAGCTCCAACATTTTGGCACAGGCTTCCTAACCATCTGCACATAGACTTTAAGCAAGAAGCTAAAATCATATTTATTTTTACAAGTATTTGCTTGATTCAGTTCGTGCAGCGGTTGACATTTTATGACTTTATCATATAGGTTGTTTGTTTTATTAGGGGGAGCTACAGTCCTGCAGTTAACTATTAAGACCCAGTTAGCTGGATATAAGTAGCAAGGGTATGAGAAATGCATTAGCAGTTGTTTTGCTTTATTTCCTTTTGGATTTTTATGAGTGTTTCTATTGTACACCACCTTGAGCAATGGATTATATGCAGGATCTTTTTTTTTTTTTTTTTTTTTAAATAAGCAAATTCCCAGACTCTCTACTCCTCTATTTTTTCTTTTACTGCACAAATACATTTAATTTGATTTTAAGGGACTATTTTACTGGCTGGATCAACAGCTTTTATATTATACTATAATCTCATATCTAGCAAAATTGTACATATATCAGTGAACAACAAAGTTAGGCAAGTTCATTAACAATGTGATACAATATATAACTCTCAGCAGGTTCCACTGCTACACAGAAAAACATACAGCAAGTGGGCAAGCAAATCTATACAAATTACAAATTGTGTGATCATTTTGCTTACTTTAGGGGGTTCCAAGAGGAGTGTGTGAAAAGATCCCAGTCTGGCTTTTATGGCTTCCAGCACAGTTTTGCTGACAGAAAAAGCAGAATGGCTCATACCAGGAGGACAGAGATCTATATGACCTTCAAATCTGAAAGTAAAGACACTCATTTAATAGATATAAAAACTATATCCATAACATATCTCTATTCCAGACAGCTACTACTACGGCGAGGTCAAGAAAACTGAAAACAAAAGAAAAGAAAAGAAAACTGAAGACAATTTAATTTTTGATTTATATTCCACCTTTCGAGCCTGATCAGCCACTGCAACATGGATTACATTCAGGTACAAGTATTGCCCTGTTCCCAGGAAGCTTACAATCTAAATTTGTCCCTGAGGCAATGGAGGGTGAAGTAACTTGCCCAAGGTCACAAAAAGCAGCAGCAAGATTTGAATCCTGGCTTTGCTGGTTTGCAAAACACACCACAATATTCCCCAGTAATATTTTTTTCTATTTGCAATCAGGATCACTATTTATTTATTTATTTATTTATTTAACAGCTTTTAATATACCAGTGTTAATGCGGGCACATCACGCCGGTTTACAATAAAACTTGAGAAAGGAGGAAAATTACAAAAAACAGGGAGCGGGTGAGGAAGCAGGTGAGAAAGGGGGGCGGGAGTGAGGGGGATAGATAGAGGAGGAAGGGATAGCAGCTGAGAAAGTAGAGGAGAGTAACCATAATTGAGGTGGAGGTATTTACAGGAGGAGGTATTTACAGCAGAAGGACTGCAGAGGTGTGATAGTTTAAAACTATAACTTATTTACATTGTATATTCTATACATTATAACTTATTTACAGCAGAGGGTGATACAATTAACTTATGTCAAGCTAATTCAGGTGGTGTGTTAAAGAGAAATCCATAGGAGCGTACAGGAAATGCGGGGAGGGGGGGGGAGGCGGGGAGTCTGGGGGGGGGTGTCTGGGGGAGGGGGGCGTCTGGGGGGGTTGGCTTCATAGTGGGGGGGATTGTCTACAGGGGGTTGGTTTCAGGGTAGGCCTGGCTGAAGAGCCATGTCTTGATGCCTTTTTTGAAAGTGGGCAGGGAGGGTTCAAGACGGAGGTGTGTGGGGAGGGAGTTCCAGAGGGCAGGGCCTGCGATGGTGAAGGCTCTTTCCCTGGTGGTGGAGAGATGTGCTGTCTTTAGGGGGGGGTGTGTAGGGTGCCTGCTAGGGAGGATCTTGTGGGGCGATGGGAAATGTGAAAGTGGGGCATTTTCTTAAGCCAGGCGGAGTGGCTTTTGTAGAGAATGTTGTGAAGTATGGTAAGGGTTTTATATTGGGAGCGGAAGTGGATGGGCTGCCAGTGCAAATCTGCAAGAATGGGTGTAATATGCTCTCTTTTGCGTGTGTTAGTTAGGATTCTTGCCATGGCGTTCTGTAAGGTTTGTAGTGGTTTGATGGTGGAGTATGGGAGGCCTAGCAACAGGGCGTTGCAGTAGTCCACTTTGGAAAATATAGTGGACTGCAGGACTAAACGGAAGTCTTGAGTATGGAGTAGTGGCTTGAGCTTTTAAGGATCTGGAGTTTGTAGAATCCTGCTTTAAGCAGGGACTTGATGTGTGGCTTGAAGTTGAGGTGTTGGTCGAGTGTGACTCCCAGGTATCTTACAGAGGGGGGTAGGGCGTGGGTGAGGGTGGAGAGGGTTGATGTGGAGGAGGCGGCGTGTTCAGGTTGCTTGGATATGAAGAGTAATTCGGTTTTGGTTGCATTAAGTGCAAGGTGTAAGTTGGCTAATAGGGAGTTGATGGTGACTAGGCAGGATTCCCAGAAGAGGATGGTTTCATTGAGCGTTTTTTGAATGGGTATGAGAATTTGCACATCGTCAGCATATAAGAAAAAGTCCAGGCCTAGGTCTGAGAGTAGGTTGCAGAGGGGGAGGAGGTAGATATTGAAAAGGGTGGAGGAAAGGGAAGAGCCCTGGGGGACGCCTTGCATGAGGGGAACGTGAGCAGATTCAAAGTTATCAAGTTTTATAAGGTACTCTCTGTTTGCAAGGTAAGAGGCAAACCAGTTTAGTGCTGTGTCAGCAATGCCTATCTCTGCCAAGCGGGCGAGAAGAATCTGATGATTGACAGTGTCAAAGGCTGCCGATATATCCAGTAAGGCAAGTAGAAACGAGTTTCCTTGGTCTAGACCGATAAGTATGGTGTCAGTGATAGCTAAAAGGAGATTTTCGGTGTTACGGCCTTTCCGGAATCCAAATTGTGATGGGTGCAGTAGGTTGTGTTCCTCGAGGTAGTCGGTGAGCTGAGTATTGACTACTTTCTCGAAGACTTTTGCAATGAAAGGAAGGTTGGAGATGGGCCGGTAGCTTGCAGGATCGGAGGGATCAAGGGAAGGTTTTTTTAGGAATGGCTTCACAACGGCAAGTTTGTGGGGATCTGGGACTTTGCCGAAGGTGAGGGAGCAATTAATGATATCAGCCAAGGGTTTGGAGATGGTGGTGGGAATGGAGAGGAGGGTTTTGGAGGGGATTGCGTATGCGAAATGTGTGGCCGGTTTCATCTTTTTGAGGATGGTCTCAATTTCAAGGGTAGATGTGAGGTCGAAGGATTTGATGCTGGAGCTACTGTGAATTGGGAGGGGGGAGGTGGTTGTGGGGTTATGGGGGAAGCGTAGGAGGATACTGGATATTTTATGTTGGAAGTATTTAGCAAGCTCCTCGCATTTTTCCTTGGAGTGTTCTTCGAGGGTGGTGGGGTGGGGGGTCTTAGTGAGATCTGCGACATAAGAAAAGAGGGCGTTGGCGTTGAATTGTAGGTCGTGAATTTTTGATGCATGGAAGTCCCTTTTGGCGTTGATGGTGGCTTGCCGGTAGCCGTACAGTGATTGTTTATACACTGCTTTGTGTTGGGGGGAGGGTTGGCGGCGCCACAGGCGTTCTTTTGACCTAAGGTCCTGCTTTAATTTTTGAAGTTCGTTAGTGTACCAGGGTTTTTTTTTGTTCTGTAGGAGGGGACCTTCATGGATACAACTTGATAAAGTGAACAAGCTGTGTTGTTCCTTTGGTCCACTTTTAATTTTATTAATATGTTCAAATCTTCATTTTTTTTATTTTTATAATTTCTTTAAAATTAAGTCCCATCACCATAAAGGTCTCCTATCGGGCTGTTACCACAAAACCTTAATTTCAAGCAATGTCAAGAGAGCCAGACAACTTTCACAACTTATCTCTAAGTTCCTACTAAGTTAGCTAACTCTAAGTTCTAACTTAGTAGGAACTCTAAGTTCCTACTAAGTTAGCCATGTTATTTATACCCAATTGTTGGATGTAATTGTATATTTAATTGTTCAATCTGTTTGATGTAATTTTCTGTTCCTTGTTCTGTGTAAACCAAAGTGGTATGCACAAGTGCATGAACTCCGGTATATAAAAGCCTTTAAATAAATAAATAAATAAATCTCGAGTGTCCATAGTGATCACGACCCCGACATGGCCATGTTTCGATCACCACTCTGCTTCAGGGGGTTCTCCAAAGACTTTCAAAACGCTCTCCAACCCAAGTAACGTCAGCTTCCCGAACACATCCTTTTGCTAGTACTTCTTTGGTAGACCTTTAAAACATGGCGTCTCCGGCCCTTCCTTTTAAATGTACAGCAGCTTCATGATGTCATCAAAATGTTACAATTAGATTAGGGAGTACCAATTAATCATCTCATTAAGACCATTAGAGGCTATGGCTTTCAATCGGAAAATCCAAAAATGTTCCCGTCTGTTTAAAACCGATTAATGATCCCCACCTCTCATAGAGACATTGTTTCCAAAATAGTCCACCTGAAATCACAAAATTGATGACCTTTTTCCACACAATGTGCCACCAATGGAGCTGTCAATTTCTGAGTCTTAATACAACTTTTGTGTTCAAGCAACCATACCCGAATATTTCGTTTAGTATGTCCAACGTAAATCATATCACACGGGCACTGTAAAAAATATACGACATTGGTGGAATTATAATTTGTAGATTTCTTTAAAACAATTCTTTGTTTCGAACCCGGATGCAGCCAGACTGATCACCTCAGACCTAACTCGCACATTTCACAGGCGCCACAAGGGCTATTCCCTGGAGCTTGGTATCGGGGGGACAGTCTAAGACATACAACAACAATAATCCTTTTTTAGGATATCCCCGAGAGAACAGGAATTGAGGGGGAAAAATTTTTTCTCGGACATGTACCAGCGAATGGGAGGGTCCCAGGAATCGGAAAACAGATTGGGAAAGTCTGACAACACAATTCAGGAGTCAACAGCGATATTAAATTTATCAGATATTAGCCTGGAAGAGGTGACCCACCAAGCATTGGAAAAAGGGTTATCCTTTATTCCTGAAACCCCATATGATTCTTTTCAAACAAGGATTGACCTCTTTCGGTTCTTTAGATCATTGCAGATCAAAGTATTTTTTGGTGATCAGATGGGAACAGATATTTCAGTAATTACGCCGAAATCGAGATGGATTCCCCCGGGTCTGATCGACCCTGTCCTTGTTTATGCAGCTGGTACTTGAACAGGAGAAGAATTTTAGGAAAAATTGTACGGCACAGGATTGGTCCAAGTCCCATCAACAAGCGATTAAAAAACTAGCTGAAAATCATGATGTAGTAGTTAAGGCTGCTGCCAAGGGCGGTGCGATTGTAAAACAGAGCCGCACTAAATATATACAAAAAATTTGGCGACAATTAGATGACACCATTTATTATCAGCCTTTACCTGAGGATCCGACTTCAGAAATTCAAAAACATTAATACGATCATCGAACAGAATGTTAATACAGGCTTTTTAACGAATCGAGAAGTTCGTGCATTAAAAGTCCTGTTTGTCCGGTATTATATACCTTACCTAAAATTCACAAGGACCCTAATGCCCCCCCTGGTCGCCCAATCGTGGCAAGTAGGGGATCCATTCTTGAACCTCTATCAAATTCTTTGGATCATTTTTTGAAGCCATTTGTTCAGAACACAACTTCCTTTGTGCAAGACACGACGCAAATGTGGTCTTTACTAGACAACACTTCATCTTTACCCAAAGACTGTATATTAGTAACCTTGGATGTAGAGGCCCTCTATACCAATATTGCTCAGAAAGACACCTTTGAGCTTATGGAGAAGATTTTCGAATTCCGTGAACGACCTCATAGGGTCCCGACTGCTTTTTTAACATCTTTATTAGAATTGGTTTTGTTTAAAAGTTTTTTTATGTTTGAGGATCACTACTATTTGCAAGTCAAGGGTGTGGCGATGGGGGCCACTGTTGCCCCCAACATTGCCAATCTTTTCGTAGCACATTTTGAAGAAGTGTTATATCCATCTACTTGGTTTAAGAAAATACAGTTGTGGCGTCGGTACATCGACGACATTTTTTTCATCTGGTTAGATACATGTGGAGATCTCCAAGCGTTCATAGTATGGCTTAATGGACAAAATCCACATCTGAAATTCAAACCAAAAAAATGAAGATTTGAACATATTAATAAAATTAAAAGTGGACCAAAGGGACAACATAGCTTGTTCACTTTATCAAGTTGTATCCATGAAGGTCCAACAAACTTTATAGTGATCCTGATTGCAAATAGAAAAAATGACTACTGGGGAATATTGTGGTGTGTTTTGGAGTTTGATTATTTTTCCCCAGACTACTGAGTTATTAGGGCTTGTTTTGTGTTTGCTGGTTTGCAGCCTGCTGCTCTATTCACTTGGTTATTCCTCCATGCAAATCTGAGGTCAAAACACTGTAACAAGTCTGGTATTCTTGAATAGCAGGAAGCAGCCCACCTCCCACTTGCAGCTAAGCTTATGCCAATGCAGGAAACACTGAAAATCCCGAACCCCACTGATGAAACAATCTGGTGACAATTTTCCATAGCACAAAGCATGCTACAAATGCCTCCCATTCTCCAGACTGTGACATTAAAGCATAGTAACTCAGTAATATAAAAAAACCATGACAGAAAAAGAACTGGACTTTTCAGTCTACCCAATGTTTCCTGTCCACACTGCTAAGGATATATCCCAGTTGCCAGCCACAGAGCGTGACCACCAATATGATATAATAGAAAATATTTATTCTAATACCATTCCTCCCCAGGCAATGCTAAGATTGCCACCGCACAACATCTACTCTCATCTATCACAAGTGCAGATACACTAGCATGGCACGAAGCACTATTATATACCTCTACATATCACCCTTACAATAACTTAGTCTTCATTCTGCAGATCAAAAACAGCAAATAACCCCTGGTATTTCTTTATTATAATAATGTATAAATTTACACTTACGCTGGTCGCCTGGTCTCTAGTAAGGTCAGCAATATTTGTATCGCACTGACTATTACAGATTCATTTTTCTCCTTTCGGAAAACATTTGATAACATCTGCTCGATAACTTCTTGGCTGTGAGGAAAGAGGAAATCAATATTTACATATGAATATATAAATGTGACCATCAGCTAAAATGAAAAACTTTATGGGAAAACAATTGCTGCAATTTGTCTAAACAGCGTTTTCTCATCAACTCTTTGCCTTCTTATAAGGTGCATTCACATCTAGCCCCCAATAACCTCATTCATTGCCATCCACATATGCTAAGACTCTCATAAAACCGGCATCTAACAGCTGCAAAAAAAATAAAGCTACTAAAGGCTGCAGTTGAAAGCGCATGAGCAGCCAGCACAGACTGAAAGCTAAATAAATAACCAAAAGTTGACTTTCTGTGGCTTGAATGACACCACATGCAGGGTACCTGCTACTGACAAGGTTTCAATTTAAAGGCACTGGAAAAGGAGAAAGGAGAAAAAATGCTAAAAAAAAGATAATGAGGGCAGTATGAGGATGACGGAGCAAATCTTCTGGGTTACAGCAGGAAACCATACTGACTCCAGCCTTTTCTAATGCAAACTCAACTTTTATTAGCATCAACAGAAAATCACTCTGACATACCTACCTACCTTTGCAGTATACTTAAAACACAACTTCAGAGAGGGGCAGGGGCTCCTTGCTCCTGGAGACACAGGGCCTCCTGATCCCAGCTGTGGCCACATTCTTATTCCCCTCAAATCAGGGTCTCGCCCACAGAGCTCTCTCCCTCTGTAGGATTTAAGGTGGTCCAGGCTAAATGCATGGTCCCACACAAGTTAAAAGGGGAAAATAAGGGCACTCCATCACATACCCCACCTCTCCCCCTCAGCTTGGGCCCATTGGTCCAAGCATTTTCACTCCCCCTGAATCCCATCCAAGGAAGTTCCTCACATCCCCGCTCCCCTTCATCTGGCCTCCCACCACCTAGGCTTGGTGTTGGGGTTCTAGGTTCATGTTCACCTCCACCGATTAGGATTACCCCAGACAATACTATGACTACCATCCTCTGTGCCCTTCGCACAGTTTGTACCCCCAGTCCTTTAAATTCCAGATTCCAATCTTGCCTCAGCCAGACTCTGGCCACTCTACAGTACCAGTCCCTGGTCCCTCTGTAGTGCCATGTATTGGGTCCTCTGCAGTCCCTCTCGCTGGTGTCTCCATGGAATCTCACTCTGGGCTCTCCGCAGGAGCAGCTCCATCCATTTTTTCTGCGGCATTTTCATCTGGCCTCTTGGCAACATCTCTCTCAGACCTCACTGCAGCATCTGCATCCAGCCCCACAACAGCCCCTCCCGTCTGGTCTCTCTGCCATGCCTGCATCAAGTTCCTCTACACTGCCTCCCATAGGCAGCAAGCCCATTCCATATTGACATTTTCTGGGTATCCTGGTTTGCCTTCTCCAGGCCAGGCTATGAAGCTCCCCCATAAATGTTCTGTTTTTCTCCAACTCAGTCCCTGCAGGATCATTTCCTTGGCACTCCTCCTACTCAGTTGCCTTCATCTCAGTGGGCTCCTGCCCCTCAGGGTCTGTTTTGGCTTCAGCCCCATTGCTGCTTTCAACTCTCTTTGAAGTGGAGTCCCACTGAAGGGCTGAGCTGCAGTCCGCTGACTCACACAGCTACTGTGCTCCTGTGCTCTGTGATGCCTCTCTTAGGGCTCCCTGCTGTCTCTCTCTCTCTCTAGGCTTTCCACAGCACCTCCCTTCTTGACTCCCCTTAGCGAATTTCTTTGCATTCCCTGCAGTGCCTCCAACTGGCTTCTCTGCAGTGGCTCACTCTGGGTGATTGCCAGTGCTTCTCTCTACTCCCAGGCAGTGCAAGCTCTCCTCTGTACAGGAGGCAATGAGAGCAAGATATGCTTCCTGCCTCTTTTATTCCATAGCCCAGGACAGCTGGTTCTTCATAAGACTCTCCTGTATCTGCCTTTGCACTTTCAGGAGGCTCTGAATTAAAGTTTGCATACATCTTTCAGTCATGCTTCCACTTATTGAATTATGGTGCTTACTGCAGAGCCTGAGCTTACTGCTGAAGCCTAGACCCTGTGCACCCATTGCCAGTTTCACTTTATGTTGGGGCCATACCCTGTTCCAGCCACAGTGCACAACTGTTTTACTCTTTCCTTAGTTTTATTTATTTTTCAAAGGGAAAAAAAAGTAAAAAAACAAAAACAAAAACTCCTACCTTCAGGCACTAACTTCACTGAGTAACACAGAAACATAGAAACAAAGAAATGACGGCAGAAGAAGACCAAATGGCCCATCCTGTCTGCCCAGCAAGCTCCTAACTCCTGTTGCGCTTCCCGGCCTCGGCCGGTCCTGCTCACCTGGCCCGACCATCCACCAGCTCTGCCCTGAGTCCCTACGCTGCTCGGCCGCGACATCCACGGGTGTCCCCGGCTCCCTCGCGGCCTTCTTCCTCGCAGCTGTCCTCATGCCAGGGCTTGGCATCCTCCTCGGCGTCGGCCCTGGCCCCCTAAAGCACATGCGTGGAGCTCTCCTACAATTAAAGGGCCAAGCACAGGAAAACCTTGGGTGGCGCCCAAGTCTGACATCACGTGAGCAGGGTATATAACCAACGGCTCTAGCCCTAGCTCATTGCCTTGGCAATCGGGTCAAACACTCCGATGTGTCTAGTTTGCCTTCCAGCGTCTCCTGGTCCAGCATCTCCTGTTCCTTCGTTTCTCCATCCTTGGTAGTACCCTCCGGACTGATCTCACGGTACTGACCATTGCTTGCTCCAGACTATCCTTGATTGCCACCTGGACCTGACCTCTGCCTGAACACTGACCATTCTTGACCGCTGCCTGGAACTGACCTCTGCCTGGACACTGACCACAGGTACTGACCCCTGCTTCGGCTGACCATTCTGATCATCTACTCTGGCCTTGATCCTCGCTATCCATTCGGACTCCCTGTTCTGGCCTCCTGTGACCACTAGACATTCTGGTGTGGACCTTGACTGTGCACCCTTGTTCGTTGTGGGCACTCCTCTACACTTCCTCTCCAGGACATCCTGCGAGGCCCACCTAAGACCAGGCGGCCCGGGTAACCAAGGGCTCAACCTGAGGGAACCTATTGGTTGCTATTGGTGAAGCTCCAGCTAGCCTCTGTCTCCTCCTGTGCTCCGCCTCCTGGTGGCAGGCGTTCTCCGGGTCTGACCAGAGGGCCGTACCAATTCTGCACTGGGCCAAGGGTCCACCTCCAGCGCAACTGGTTCCCAAGGCCATGGACTCGGCGGAGTCTCCCGCCTTGCAGGCCATTCCTGGCCTAGCCGCCCATGTCCGAGAACAACAGAGAACCAGCGAAGCTTTGACTTCTTCTGTAGAGAACCTATGGTCTCAGCTTCAAGATACTGTTTTGACCAAGTCCAGAGGCAGGGCTCATCCCCACCTCCACGGGCATCTCTGGCCCTTCCAGCTCCACCTTGTTTCAATGGAGATCCACGCCTCTGCCGAGGCTTCATTAATCAGTGCTTTATGCAATTCTCGCTGCAGCCTGCACTGTTCCCAAATGAGGCTATCAAGATTACCTTCATACTCTCCCTTCTTGAAGGGAATTTATTTATTTTATTTATTTAGAAATTGGTATATACCGCACAATAAGACATTTACATGTCCTTCTAAGTGGCTTACAAGTGTACATACATAGATTAGAACAATTTGACACGATATAGAGGTTTTATACAAAAGTAAGAGTCTTTAAAATATAGCAAAAGGTTTTGCAGTCTGTGTTATTCTATAAGCGTCATTAAATAAGTGTGTTTTTAACATTTTCTTAAATTCTTTGCGGTTTGATAAAAGGCGGATATTTTCAGGAAGAGAATTCCATAATATTGGACCTGCTACTGAGAAAGTTCTTTTTCATATTAAGGCTAAACTGATAGTTCTGACTGATGGAATTTCTAGTAAACATTTGTCCATAGAAGGGAAGGTCCTGCCATGGGCTTCTCCGCTCTGGGAACATTCAGATGATATTCTCCGTCATCTCTCCCACTTCATGACCCTCTTCAAGGGGACCTTTGAAGACCCCGGTCGACAGACGGTTGCAGGGCATCAACTTCTTCACCTCTGTCAAGGTTCAAATTCGCTCACCGAATTTATTTATTTTTTATTTATTTATATTCTTTTTTTATACCGAAATATAGCATAATGCCTTCATTCCGGTTTACAGTGTAACAGTGTAACAAATTTATCCAGAGAACAGGTATAACATATAGATTATAACATTATACAAGAAGGGGTAGATTTTCAAATAGCGCGAATTGGCTTACTTTTGCTGGCGCATCAGGCGCCAGCAAAAGTAAGCTGGATTTTAGTAGATACGCGCGGAGCTGCGCGTATCTGCTAAAAAACCTGGATCGGCGCGCGCAAGGCTATTGATTTTGTATAGCCGGCGCGCACCGAGCCGCGCAGCCTACCCCTGTTCCCTCCAAGGCCGCTCCGAAATCGGAGCGGCCTCGGAGGGAATCCTCTAACGCCCTCCCCTCACCTTCCCCTCCCTTCCTCTACCTAACCCACCCGCCCAGCCCTGTCTAAACCCCCCCCCTTACCTTTGTTGGGGGATTTACGCCTCCCTCCGGGAGGCGTAAATCCCCGCGCGCCAGCGGGCCTCTTGCGCGCCGGGCCGCGACCTGGGGGCAGGTACGGAGGGCGCAGCCACGCCCCCGGACCACCCCGGGCCGTAGCCACGCCCCCGTACCCGCCCCCAAAACGCTGCCGACACGCCCCGAAAACGCCGCTGCGCTCGGTCCCGCCCCCGACACGCCCCCCTCCAAAAACCCCGGGACTTACGCGAGTCCCGGGGCTCTGCGCGCGCTGGTAGGCCTATGTAAAATAGGCTCACCGGCGCGCAGGGCCCTGCTCGCCTAAATCCGCCCGGATTTGGGCGGATTTAGGCGAGCAGGGCTCTGAAAATCCGCCCCGAAGAGAATATATATATTTATAACATCTCAGCAAAGGTAGAGTATAACAAGTTAGCATGAGACAAAAGGGATTAATTATGCATAAACTTATTAAGAAGTATTAGTGATCAAGATGATGGTTGGGATAGGTATATATAGTTCATATCATTCTGTGTATGATTGTCTAAACAACCATGTTTTTAGTTCTTTTTTGAAATTTTTGGAATCTTTGATGGAACTCAGGTATCCTGGAATAGAGTTCCATACTTTTGGTCCAGCTATTGAGAAGGCTCTATGTCTAGTAGAGGATAGTTTTGCAGATGAGAGCGGAGGGATGAATAGTTGTAATTTGTCAGAAGATCTTGATAAGCGGGGTGATTTGTGGATTGTAATCATGTTATCCAGAGATGAATTGTTGTCTTTGTAGATTTCATTGTGTAGGATGGTTAAGGTTTTGTATTTTATTCTTTGTGAAATGGGTAGAATGTGGAATTTAGGACACTAGCCACAGAACTGGGGTGGCAAGAGGACTGCCTTAGGGCAATCTACCTAAACAGCTTGTCTTCTGCCCTCAAGGACAAGCTCGCCGCTTGCGAGATTCCCACATCTCTGGATGACCTTATTTCCCTGGGTTGGCACATCCACCATCGCCTACATCAGCGACACCAGGAAGTAAAGGTCTCCAGGCCTGCGGTCTCACATCCAGTCCGTGCTCCCAGTCCTCAGCTGAAGGCCTTACCGGCACCTCCTCCATCATCTGAGGAGCCAATGCAGATTAATCGCAGACACTTGTCTCCCGAGGAGCGTCTCTGCTACAAGAAAGAAGGCCTCTGTCTGTACTATGGCGGTTCCAGTCACCTTCGACAATCATGCCCTGTATGTCCTGGAAAACTGCAGAGCCTGAGCCCGGCGGGGTCCCGAGCTTGGGCGCCACTGTTACTGGCCCTCAATTGCTGCTTCCGGTGTCCCTTTCCATGGGGTCATGCTCCTTTGCCACAACCGTGTTTGTGGATATTGGCGCAAGTGGTAACTTCATCCTGAACGACATTGTATCCTTGCTCAAGATACCTCTTCAACCACTGGAGGTGCCTCTTCGCATCGCATCCATCCAGGGAGAACATCTTCCCAGACGCATCACACATCGCATTGTGGCTTTCCGCCTCTCTGTAGGAACCATGCACGAAGAGGAGATCTTCTTGTATGTCTTGCACCATTCAACGCATCAAATAATCCTAGGACTTTCTTGGCTCCAGGTCCATGGACCCCAATTTGACTGGCAATCCCTGCAGTTGATTCAGTGGGGATCCCAGTGCCAGAACCATTGTCTACATCAGGTGACTCCCGCGGTCACTGTCCTGAAGTCTATGATCCTCACTGGGTTACTGGAACCATACTCAGATTGCCAAGATGTGTTTTCGAAACAAAAAGCAGATATTCTGCCCCTACTTCGTAAATTTAATTGCCCCATTGAGCTCCTGCCAGGTGCTATGCCTCCCAAGGGCAGAACTTATCCACTCTTATTACCTGAGACTCAAGCAATGTCTGAGTACATTAAAGAGAACCTGAATAAAGATTTTATAAGACCCTCTGACTCTCCGGCATGAGCCGGATTCTTCTTCATGAAAAAGAAGCATGGCAGCTTACGTCCTTGCATCGACTACCGTGGGCTCAACGCCATGACCCGTAAGGATCATTATACTCTATCACTGATTAGCAAACTCTTTGATCGCCTCCAAGGAGTCCAGATCTTTACAAAATTAGACCTCCCAGGAGCATACAATCTGGTGCGGATCCAGCCCGGTGATATCTGGAACACCACTTTCAATACTAGGGACGGCCATTAGGAGTACTTAGTAATGTCGTTCAGATTCTGTAATGCCCCTGCGGTTTTCCAGCGCTTGATGAATGAGATCTTCCGGGACCTACTCTATTCATTTGTTGTCTACCTAGACGATATACTGATCTTTTCCAAAGATCTGAAGTTCCACCATTCACATTCCCAGACAGTATTCCAACGTCTTAGAGACAATCATCTCTGTGCAAAGTTAGAGAAGTGTATCTTCGAGCAAACTTGATTTCACTTCCTGGGCTACATTATATCCAATCGTGGTTTTCCCATGGATCCTGAGAAACTCCAGGGAATTCGAGACTGGCCCCAGCCAGTAGGCCTCCGTGCCCAACAGAGATTCCTTGGATTTACCAATTATTACAGGAACTTCATTGCTAACTACTCCACGCTCGCTGCTCCACTCAAAGCCATGACTAGGAAAGGTAGCAACATTCAAGTCTGGAGCCCCAAGGCTCAATCTGCTTTCCACGCCTTGAAAGAGGCCTTTTGCGTCACCCAGACCCTAACTACCTCTTCATCATTGAGGTAGACGCCTCCGCCATTGGGGCTGGGGTGGTCCTAAGCCAATATTCTCCCAAGGGGGCCCTGGTACCTTGCTCCTTCTACTCTCACAAGTTTTCACCTGTGGAGCAGAACTACACCATTGGTGACAGTGAGCTGCTAGCCATAAAGCTGGCTCTTCAAGAGCGACGTCCCTGGCTCAAGGGAGCCCAACACAAATTCACAATATTCACAGATCATAAAAACCTTGAACATTGTCTCCTACCTTGTTTAACATTTATTTGTTGCCCTTATGTCAACTTCTCACTGACCTCAAACTCAAACATTTTCTCTACGCTGATGATATTCAGGTCCTGATACCCATCAAGGAGTCTCTCGCGGAAACACTGTTTCACTGGGAAACATGCCTTCAAAATATCAAACAGCTTCTCACAAGCCTGTTAAGTCACTCCAATGTTATATGTAAACCGAAATGATTAGCAACATTGTTGCTAGAATTTCGGTATATAAAAAATGTTAAATAAATAAATAAATAAATAAATAAGCCTCAACCTAATACTAAATTCATCAAAAACGGAACTTCTACTCATCACACCAGAAAACAACTCCTTCACACCCACTCATCCTTCTATACCAAATACTACACAAGTGAGAGACCTAGGAGTTCTAATCGACAATCACTTGAACCTGAAAGCCAACATCAACAAAACCACCAGAGACTGCTTTTATAAACTCCAAGTGCTGAAAAGAATAAGACCACTATTCCACACACATGACTTTAGAACGATCCTACAATCAATCATCTTCGCAAAGTTGGACTATTGTAACACCATCTTGCTTGGTCTCCCTTCATCACACACCAAACCACTGCAAATGGTCCAAAATGCCTCCGCCCGTATACTCACTAACACCAGGAGAAGAGAACACATAACCCCTATCCTGATGGGCCTCCACTGGCTGCCCATCCACTTCAGAATAATCTACAAGGCCATTCTCACCATATTCAAATACATTCATCAACTAGCCCAATTGATCTTCATATCCCCTCCGATTACATAACTCAACAAGACCGACAAGAGATGCTTACAAAGGATCACTTCAAGTACCCCCAGCCAAAACTACCAGACATATTACGCTAAGAGATCGGGCCTTCTCCACAGCCGGTCCTACCATATGGAACTCCATTCCCCCAGATCTCAGAATGGAACCCAGCATCTCAACCTTCAAGAAAAGACTCAAGACCTGGCTGTTCACGCACACCTTTCCGAACTCCAACATTATTTAACTCCCATCAATCAACACACTTCGCTAGCAATATCATTAATAGCCACCTCTTACAATGTTATTATATGTAATTATCTGATCTTTATCTTCCTTCTTAATCCAAGTTCTATATTCCCTTGTTACATGTAACTGCTTTTTCTGCACCATTGTTCAAGTTGTTAAGTTTTATTTATTATAACTGCACTCCTGTTTCTTGTGAACCAGCATGATGGGACTTTCGTCTTGAATGTTGGTATATAAAAATCTTAAATAAATAAATAAATAAATAAATAAATAAATAAATAAATAAATAAAACATCTGAAGAAAGCTCAACTCTTGAATCTCAGACAGGCCCGCTGGGCGCTGTTCTTAGAGTGCTTTCAATTTGAGCTCCGCTATCGACCTGCCGCAAAGGACACCCGAGCAGATGCTCTCTCTCGCTCTCTCCAACCAGAAGATACTCCAGATACTCTCAAGCACATCATTGACCCAGCCTGCATAAACCACGTGGTTACCCACTTGGTGCCAGCTGGGAAAACAATGGCCTCATGCCGTCTCCGAGAGCGCGTCCTCTGCTGGGCCCATGACTCAAAGTTGGCTGGCCATCCCGGCAGAGTTCAAACGTTAGAAATGTTGAGAAGACATTATTGGTGGCCCAACATGGTCAAAGATTCCCGCAGTTATGTGGATTCCTGTCCTTTATGCGCTCAGCAGAAGCCTCCCACCGGCCGTCCTTGGGGACTCCTTCAGCCTCTTCTGGCTCCCACTGAACCCTGGTCAAGCATCTCTACTGACTTCATTGTTGATCTGCCCCCATCAAAAGGCAACACGGTCATCTGGGTTATCATTGCCCGCTTTTCAAAGATGGCCCACTTCGTGCAACTCCAGACTTGGCAAACTCTTCCTGCATCACGTATTCCGACTGCATGGCCTACCCAAGGAGATCATTTCCGATCGTGGACCACAATTTGCAGCCAACTACTGGCGGTTTCTATGTACCAAGTTCAACATCTCTCTGAGCCTAACCTCGGCCTACCACCCTCAGACGAATGGCCAGGCCGAAAGGACGAACCGTTCATTAAAGGCCTTCCTGAGATCCTTTGTGAAAGACCAACAGGACAACTGGGCCGACCTCCTGCCCTGGGCCGAGTTGTCCCATAACTCTCATCTCGCTTCCGCCACAGATGTCTCTCCCTTCTCCATGGTCTTCGGACGCCAGCCACGTTTACCTCTTCCAGTACCACTCTCGGTACCATCACTTGCGGCCCAGTCCACAGCACAGACGATTCGCCGTGTCTGGAATCATGTCAAAGACAGACTGGGCCATGCAGTCGAGAAAGCCAAACGTGTGGCGGATTCCCATCATCGCATGGCGCCTCTATTCCAACCGGCCAGAAGGTGTGGCTCAGTACAAGGCACATCAATTTACGCCTGCCTTCCCAGCATCTGGCCCCCCTCACTTTATTGGACCCTTTCCGGTCATCCGCAGGATTGGAGAAGTAACATATCAACTATGATTACCTACTTCCATGGGTATCCACAATACCTTTCATGTTTCTTTGTTGAAACCCTAGTCCTGAATTGGCCTTCTCATAGACCTTCCACTCCTTCCGCAGACCATCCCACTCTGCTGAACCCGAGGATGTCCTCCAAGTCAGAGATGTCCTGGACGTCCGAAGGAGGAGAGGCCATTTGGGAGTACGTCCTGTCGTGGGAGGGCTTCGGCCCGGAAGAGAAGTCCTGGGAGCCCTCCCACCACATATACGACAAGAACCTCCTCGCGGAATTCCACAGGACTCATCCTGACAAACCCAGGCTGATAAGGGGGAGGCCTAGAAGGGGGGGTACTTTTGCACTTCCTGTCCACGTCTGCTCCGCGGCAGGTCCTGCTCATCTGGCCAGACCATCCATCAGCTCTGCCCTGAGTTCCTGCGCTGCTCGGCCGCGATGTCCACAGCTCCCTCACGGCCTTCTTCCTTGCAGCTGTCCTCACGCCGGGGGCTCAGCGTCCTCCTTGGCGTCGGCCCCGCCCCCTAGCGCACATGTGGAGCTCTCCTCCAGAAAGGGCCATGTGCGGGAAAACCTAGAGGGGGATCCGAGTAATGTCACATGAGCAGGGTATATAACCAGCGGCTCTAGCCCTAGCTCATTGCCTTGGCATTCGGATCGTACACTCCGGTGTGTCTAGTTTGCCTTCCAGCATTTCCTGTTCCAGTGTCTCTTGTTCCAGTGTCTCTGTTCCAGCATCTCCTGTTCCTTTGTCTCTCCATCCTTGGTAGTACCCTCCGGCCTGATCTCACCGTACTGACCATTTCTTGCTCCTGACTATCCTTGATTGCTGCCTGGACCTGGACCTCTGCCTGAATACTGACCATTCTTGACCACTGCCTGGAATTGACCTCTGTCTGGACACTGACCACTTCCGAATTGACCACAGGTACTAACCCCTACTTCGGCTGACCTTTCTGATCATCTACTCTAGCCTTGATCCTCGCTATCCATTCGGACTCCCTGTTCTGGCCTCCTGTGACAACTAGACATTCTGGTGTGGACCTCGACCGCCCACCCTTGTTCGTGGTGGGCACTCCTCTACACTTCCTCTCTCCAGGAGATCCTGTGAGGCCCACCTAAGACCAGGCGGCCTGGATTACCATAGGCTCAACCTGAGGGAACCCCGGGTTGCTATTGGTGAAGCTCCAGCTAGCCTCTGTCTCCTCCTGTGCTCCGCCTCCTGGTGGCAGGCGCTCTCCGGGTCCAACCAGAGGGCCGTACCAATCCTGCACCAGGCCAAGGGTCTACCTCCAAAACAACAACTCCAGCTGAAGCTTGCCTCCTTTATTTGCTGAAAACCCAAATCTGACTTCCTTCCAAGCCCCACACACCACTCTGTTTTAAATGTAATTCCAACTGTGTTTTCTTCTTGTGTGCTCTTCTTTAAGCCAGCAAATTTAAAAGTTTCATTGCCCTGCAGGCCTGTCAGAACCTAGCTTCTGTCTCAGCTCCTTTCTTTAAGCAGGGTTGCACAAACTTTTTTATCTTTCTGTTCTCCCCTTGGAGACTTTGAGGTGTTTTTTTCTGTGTCAAGCTTAAAAAAATCCCAGTGCTAACACCATATGTGAGGCTGACTGAGCAAATCTTCTGGGCTGAAATAACAAACACTGACTCCAGCCTTTTCTAATGCAGAAAATCAAACTGGCAATAACTGCCTACGTTGCAGTATACTTCCAACACAACTTCAGAGACAGTTAGGAGCTCCTTGTTCCTGGAGACTGGAGGCCTCCTGATCCCAGCTGTGCTCACATTCTTATTCCTCTCCCAGCAGGGTCCCGCCCACAGAGCTCTCTCCCTCTGTATTTATTGTTTATTCATTTAAAAACTTTTCTATACCGTCGCTAAGTTATATACCATCGCAACGGTTTACAAATAGGCACATAGACTAAGGTAAGTAAATGTAGGATATCGTACATTCTAACAGGTGCCAATAAAGTTCGGTTACAATTTCATAAATAAAATCATTGAGTAATGTTGGTCAAGTCCAGGTATATTATTGAGTTACTATCACTTTGAAATATTACTTCTTAAATGTAGGATTGAGTAAATTCATTCTCATCTGCATTACCCTGTACTTTCATTCTCTACCCTCCACACTCTTTAGTGAAGGCTTTTTTAAAGAGCCATGTTTTTAGATTTTTCTTAAAAGTTTTGAGATTATTCTGTAATCTGAGTTCGGGGGGCATCGTGTTCCATAGCATGGGCCCAGCCAATAATAAAGCCCTTTCTCTCACGTGGGTTAATTTTGCTGACTTTACTGTAGGGATTGTTAGTAGTGCTTTGTTTGCTGAGAGGAGGTTTCTTTGTGGAACGTGTACTCTTAAGGCTGTAGGATTTAAGGTGGACCAGGAGATAATAGGGTCACTCCATCAGAGGGAAGAGAAAACTAAATTTCTTACCTGTAACAGATGATCTTAGATTCCGTAATTAGCATCTGTAATGCTCGGAAATCAGACCATATCACCCCTATCCTTAAGGACCTTTATTGGCTCCCCATACCCTATAGAAAAACTTAAAAAACTCTTACCACTATACACAAATGTATTCACTCTCATAATTCCCTTTAGCTCGACACACCCTTTAGCACTGTTCATCATAACCGACACACAAGAACTGTCCATAAAGGCACATTGCAAGTGCCTTCTCTAAAAATGGCACACCTCTCCTCTACCAGAAACCACGCCTTATCTATTGCTGGCCCAACACAATGGAACACTTTGCCTACGACTCTCCGTTTGGAAACCTGCTCAATTAAATTCAAAAAGAAACTTAAGACATGGCTCTTTCGGCAAGCCTTTCCTGACTAGTCTCTCTTCTCACCCTCATTTATGCCTCTATGCTGCCCACTTCTCCACCCTCAAGAACCCCATCCCTGCCGATCCCATTTCCCTGCTCGATCCTGCTCAGTCCCTGGTACTCATTGCTGCTCACTACAGCTATAATTCTTGAAATGCTCAAACCAGCCCCCCTCTGCCTGGAATACCTTTTTTCCTCATTACAGAGATATTCTCTTGAAATGTTTAGTCTGATACAGCATTTTCACCTTAGTCATTACTTTCAATTTGTTGCTCCTTCAGTCGTTTTTCTGAAGTTGTGTTACTTACACCTCGTTATATTCTTGATACGTTTTGTTGTTGCATTTGAGCTGTACTTCTGTGCTTCACTATGCTGCCCCATCCCTTTTCCCTGTTATTATGTAATTTCACTACTTTTGTTATAATGTGAACCGGCGTGATGTACCTTTACGAACACAGGTATAAAAAAGCTAATAAATAAATAAATAAATAAATAAATAAATAAATAAATGATCTCTGTAGACAAGATAATCAGCCACACGATTAGATGATGTCATCTGATGACAACAATACATAAAAGTTCTCTGACCCTACAAAATCCTAGAAGATTTTTAAGAGCATGCACAGATGTTTGCATGGATACACTACCACACAAGTCTCATATATAAGTCTTATACAGTATATAAACAGAAAAACTGCCTCCAAATGGGGGGGGAAGAAGGGAACGTTTAAGTTATTATCCTGCTGCCTAAGGAGAAACCCATTACAGGTAAGCAACTTGGTTTTCTGTTGACAAGTAGAATGATTAGTCACACAAGTGGGAATACCTAACTAATGCTTGTCTTTAAACCAAAACAAAAATGTAAAATTGCCAATGGTCAGAATATTATATTTTTGTAAAGCAAAGTCCC